>NC_069657.1:283265006-283881673 GCF_027244095.1 Hemicordylus capensis | reverse complement strand
GCGAGAGAGGGTTAGGGTTAGGGGCAGAGCGAGCGAGAGAGGCAGTGGGGGGGGCAGAGTGAGCAAGAGAGGCAGTCTGGAGGGGACAGAGCAAGTGAGAGAGCTGTGGGAGGACTAGCCAAACAAATTCTCCGAACTAACCCCCAAAAGGAAGTGAACTACCACACAGATGCTCTGTGCGGGTTCAACTAGTTATTAATAAATCCTTGTGTTTATAGAACATCACTCCTTATTGGGTCCTGCCCTAGTCACATGCTCTTGAAGGCCTAAGACTACTCAAGCCTTTCTTTAGGGAGGAGTTTTCTACTTTACTCTCCCAGTATATTCCCTTTGAAGGGTGAATCTGCTCATATTAAAAAAGTGGATGGTATCAGCCTACCTGGGACTTTTCATGGAAATCGAATAAGTAAGTAAGTAATAATGGATGCCCAAACTTCCCAAACCAGTTCAATCAAACGGATCAAACTGGCTGGTTGGTTTGACCAAATCGGTTCGGGGCAATGCAATTTGGTTCAAATAGATTCATATTTGAACTGAACCACATTTTTTTGTTCGTGCACACCCCAAACGGGAAGTAAGAGACAAAACCATAGGTATAGGCGGTTTCAGTTCTGGTTAGCTCTTGCTGGCAGTCAGATCCCAGTGAATATTGTACGCTGCCATGCAGACCGTGATAACATTAGACCGGTCTCACGATCAGTAAGACCCGTTTTATCAGAGTGCATGGGGAGAGCGGGGAGGGAGCCGATTCGGCCACCCACATGATTTCCAGCTCCGTGATGGAGCCGGCGGGGGCTGGGGAGCTCGGCCACATGGCCACCAGAAGCTCCAGTATGCCCTGCGCGAGCGTGCAAGGCATACTGGAGAGACCCCCAGAGCCGGGAGGCAGCTTTTCACCTCCCCTCTGGGAGGGCTACTCACGATCAGATAGCCCAGGTTTGTGGGTTACCCGCTCTAGAACCACCAGGCTCGCAGCTGAGCCTGGTGGTTCTCACGATCAGCAAGGAGGCTAGCCCGATTTTTGCTGATCGTGAGAATAGCCCCATTACGTGTTATGAAAGGGTTACAGTCAGAGAGACTGTAGAATTGGCCTGTGTTGCCTGGTGGCCTGGTAAGTAGTGGGAGAATTAGGGTATTGCAGATGTCTCTGTAAAATAAGCAATGAAGGAGGCTGTGCTCAGTGGTTTCAACTTGCCCAGTGTCACAGGGGCACAGACGTTCCAAAAAGGGAATCTTCCTATATTTTCCATCCAGCACAGCCAAAGGGAGGGTGCTGCAACAAGCCAAGGTGAAGGTCCTATTGTGGTTAGAGTCTTCTCGCTATGTAAGATATGCAGCAGATGTTGCCAAGTACCTTAGACTTTGGGTGATAAGAAAATTTGGGACCCTGCCTAATCAGTTTGGTGCTCTGCATCCATTATGCGCTGTCTAAGGAGTGTTCTGGCCTGCTTGTTACCCCAGGAAATTAGGGGGGGGGAGGGGAGAGCCCAAGTGATGATAGATTCATCAACAGGGTTTGCTCCCCTGTGGATTGATGGCCATCCAACAATGTTTGGGGGCTAAGCCCATTGGAAGAAAGAATAGTCTTTGGCAGTAATTGAGTCTAGTCAGCCATACTCTGCCTTCCCCTTTCACCAGCCTGCCTCCAGATGGACTGGCATTAGGGACACAGCGGGTTATTTGGAATACTGCTCTTATGTTGTAATTATGGAAAAGATCCCACCCCCTCTTCCAACGAAGCTTAAGTGGAAGGGTGAAATGATTAAAGGTGAGCAGAATTCTCTTTGTCTCTGGGTGGCTGGGGAGAAATTGGATCGAGTCCAGGTCTATAAGTCTGGTTTGCCTATTTAGTAGTAGAGTCTGCGCCAGGATCTGTATGAAGGTTTATGCTGTTAGGAGGCATGTATTTCCCAGATATTATGGCAAAAGCTCACAGGAGTGGCTGGGAGCAAATCTAGCTCTCCTAGCTCTATTAGTCCCCTCAGGTCAAGCCTCCAGGTTCAGCTGAACCCTGAACCGGAAACACAGACACACACCCGGTTTGGGGGGGGGTTCAACAAACTTTATGTTTTTGCCCTGGATCCGAACCTGATCAGGATTCAGAGAGAACCCCATCTGCAAGGATTCTCAGTCTCTATCCCTCCGCCCTGTGAGACCTTCCCGGGAGGGACGAGGAGGGAGAGTGATGGGATAGCCGAACCACCTGTCCACTCAGAACCGCATTCTGAGTTTAGGGTAAAATTTGTAGCTCATGCCGATGATGCTACATTACTGTTATCGAATGAAAATGAAATCTCTGTAATACTAGACCTCTTCTGGGAATATGGCAAGATCTCAGGCTCAGAATTAAATGCTGACAAAAGTGTATTTGTTAAAATGGACCCCGGATGCCAGCAACTCTCGTGCCTACCCATCTCTGAATGTAAAAGTGAAGGGGCCCCAGAGTCCAAACTGAAGTGGGTAGATACAGTAAACATTTGGGGGATTGAATATGGGATTAAGGAAAAAGTCTGGGGGGGAAATTGGACAGATTGGGAAGAAAAAGTAATGCTTAAAATCACCATGAGGAAAAAAATGGAGCCTTGCCATGTACCAGAAAGTGGTTTACATCCGGACTTACCTGATACCCCTGGTGCATAACCTAGCGGTAGTCTATCCTCCCCCGCTCGATCTCCTTCGGAGAGTTGAAAGCCAGATCTTCCGTCTAGTATGGCACACAGCGTCCTTCCCTTTGGCCCGTGTGGTAGCATTTAAGGAAGTTGAGTGGGGAGGCCTAGCCCTACCTGCCCTGCAACCCTATTTTGTAATTGAATTCATGTCCTACAATTTTGGAAACTGGATTTTCGTGACTGTCCATAATATGTCCAAGCTCCTGCAAAAAACCTGGGTCTCGCTTTTCGCTCTGCGTTGGCGCAAGTCAGCATGGGGCATAGCATGGTGGGGGAAAGGATCTTTCAATGGTAATATCACACAAGTATTAAAAAGAGAACACGCGGACTACTTGAGAGATTTGTTATTCACACTTTAAAAATGGAAGGTTGAACCGGATCTATTTAAAGGATCCTCCTCAGTTAAGCACCTAAGGAAAACAATTTATGGAGAGATTCTAGAAGTGGGTTTCTTAAAACCTGATTTAGAACGTAAACGCTATGAACACCGCACTTCACAGTACTTGTTGCAACCCGATCACCCTATCGCTCTCTTTAAAGAGAAAAAAGTCCCTTTCCATTTATGGGAAACAAGGTGGCGCTTATACCATTAGGGATGTGCGGTTCGGTCCGGATCCGGACCGGTTCGTCCCGAACCGGTCCGGATCCGGCGGCTCGATCCCGGACCGAATCGGGCCCTTCCGGGACCGAGCCGGACCGAATTCGAGCCGGTTCGGTACCGAACCGGCTCGGGTTTCCCGAACCGGTTCGGGAGTGAAATTGAGTCTCTGAGTGTCTCTTTAAAGTTGCAAGTGTGTCCTCCATTTTGTGTCTCCTTCCCGAAACTTTTGCTCCTCCTTGCATCCATTTTGTGATGCTATTTCCAGGCATTGTATTGGCTGCGCTATTGATCCTTGATTGGCCAGAATGAGTCCTTTGGTCTGGTAGGCTGCTTGGCTGTTGCACTGTTGAGAGCTGGCACCCTGTTGGCCGTGGGGGGAGTGCAAAGGTGGGGGCTCCCAAAGGAGGGAATTTCAAACCTATATAAACCCAAGCCTCTTCTCTGGAAACTTCTCTTGGCTGCAGTTGTGGGATCATCTCTGAGACCTGCTTGCCCTTTGCTGGCTGCTGTGGTGTCTCTGTGAGTCCTGACTGTGTCCTGTGTCTCTCCGTGTGTGCTCTAATCCTTTGCCCACCTGCCCTTTGTGACTCTCTGTGTGTCTCCTCTCTCTGTCTGTCTCTTGTCTGTATACTGTGTGTTACTTCACTTTACTTTCTTCTTAATTTCCCCCAATTTTCCCTGTTCCTTGTCTGTCTGCTTTTCTCCCCCCCTCCCCCCCTTTCCCTTCTCATCCTTTGGGCCTACCCTCCCCCTCCCCCACTCCCACCCACTGCATCCTCATTGCTTTAAAACTTCTTCCATTAATTATTGCTCTTTGTCCTGCCTTGTTTTTGTCCAACTTTTTGATTTTCACATTGCATTCCATTGGTTTCATTTATATATTGCTTGCTGGTTTTGCTTAAATTGTACCATTTTGTTTGTTTCTGCTGCTGCCCTGCGAGTTGGTTCCCTGAATCCCTCCCCCCCACCCCCAGAGGATTCTGTTGTTGTTTCTTGTTGTCCCATATAATCAGTTTTGGTTCCCTGCTCCCAACTTGCCCCTCGAAGTCCAACCACACCCCACCCCAACCCCACCCCATCCAGCCTTCTCCCAAGTTTGCTGCTGCCAAACAGAGTCCAGTTTTCTTTGCTTGCAGTTCCACTTATTCATTTGCTATTATTAATTTGCAGCAATTGTGGTTTCATTGTCTCTGTTCACTTAGTGGCCCCCCTCAGAGTCTTTGTGTTTGGTTCCCCCTCCCACCCACAAGTTTCTTCTTCTTGGTGGTTTTTGGTTTAGAAAAAAAGAGTCTTTCTTTTCATATTTTTTTTTAAACTTCTGGCTTGTGTTCTCTTGATATATATTTTGCTCCCCTCCTCCTCCTCCTCCCCCTGCCTGCCCCCCCACGCACCCTCCCTCCTCCCAGACCCTAGCCCAGGCCCAGCTCCTCCCCCCACCACCCCATCCAGCCTTCGCTGCTGCTACCCAGAGTCCAGTTTTCTTTGCTTGCAGTCCCACTTATTTATTTGCTATTATTAATTTGCACCAATTGTGGTTTCATTGTCTCTGTTCACTTAGTGGCCCCCCTCAGAGTCTGTGTTTGGTTCCCCCTCCCCACACCCCCACCCACGAGTTTTTTCTGCTGGTTAGAGTCTTTCTTTTCATTGTTTTTTTTTAAAACTTCTGGCTTGTGTTCTCTTGATATATATTGCTTTATATATTTTGCTCCGCCCCTCCTCCTCCTCCCTCCTGCCTGCCCCCCCCCACCCTCCCTCCTCCCAGACCCTAGCCCAGGCCCAGCTCCTCCCCCAACCACCCCATCCAGCCTAATCGCTGCTGCTGCCCGAGTTGTTCCAGTTTCTCCTTTGCTGTTTGTTGTTGCCCCCTCCCCTTCCCCCCAACACCCCTCTGCCACACACTAGCCCCCAACCACACACACCCTCTCTGCTCCCCCCACCGCAACCCTTTTTTCTCCTTGCCCCTGACTCTCTCCACTTACCCCAGGCCCCCTGCCACACACTAGCCCCCAACCACACACACCCTCTCTGCTCCCCCACCCCACCTCTTTTTCTCCTTGCCCCTGACTCTCTCCACTTACCCCAGGCCCCCTACCACACACTAGCCCCCAACCACACACACCCTCTCTGCTCCCCCCACCCCACCTCTTTTTTCTCCTTGCCCCTGACTCTCTCCACTTACCCCAGGCCCCTGCCACACACTAGCCCCCAACCACACACAGCCTCTCTGCTCCCCCCACCCCACCTCTTTTTCTCCTTGCCCCCGACTCTCTCCACTTACCCCAGGCCCCCTGCCACACACTAGCCCCCAACCACACACACCCTCTCTGCTCCCCCCACCCCACCTCTTTTTCTCCTTGCCCCCGACTCTCTCCACTTACCCCAGGCCCCCTGCCACACACTAGCCCCCAACCACACACACCCTCTCTGCTCCCCCCACCCCACCTCTTTTTCTCCTTGCCCCTGACTCTCTCCACTTACCCCAGGCCCCCTGCCACACACTAGCCCCCAACCACACACACCCTCTCTGCTCCCCCCACCCCACCTCTTTTTCTCCTTGCCCCCGACTCTCTCCACTTACCCCAGGCCCCTGCCACACACTAGCCCCCAACCACACACACCCTCTCTGCTCCCCCCACCCCACCTCTTTTCCTCCTTGCCCCCGACTCTCTCCACTTACCCCAGGCCCCCTGCCACACACTAGCCCCCAACCACACACACCCTCTCTGCTCCCCCCACCCCACCTCTTTTTCTCCTTGCCCCTGACTCTCTCCACTTACCCCAGGCCCCCTGTCACACACTAGCCCCCAACCACACACACCCTCTCTGCTCCCCCCACGCCACCTCTTTTTCTCCTTGCCCCTGACTCTCTCCACTTACCCCAGGCCCCCTGCCACACACTAGCCCCCAACCACACACACCCTCTCTGCTCCCCCCACCCCACCTCTTTTTCTCCTTGCCCCCGACTCTCTCCACTTACCCCAGGCCCCCTGCCACACACTAGCCCCCAACCACACACACCCTCTCTGCTCCCCCCACCCCACCTCTTTTTCTCCTTGCCCCCGACTCTCTCCACTTACCCCAGGCCCCTGCCACACACTAGCCCCCAACCACACACACCCTCTCTGCTCCCCCCACCCCACCTCTTTTTCTCCTTGCCCCCGACTCTCTCCACTTACCCCAGGCCCCTGCCACACACTAGCCCCCAACCACACACACCCTCTCTGCTCCCCCCACCCCACCTCTTTTTCTCCTTGCCCCCGACTCTCTCCACTTACCCCAGGCCCCCTGCCACACACTAGCCCCCAACCACACACACCCTCTCTGCTCCCCCCACCTCTTTGGACCACTGCTACTGCTGTGTCCTCCCCCCACACCTGAATCCCCCCTCCCTGCTGCGCTGCGCTCCTCCTCTCTCCTCTTTCTCTCTATCATCTCTCTTTCTCCTCTCTCTCTCTTTCTTTTCTCTCTCTCTCCTCTCTTTCTCTTTGTCCCTGCCCCCCCTCTCTTTTCTCTCTCTCTTAGTCTTTTCTCTCTCTGCTCCCCTTCACTTTCCACCTCCTCTCCCACAGCTGCAGCCGCATACAGTAGCCTACCCACCTGGCGGCTGCCATCGGTTATTTTTTTCTTTTTATAGTTTTTGGTTGATTTTGTCTCTGCTTGGGGGTGAGTTGAGTGACACAAATAGTGTTGTCTCCTCACTTCTGCCCCTCCATCGTTGTTGAACTACCCCGGTTGCCTGTGTGCCTCGTGCGGCCGCCCTGCTGTGTCTCAGCCCAGGGTGGCTGGCTGGCGGCGGCGAATCCGTGACCAGCAGTGAGCGGCAGGAGAAGGACCGGAAGAAGAGGGGTTAGTGCGTGTGCGATTGTGCACCTTTTGTTGCCCCTTTCTCTCCCTAGCTGGCGGTTTTAAATAGGGACACCCCTATTCTGAAATGCATTTGGGTGTGGGGAGGAGGGAGGGAACCTTGGAGAGGAGATGTACTGTTGTAACTTGTGTCTTCATGCCCATGCCCAATAAAGAAATTGCTGCTGTGTGTTGCGTTGCATTGCATGCGTCTTGCAGGTGGTTTTTGAACAGGTTCCTTCCAGAGTGCTTCCTTGCCTCTGGGGCAGTCTGAGTGGGGTCCAGGGTTCTGATGCTGCCACTACATGCTGGGCCCATGCCATGCCAGAGTGCTTCCTTGCCTCTGGGGCAGTCTGAGTGGGGTCCTGGGTTCTGATGCTGCCACTACATGCTGGGCCCATGCCATGCCAGAGTGCTTCCTTGCCTCTGGGGCAGTCTGAGTGGGGTCCTGGGTTCTGATGCTGCCACTACATGCTGGGCCCATGCCATGCCAGAGTGCTTCCTTGCCTCTGGGGCAGTCTGAGTGGGGTCCAGGGTTCTGATGCTGCCACTACATGCTGGGCCCATGCCATGCCAGAGTGCTTCCTTGCCTCTGGGGCAGTCTGAGTGGGGTCCTGGCTGGGCTCTGATGCTGCCACTACATGCTGGGCCCATGCCATGCCAGAGTGCTTCCTTGCCTCTGGGGCAGTCTGAGTGGGGTCCAGGGTTCTGATGCTGCCACTACATGCTGGGCCCATGCCATGCCAGAGTGCTTCCTTGCCTCTGGGGCAGTCTGAGTGGAGTCCTGGCTGGGCTCTGATGCTGCCACTACATGCTGGGCCCATGCCATGCCAGAGTGCTTCCTTGCCTCTGGGGCAGTCTGAGTGGGGTCCTGGCTGGGCTCTGATGCTGCCACTACATGCTGGGCCAATACACACGTATGATGATGATCATGATGTTCAATCCATGAGGCTGCCATCAAGTGTTTGCTGCTGCTTGCTTGCCATGGCATTGGGCAGGCAGAGTCACAGAGTGGGTGGGTTCAACCTCTGTGTTGGTGTGACTGGGTTCTGGTTTTGGTTGTGTGCAATTTAGAGTCACTAAATAGGCTGCATTGAGTTTGATGCTCCCCCCACAGGAGCATTACTTGAGAACCACCCCCCAGAACCCACACTTTGTGTTCCAGTTCACTAAATAAGGGTTTCCTCCTTTGATCTGCAGGTTCCCAAGCGTTGACTGCGTCCCTCCCCCACCCCCGGTAGGTGCTGTGCCCTCCCCCCATCCACTCTCCCCCCCCCAAAAGTTAAAAACTTGCCACCCACACCACAACTACTCCACCCAACTGCCCGTGCCACCCTCCCACACCGGGGTTCCACCCTTTAACCCCCTATTTTTCTAAAAAAACCCCTCCCAGACCCATCTCCCCAATTGGCTTGGTGGTTGACTCCCAAATTCAAAAAGGACACCCTCCCCCTCACTTCGATTGGCTTCCCCCCCCATATCAAAAAGTCTTCCTTTCCCCCCAATTGGCTTCCTTTTTTGAAAACAAACTTCCCCCCCGCCGCCTCCAAATCAGCTGCCTTTTTTTTGGCCCCAAGCCCCTCCAAATTATTTTTTTGACCCTGTCTGGCCTTCCTCCTAAAGTCTCCCTCCTTCTGACCTAGCAGCATGTCTGAGCGCCGTGTGGCGGGCAGGGCTCGCTCAAGGCTGGCAGGCAGAGGTGGGAGAGGCCAGGTGCGGGGTGCGCCTGCGGCACGGGGAGGGAGAGGACGCGGGGAGCCTGAGGACACCCCAGTTCTCCCCATTGGAGAATTCTTTGCTCCGGCCCCATCTTTGGTGCGCAGGATTCAGTTCCCCACGCCTGCTGCCGCCAATCGCGGCAGAGGCAGAGGCACCGTTAGGGCTGTGGCGGGTCCCTCCTCGCCGGCGGCACCAGGTGCTGCTGAGCTACCGCCAGTTGTTGAGGTGGAGGAGACTGTGGAGTTGGAAGAGCAGGTAGAGGGCGGTGAGGACCGTGCGGCTGGCAGCGATGCAGCCAGGTTCTCCCTCCCTCTGGGGCCCCTTCCCCCTATCCTTTCGCCGCTCAGTGGGCCCCCCCCTCGTGAAGCCCGACACTCTGGTGGGGAGCGGTCTGGCGAGGTGGTGGAGGAGAGGCCTGCCTCTCCGATGCCAGTTCAGCCGGGCCCTTCCTCCGCTGTGGAGGGCGGAAGGGGCGGGTTGGGTGGCAGCAGTGGGCAGGCAGCGGCGGCCGCCCCCCCCCCCAGGACTGCAGCCACCCTGCGAGAAACGGCCTAGGACGGCGCCCAGGGTGCAGGAGGCCAAGGGCAGTGGTGCATGGGTGCATTTTGAGGTCCCTCAAGATGACCCATTCCACGCCCGCTGTGTCCACTGCAGGATGCTTGTCAGCCGTGGAAGGGACCCTGCGCACCTGGGTACGACGCCTATGTGGAGACACCTAGAGCGTCACAACCCAGGTCTCAGGGGACAGGCTGGCAGCGCTAGTGCGCCTTGTGCATCTGCCACTAGGGCGGGCAGCGGCAGTGTGCCAGCCAGCAGGCAGGCTACACTGCCTGTCCAGCGGTGGACGCAGTCCTCGGGCAGCCAGCGTATTGTTCGCGTGGACCATCATCACCTCACCCGCCTCATAGGGGAGATGATTTCCACCGATGACCAGCCATTTCAGGTGGTTGAGAACAACGGCTTCCGCCGGATTCTCCAATACCTGGCTCCCGAATACGTCATCCCCTCAAGGACCACGTTCAGCCGGAACGTGGTCCCCTCCCTGTACCGCCGGTGCAGGGAGCTCGTGTCGGCCGAGCTGCGTGCAGCTCTGGCCGGGACAAGCATGCATTTCACGACTGACCTCTGGACCAGTGTCAGTGGGATGCACGCTTCTTTCCTGGCCCTCACTGCCCACTGGTGGGGACCGGAGAGTGAGGGGACCTCCGCGGGCGATGCTTCCGGGTCCGGCGCGGCTCCCGCTGCACTACGGCACAGGTGGGCCGTCCTGCACGTGGAGACGATGGACACGAGGCACACCGCGGAGGAGGTGGCGGCCGTACTCGACCGCCAGATAGAGGAGTGGATTGGCGGGTGTCCACACCTCTCCCGCGGCTTCATTGTCACCGACAATGGAGCCAACGTTACCGCCGCTGTCGAGACAGTCATGGACTGTGTGAACATACGGTGTATGGCACACACGCTCCATCTGACCGTCAGGGACGCCCTTGGCCTTAAGGAGCTGAAGGCGTCCCAGGAGAAGGGGGCCCGCCCCATCCCAGCTGCTGTTGCTGCCACGGCCACGCTTGTGGATAAGTCCCGCAAGCTGGCCGCCCACTTCCACCGCAGCGAGAAGTCCAGGAGACTGCTTCGCCAGAAGCAGGATGACCTTGGCCTTCCTCGCCATCTCATCCCTACGGATGTGGAGACGCGGTGGAACTCCACCTTCCTCCTGTTCCAGCGCCTGTTGGAGCAGGAGAGAGCCCTTGTCGCCCTGGCGAGGGACGAGTCCTTGGATGTCTGCGACTTCTCGAACGCAGAGTGGAAGCAGATGTCCGAGGTGGTGTCGGCACTCGAGCCCTTCCAGCTTGCCACGAAGGGCTTGTGTGGCGACACCACTCCCTTGAGCCAGGCGCTGCCCACAGCTGTTGGTCTCGAGAAGCTGATGGGTGGACTCCATATCTCTCTGACCACGCCAGAGGGTCGTGCTCTGGCTGGGAGGCTGAGGTCTGGGGTTGACAAGCGGCTCGTTGATGTGCTGGGAGACAGGGAGGAGTATGTCCTTGCTTGTCTCTGTCACCCAGCCCTCAAGGGCAATGCCGTGAGTGCCGACGACTTGCCCAGGTGGAAGGGCATCCTGGTCAAGAAGGTTAGGGAGGAGGAGGCCGCTAGGGCCCGCAGAGACCAGGGTGTTGGTAGTGGTGTGGGGGCAGCCCTCGCGGCCCAACCCGCACCCAGCAGCAGCATGGGCGGCCAGCCGGCGTCAGCTTCCCCTTCCCCTCCCTCTTCCCAGTCCAGCAGCGCGGCATCCCAGGCGGCGCCATCGCAGCAGCCATTTGCTACCGACTCGAGATCCGCCCAGTGGTTTCAGCGGTTCTGCTATGGTGCCATGCCTGGTATGCGGGAGGCTCGACCTGCCAGGCCCCCCTCCAGTGCTGAGCAATGCGTTGCGCAGTACTTGGAGGAGCCTGTGGAGGGAGACGGCGTGGACTGCGCACAGTTCTGGGCGAACCGCCGCCAAGTCTGGCCGGACCTGGCGGTGGTGGCTGTGCGCCTCCTCTCCTGCCCCCCAACCAGTGTCCAGAGCGAGCGGGTGTTTTCACGTGCCGGGGACGTGGTGACACCCTCTCGCTCCCGCTTGGACCCTGGTCTGGTGGAGCAGCTGGTCTTCCTTAAGGTGAACCTCCCCCTGTTGGGCTACCCCAAGCTGCAGTTTGAGACGGGCGAGTGATTACCGTGGGTTGCCCCATGGTTGGTCACCTGCCTGGCTCGACCTCTGCTTATCCCTACCCTCCCCCCTTCCACCTCTAGCTGAGCTGACGTGACAGATGCTGAGCCGTGCCAGCCAGTCGCAGCGTGTAGTGTGCCCACACAGAGATGCAGTTGTAGTAGTAGTTGTAGTGCTGCGACTGGCCAGATGTTTACAATGCCCACGCCCACCTAAAAAGAAACCCAATGCTGACCAGCACAGGCCCTTTATCTATCCACCTGTCAGCATTTGGGGACCTGGCATGGGCACGGCACACCCCCCCAAAGTAGCACAGCCCACGGAGTACTAGACTTAGCGGCAGCGGCGGGTATACGTTATAAAATGCAGTGTAGATATGTAAATACTGTATGTAAATAAACATGTAAATAATTTTTTCTTTAAAAACCCCATGTCAAAATCAAGCCTCAAAATTATGCAAAAGAAAGAAAAAAAGGTGACAAAGGGAGAACAAAATGATGAATGCCAAATGAATTGATTTTATTGAAAATGTTACCAGAAATCATGTGTGGGGGGCTTGGTTTACATGGAGAAAATGATTGGGTGATTTTTTCAAATGAAACGAATGAATTATTATCATCTTATGTTCATCTTGATTGTGGTCACTGTTGATGTTGGCTGATGGCAAAAAACCCAAAACCATCAGAATAGCAATGAACTGGCTGCCAACACAACATATTGATTGATAACTGTGCAGGGGGGGAATTGGGTCTGTGTGTGTGTGTGTGTGGTGCAGGCTCAGTCTGTCTCTTCCTGTTGTGTGTCTGTCTGTCTGTCTGTCTGTGTGAATGGATGCCTAGCACTGTCTCTGTGTGTGGATGCTTTCTGTGTGTAGTGTGGTGTGTGTCTGTCTACATGTTTTTTTCCCTCCCCCCATGCCTCCCTCCATCCTTCCCCTCTCATCCTCTCCCCTTCCTCTTCACCACCTTCCATCCTCCCTCCCTTCCAGCCCACCACCGCCTCACCTGCCCCCAACCCCGGTCTGGCAGATGATGAGAGTCTGGTCTCTCCCACCGAAGCACACACGTGAGCACGTGTGTGCACAAATATGTGGCTGACCAACTCTGAGCTGGACCCTCCCCCCTTCAACCCCCTCTACATCCCTCTCCCCCTCCCCTTTCCTCCCCCCTGCCTCCCAGCCTCCCTCCCTGCCTCCCTCCCCCCTCCTAGCTAGCAGCGCACACATACACACACAAAACACCTGTGGTGGCAAACACCACCAGCACACATGCACTCACACTGGTGCCACCACCTCTGCCTTGGGCCTCTGTGTCCTTGAGCAGATATGTGGTGGTGGACCAGAGAAGCATTTCTTTCCAGCAAGGCAAAAGGCATGCACTCACTGCACACACACACACACACACACACACACACACACACACGAAGAGGTGAAAAGACGAGAAGAGGCAACTTCTAGAACCAGCAGCAGCAGGTGAGTGTCGTGTAATTGTGTTGCTTCCCAAGGCCACTGCCCATGCTCAATGCTCAGTCTGCTGAAACTAAAGAACTAGCTACAATCACCCTTCCTCACACGCAGCTCAGCTCAGCTCAGCTGCACAGCACACTGACTAACTAGACACTACAGCTGGTGGTAGAAAAAACAGAAGTCTAGATTCTAGAAGATGTCCTGGTGGATTTTAAACTTTCAAATCTGTGCTAGGATTGCCTCGCCTCCTCCACCTCCTCCTCCTCCTGCCTGTAATTGTGCCCTCTCCCCTTGCAGTTGCGCCGTCGTGATGGGTTGGTGATGTGCGTGCGCCGTCTACTTAGCTCTCTCCTCCTCATGTTGGCTGGGCTTGCCAGGCACTGGCTGGCAGCAGCTGTTGGCTGTGTGCTAGGCTCAGGCTGTGGCACGCGTGACTGGACTGGGAATGTTATTGTAGCGGCAACACTGGTTGTGGTGGTAGCAGTAGTAGCTGTTGCTGTTGCTGGGCTGGTGGCTGCTGGCCTGTGCTGACTCTGCGCACTTGGTCTGGTCTGGTAATTTGGATGCAGATGTAGGGTGTGTGTGCATCATCCATGGGGAGCAGCAGAGCAGAGCAGAGCAGGTTGGCTGGCTTCTGTCTGTCGGGCCTAGTCAGTGGCAGGCACTGAGTGAGGCGGTGGTTTCTTTGGGCGTCACATCACCCATCATGCAGAGCGGCAGGTCTGCTGCTCTGCTGCTCCGCCTCCTGCTTCTTCTCTGTGTGTGCTGCTCTTGTGCTTAGTGTGCTGCTCCGCTGCTGCTGCTGTGCTGGCAGGCAGCACAGCAGTGGCCTTTTTGTTAGATCAGAGAGTGGGTGTTGTCTCTCTGAGTGTCCTCCTCTTACTTGCTTGGATAGGAGTGGTGGTAGTAGGTAGGCATTAAGATGGACTGACTAGGTGTTACGTGTTAGGGCGCCCAGAGAGAGGGGCCAAAAAGATGGGGTGGCAATTGTTGGGTTGCTCCTAGTATTATTGGTGAATTTTTGAAGAAAATTTTTTTTCCATTGGCTAGAATGGGGGTTTGGGGCTGCCCCAGACCCGCCTCTGTGGGGTGGCAGCACCGCCAAAGTGGGTCCGGGGCCATGGCAAAAATGCCCTCAGTCCCTCCCAGCAATCCCCGTAGAGATAGGAGTGATGGTTCTGTTGTTTTTCTGAGGTGTTCTGAGTGAGTGTGGATTCTGTGATAGCAAATGAGAGTGGATTCATGGTGTCTCATTGGAAATCTCATTAGCTATCATAGAATCTACACTCAGAACACCTCATAAAAACAACAGAACCATCACTCCTATCTCTACGGGGATTGCAGGGAGGGACTGAGGGCATTTTTGCCATGGCCCCGGACCCACTTTGGGGGTGCTGCCACCCCACAGAGGCGGGTCTGGGGCAGCCCTAAACCCCCATTCTAGCCAATGGAAAAAAATTTTCTTCAAAAATTCACCAATAATACTAGGAGCAACCAATTGCCTTGGGATTTTTGGGGTGGAGGACACCCATGGGTGGCTACCACCCACCCCAGCTTTTTTGCCCCTAAGGGCTCCACATTGAGTTATGGGCAAGAATTAATTTAAAAAAAAATTGTAAAAAATCAGAGGAAGGTCCAATCGACTTGAAATTTGGGTGGCAGGTAGAACACAATGTCCCCTTCAAAACCAGCCACTTTTTGTGATCTGAACCAGTTCGAAACCGAACCGGACCGGGGGGGTGGTCCGGCAAAACCAAAACCGAACCTCCCCGGTCCGGTCCGGACCCAGTTCGGACCCGAACCGAACCGGGAGAACCGGTTTTATGCACATCCCTATATACCATCAAGCACTACCACTTAATGCGGCTAAGCCATGGCTCCCAGAGGACCAGCAAGAGTGCCCTAAAATCACCTGCAAACAGAAAGCTAGTGAGCTAGGCAAAACATTCAGGGAAACCCACTCACATTTCTTAAAAGAGTGTGTGGTAGCCAAAAGAGTGTGGCAGGGAGTAAGCAAGCTGTTAGAGTGGCCTGATTTGGAAAAACAGACTTGGGAAGAACTAACCTTGGGTTTGAACGATAGAACCTCCTTTCGAGGTCCCAGAAAGAAACCTTCAAGGAAACGAGATGGAACGGGTGCCCTCATACTAGGGAATTGGAACGTTCCCCTTCTCGTAATCAGGTTAGTAAACCTGTATGTCATTTATGCAATGCTCCTGCATAGGAATAGGGAGGGAAGACGCGACCAAGTGGTTCACGCAGATGAGACAGTAAATCTCTTCTGGAAAAGTTTGTATGGTTATGTGCAAAAAGACAAGAGTATCTCTTCTAAACAGCAATGGGACAAATTGTGGAAATGGACGTCGGATGTAAACACACACACACAGACCCCGATTACCTGATGTACCTTGAAATCCCCCACCCCTGAGTTACAGTACTACCTGCATATACTTCATAACCTTGTGGGTTTCCAAATCCTTGTGTGTAAATCTTTGTAGATATATCATGTACAAACAACCACTTTGTATATAATTGTGCTTTGGCAACGTACTGTATGCTTTGGTAGTTCGTTGGTTCAATAAAAAAAATCTTGTCCTATTTAAAATAAATAAATCTTGTCCTATCTTGGAGATGCCAGGGAGGGAACTGCTTTACCCTTCCACTCCACCTACACAGTAGCTGAAAAGCAGGCTTCCCACTCTGTTAGTTAAGTCACTCCTTGTAAGGATGAAGCTCTTGCTCCGTCTTCCTTAAGCTGTGCAGTATGTCAGCCACTTAAGAGACTGTCAGTTCACACCCAGGAAAAGAAGGTGGAACTGCCAGCCTTTTACATTTAAATAAATATCGGCCAACAAATGTTTATTTTCAAGGAATGCTTCTGTTTCAAAGTGTTGGTTCCAATGTTGAGTCACAAAGCAAAATAGCATTCAAGTGGTATATGACTCAACAATCGCCACTAATATGTTAATTCAGATGTTGAAATGTTGCTTTGACATTTGAATCAACATGTTGAAATGAAATGTTTCATTTCATCAACAATCCAAAGTGAACATTTTATTTCCATATGTCAAAACATCTGGGTTTTTATTGAAAATGCTGAAATATTCATTTTAATACATTGTCAAATTAAATATTTTTTGGCACTTTACATTTGATTTTTTTTTTTTTTAGATTATACTTTTTAAAAAATCAGGCTGAGAAGAAAGTCTGAGCTACTAGGAAGTCTTTAATCAGGAGGGTAGGTACTATTTTCCAAATATTTTCCAAATTTCTGAGCAGATTTGATTTCTGTGCAGATACTGATTTTTCATGTCTTGATCTCACCTTTCCAAGGGGTTAATGTACACGGAAGTTGAGGCTGGCCTCAGACTTAAGAACATGCCATCCCACCTCACATCAGCATGAACCAGGGGCATAGCAAGGTTGGAGTGGGCCCAGAGACAAGATTTTAAAATGCACCCCCCCCCACTGAAGCTCAGCTCATGAAGTAAAGAAATCTTAAATGAGGCTGAATAGTGGTAACAAAAAGCATAGTAAACTCTCTATATATAACCTATGTGCCACAATAGAACACAGAGGCGTAACTAGGGAAAACGGCGCCCGGGGCAAGCACTGAAATGTCGCCCCCCCGCCCCCCCAACAAACTACATTATACTTAGGTTTTTCCTCACAAGCGCCCGCCACCGCTGCCAAGCCAGGCCACTGACTGGCCGCCAGGTGCCAGCAAAGCAATGCGGGGGGCGCAGGTGGCGCGGAAGGGACCGCTCGTGGGGAAGGGGGCACCGACGCGCTCCCTTGACTGCTGCAGCACTGCTGCACTGAGCAGGAAACATTTGTATTAAAAAAAATTTAATTTTTTTTTTAAAAAATTGGTCATGACGGCGCCCCCCATGTGACCAGAAAAGATGGCGCCCGGGGCACGTGCCCCCCCTGCCCCCCCTATAGTTACGCCTCTGATAGAACATCATCTCACATTATTTTTTTTAAGGTTTTGTAAATTGTAGACGTTGCAAGTCATTTAATGGTACTAGAGAAAGACCTGCTGTTCTGGTAGCTCCAGGTCTTAACCCTCACATCAATTTCGGAGGATGAATACAACTGGATGAGATTTTCGGAGGATGAATACAACCGGGCGGGTGTGTGGCTGGGGGAGTCAGTCATGTGACTTGCCTCTGGGGGCCCTCCCATGGCAGTCGGCCCCCAGACAACTGTCTCCCCTTGCCCTATTATAGTTATGCCCCTGGCATTAACCTAAAGTCCTACTGACATACGAACCTAGGAAGCTGCCTTATATTGTGTCAGACCATTGGTCCATTTAGCTCAGTATTGTCTACCCAGCATCTCTCCTGTGTAGGCTTCAAGGATTCAAGCTGGAGTCTCTCCCAGCCCCATCTGGAGATGCCAGGAATTGAACCTGGAAGCTTCTGCATGCAAACCAGACACTCTGTCACTGAGCTACAGCCTCATTCCCATCGCCTCTTGCAGGAGACAGTGCTCACATTTAATCACCCATCTAAATGGAAACCAGGGCAGATTCTGCTTAGCAAAGGGGACAATTCATTCTCACTACTGCAAGACCATGAGGGTATTCACACAACAGTTTGGGAGGGCAGGCAAGCAGATCCCAAGGATGTTTCTGGGAGTGTGGACCATGCTCCCAGATGAGTAGTTCTGGGCCAAGCAGCGCAAAGCTCCAGAAGCCTGGACAATGTGTCCTGGCCTCCGAGTATCCCACAATGCACCATGCACCAAGCACCATTGGGGGATTCCTGCAGGGGACCGGTGCTCTAGGTGTCTGTCTCTTGGCCTACTCAGGCTATGTGCAGAAGCCAGGCTAAAAAGCTGAGCTAGGTGGCGCTGCCCTGCCAGGATTGGGCCTAATCCCTGCAGTTCTCATGCGCAGCCTAGCCCAGTCTGGTCTTCCTAGCCTGGGTTAGGCTGTGCATGAGAACAGCCTCCAGTTCTCCTCCCCTGATGTGTTGGAGTGTGCAATCATTCCCTCTCCCATTCACTGGGACTGGTGCTTTTTAATTTATTCATAAATGATCTAGAAGCAGGGGTAAGCTGTTGGTGACTGACCAGGAGAGGGCTCTTGAGGTTGTGGTGGACAGCTCATTGAAAGTGTCATCTCAGTGTGCGGCAGCTGTGAAAAAGGCTAATTTCATGCTAGGAGTCATTAGGAAGGGGATTGAAAATAAAACGGCTAATATTATTATGCCCTTATACAAAACTATGGTGCAACCACACTTGGAGTACTACGTACAATTCTGGTCACCACATCTCAAAAAGGACATTGTTGAACCGGAAAAGGTGCACAAGAGGGCAACCAAGATGATCAGGGGCCTAGAGCACCTTTCTTATGAGGCAAGGCTATGTCACCTGGGGCTTTTTAGTTTAGAAAAAAGACAGCTGCGGGGAGACATGATAGAGGTCTATAAAATCATGGATGGTGTGGAGAAGGTAGAGAGAGAGAAATTCTTTTCCCTCTCACACAACACTAGAACCAGGAGTCACTCCATGAAATTGATTGCCAGGAGGTCTAGGACCAACAAACGGAAGTGTTGTTTCACACAACACATGATCCACTTGTGGAACTCACTGCCACAGGATGTGGTGAAAGCCAACAACCTGGATGGCTTTAAGAGGGGTTTGGATAACTTCATGGAGGAGAGGTCTTTCAATGGCTACTAGTCGGACGGCTATAGGCCACCTCCAGCCTCAAAGGCAGAATGCCTCTGAGTACCAGTTGCAGGGGAGTAACAGCAGGAGAGAGGGCACGCTCTCAACTTCTGCCTGTGGCTTCCAGAGGCATCTGGTGGGCCACTGTGCAAAACAGGATGCTGGACTAGATGGGCCTTGGGCCTGATCCAGCAGGGCTGTTCTTATGTTCTTATGTTCTTACTGAAAATGTGGGGGTGAGTTAAGAGTTAAAGGATGTTTGACATTATAATTAGATGCAGTTGAACCAGAGAACTTTATAAAGATGAAGGCATGCTTAATCTGCTTATGAAGCTTTTAAGATCTTATATGCCATTGCTTGCTAACTGTCTTCTTAAGGTAGATTTTGAACATACACACCTTAAAATGAAACACATGAGTACAGGAAATGTGTTTTCAAACATATGTTTCTTACAGGTACCGCTATCATAGTAAGCTGCCATATACTGAGTCAGACCATAGGTCCATCTAGCTCAGTATTGTCTACACAGACTGGCAGCAGTCAAAGTGCCTAGCCAGACTGGCATACCTACCTTTCCTGCCATGTAATGAATATAATTATACAGTCGTCCCTCACCAATCCCAGTTTTCCCAATCATGGATTTGAGTATCCACGACTGGGAAATTGTGAGCTCCATCACCAACTGTGATCTGAATATCTGAGGTTTGGTGATACTTTTTTAAAAAGCAGGGGGTTTGGTGGAATTTAGGGGGTCAGAGGGAGATTTTCAGGGGTTCAGAGTAATTTGGGGGAATTTGGGAGGGCCATTTCCTGGGGTCAGGGGAGATTTTTTCTATGTTTTACTATATTTTTCAGTCATTTTGTGGCCACGATCCCCCTAACTTCCTATTTTCAATTATTCCCTATTGCTTCCCAATCGTGAATTCGCCAACCACAAGGATTTCCTGGAAGGAACCCACGCGGTTGATGAGGGACGACTGTATTCAGTATTTGAATTAAGAATGCTCTCCAAACCTTTTGTTTCCACTTTTCTCGTCAGAAGCCCCATTCAGACTTCAAACAAACAAACACCACCCTGCTCACAGTTACAGCACCAAAAGTAGGGAGTAGGTCCAGGCCGCTGATCACGGAAGCATCTGCTCTCACAGTTATGGTGTTTTCCTAAGCACACAAATGCCACTGTAACTCTGAGTGGCTAGATGAGAGAGAAGGGACGAGTGACAGTGCCCGGGTGGGACTTCCACCATCTGCAGGGAGGCTTTTGTAACTGTCTGAATGGGGTTACAATGAGCTGCCAAATATAATTCACCCTCTTCCTAGTGGGAACAGGCCAAAGAAGTAGTCAGCATCAATCTGCATACCATCAAAAATAATTCTTAATGTAGTGTCGATTTTGATAACATCTTTTCTCCAGATGCCTACTGCTTATGAGTCTGCAGTGGGGCGAGTGGTGGCGGGGTGGGGGGCAGAATTAAGTTTCCCTGCAAGTGACCAATTAAATTATTATACATTGCTTTGTGAATGCTGAAGATATAACAAATCAACATTTATCACCTGCCATAAACCACTTGCTTAAAATTCCTCCTTGAAAACATCAGTATTCCAATATTAAAGTGAAGCAGTTATTTATTTATTTTTAAAAAGCAGTGATGTTGATATATTCTAGAAACTAACTGCATGCTGTGGGAACAGGAAATGTTTTACCCTCAACTGTATATTCTGTTGATGATATGGTATCAGTGCTAAATTATTTTAAGAAAACCATTTCACATGCAGCAGGACTTTTTAAAATGGGTTTTAATCTGGTTTCTTCTTCAGTTTTTATTTCAGTGCCCTCCCTGGGGGCGGGGGAAGTCCCATTTCTCTTTCTGCTCATTCTTCTCAGGGCAACAGACTCTTTTGCAAACAATGCTTTTTTATCCTTAAGGGAAGGGAGGGAAAAAAACACATCTATCACAAAATGGCATAGCCAATAGTCAGAAGTGATAGCCAATGGTGGCACCAATTTATGGAAGTATAAATGATAAAACAAACAAGAAGAAATGAGGTATATATATATATATATATATATATATATATATATATATATATATATATCTGTTTCAGAGCCAACAAATGAAGGGAACTAAATGTGACCAGACTGCAAAAATATCCACATCACAGAATGTCACAGAAGCAAGTTACCCAGAGAAAGGGAATGCAATAAAAATGGCAGTGTGTCTATGAGGCGATCCTTTCATCGTGATGCGTCTCCTGCTTCTGCACAGAAACAACTTGTTAAGTGCACTGAATTGCCCTTAGAAGAGAAAAATGTATGTTGCATATTGGACACAGCCCAACAGCTTCCGTAGACATCCAGATTATAGGACCTTTCCCTTTTCTTGAATGCAATATTACCCCCTATATTCTGGGCAGTACGATGGCATATCTATGCACTTTGTGCTCCAGAAGGACAGTCCTATTTGGGTTGCGGCTTCCAGCGCCATCCGTTAGGGGAGTGAATCGGGGCTATCCCTTGCCCTATCCCTGGCCCTGCACCAGCAATGGTGGCATTGAGATTCCAGCCTGGAATTGGTGGCTCCTGCTGCAGCATCTGCGCACTTGGCCCAGCCTGGCTCTGCTCGGCTGCATGCAGGGCACCTCTGGCTGGACTGTTCTCCTCTCTGGTTTGCCCAGAGAGAGATGCAGCCCAGCTGGAGTCGCCACTATGCGTGGCTGAGCAGAGCCCATCACGGGGCCCGGCTTGGTTGGAGTACAGCTGCTGCAGCAGGAGCCACACTCTGACAGCGGTGGGGATGGACAGGGAGTCTCCAGGAAACTCCCCACTACCACCACTTCATCTCCTAGGGGACCCGCACCTGCACATTGATTCTGGGCCATCCCTGGTGGCTTCCAAAGAGACCACTAGAGGCTTATGGTGTCTTTGTAGTATTTGTCCTATTTACACATTTGAACATTAAGATAAATAAACAAAGGAAAACACCTCCAGAAATAACCTTACCTTAGAAGGACACATTCCGTAGGGGCTAATTCTCCACAAAGGCAGAACATCCAGTAAATCAGGGTTTCTTAACCTTTGGCCCCCAGATATTTTTGGACTACAGCTCCCATCATCCTCAGCCACAAAGGCCATTTTTGGGGATGATGGGAGTTGTAGTCCAACAACATCTGGGGGCCCAAGGTTAAGAAACCCTGCAATAAATGATTTCCTGTTTTGTCTGGTTTGGCCTTAAGGTGGTGGTCAGGGGAAGAAAAATGGACCATGCAACAAAAGCATGCTGGATCAAGTGATGGTAGATGGTGGGTGTGGGGCTGCAGCTGAGGGATGAGCACTTGCTTTGCATGCACAAGGCCACAGGTTCCGTTCCTGGCCTCTCCAGGTAGATCTGGAAACACTCCCAGACAGTTGCTGTCAGGGAGAGTTGTAAGGCAGCTTCATAGGCTCTAAAACACGGCTCAGACCAATCTGTTTTCTTCCCCAGCTGTGTCCATCTCATCTCCCGAGCTGATTACAAGTTCAGAATAGGAGGGCCAGGGCAAAGGTTCCCTCTAGTCCAGCAATCTACTTTGCAACGTAGAATGCAAAGCCTCTGTGAAGCTGAGTGTTGTCAACTAAGCCCTTTGGTTTATGCCTAACATCTGGAATGCATCCAGACCTGAAGGTTCCATTTAGCTGTCATGGAGATCACTCCTGATAGACCTATCCTCCATTAACTTATCTACCTAATGCTTTTTCAAAGTCATCTCAGAGTCTAACTAAACACTGCATTGCAAACATGTTTAACCGCAATGGTAGTCTCAATGAAGGGGAAAAGCAGCTTTAAGGGGTGATTTTTTTTTTAGCAGAGAAGCAACAGGGATGAGATGCTTAACCCTTTACCTACACACACTTTCCCAGTGCAACTCCTCCCCCCCCCCCAGTTGTTTTTCTAGATGTTAGATTTTTTGAAAAGCCAATGTCTGGGGAAACTCCCAAGAATTTCCCTTCTTCTTGCTCAGGGGAGAGAGAGAAGGAGATGGCCACTATTTCCATGAGTACCTTAATCACCCAACAAATTGGTGGGTGGGGCATTATCATTTTTGAGGTTGTTCTCCAGACTGACAACTTGGGAGGTCTACGACAGGAATAGATTCATCTCCTCCTAGTGTGTATGCTTGTTCAACATTGGAATGTATATCTTCGAAGAAAGACATGTGTGCCTCCAAAAATTTATCTCTTTTTGTCAGATTGTAAGTGATAAAAATGACAAGGGTGATACACGTACAGCACATCTGGCATGAGTGATGTGATTTATGTCCTCTTTGCTGAATGGAATTGTAATTATTAGCATTAGTCTGAAGGGGCCATTCAAGCTGGGGGATCCTGGAATCCTGAAGTAATGAAGAGTTCAGGTGTTTCGATTATTTATGAATGCATCATAAAGGGCAAATTTAAAATAGCAAGATTTCTAGGCCTGGGTGAGAATTACAGAGTCAGAGAGCTAGCGGGGACCCAGAGATATGTCCAGGAACATGTGAACTGGTCTTGCCTCAGACAAGCATTGAGCTGAAGGCATGTGACACAGCAACTATATTAAGGCTAAACTCTGGATCTCCTCAGTGCCTGAATGGGAGAGAGGGAGGAAGGAAGGAAGGAAGATCACTGAGGCCATATGCAATAGCTAGGGCAAAAAGGCAGCTAGAAAAGGATGCTTTAGCTAATTCAACCCTTCCCATTCTTTCAAATTTATTTTATTTATTTATTTTATTCATTGTTACATCTTTATACTGCCTTTCATTAAAATAATCTCAAGGTGGTTTACAAAACATTTAAAGCAGTATAAAACCATAAAAACTACACAATAAGAATTAAACTGGAATATGAAAATGAAAATCTAATTACAATTTCAAAAAAATATGTACAATATAACCATAAAATACAAAGCAGCAGCAAACAAAACACTCATTTATAAGCCTGGGTAAAAAGCCAAGATTTTACTTGCTTTCTAAAAACTGTGATGGAGACTGGAGAGGAGATGCCCACCAGGAGGGCATTCCAAAGTCGGGGCAATGACTGAGAAGGCCCTGTCCCACGTGCATGACAGGAGAACCTCCCTCATTGTAAGCACACAGTGCAGGCCCTTCCCCCATTGACCTCACTGAGTGAGCAGCAACCCTTGGGAGCATGCGGTCCCTCAGGTACTAGGGTCCAAACCATATAGGGCTTTAAAGGTCAAAACCAGCATCTTGAATTGGACCCAGAAACAGATTGGCAGCCATTGTAGCTCTTTCAAAATGGGGGTTATATGATCCCAGCTGGAAGTTTCAGATAACATCGTAGCTGTCACATTTTGTACTCTCTGCAGTTTCCGAATAGTCTTCAAGGGCAGCCCCACGTACAGCACATTACAGTAATCCAGTCGTGACGTGTCTAAGGCATAGGTAAAAGTGGCCAGATCTTCCTTCTCAAGAAAAAGACGCAGCTGGCACACTAGCCGGAGCCGTACAAAGGCACCCCTGGCCACCACCTCCACCTGAGCTTCTAAAAGCAGAGCCAGGTCCAGCAGTTCCCCCAAGCTGCACACTTCCTCTTTCAAGGAGAGTGCAACCCCATCCAGAGCTGCTAGAATCTCCTCATCCCAACTGGCTTTCCTACTGACCATCTGTTCCTCCGTCTTGCCCAGATTCAGTCTCAGTTTGTTAGCTGACATCCAACCCATCACTGCCCTGAGCCCTAGACCAAAATGACGTTTTTGTCTGCCTCTGGATAAATAAGAGCAGTTCTCTAAAAGAAATATGAAGGATGGGAAAGAGAAGTTGCATGTTGTTCATAATTGGGGGCAGTACGACTATCGCAGAAACACGGGATGGCGACCAAAGAGATCATACCAGAAAAGATTTCTGGCAGGAATATTCAGCATCCTTTTGTACCTGAGTCCAATACCCCATGAAATGCAAGGGGTGTATACATGCATTGCTGTGTAGATGCATTTTGAAGTTAATCATGGCAAAACACACATGTTCCTCTGGTATGCATACAATATTAGAAGTGGTCTCAGGATCTTTCGGTGTGGAGGCTCTGTTTGGAGATCCTGGGTAAACAGGTTACAGTCCTGGGTCATACACTCCACTGCACTGTGGCTCAATTCATGCAGCAGGGGAGTGGCTTGAGCAACACAGATAACATCGAGTGGATGCTCAGTGTCAACAGCAACACACCAAAGAAGTGACTGAGTGCTCTAGAGAGAGGCCTTTCCAAAGAATATTATGAAGAATATGGAGAAATACTCCTGAGTACACTTCGTAGGTTAGGACGTAAAATAGGGTTGCCATACTCAAGCTTCCCAAATCCAGGTGGCAAATTATGTGGCAACTAATTTGCATTTTTATCATTTATTTATTTGACAGATTTGTATACTTTCCCCTCCTTCTCTGCCCTCCCCTGTGATAAGATCCAGAGTAAAATCCGGGCAATCAGGGGAGCACATTTGAAATCTGTGTAAATCTGGGTAGAATTTAGCAGCCGGGTGGCGGAGCCAAAATCCAGGGACTACCCTAAATTCCGTGGGACATGGCAGCTCTAATGTAAAATTGCTTGTCCCTGAAGGAGTTTTTCTCTGTATCTTATACATGAACATATGAGGCTGCTTTAGATTATTGGTCCATCAGTATCCTCAGCCTCAGGGGTAGGCAACTTTGGCTCTTCAGCTGTTTTTGAACTACAACTTCCATCATGCCCAGCCACAATAAACTGGCAGAGGGGTAGCATTAATAAATGGAGATGGGAACTGTAGTTCAACAACAGCTGGAAAGCTAAGGTTGCTTACCTCTGATCTACAAGGACCAGCGATGGCTTTCCAAAGAATCAGACTGGGCAGTTTCCCCAGTCCTGGCCAGAGTTGCCAGGGGCTGGGGCTGGGATTCTCTGCTTGCAAACCCTGTGCTCTCCCACTGATCTACAGCCCATCAACAATATAAAGCCATCCCCTCTGGATATGAATGGACTCCACTAAGATCATGCATGTGAAACACTTTACGTACTCAAAAAGCACTATAGCAATGCTAGGCGTTATTACCTGTTTCTGCTTTTCTTCCATTGGCATGAGCCCTGCCAGTGCCCACATGCAGATGAGCAATGCTCACCAAATGAAAATTAATACGCCACGTCTCCGCCTTCTATTGAAGTTAGCATTCCCTTGATAAGGCAGTTGTACACGACTATGAAGAATGCCAGCAAATGTCTGAAGTTTCACTCTGCATGCTTCCCTCACACTTTCCCCCAAACATAGAACAGATATGATGTTAGGAGGGAGCAAGGGGCTGTGTGCGAAGAGCAGAGAGCAAGCAAGTTTCTTTCAGGAGACTTGCAGAAAGAGGAGACGACCATGTCTTGAAATGACCTAAAATGTTAACTTCACAGCATGACTCTTACTGCTAGGCAGAAAGCATATTTTGGTATTTTAATGAACACGATGAATTTTTATATACCGCTTTTCAATGAAAAGTTCCCAAAGCGGTTTACATAGATATAAATAAATAAAGAGATAGATAGATTAATTAAATAACATGGCTCCCTGTCCCCAAAGGGCTCACAATCTAAAAAAGAAACATAAGTTAGATACCAGCAACAGCCACTGGAAGGATGCTGTGCAGTGCTGGGGAGGGTCAGTTGCTTATCCTGCACCCCCCCCCCACCAAATAGAGAGAATCACTACTTTTAAAAAGTGCCTCTTTGCTCAGTTAGCAGGGGACCTTAACTAACATAAACCTTTCTGTTTATGCCTCCAGGCAAAAACCTTGTTCCGAATTATGTAGACCTCTGCTATTAGCGTGGCAGACTATAGTGTGGTCTGCTTTCATCTTGTCAATCCCAGCAACAGGTTGAGAACCACAGCTGTAGAGCTACTGTAACTAAGGAATCTTGCCCCACTCCCCCCATTTAATGTAGTAATTTAGAACAGAGATAATTCTTTCTGCAGTTCAAAGTGACCTGCTTTCCTGACTGTGAAATGCTGCTTCGCAATTTGATAGAAACTCACTGCAGAGCCATAACTGGCACATAAAATAAGAAAATGAGTACTGTGCTTCGGTGGCAATGCCCTTCTGTTTAGGTAATGCCAGGCTACATTTTTCTCATTATTATTGTTCAAGAAACATAAATCTCAGCTCTGGAAAGCAAACACACACACACACACACACACGGCTTGCACTCTGCAGGCATTCCTTCTGTACTACAAAGTGTAGACTTGCTCTGTCTAAAACTACCTGGGAAAACTGTCCAAGTTGGTTTGAGCCCGACTCCTACTCTAACTCTAACACAAACCTGAACACTAAGCCTACCCCTAAGGCAACTCCCAACACGAACTCTGAAGCTCACCCGACCTGTTCTACTCATCATAACCCCATCCCTATTACTAACCCTAACCCTATCCTCAACCATCATCCTACCCCCCCCCACCCTATCCATAATGCAAAGCCTTCCCAAAATCCTACTCTGAAGCCTAACCCATAATTTTCCCATGGGAGAAGTTTCCTGCATTTCCCAGGACATTAATGACTTTATTCTGGGAGATTCATGGTCTTTTGTTTTTGGTTTGCGGTGGGGGGGTAGGGGTGTGTGTTTTTTGGTAGCTTGGGAGAGGTCCAAAACCTGCAAAAATTGCATATTTCTATCTTTCAGGGTTCCGTCTGGGAGTTCCATGTCAGTCAGTAGTGAAGCTCTACACACGATCCATGTGTAGAGCCTTATCACTCTCCCTGCAGAAGATACCCAGGCTAGCCCTGGGGGGCCGGATTGGCTACCCACATGACTACTGGCTCTGTCACAGAGACCGGGTCCCAGGATGCCCGAAGCCAGGAGGCTTGTTCTAGCCTCCTTTCGGGGGTCTACTCGTGTCACCACAGCAGCACACAATCAGTAAAACGTGGTTAGCGGAGCATTCACTCCGCTAACCTCGTTTTAAGGGAGGGGTTTGTAGGCAGGCTAGCTGCTGTTGAACCACCAGGTGAGCCCGCGAGCCCAGTGGTTCTCACGATGGGGGGGAAATCGGGCTGGGCTCCTTTAGCCTGGTTTCTCTCCATCGTGAGAATCGCCTCAGTGAATCAGTTAGTGAGGCCCAAGTAGCTTTATATATATACTAATAAAAGGGCTTTCAGTTTGCAAGCATATGAACATATTGAGGCGGGTCTCACGATTGGTGAGACCCGCCTCCAGAGGATTTGCGAGGAGAGCAGAATGACACCTGGAAGCTCCAGCATGCCCTGAGCAAGCATACTGGAGAGACCCCCGAGCCGGGAGGCTGCTTTTTAGCCTCCCAGTTGGGGGTCTACTTGTGAGTTGCTGTGCCATGGCAACATGAGCACAAAGACAGGGTTAGCGGAGCACTCACTCAGCTAACCTCGGCTAAGGGCAGGGGCAATTAAGCGGGTTACCCGCTTGTAAACCACCGGGCTCGCCTGTGAGCCCAGTGGTTTACACGACCAGCAAAAGTCGGGCTAGGCCCAATTTTTGCTGGTTGTGAGAATAGCCTCATTATTCTCTGTCGTTCTAGTCTTTTCCTCGCTTTTGCAGTCTGAGAGTACTTCTGGATCAACGTCTCTCCTTGGTTTCTCAGGTTGAGGCGGTGGCCAGGGGTGCTTTCTATCAGTTCCAGCTGATACGCCAGCTGCGCCCGTTTCTCGAGATCAATGACCTCAAAACAGTGGTACATTTGTTGGTAACCTCCAGACTGGACTTCTGTAATGCGCTCTACATGGGGCTGCCTTTGTATGTAGTCCAGAAACTTCAGTTGGTTCAGAATGCAGCAGCCAGGTTGGCCTCTGGGTCATCTCGGAGAGACCACATTACTCCTTTGTTGATAGAGTTACACTGGCTGCCAATAGGTTTCCGGGCAAAATACAAAGTGCTAGTTATAACTTATAAAGCCCTAAACGGCTTAGGCCCTGGGTATTTAAGAGAGCGTCTTCTTTGCTATAAGCCCCACCGGCCGCTGAGGTCACTTGAGGAGGTCCGTCTCCAGTTGCCACCAACTCATTTGGTGGCTACACAGATACGGGCCTTCTCGGCTGCTGCCCCGAGATTGTGGAATGCGCTCCCTGCTGGGATACGATCTTCCCCATCTCTGGCAATTTTCAGAAAACACCTGAAAACACATCTCTTCAACCAGGCTTTCTCAGCTTTTTAAAACTTGTTTTTAAATTGTTCTGATTATTTAATTGTTGTTTTATGATGTTTTTAATTGTTAATCATTGTTTTATGCTTTACAATTTTTGTTTAATTATTAACTGATTTTAATGGTGTTTTAATGTAAACTGCCCTGAGCCTTTTGGAAGGGCGGTATAGAAGTTTTAATAATAATTAATAATAATAATAATAATAATAATAATAATAATAATATGAAAACTCATTCCCCAAGTTATTGTTGGAGATGAACTTCCAGTGCATTGACCTTTTTGCACCAACTGTCCTAATGACCACTAGGGGCATTGGGAGTAGAGACAGTGAGTAAGGGTCTCCCTATCTGTCCCTACTCTATGACCCCTGAACTGACTCTGCAGCACTTCCTGTGCTGAGTCACAATCCTTCCTTTCCTCCTAGAGAGCAGATGGAAACATATATATCTCTCTCCTTACCTATCCACTATGTAGTCCTTTAGATTAGATATAGGTCTTTCCTGTCTAAGTGTATTTAACCAATAAATGTTTAGTGTTTAGTCACACAAGGATCTCCATGTGTTTTCTCTAAATAGCTGCAATATCCAGACCATCCTCTGCTACCTACTCTGTAACTGGAGTGTGTGCTCATTCCTTAGTGCTCTGCTGTTTTACCTATTGTGGGTAAAAATCAATAACCTCTAACAGTTATCTGATGGGGTTTTCTCTCATTTTCTGAGAAATTAACAGATTTTCCTGGGGTTTGGTTTTGTGTGGGGTTTTTTGGTTTGAGGTTGTGTGTGTGTTTTGTTTTGTTTTGTTTTGTTTTTGTAGTCTGGATGAGGTCTTTAGTGGTTTGGTCTTCTAGTTTCATGTTGGTCAGTGGGTGAATCAGTGAGGGCTTGCAGTTTGCAAGCACATTAACATCTTATCTCACTGTGACTCTAGTCTTTTCCTAGCTCTAAGAGTCTTATTCCCTCTGTTTCCAATGGGAGTGGGGTTTTTTAAATTATTATTATTATTATTATTATTTATTTATTTATTTATTTATTTTCCTGAGGTTTTGAATTTTTATTTTTATTTTTTGTAGTCTGGGCAAGGTCTGGAACCTATCTGCAAGAACAGCATGTTTCTATCTTTTATGGCTTGGTCTGGGAGTTTCATGTCAGTGAGTGAGTGAGTCAGTCAGTGAGGCCCAAGCAACTTTTCTTATTCTTATTCTTACTCTATTTCTAACTTTATAATTCAGTTTTCTCTCTGAAGTTTCATGTATGAAGAATTTAATGCTGCTAATGGATGCCATCACATCCTTGTGTGGTATGTCGGCCCTCTTAGAAGCAATTGTGCAGTGGAGTGGGTAGATGCCTGTGTAACCGAGCAGGGCACTTCACAATGATTCTCATCCAAATAAAGACCTTAAACATGTTACTTTTAACCTCGCCCTCTAAAAAGGGGGGAAGGAGGAAAAGATGGAGGGGGAAATCATACAAACAGGGCCTTCTTGCAATTGGACCCCCCATGTTTCACTTCAAAGATCATGTAACCACCACTGGACATTGGCACAGTGCTTACTTATTCTTTGAAGTGAAGGATAGGGGTGGGGGTGGGACAGATGCTTCCCCTCCTTACCCAATATAGAGCAACCACTGGTAAAGTATTAACTGGTACAGGAGTGAGGAAACAGCAGAGCTCTAGGATTAAGCAAACTGTTCATCTAAACAGTATGGATTTGTCTTGGGTTATTTTGAATAGCCTACCACCTAATGGTGCAGCAGGGAAGTAACTTGCCTAGAAAGCAAGAGGTTGCAGGTTTGAATCCCTGCTGGTATGTCTCCAAGACTATGGGAAACTCCTGTATCGGGCAGCAGCAATAGAGGAAGATGCTGAAAGGCATCCTCTCATACTGCATGGGAGGAGGCAATGGTACACCCCTCCTGTATTCTACTAAAGACAACCACAGGGCTCTGTGGTCACCTGGAGTTGACACTGACCCGACAGCACAACTGTATTTTCCATGCTCTATCACTGTATAGCCAGTTCTCTCAGTCCTCCAATCCACCACCAGTGTGCTCCAACATCTGGGAGTACAACTCCCAGTTTACCATGTTTAAATCTGAGATTCTGCTAATGGATGCTCAAAGATGAGTCCTCCCTTTCATCATTTCTTCTTTGTCTTCTTCTTTACTGAAGGTTTTAGTTCAAACAAATGATTGGCAGTTAACATTAAAAGCCAGACATAACTGATATGATAGCACATCACAGTCCAGTCAAAGAGCAAATCTGGTGCTAAGAAATTAGCTTTGTTGCCAAAGAGCAGCCCAACACAACTAAGATTATGACAGTGAAGCATGCACTATGCCACAAAACTATACTCTGCCCATTGTATCTGCTAGGGGTACGCCAAAGTGACACATAAGGAGCAGATGAAAGCAGTTGACGAATGGAGTTAGGGTGGATCTCTATCAGGACATCTTTGGTGATATTCCTAATGCTCGAAGCATTATCTATCTAGTCCCCAAATGGTGCATTGGGAGTGAACACATGAGTCTCTGTCGGCCATGAGAGCCTCACAAGGCTGCCAGTGAGGAGATTCTCACAATCAGCAAGAAGTGGGCTAAGGGACGGAGCCCAGCCTGTTTTTTGCTGATCGTCTGCTGCCATGGGAGCCACGCAGCTCCCGGCAGCAAACCCTCCTAATTCCCTCTCCCCTTAGCTGAGGTTAGAGGAGCGAGCGCTCTGCTAACCCCGTCTTTTTGATCGTGTATTGCCGTGGTGCAGCTCCACACCGTGGCAACACACGAGGAGACCCCCTGTGGGAGGCTGAAACAACCGACCCTGGGCGTTTCTCCAGGATGCCCCATGTGCTTGCGAGGGGCATCCTGGAACTTCGAGGGGCCGCGCAGCCCCTGATCCCCACAGCCCCCACTGGCTCCAGGACGGAGCCGGCAGTCCTGTGGGCAGCCGATCTGTCTGGGTATTGTCTGCGGGGAGAACAGGCTAAGTCCGCTCTCCCCGCAAACCCTCTGAATGCGGGTCTCACCAATCGTGAGATGCACTTCAGTGATTTTTATTTTATTTTATGATGGTCATGCACAAAAGCTTAATAGTACCTCTGTTTTCAAGTTAGAACGTACAGCAGGATTGGGCACTAGTTATTTCTACAATAGACTGGGAGAAGTGTCTTCTCAGAAGAGGCAAGCCACAGGCTAATTTTCCATGTGAAGGCTTCATGTGTCCAGCCATCATTCCGTCTTAACGGGTGTCCCTATTAAGGGAAAGGGCCAGATCCATACAGCACAGTTCAGGTAAAGCAGAAGTCTTAATCCAACATATTCAAGGTGACAAAAGGAAATACTTCCATGGTATTGCATTGCTAATGCCACTGGAGGGGTGGGGAAGTCAAAACCCAAACAGCTTGCATCCTCCTGACATAACCTTTTGGATTTTGTAATGTCATTTGTTGAGACTGATAGCGTACTGCAGAGCTAAAAGTACAGGCAACTGCAGGTCATTCGAATCACTGGCAAATATATGGCATTATAAGTCATCTTTCTAATACAATACAATAAAATGCACAGCAGTCTTTAAGGCTGCCGCATGAGCAGCTAACCCTAGGGCAGCCCAGCTGGGGTTAGCCTGCTCACGTGCAGCGCCAGGATCCACATGGACCCTGGCAGTGCCGGACCACCTAACCGCATTTTGGAGCCTGGCCTTTAGTCAAGCTTAAGGACGTGAGCGTGCTCTTAACCTTGGCGCCAGGATTGTGGGTGTGCTCGGCTGCTTGCAGCCCAAGCACACACAACAACGGGCGCCTACAGTGCCCATCCCATGGGGGTATGTCATGTGGTGCATTGAGGGATCTCTGGAGGCCAGGAAAACAAGTCCTGACCTCAAACGATTTGCACTGCAGAGAGCAGCGCGGATCATCTGGATGCACAGTGGCAGGCCAAAGACTTCACAGAGGATCATCGGGTGGGCGGGGGTGGGTGGGTAGGTGATATCCTGCCTCCCCCCACTCCACACGATCATGTAAATGGCCTCTTTAGCACCATCTAGCAATCTTGTAAGGTAAGTCATCATCTTGAAAGGCAAAAGGCTGAAAATATATTCTGGGCCTAAGAACTGAATAGCAACATGGACATAGCCTAGGAACATAGGAAGCTGCCATATACTGAGTCAGACCATAGGTCTATCTAGCTCAGTATTGTCTTCACAGACTGGCAGCGGCTTCTCCAAGGTTGCCGGCAGGATCTCTCTCAGCCCTATCTTGGAGAAGCCAGGGAGGGAACTTGAAACCTTCTGCTCTTCCCAGAGCGGCTCCATCCTTTAAGGGGAATATCTTACAGTGCTCACACATCAAGTCTCCCATTCATATGCAACCAGGGTAGACCCTGCTTAGCTAAGGGGACAAGTCATGCTTGCTACCACAAAACCAGCTTTCCTCTGTAAGCCTTTTCAAGACTGATAGAAAGAGGACTGTAAAAGACATTTTCCAATATAAAAGCTCTATACCTCTGCTTTAACTCACAAAATGAAGTCATTTACACAAGTGAAAACTATGTTCTACCCAGGTTTGGGAGCTGTGTGTGCTCCCAGTTTTCAGTTGTTTTAGGGTGAAAAAAACTAAAAATTAACAGATCGCCAGGGCCAGATGGCATCCACCCAAGAGTTCTAAAGAGTTCAATGTGAAATTGCTGATCTCCTAGCAAAAATATGTAACTTGTCCTTACAATCAGGCTCTGTAACAGAGGACCCGTCTGTGCTCAGTAAATTGATGGAAAGCATACTTATTTATTAAACATATAGAAGAACAGGCCTTGCTGAAGGAGAACCAGCATGGCTTCTGCAAGGGAAGGTCTTGCCTCACTAACCTTTTGGAATTCTTGAGAGTGTCAACAGGCATGTGGATAAAGGTGATCCAGTTGACATAGTATACTTGGACTTCCAAAGAACTTTTGACCAAGTTCCCCACCAAAGGCTCTTGAGTAAACTTAGCAGTCAAGGGATAAGCAGTCATGGGATGTGTGGATTGGTAACTGGTTGAAGGGCAGGAAACAGGTGTATAAAATTATGTATGGAGAAGAGAGAGCAGACAAAGCTAAATTTTTCTCTCATGACACTAGAACCAGGGGTCATCCCATGAAACTTAAGGCTGGGGATTTTAGGACCAACAAAAGGAAGCACTTTTTCACACCATGCATAATTAATATATGGAATTTTCTGCCACGGGATATGGCGTTGGCTATTAGCTTGGATGGCTTTAAAAGGTGCTTAGACAAATTCATGGAGGACAGGTCTATCAATGGCTAATAGTTAGGTGGCTTTAGGCCACCCCCAGCCTCAGAGGCATGATGCCTCTAAATACCAGTTGCAGGGGAGCAACAGCAGAAGAGAGGGCATGCCCTCACCTCTTAACTGTGGGCTTCTCAGAGCCTTCTGGTGGGATGCTGAACTGTATGGGCCTGATCCAGCAGAGTTGTTCTTTTGTTAAGTATGTGGAGGGAGAAGTAATTGTGTGGAAGCAAGGCAGGAGGAAACGCTACCCAGGTTTCCCTCCTACCTTGCTTCCACACAATCACTTCTTCCTCCCTCCTCCCACCTAGTTGTTTGCATCCACACAACCAAATATTGGGAGCAAACACAGCTCCCAATCCTGGGTAGAACACAGTTTTTGCTTGTTTGAGAGTGACCTAAATTAGTAACAATCATCTTGCATAATTTTGGAGAGAAAGACAAATGACACTCAATGGCTACATTCACACAATCCCAAGGATTCTGATTAAAAGCTTAATCAGGATTGATTCGTGTGGACGCAGAATTTCAGGGCAATCCTTGTCAAACCGTTCCAGTTAACCAGCATTTAACCAGGATCAATAATCATGCTCCAACCACGCATGTTGCACAGTATGTTAGCCAGTAATATAGGCCAGGATCTAAAGAATCACACAAAAATTTACACATACATGAAGGACTTTTGGTTCAGATGGAACACAGCTAGCCGCTTTTGAAACTGAAGGGACTTCGAAAAGAATCTTCTGATCTTGCCTGGAAGTCTGTTCTTTAAAGCAAAATAAATCAAGACTCTCGCTGGGCATGTCCAAGCCATTGGGTGCACCTAAAGTAGTTCTTTGGATTCTGGCCACAGAAAGTGCTGAACCAGGGCTAAAATGTAGTCCCAATGTTTGGCGTTTTTTCTGTGGTGCATTCAAAACCCGGGCCTTGAGCTCTAAAATCCTATTCCCCCCCCCACACACACACACTTTTTTTTTTTTTAACTAAAGGGTACATGATATTATGTAGATGCTATTGTGTTTTATGTGAGATGAAAAGAAAGTGAGTGGTTTTTAGGAAGAGCCTTTAGGAGGAATAGAGAGAGAATGAAAGAAAGACATCAAGACGAATGGCTGGTTGTTCGTTTCGGAGTCTACAGGCCACTACTGCAACAATCATACAGAACCAGAGGTAGTTTGTTTGCAGCCGCACAGATGGTCATGGCTGATAAGGCCTGCCTGAGGCAAGGGAGCTGTTCTTGCTTACTCTAGTGAAATGCAGCCTTAGATATCTGGAACTGAATTGCTTTGATTCTTTCTTTCTTTCTTTCTTTCTTTCTTTCTTTCTTTCTTTCTTTCTTTCTTTCTTTCTTTCTTTCTTTCTTTTTTGGTTAACTCTTCAAGTTAAAAGGGTGAAAGCACAATTTACCAACAATATGTCAGAAGTCCAAGTGAGCTCTGGTGCCCTCCTGCTCCACCCAGCCCTGCTCAGATTTTGTTGTTGTTGTTTCAAAGAAATCATTTAACATCCATTCGGTTCACAAGTGTACCGATCTCATCTTTGCCCATACAGTTCAAATCAAGGCACAGCAGATCGTTCTCATTAATGCATCCAAATCATGCAGATGTCCTTTTTTTGCCCTCTTTGAAGTGACATATGCTTCAATTTATTCTTAATCTTCTAAGTGATGTTGTAAGGAAAGCCGCCCTGTGAGACATATGAAGTTACTATATGTGGGGTTCCCCCACCCCCCTTTCCCCATGCTCTTGATCTGGAAAACCCGGTCACTGGAATCTCAGCCCCAGCTGAAGTATGCCCAAGTGCCATGCAAAAGAAAACAGTTTTAACTTGCAAAGATGCCTTTAAAAACAACTGGAATGAAAAAGATTGCATAAGAATCTATCTATGAAGCTTTTTAAAAGATCTTACATCTTCCTTTCTAAAACAAAAAAACAAATTTCTTTGGCAAAGAGGAGGGTTTTTAGCTTCTACTCCACAGAACAACAGTGTCATCCAGTGGCAATTGGAATAGTCACATACTTTCCAAGCCCTATGAAGATGTCGAAGGATAGGCCTCCCATGTTGTTGCACTTGTTGGGGGAATGAGTGTGACAGCTTGAAAATTAGCTGGCAGCAGCTCCTTGCTGCAATATTTCACACACAGGGATTTTAAAATGAATGAATGTTTTATTTGCTAGAGAGCTGGGGTGGGGGGGAGAGATATTTAGGGAATGTGTATTGATCAATAGCTTTTAAGTGTGCGAATGTGTCTCAGGAGTTCTCACTTCAGCTTTAGCGTTCAAGATATAGACATATCTGAATACAAACTGCGAGGGATGCATTAAAAAAAAGTTTCACATCTCAATTCATTTGGGGAGCTAAAAGCCTTACTTGTGTCGGTATTCAAGACACAGCTGACTCCTTATGAACCACACCCCCTTTTCCATTTTCTTTCTTTCTTGTTTGTTTTTGTTAGGAAGAGACAGGGGGCTTATTCTGTGGCAGGTCAACGTGGCAGACAAATTGTGTGCTCCCTCAATTTTTAAAGTTCAAACAGAATGTCAGAGCTCCTCCTCCCAGGAGTTTCCTCTTGGTGGATGCCATTTTCTCTCTCACAACACTCAGATGTGATGTTAGTGAAGAGCACTGTGTTAAAAAACCCAACATGGCTTCCATCAATGGTGGTCCCCCATATTATGGGGAAAGTGCCCATGTTTTCTTCCCACAATGTCTGGGTGCTGTGGGAAACAACATGGTGGTTGTCATGTTCCTTTGCAGAAATCACACAATAGAAGGCCTGATCACTGTTTATGCATATTTGTAAGCCGAGTGTGATTTTTAAAAAAACAAAAAATGCACCCACATGAACCATTCATACTTGACAGGGTGCACAAGTATTTTGTACTTAGGTGTGTACTGAAGGTAAAGTAAAAATTAGGCCTTGAAGCTTTTCTTAACTCATTTTTCCAAAGTACATCATTGGCTGCTGAACACTGAATCCCAGATTGCTGTTTCTAAGACTACTTTCCTGAACAGTTAGTAGAGAGGAAGCTAGTTCACACGACTGTTAATTGGGTAGGTCAAGGGTTCTACCCAGCTCGGGAGTTGTGCATGCTCCTGATTTTTGATTGCGTGCTTGCAGAAACCTAGGTAGGAGGATGGATGGATCATCTGTAAGCCTCAAGCTGGGTCAGCACTGTCCTACCAACACCTGTACCCATCATTTTAATGAAGCAGGAGGAAAAGCCTTCCTCCCCAACTCATGGATGACAGACAATCCACCTCTCCACCCATCTAGGATTTGACAGACAACCCGCCCCTCCACCTACCTAGGTTTTCGTTAGAACACAATCAAAAATCAGGAGCACTTGTCCTACCCAATTAACGATTGTGTGAACTAGCCAAGTGAGTTCTGCTGAAATCAGAGGGGCCCACTTCTGAGAAGACAGACACACAGAATTACACTGAAAGAGCATTAATTCCTATGCTTTGGGCTCAGAAACAGCCCTATGAACCTTTGTTCTCTGCTCTGAAGACAGTTTAGAAACTCATCCTGTGTGATGGTTGGTTTGATTCTGGCCCAGAAAAGTTGTTGTGAAAGCATATAGGTAATCTCCTCATGAAGTGAAAGTAGAGAAAGAAGAGATGGGGACTTAAGCATTATACTGGAACATTGTTCTAGAGGCTTCAGTAGCAGATCAAACTCAGATGAAGGAGATTACTGCATACTTTGGGTTTAATGAAGCAACTTCAGTTAAAGGACTTATTGCATGCTCAAAAATGTAGGAATGTGCTCCATGAGATGGCTAAATCATGATCATAAAGAGACCTCAGTAGAGACATGTAAAACTTCACATTGAAGCTTGCATTATACTGCCAGGCTGCCTCCAGTTGCTACACTTCCTCAAACAGTGAGAAGTTGCTCTTTTTCATTCAGGGCACAAAACTGGAGGTGAAGGGACCTCTGGTGTCGAAAATTGTACATCCAAATGTGAGCAACCACAGTTTTGCCAAAAAATGGACCTGTGGTTTCCCTCCCCAGACTGTGATTTGTATCTTCAGTTTTTAGTGAGGTCAGTTTTTAGTGAGGTGCCTGAACCTCCGTTTCCGTGGTGCCAGTGTTACGTCCAAAAGCTGGCACCACAGTCTGGTTGCTTTGCAAACATAGTTGAGGGAGGAAGCTCCTCCCTCACTCTGGCTGCTATTGGCTGCTGGGGCTGTCCTTCATTAAAGAAGGAAGCCCAGGCAGCCAGTTCCCCCTCCTCTTTTCAGTCAGTGAAACTGCAGAGAGGAAGCTCTCCATTTTGTTCAAATTGGGATGAGAGAGCAGGGGGAGGGGGAGTGGAACTGTGGGTCCATTGCACCCACAGTTCCACATTATGTCTGGCCACTGTTTTAACACACACACCCCTTGCAGAGGAGAGGGGAAGGAGTATCAAGTAGGCCTACGCCTTTCTATGAGTCTCTGCCACAAGGCAGAACTTTCTGACATTAATCAATGGCATCCTTCAGCATTGGAGCCATCCAGGATCGTTCAGAGTTGTTAACAATGATTCAACTTATCAAAGAATGATCAGCCAGCAACTACTGCAAACTTAAAATACAATATATCATGTAGAGCAATGGCTTAAAAGTAGTATTGTTTATGAAATTTACATTTAATGCTAAAACAGGCCTTTTTTTGTTACATCTAACTTATTATTCTGAAGGAAACAAGTGAAACTGTTTCTCTTGCAAATCTCAGCTAAGGAAAAGCTTTGTCTCAAGAACTGACTTTCTCATCTGCAAACAGCAGCATATCCTGTCTTGCAGCTTTGGATATTACCTAGATGTGGTCATTCAAATGGCTGGTTTCTGCATTCAGCTGTTAACACATCTTGGTAATTTTTTTTAAAAAAAATTTATACCGCCCTTCCAAAAGACTTGTAATGTAATGTAATCTTAAAAAATAAAAGGAAAAAACCATCTCTTACAGGGCAATGCCCAATGCAGATGCAGATTCTCTTTCCACAAATTCCCCTCTAAATATGATAAGAAACACTTAGACACACCAAAGGTAGATTTAACTGTGCACACAATTGGTGACACTCGGCTGGCGGTCATAGGATAAATTTGTCCCCACACATTCGCTTCACTACATTTGCCCGGAATTTTTGCAATCTCAGTAGAATCATTTTAAAGAATATGGGAAACATTGCCACCTAGTGGTGTACACATAAAAAAGCAGCCAGAAAAGTACAAAAGCCACCTGTGCACATTTTTCTGCCTTCTGGGCCAAAAAAAAAAAAAAAAAAAGAGGGAAGATTTCTCCAAAGCACCAAAGCTGCACAACTTTTATTGGAAGGCAAGAGGATTTCTGCTCTCAAATCACTTAAAGGCGTATTTGAATTCATCCACAGAAGTGTATGGCCTGAGTCTCCTGGGATTATGTGAGAGTTCATTTCAAATGTGTGGTCAAATGAACCTTTTAAATACTGGAACTTTTTTATTTTTTGTTGGGGGGGTGGGGTTGAGATAAGCATATAAGATAATATAGGATTGCAACTTTTTGCAAGGGCAACAACAAGCAAACCTAAGATACAAGAAAAGGCGACACAAAGGCCAAACTATAGAGCTCTTCTCACGACCAGTGAGAAGAGCTCACGGGCGGTCTGCAGGGAAGGAGGGTTTAATTTACCTTTCCTGCAGACAATCTCCGGATCTTCCCTGGCCAGGAAGGATCACCCACCCAGATTACTGGTGGCTCGCCCAGCAGCTCTGGGCATCAGGGTGCCAGGATGCGCCACCACATGTCACCCCGCCCCCCAGAGCCCAAATAATGCTCCACGCAAGTGTGTGGTGCATTACTGGGATCCCTCCCCCCCCCGCCCAAGTGTGCCAGCCATGCTATTGGAATGAGGTCAAGGGAGCACTCACTCCCTTCACTTTATTTAAGAGGGAGGCTTCACAGGCAGGTTTGCCACCATAGAGCCGCCAGGATTGGGCCCGATCCTGGCGGTTCATACGAGCACGCAGAACTGGGCTGGGCTTCCTTCACCTGGTTTTGCATGCTTGTGTGAATAGCCTCTGTGTGTGTTTCCCCCCTTAAGGTCACAGTATGATCAGCAAGATGTCTGAACAGGACTGGTGTAAACCCAGCTAGGGAGCATGCATCTTTTTTGAAGTTTCCAACAGAAAGACCCTAAAAATGTTGCTTGATCGGATTACCCCCTTAGCCAACCTGCCTCATGAAATCACATGCTTAGCCATTATAGATCAAATAGTGGGATGCTTTGGGGGGGGGGCGGGGGAGTTAGCTTGAACTGAGCTAAAAAAAAAAAAAAAGACAGAAAATAAAAGCCATCTGTTCATTACTGTCATTAGGTTTCAGTTTCTGCTCAAAATCCATGATATTTCAAGGAGCTCTGAGGCATAACTCAGCTTGAAGGGTAATTTCAGTAAGAGCATTCAAGGCGGCAGCAGACAGCGGGTGTGATAGAATCTCTTGCCAATCGGACTGGAACTGACTCTTTAGGCCTGAAAGGGGAGCAGGGAGGTGGAGAAGAGAGAGCTGCCCTGAGAGTGACAATCTAGGGCTCCTCTCAAGTAACCTGAGTAGGATAGGCCCAACCAAGTGTGTATATTCAGCCTCTAACTGCAGGGAAGGTGGAGAGACTCCTCTGTTTATACAATCTTCAGGAATATGTAAACAGAGCTTGGGTTCTCTGGCTTCTGCATGCACTAGCAAGAGCATGCAGGCACTCCTAGGGTATCACAAACATTAGCCAGGTGTTGCCCATATGTCTGTTTGCTTTAGTGCTTCTGAGGCACAAGGCTAGCAGCTTTCTTCAGAAGCCCTGAAAAAGGAAGCCTGGACGGAGACCCAGTGCTATGGAAAGGGAGGGGAAGATGTTGTTTTAATGTGAAAAGCAGAAAGAGCCAGGGCGAATGTTATTACAAGGCCATTTTGGGCCTTGAGTGACACTTTTGAAGGGGCAGCAAAACTGCGACAGCTGCAGGTCCAAGTGGCTTTCCTCTTTATGGCTGTTTTTGAACTCTTGCTGATCAAGGATTCTGGGGAGCAAAAGGCAAACAGGCCCGCTGCTGAATCAAGCCCAAGGCCCATCTAGTCCAACATCCTGTTTCACACAGTGGCCTCTGAGAAGCCCACAGGCAAAAAGTGAGGGCATGCGCTCTCTCCTGCTGCTGCTCGCCTGCAACTGGTATTTAGAGGCATCTTGCCTCCCAGACTGGAAGTGGCCTATAGCCACCAGATAGCAGTAGCGGAGCCAGGGCAGCGGCGACCCGTGTCTGGCCACTGCGGTGGACCCTGCCCCCTACGTCTGACGTCAGACGTGGGGGTTAGCCACACCCCTGCATCTGAATGGGGTTGTGCAGCCCCGTGAGGGAATTAGATCCAGGCCTGCCTTAAAGGCAGGGAGAGCCTCTTCTGGTCACACCATGAATGCAGCGCTGGCTAACTCCTGAATGGGGCTGTGTGGCCCCATTCGGGAGCTACCGTGTTTCCCCGAAAATAAGACAGTGTCTTATATTAATTTTAGCCCAAAAAAATGCACTAGGGCAATTAGCGGTACATCAGAAATTACTGCTAGGTCTTACTTTCGGGGTAGGTCTTACTTTCAGGGAAACAGGGTAGATCAGGGCCAGGGCTGCATTTGCAGGGTGGCCAGAAGCAGCTCTCCCTGAGGGAGAGCCACTCCTGGCTGCCCTGTGAATGCAGCGCTGGCCGTTTAACTCCTGAATGGGGCCAGACGGTCCCACTCAGGAACTAAACCAGCCCCCCCCCCACGCATCTGATTAAGGATGTGGGGGGCATGTAGGGGCCACAAGGTGCTGCCCCTGAGGGGTGGCCCGGGTTCTTTGAACCTGGTCACCCAATGGTGGCTATGCCGCTGAGGCTGGCCACCCATTCTTTATTTTAAGAACAGTTCTTTATCTATCATTAACATGTACCTGTTCTTTATCTACAATCAACACAGTTTGTTCTATATTTCCAGCACTCGGAGGGAGGCCAGTCACTGACTGGAGTGAACACACAATGAAGAGGCTGGCTTCATGTTGTAGGCCTCCAGAAAGCAGTCTTTTTCAGCCCTGCAGGCTGGATTGCAGATTGCACTCTGGTACTACAACTCCCATGATGAACCTATTTTTTGGAGCTTAAAGTTCACCTTTGCCCCTGCAGGCCATAGGCGGAGACTGAGCCTTGAGGAGCAGAGAGCTGCCAGGCCTGTGAAGGTGTGGCTCATTTTGCAAAAGTCTCTCCCTAGAGTTGAGCAGCAGTCTAACTGTCTGTCTTCTTCCACCCAACCTCCAGCAAAAAAGGCAGGAGAATGCAAAAATATCATGAAGAATAGGAAAAGGACGTCTGCTAGGTGTCTAAAGTGCACGATAATGCTTTGAAAGCTTGTTTAAATATATGCAGCATACACTCTTTCCTTTTGCATGGTGGAGTGTGTGAGGTGAAACAGCATGCAGCTGGAGAAGATCAGATTTGGAACATTTGAATGAGGGATCAAAATCAAGCCATCCCAGCCTCCGGAGCTTCACGCTGTACCACACAGTGCTGCTTATCTGGGAGTGCAGTCTGCACTCTCAGGAACATGAAATCGCTCATCTGGAGGGAAGGTGAGTTTAAGCAGCCTTCCCACCCACCTGTCCTCCTTGGAATGGGTGGCTTAATATTGTAGGAAGACAAGGAATGGAGAGATCCGTGGCAAAGTGCAAGAGTAGTAGTGGAAAGCTATAGGGCACAAAGATCACTTGACCTGGGCCAATTGGGCATGGACAATTACACAGAAGCAGCTGCCAGGGACAGCCCAAGATCCTGCAATGCCTGAGACACCAATTGCTGCCTTGCCCTGTGCCAGCCCCCTTTCAAAACTGACCCTTGAAAGCTTTGAAGGTGATGGGGAGGAGAGAAGGTTGCAAACAGCCCTCTCTTCTCTCCTTTTGTTTCTCGCAAGCTTTGCAAGAAGTATGATTTGCAACATTTGCAAGGGTCAGATCGGTCTTGAAGAGCTGTTCCAAGGGTGGAGGGTGCTTCTCGCTGCCCTGCTGGTGCCCTGCTAAGCTGCTGCTTGAGGTGACGGTCTCACTTTGACTCATGGAAGGGCCGCCCCTGGCAGCAGCAAATCAGAGTCTGGAAAGGAGGAGAGGGGAAACCTGGGATGGCTCATCGGTCAGCAGCATAACAAATCCAGTTAAAAGATCCTTTCCCGTTACCTATGTATGATAGCCCACCAGCTGCGCTGTAAATTTTCTGGTTTTGCTGCCTCCCTTGGGTGAGTGGGGGATGTCAAGCACCTGGCAAATCACAATAGAGTGGCGGGCGGGAGGGGGGAGTTTGCTGCATTCAGCTTGGTAAGTAACAAATTGTGCACCCTACAATCAAGATCCTCATGCAAAAGAAGCAAGGGTATTATTTTGATTTTAAAAGTGTACCCTGATTTTCTTTAAAAAGATTTTCTTTAAAATGTGGATTTTGTATTTTAGTACAAAAAAAAACACAAAAAGAAGAAGAAAACATTTCCATCAAAATAAGCAATTAAACCATTGATATAAATGCTGTGAGATGTTACTAAAGCAGCACCCCTAAATTAGACAGCATTAAAAGCTTGTTTAAAAACCCATCAATTTTGAACAATACTCCAATAGGAGTATACAATAGGCATAGACTCCAATAGGCATACAATGTGGGCGCCTCCGTGACTGCTACCACTATGAATAATTATATACCGCTTTTCAACAGAAGTTCCCAAAGTGGTTTGCATAGAGAAATAGAAAGAAAGAAAGAAAGAAAGAAAGAAAGAAAGAAAGAAAGAAAGAAAGAAAGAAGGAAGGATCCCTGTCCCCAAAGGGCTCACAATCTAAAAAGAAATATAAGATAGATGCCAGCACCAGCTGGAGGGATGCTGTGCTGGGATTGGAGAGGGCCAATTGTTCTCCCCCTGCTAAATGAAGAGAATCACCACTTTAAAAAGGCGCCTCTTTGCTCAGTTAGTAGGAAGTTTTTCCACACAGGGCTTTTGAAGCCCTTGAACTCGCATCTCCTCCAGAATGGAGGTTGGTGGGTATTCACATATTGGTTAGATTTACCCCAAAGTCCCTACGAGTTATCGGGGAGCAGTTCATACACAATATGGGTTTTTCACAGCGCGTGAGAGTGCAGCCTGATTTATATCTGGGGTAAAAAAAATTGACTATTTGTGTTGGTTTTTGCCGATAATTTCGAGTAAAGCCTCACAGTAAACTTGCGGTAAAGCCTACTGTGTGTAAAAGTCCCAGGGGACCTCATCTGGGCAGGTACGCCAAAGCAATGCCACTACCAAAAAGGCCCTTCCCCAGTAGATTGTCATTGCACCTCAGATAAACTGGGCACCCAAAGCCTGTGTGGATGCTTGGAGTGTGTGAAGAGACACATGCAGGAGACGTCCGTTCAAGTCCCCAAGTCCCAAACTGCTTTTTTTTCTTGTTATGACATGTTCTTCAACTTTCATGACCCAGGGCTGAATCCTGAGGAGCATGAGTGAAAGGAAGCCCAGACAAGTGGCACTCAGCAGCCCAATGAAAATCCACTCCTGGGGTCAGGTGACTCTCCAGAACAGGATGGTATGGGGCGCTGAGGGCTGTAGGGGAAAGCAGGACTGGTCCTAAGTACTGGCACTGGACCAGGCAAGGCGTTGGACTGATAACTAGGGCAATGGTTGCAGAACAGCAATTCGGTTGATTGCATTTATATACCGCCCCATATAAAATCTCTGGGCAATTTCCAAATTAAAACACAACAATTAAAACCTTAAATCATATAAAGCAAATTAAAAGAACCATCGATATAAATTTAAGACATTATAAACTAAAAATCAGATGAAATAGGTGCTTTCCCAAGATTCGCTTAAAAACAGCCAGCTATGGAGAGGTTTTTATTCCATTTCTAGAGCCCTGGGGCAACCCTAGAGAAGGCCTGGGTTTGGGTCGCCAACAAAGGAGCTGGAGGTAACTGCAACCAGGCCTCCCCCAGTGATCTTAATAGGCGGTGGCGTTCGTGAAGAAGAATTCAGTAAAGCAGCAAACATAATGACTGACACGGTGCACAGTTCTTAGGGACATGGAGTGACTTGCAGAGATTGCGGCAGCAGTGAAGCACCCCTGGCCACTGCCTCCACCTGAGCTTCCAAAAGCAGAGCCGGGTCCAGTAGTACCCCCCAAGCTGCGTACTTGCTCCTTCAAGGGGAGTGCAACCCCCTCCAGAACCGGTAAAATCTCCTCATCCCGATTGGCTCTCCTACTGACCGACAGTACCTCCGTCTTGTCCGGATTAAATTTCAGTTTATTAGCCCACATCCAACCCATCACGGCCTCCAGCCCCCGATTCAGGACATCCACCGCCTCCCTAGGATCAGATGACAAGGAGAGATAGAGCTGAGTGTCATCCACATATTGCTGACAACTCAGTCCAAGTCCCCGGATGACCTCTCCCAGCGGCTTCATGTAGATGTTAAACAGCATGGGGGACAAGACCAAACCCTGCGGGACCCCACAGGCCAGTGGCCACGGAGCTGACCAGTAAGTCCCCCAGCACCACCTTCTGGACCCTCCCCCCAAGAAAGGACCGGAACCACTGCAACGCAGTGCCTCCGATTCCCATACTCAAGAGACGGCCCAGAAGGATACCATGGTCGATGGTATCGAACGCTGCCGAGAGGTCCAGCAGAACCAACAGGGACGCACTCCCCCTGTCTAGTTCCCGGCGTAGGTCATCCACTAGAGCGACCAAGGCAGTCTAAGTCACATACCCGGGGCAGAAGCCAGATTGAAAAGGGTCCAGATAATCCGTATCATCCAAGACCCTCTGCAGCTGGGACGCCACCACATGCTCTTGGAGATGCCAGGGAAGGAACCTGGAACCTGCTCCTTGCAAGCATGCAGGTGCTCTTCCCAGAGCGGCTCCATCCCCTAAGGGGAAGATCTTGCAGTGCTCATGCATGTAGTCTCCCATTCAAATGCAAACCAGGGTGGGTCCTGCTTAGCAAAGGGGACAGTTCATGCTTGCTACCACAAGACTAGCTCTCCTGCCCAATGGAATGCCATCAAATGGTAATGTTTCTTAGTGGCCTCTGCACAGAGTGGTAACAATGGAATTGGCCCCTGCTATCATCATACTGAGAGGGGAGGAGCTGAGAATTTAAACTGGGGTGGGGGGCACATTTTCCAGTTCAATAACTCATAATCTTAACCCTTATATTACGCAGGCTTTCGTGCACTCCTCCTAACAGTGAGACTGAAGAGAAAATAATAAACATCGAAGCCAACGGAATGCCAAGGCAGTAAATTTTCCTGTGAGTCTTAAAGGGCCTCTGAGGGGTCATTCTTTTGAAGCTCCCGTGCTGTACAGTCAAGACAAGCAAGCTGCAAAATGAAAAGCGTGGTGGTTTGGCTGGGTTGCCTGGGCCTGCAAAATCCCTAGAGCCATTCCTTGCGGAAGCTGAAGGCCTGACAGAGGATTATGTCATGCTACTCACTTAACATGCTCCACACGAGAGCAAGTCAGCATTTTAGAATGAGGCGAGCAAGCGGCAGAAGAAAAAGAAGAAAACCTCAGGTTTTCTTTTCGTATATTTTAACAGGAATGAACTGCAGACATCACTGAGGAGGGTAGAGGCTATAATTCCATTGAGGGCTCCTGATTACTTTAAGCAAACTTCTCAAATCCCTGTCTTGGTGGATTAGCAGCCCGGCTATCACCAACTGGATATGGATTAGTGGCGACATTACATTACGTCCAACTTGAGGCCGTAACTGGCTTCTAAAGAAAAGAAATGTGGCACGTAATGTTACTACTTTGGGGTCCAAAGAAAAGGTTAAGATGGAAGGAGCCTGAGAAGTAACAATATAGTTAAGGATAGTGATTTTCAAACAAAGTGAGGCAAGAAAAATTCCCCTTTTACTTTGAAATATGCAGACTATGCTGCTCAGCACACAATAGGGAAGGGGAATTAGTACAAATAAGTTAGGATAACATCAAAGCACCTTTAAGGCTTCAATGTTAGTCACAAATTATGCAGACTTGATAGTGCTCCTTTAATGAGATAGAGGTAACATTTACACACACACACGCACACACACACACACACACACATACAGCTGCTATAATGTACTACCTTTATTTTAAAAAAATCCCAGTGGGGCAAATGGGAAAACTGCAGTAGTGCTGCTTGCCAACTACTTGTTCTGACCAGCATCGGAGCTGCTTTCAAGTCTTGGGGTGGAGCAATTTTGCACCATTTCTGCCTATGGAATTAATTTTTTAAAAAACAAACAAACCAAAACTTTGGTTTAAGATGAGGGGCGGGGGGAAATCAGGGTTCTTATAGTTTTCTTTAAGAAAAGCCAGCGTGGTGTAGTGGTTAGAGTGCTGGACTAGGACCAGGGAGACCCGAGTTCAAATCCCCATTCACCCATGATACTAGCTGGGTGACTCTCGGCCAGTCACTTCAGGGAGACCCGAGTTCAAATCCCCATTCAGCCATGATACTAGCTGGGTGACTCTGGGCCTGTCACTTCTCTCTCAGCCTAACCTACTTCACAGGGTTGTTGTGAGGAGAAGCTCAAGTATGTAGTACACCGCTCTGGGCTCCTTGGAGGAAGAGCGGGATATAAATGTAGTAGTAGTAATAATAATAATAATAATAATAATAATAATAGGACGGAAATTGCCAATTAAGGCCGTCACCTTAACTTCTGAGGTGTAAGCAATAACTATGAGGTCTGTTTGTGGCCCAAAATGTGGGTTTCTGACAAGACATGATACAACAGGACAGTGGTACTGCTTACATCAGCCCTCCTGAATTGTCATGTCATTTTGTGTTGTGGAACTCTGACATATCTATTAGACCCTGCCCTTATGTCCAGCTACAGACTCCTTCCTTCCTTCCTTCCTTCCTCATCTGTGGCAATTTCCATGCCTTTTGGAGCATGAATGAACATTGTAAGGACCTCAGCTCTCCTCTTCCTGGAGATTTCTCTAAATATTTTCATATGCACCTAAATCTAGTTTAGTTTTAAAATGAGAAGTTCCCTGCTTAGGTTTTCCTGGAAGCTGCATTCTTGGATTCCCACCCTCATCCCAAATAGGAACCTGGAAACTGTCTTGCTGAATCAGACCACAGGTACATTGAGTCCTGTATTTTGGAATCCGAAGTGGTCATCCAAATGCTTCTGGAAGATTACAAACAGAGATGACTGCCCTCCCGTGCTGTTTCTCTCCAATATCTGGTAATCAGAGCATAATGTGTTTAAACATTGGGGTTCTATTTTAGCTGCCATTGCTAAAGCCATGGATAGATCTATCCTCCATGAATTTGTCTATATTTGGGAGGGGGAAACTTGTGTTTGCTCATGGGTGAAGAAAAGACATTCTGTGTATGCTCAATGGTATTAATATTGTTAATTCACATGTTCTTGGGGTGGGGGCGGGGACTCTGGAGGAATTCTGGGTCAAAGAGCTAGCATAGTACAAGAGAGCCAGAATGGTGCAGTAGTTAGAGAGTTGGACTAGGACTGGGGATACCCGAGTTCAAATCCTCTTTCAGCCATGAACCTTACTGGGAAACTCTGGGCAAGCCAATTATCTGTTGGCCTAAACTACCTCACAGGGTTGTTGTGAGGATAAATACAACAATGTACACTACTCTGGACTCCTTGGAGGAAGAGCCGGATACAAATGTAAAAATAAAATAAAGTATAATAAACTTTAGTTGTCTCAAACTGGGACTCTCAGTACCAGTAGTAGTCCTGTATCATTGTGGATAGAAATAAAGAGCTGAGCCTGTATGAGTCCAGCTTGATCATCAGGATCAGACTACAGATATATTACAATTAATTCTAGGAAAGCTACTAGCTCATAATTAAACCTAGTTTCACTCAGGAGCAGCTTTTGGGGAGAGGGGAGAGTTTATGTGGTGTTGGACACTGTTTGATGCCTGTGTAACTCGCAGAAGTCTGCAAAAACATGTTTCTGCATTTTGTCAGTCTAAGCAACCTAAGAAGATGCTGACAATAAAAGCTTATTTTTGACAGTTATATGGAAGCCTCCTGAGGGGAGATAAACGGATGGAAGAGGCTGCCTTCTTCCAACTCTCTCTCTCTCTCTCTCTCTCTCTCACACACACACACACACACACACACACACGGCACCCTACTCAACTGGAGCCAAATTTATGTCCAGCTTCAAACACTTTGTTTCTTTTTTCTTTGTCACCTCTTTCTTTAAAAAAAAAAAAAAAGTCCTCCAGATCTGGATTACCACCAGCTTATTGTTTTACCTAGAAGCTCCTACAGTACGGAAACTCAGTATGGAAATTTGGCTTGGAATTCAGTGCTTAGTGCTTGCATGTGACTGCTGACAGATTATTAGGATTATTATTAGGATATCCCATAATGATACAAAAAATAGGGTGATACCAGGGGTACAGATCCCCCCAAAGAATTTGAGGAGTCCCCCCTTCATTTTACTGAACTCCCCCACCATAACTACAAACCCATATCTTCCCCCCAAAAGTGTCTTGGCTCCACCCCGCAAAATTAAGAGAGTTGCTCTTCAATCTTTCCTCGGTCTGTAACCCCTGGATCTGAAGGAATTGAAAGCTGTAGTCACTGCAAGTTCCATTGCGAGCAAGTGAACCACTTTTCCTTCCCAGATGCCTTAAAATTGAACATTATGCTGAACGTGAGGATTTCCACTTTTACTCATTTCCACTTTGTCCCTGGGATCTGTTGTACAGTTGTGCACAGATGTCTGTCTTTGTTTTAGAGGTCCAGTGCTTGAGATGAACGCACCTGAGGACATGCCACGTACCTTTCCTGTGTGGTGGGAATCATATTTGTGTTAAGACATGGAGCTAGAGGGAACCACAAATATGATTCCCCTCACTACAGGCACTGTGCTTCTCTCAGCATGTTCAGAGTATACATCCTCGACCACAGGCTGTATACAGTCCTGACCACAGTATACAGTCTTGACCACAGGCCTCAAGCCACTGGCTAAGAGCCAAGTACCAAGAGACCTTTGGCTCATGCTACAGGCTCTTTGAAAGAAGAATAAGTGTGCCTCTGAGGTTGTGAAGAGTGAATTTGGGCAGTGCAAAGTGGCTCCTTTGTCTTTCAAAGGTGGCAGTTTAGGGAAAGGAGGGAAAGAGCCATCTACCTAATACAACCCCCGCCCCCCAGCATTTCACCCTCCTGATTTGGCAACCAACCAAGAGGGTATGATTCTGGCTAGTTGGCAACCCTATAACAGGGGTCTTGTTTGTGCTGTGACTACTGCACTGCAGTAGAGGACCTTGGACTCACAACACAACAGCAGCCCTTTGTTTCCTGGTTTTCTACCTTTCAGTCTGCTTCATTATAGCATCAGGAACCTGCTACAGCACCCTTTAAATGCCAGATTCCTTTTTGCAATGACAGCATTGTACTGTGTAGTAAATCCAGTATTGTGCAGCCCATTATTTGGTCATGGTTTTAACCTTCATCTGGATTTTTGGGGAGGAGTTCCACCCCCAGGTGCATAAAGGTGTGTGAACAAGCAAACCACTACACGCTCAGCTATGCTTTTGTTGTCAAACTCTTGCCTGCACTCTGGTACATGGTATATCCACAAGCATGGCCCCTCATCAGTTATGATATTTATGTTATAAATAAAAATTTGAAACAGGGTAGAAAACTTCCCCAAAAAGAATGGGCTTTCTATGGTAAGGTGGTTTCTATCCCATTCCCATTATAAGTCAACTGGGCGGGGGGAAACCACGCCAGGTATGGAATGGGCTTTCTATGGTGGGGTGGTCTCTATCCCATGCCCACATTTAGCCCTTTGGGATGGGGGAGGACACCCTGTTTCTCTTTGGAAATTTCAGTGTTGTTTCCCTTGATGATGATAGTGTTTCAAAACCAGTCTGAGGCAATGCATAGTTCTGTGCTCTAGAGCTATGGCAGATGAAACCAATCCCTCCCACAAGGTCAGACCTAGTGTTTGGAACAAGTAAAGCATTTAGAAGCATCTGACCTTGCAGAAGCAGGGGTTTTAGCCAGCAGAACAAAGCCAGAACAGTAGTAGCAACAATAGCAGGATCATAACAGCAGCAGCAACATAGGATCACAGCAGCTGCAGCAATATGTCAGCTTCAATCAGTCTGGCATCAGTGGATCAACCACCCACAGTACATCTCTGGTCTTCTTTCCCCATTTCTCCTAGTGGGATATATCCGGGTGGGGGTGGCAGGGGTTGGAGCTTGGTTCCAGGTGGAGAGAGCAAGAAGATGTGGAGGTGGAATATGTGGCACTGAACAATCTGCTGAACCTCACTCACCTGCCAGTGACAGTCCTGAGCTCATGGGTTACATGAGAAGCAGAAATGACAAAAGGTGGTCTACAACCAGTCTATCACTTCCCCACTACACAGTGGTGAGATGGGGTCAGAGTCCTCTGGAGAGAGGCCAGACAAGAGAAGTTTGGTCCAGTAGGAGGAGGCAGTGAATGAAGCAATCCACAGTAATTTTGAGAGGGGACATTCCCACTGAATTTCCCACCTCTCCCATTTCCACTGCCAATGGAAATAGCATTGAAAACAGGGGGACATTCTGACAGGGCCCTCCCTGGGACCTGTTTATGTGATCTATTATTTTGGGATAACAACCACCTCTGAATGGGTGTGTACGGAGCCGGTATGAGCGGTTTGGTTCAAATTTGTAAAGGGGCATTCCCTATGCCAAGGTGGGGGATGAGAGAAAGGGTATTTAGTACCTTCTCTTTGAAGTCAGCGGGGACAGCAGAGACATCAACAGTGGCAGAGACATCGGTGGCAGAGTCTCCTCCAAACCCCCAAATGGCCTCCCAAAGAACAGTTCAGGCTGGCTGCGGCCTGGTTCGGGCCTCTGTGCACACATGGAGGCCATTTCCGTTACCTCCATGCATGTGCAGAGACCATTTGCATAGCCATGCCTGCACAGAGGCCCGAATTGGGCCGCTGCCGGCCCAGGCTGACCACCCCTGCCACTGATATCTCTGCTGCCACTGTCCCCACCACTTGCAAAGAGAAGGTACCTAGCACCCCTTTTCTCCCCCACTGATCATAGTATAGGGAATGCCCCTTTATTTGTAAAGGGGAATCCTCACCAGATTTCCCTTTACAAGTATATCCCCCAAACTGGCTCAGACCAGTTATTTTAGAACTGGGACTGATCCGGTTCTAACTCAGACCATCTAAACTGGTTCGCACATCCCTACCTCTGAACTTACCACAATTCCTTATTATATAAAAATTTAAGGGTTAGATCAGATGTTGAAGTAAGCTAAAAGAGAATCAACATTTCTAGATAAGAGCAGGAGTTCTTGGTTTTATGTTCTTTCATCTTAGAATAAGTGATTGGGTAGAAAAACAGTGAAATTATTATGTCTGTGTGGAAGCCGCTGCTCAACAGAATGTTTGGTTAATGACCTAATGATCAGCAACTGAGAATGCATTGTACCCTTTAGAAAATGAATTGTAATTTCTTTTTAATTGTAATAACTCTTGAACAACATTTGCTGGATTTTGATTCTCTGAAGATATTGAGCTATCCTGGTTTGTTTCACAGTAAAAGATAGAAAATACAACCCAAATAAAATTGCCTCCAACTGACCCAGAAGAACGGAGGTCACCACATGGCTAACATGCTTAGGATCACTAACATGCTTAGGATCACTTAGGATCACTGGTTTACAGTGATCCTAAACATGTACATGTTTATGTTCTGAGTAAGGTCAGTGGCAATTCAGAGAGAGTGCTCAGATTATGCCTAGACTGCTGAATGGGTTTAGTTTAGTTTAGTTTAGTTTCATTTCGTTTAGTTAACAAATTTAGCATGGATGGGGGAGACACACACACACACACACACACACACACACACACACACACACACCATAAGCATATGCAAAAGGCATATGTGTGACTGACAGGTAGCTAGATAAAAAGAACTGGATACCTTTTTCCTCCCTTAGAACACAGTAACCAATATTGTCACATATGTTCTAAATAGCTGCTGAAGTTCTGAAATGAGATGCACTGCCAAATGCAGGAGGCTTGGCTGTGCCAAGGCAGAAGGCACCATCTGTCCAGCGACTCTATCTCCCCACTCCTAAGCTGCAGCAGAGAGATAATTGATAGCTGTTGTGCACCAACCTGTCCCCATCCATGAAGCATCTCCTTTATCATATCTGTGTGTCCAGCTGAAACTGCAGAGGCAAATGGGAATGCTTTTTGTTTGGTTATGCTGTGACAGCTGAACACATGGGCAACTTCAGAGGGCGGTAAGTGTGGGCCTTTGCCAGGGCCCCAAGGCTGGCAGAAGGCCTACTGACCCAACTGTGCTGTCACTCTCAGTTTGCATGTGGCACCCAAGAAGGTTGGATGCAATACAAGAGAATTCTCCGCTGAGTGTCCCAGCACCTGCAGGTGAGGAGGGCTCACTGAAGGTGCCTTACCAAAGCACCCCACAAAATGGTGCCAGCACTAGCTGTACACCAAGCTTCACTCCACACATGCAGCCTGATCCATCCTGATCTATCACTAATGAAGGCAGACCTCAGTTGCCCATGCAAAGCAGAGTGACTGATTGGGGTTGGCTGCTCTGCACAGAGTTCCAAGGCCAAGGCTTTGGAGGTGGCTCAGAGTCTGAAGCAATATTCAGATCTACAGCAGGTGTGTGCCATGCTGCTACCCCTAAGCCTGCCAAAGGAACAGCTGGTATAGTGACCCGCTCCAAGGGATATTGGTACCAGAGTTAATTCCCTTCAAACCAGACTATGCCAGCCTGGATACTCAGAAGATGTTATTAATGACGATGATCAATGCACCCAAGATGGCAAGGTCCTCTCAGAATGGAAGGTTATCCAACATTGTAGCAAGACAGTGCAATCGAGGCTGTGCATGTGCAGCAATTTTGCAGGATCAAAGCACAGCATGTGATCCTGGGTGCAGAATTCCGCTTCCTGAGAAACTCAGCTTTTATGTTTCCAGTAGCAAGCGTCTAGCCCTTTATGGCTATGAAGATGTGCTTAAAAGTTACAATGCCTCCTGGAATGCCCGAAGCCAGAGGGGTAGCTGAATGGGATGGGGCCAAAAATCAGTGGTAGAGCATCAGCTTTGCATGTAGAAGCCTAACCCCAGGTACTATCCATAACATCTCTGGGTCGAGCTTGGAAAACATCCGTCTCTGAGACCCTAGAGGGCCACAGCCTGTCAGGGCAGACCAGGGCTGCACAACTTCAACCCTCTAGCTGTGTTTGGACTACAGATCCCATCATCCCCAGCTGCAGTGGCCAATGGTCAGGGCTGACGGGAGTTGTAGTACAACATCTACAGGAGGGCTGAAGCTGTGCAGCCCTGAATTGGAGACAAACTGAACGAACTAGACCCGATACAAGGAAGGCAGCGTCAGACATGCCCTGAACAGCTCATTGACCCTTCCCATGGCCAACAAAACCAGAATGAATTATGCAGAACAGCAGAATAAATTATGCCAAAGAGGAGAAATTATGCAAATTGTAATTGCCTGAGAAAAGAATTTTACATTTTTTAGCACGGTGTATATACGGCCCTGAGAGTAATGAAAAGCTTCTGTTTGGAAGAAGCAGATGGAACCTAGCTGGTGTGTCTAGCAGAACCAGGATTTGTGTATTAAGCATGCCAAGGGACTTGACTCATTTCAAATACTCTTGGGAATCAAATACTCTCTGAAAATTTAGTAGCAATGAAACCAAGTTCCAATGGCCTTACTGTGAAGCTGCAATAATAACCAAACCGATGTATTACAGAACAGGACAGTGGATTTTAATGAACTGCAATTATTGAATGAATAGGTAGTGAGGTTCTAAATAACAGCAATAAAAACACTGGCTGACAGGATGAGGAAAATGACTCAGAGTAGCCCCATTTAAATCAAAAAGAAAAGTTAGGCATTGCCTAACTTGTCCTTTTAATTTCAAAGAATGTCTTCACTTTGCAGTCCAAACTGGACAAATATCACTCACAGCCTACAGGAAAATAAATTACTCTCATCCTTCTGAGGAAGCTCAGCCTGTTGGCCACTAAATTATGCTGCCAAAAGACTGACCCCACACTGCTATAATTTTGGCTCTGTACGGCTTCTTCCAAGTACAATTCATGTACACTGTCTTGATGTACATATTTTTACCCACTTTTAAGACAAACAACTCCAGTGACATAACCCCTTGTCTCTCCAAGCAGTTCATGTCAATAAAAAGAGAGAGAGAGAGATACAGGGCCCTGCCACCAGACTCACAAACTCAAAAGAGAAGGACTCACAAGGAAGGGAAGGGAGGAGAGAAGGTAGGGAAAGGAGGTCAGTTTGACAGTGCCCAAATGGGAGATCTACATCCAGTTTGGGCCAAGCAGATCTTCCCAGGCTGTTGACAATGCTTGGTTAGGGTGATGTAACTGCACCTCCCAGTGGAAGTTATTATTCCTCTGGCTGATTTCAAGGGCCAGAGTATGGTTCCATTCACACGTAATGGGAAACCGGAGTTGAAGGTGCCTGACGTTGAATTTCTTGTACGCCCGAATGAGTGTAACCACGGTTTGGACACAAAAGTGACCCGAGGTTTCCCAAACTCCAATTTGAACCTTTGGTTTGTAGTGAGTTTCACCGCTCCTACCTGAGGTTTCTGTTTGAGATCATTACATCCGAATGCTGCATTGGAGTCCCAGCGAGCTCTAAGCAGAGTTGAGGGAGGAAGCTCCTCCCTCGCTCCAGCTGTGATTGGCTTCCGGGGCTGTCTTTTATTCCTGAATGAAGCCCATGCAGCCAGTTCCCCCACCTGCACAGCCAGTTTACCCTCCTCTCTGCAGTATCCCTGACTGCAGTTTGGGTCCTGGCAGTTACATCCGAATGTGGACAGGTAACCGCACAGTGGGGAGGGAGGAACTGTGGGTCCATTGGGCTCATTTTTCTTCTGCAGTCTCAGGGCAATTGACCAGAGTTCTTTTTGGCAACAAAGGCCAAAAAAAAGGGACTGGCAGCTCTTTCCTTGAACACATTTGCTTCACCAACCCAATTGTACTCAACCAGCTCAACTAAAGTATGGTTACAGAGTAAAGTGGGGATTGTATGTATTATTTAATTCCCTCCACAACCCAACAGAAAATTACAAATGGGGAGACCATGCATCAAGGGCTCACCCTGCTAACTGGGCAAAGAGGCACCTTTTAATGTGGTGATTCTCTTATATTTAGCAGGGGGAGAGCAACTGGCCCAATCCAGCCTCAGCACAGCATCCCTCCAGTGGCTGCTGCTGGTATCTGTCTTTATTTATTTGTATTATTTATCATATTTTTATACTGCCTGATAATCTTTAGGCTGTGTACATCTCTAGGTGGTGTACATAATTTAAAACACAAATTGGCCTCCACAGTAAAAACAGTTGAAATTTCACAAAATAACAAACAAAAACAATATCATAAAATCAAAATAAATTTTCAGTTTAAAATTAATTTCAGTTACAAGGCTGAGAAAACAGGTGTGTCTCAAGAGTCTTCCTAAAAGCAAACAGAGAATGAGATGCTCTTATTTCAACAGGGAGCATATTTCAAAGCCCTGGGGCAGCCACAGAGAAGGCCCAGTCCCTAGTTGCCACCAAACGAGCCGGTGGCAACCGTAACCAGACCTCTCCAGATGATCTTAATAGGGATGACAAAGAAGGCACTCTTTGATTTTGTTCAGCTTGTGAGTCCTTCACAGAACCATTTTATTTCATTTTCTATGTAAATTTTATTTTTGTCAATGTTTTGAGAACTCTTGTGTCAAAAAGCAACATATAAATATTGATCATATTAAAGAAACATATAAAAATAACTCATGAGGCAAAGTGAGGCAGTTGCCTCAGGGGGGGTGGATTATTAGGATGACAGCAGGGGGGTAAGATACCCTCTGCTTCTGCCATCAGAGCAGCTCTTTGGAGCCAGTTTGACACTTGCAAACTTTGGAAGACGCACACAGGAGATAAGAAGAGGCCGCAGGCAACCTTCCCTGCTCCCCATCCCATGCACCACTTTCAAAGCAAGGGTCAGTTTTGAATTGGCTGTAAGGGGATTGACTGGGGGTGTTTTGTGGGGGAGAGAAGAACATCTACCCTGATTCTTACTGACTATCAGAGCTCTGTTCAACTCTGTGAACACACCCTGCAGATTATCGTAGCAGGGGTGAGCGTGAAACAGAGAATGTCGGCCCAATCCTGGGAGGACCTTCCTGACATGTGTTGCACAGCCAGGCGGCAGGAAACCCCATGACATCAGCAGCCACTCTGATAGGCCACGAGGAGACAGGAGGCAGGCCAAGTCCTGTTCAAGCCACTGCTAGCATGCGGCCATAGAGTGTGCTGTGCAGAGCGGTACATTCACAGCTAGCAGCCTCTGTAGCCACAGCTCTCTCACACAAATATGGTGGCTGGCTGCCAGGAGCTGCAGAGCAAGGGCAAGGTAGGACAGCTCCTCGTTTCATCTTACCACAGTAAGGACTCAGGTAAAGGATCTGGGCTATGTACATTTAAGTGGGCTGAGTAGAAGGGCTTCCCATATGTTCTCACAGGCATTACTAGTTGGGTTTGTGGCCTCCTTACCAAATCTTAGTTGTGTGAATGGGATCCCTGTAGAATATTTTTGAGGAATACTATAGACACCTCAGAACTGAGCATGCTTTTACTTCCAAGAAGCACCTGCCAAATCTGTTAGGTGTCATTATTGCCTGCTGTGAACTGAGAATGCAGCTCTAGAGCACAGCCAATGCACCCTTGTGGCTAAATGTTTCTAAGGGAAGAAAAGCTGTCAAACAAGCTATCCTTCCTTCAGGGAAGATTGCCCACCATTACTCATCTGCTCACTGAGCAGGCCTTGATTTGCCTTCCAAGGCACCCCAGAGTTACAGAGTTTGAACCCCACTGTGATGGAGGGAGGGCTGCCACATCCAGTGGAGAGAATTCCTGGAGACAACCGTCAAAAGGGGAAGGGGTGCACATTTTAAAAACCTGCTTCTTTGACCAGGACTGGAAGGACTGCTCAACCGTGGAGCTTGGCAGCTGTTTTTCATGCACAGGTGAGAGTTAGGAGCAGTTTTTTGCACAGTTTTTTGCACAGGTGAGAGTTAGGAGCACTCCACCTCAAACACAATCAAACACAATGCCACTAGAGAAAAGGGGGATTTCTCTATCCATATATTTCACAGCTAAACATCATTAACTCTAAAGATACAGTGGTCCCTCGACTTACGAACTACTCGACATAAGTATTTTTCGAGTTACAAACGGCAGTTTTAGATCCGGTTTTAGATGCGGTTTTTTCGACTTACAAATTTTTAGATGGGGTTTCCTCGACTTACGAATTTTACATGCGGTTTCCTTGACTTGCCTGCCTGTTTACTGCCTGTTTATTCTTGAAAAGAAATGTTCCTGTGCAGTTTGCAAGCCTTACTGGGGGTCTGGGTCTTTTTTCTAGGCTCCGGAACGCATTAATCCGTTCCCAATGCATTCCTATGGGAAACCGCTTTTCGACTTACGAACTTTTCTACTTACAAATGTGCATTCGGAACGGATTAATTTCGTAAGTAGAGGGACCACTGTAATCCAGAAACGAGAGGAAGGGGCTTACGAGCCATATACAGAGAGCCAACGTAGCCAATCGGCATCACTAGTGCCAGAGAAAGATTTAAAATATGGGACTTTTAAACACCATGAAGCTACAGTGACTGGAAGAAGAACCAGAAAAATGGATGAAGTTCATGAAAGCAATGTTCCTACTCAAATTCCTGGACATTTCATATCCAGGACAAGATCTTTCCTACATCCTGGATAGGACATCTGATTCCTGGAATGTCCAAGCCTATCCTGACCTGGACATGTGGCAACTCTAGATGGAGGGTACAGTTTAAGTACACCATGCAGGCAATGCACCACCTTGCCCAAGTATTTGTGCTTAAGTGATCAAAGGTTCCTGGGAAATGACCACGACAGGATCATTAGCACATTTAAATGTGCTTTTCTCAGTTGAGCATATTGGCAGATGATATGTGGCACTATTGAGTGAGCTTGTTCTTGTTCTCAACACACACACACACACACACACCCTCACCCTATAAAGCAATTACTATAACTGGGAGATATAATTTTATTTAAGCCTTTATGACATTTTTAATTAAAAAGGCTTTAGTGCCCCCACCCCCAGCTTCATATTTGATTGCTCTTTCGATAAGGGACCCATGTGGACTCTGGCAAGCGGTCAGCAAGCCAAATATATGAAATATTCCCCCCAAAGGGCTTTTGTCAGATTTGCCTTGAATGAAAGACACTGTTTTGGAGCAAATTTCCTCTTTAGAATAAAAATACAACTGCTGCCAAAAGCAAGACAGCTGAAGAATAACACACCACCCAAACTGCTGCCTGCACAGCCCTGGCTACATTTTCACACTCTCTTCAACACCCGGTCTTATGCTCTTGTAGGACAGAGTGGCTGAACTCTTGGTGAACCATTTAAAAGCACTTATTGAAATTAAATGTGCTGTAAATTATGTGTTTCCTGTTTGAATAACACGGGGATTGATTTGTTCTGTTATTTAAAGTAAGTTTTTACTCAGATTTAATTTGTCACTTCATTAAGGCCGCTCCTAATTTACACCAAGAGCATGATTTTATTTTTTCTCCTTGGGGAGAAGGAACATGGTTTGCTACTTTTCTCTGTTTTCTTATATAAACCAAGCTTCTCAGGGTGGAAACAGGTGACTGGGGAGCCTTAGGAGTCACCACTTAAAAGTTTTCCACAGTACAGCTCTAACTGCAATCAAGAAGAGATCTTGTGGCTACTATAATCCTCCACACGGCTAGAGCTAATTAACATTCAGGTGAAGAGGGGCAGCTGGTAATGTTGGCCTAAGGAGTGTTCAGAGATGACCGACTGTAATCAACCAGTGCTCATGTGGCTCCAGTCATTACATAGCAATATTTTATTAGACTCTCCCAAGCATCATAGTTGTTCTGTTTCCACCTTCTCAAGCTTATTCTTGTTATTTGTGGATCTTTCTCCTAGACTTGTGCCAGCAGTTTGTGAGCTTTATAGCCCTACTAGTAGGTGAGACCCATCGTTAACTGGGCAAAGTCACTCTTGTGTAGATTTCACTTATAGAAAAGTTTAAGAAATGAAATATACTAGCTGACCTGGCGCAGAGCATCTGCGCTCCTAGTTCTCCCTGTCTCTCCTCCCCATCTCTTCAGCCATTCTTCTCCCCACTCCCTTCAGCCTCAGTTCATTCTCCACCCCCACCCCTGCTTCAGCCCCAGTTCGTTCTTGCCCGGTGGCCAGGCCGCTTGCCGCTTCCTCTCACTGGCTGCCTCCCTTCCTCTTCCCCTTCTCTCACTCACGAACTCACGCAAGAACTGCCACGCATGGGATTAGCCACAGGTACATCTTAGCAAATTATATGGATAGATAGATGTAGTAGGATTTTTTATTAATACACTTCCCAAGGGAAGTAAAAGAAAAGTTTGAAATTCATAAGATTTCAACTCCAAACACTATTCATTTTATTGAATAATGACCATATTTTTAATCATATTTTTATACCACCTGATATATACATCTCTAGGCAGTGTACACAGTCCATATATGGTGAATTTAAATCATAGTAAATTGGAATCTGCTTTTCTTGGGCATGGTGTCATTTTGGAATTATTGATCTGATTATTGAGTGTTAAAAATCATTTGCAAACAATCACAGTTTAAAAATGATGATTATAATCAGAATTCTAAAAAAATAAAAAAAATCTTTCCCCAAGCATATTCCAGTGTATATATTCCACCATATTCCGTGGTGTCACCGCATGAATGGACTCTTACAGCTGTAGTCAAATGGGAAGGTGGTCATTTTCAGCCTTCAGTCATATAGTATCCCCACTATAATTTTCTTTCCTCCCCAGACACACACCATTAAGGCTATGTACACGAGCAGCCAAACCCATGCTAGGGCAGCCCAGCCTAAGTTTGGCTGTCTGTGTGATCAATCCCATTCCCAGTGCTGCCCTTGCGGGTAGCTCAACTTTTAACCCCGGCCTTTAGCCAGGGTTAAGGGGGCGAACACGTCCTCAGCCCTGGTGCCAGGGTCGTGTGTATGCTCGGGTTGCATGCAGCCCGAGCATACACAGAGTCTGGAACCTAGAGCGCCCAACTCCTGGGGGAATCCCCCAATGCATCACACTGGTCACACAGTGCATTGCGGGATTCCCGGAGGCCAGGAAAATGAGTCCCAGCCTCCAGTGATCTGCGCTGCACAGAGCAGTGTGGATAGTTTGGGCGCATGATGGTGCACCCATGAGAAAACTAAGGATAATCTGGACGGAAAGTACGTGGAACCCTGCTCCTCCCCCCCCCCACAACGCCTGCTCTTCCCCTCCCTGGGAATGATCGTGAGTATAGCGCATGAGTGCACAGATGTATACACATTTTATTTGTTTATACCTATGTAAACCACATGGGACCTTTTGTTGAAAAGCGGTATATAAATATATTTATCGTATTTGTATATACACTCAAACATGCTTTTGTATGAATGAAGTGTGAATAGGGCTTCTGTGGCTCAGCAATCTGTGGAAGCAGAGGGCAGGGTGGCATTGGCCAGCATACCTAAGGGAGAGAACACCATCTCTACGCTTCACATGGAAAATATAGCACTACCTTTTCCATGCGACTGAGGCCCTGGGAATGAGTGACTGGGGCCTGAGGGCCTTTCTTACTTATGAGTAAAATTCTATGTATATATAATTGCATCAGCTCCCCATCCACCACCCATGGTATATGTACCTTGGCAGGGGGGCAGATATGGCCACTTATTTTTCAAACGGCAGTGAGGGCCCTCTAACAAGTGTTGCAACTGAAACCAAAATTATATACAGTGGGTGCCATCTAGCATTTTGTTAAGCACTACAACAGCATGTGTTTAAGACTTCTCCATTGACATCAGTGGGTTTTCAGCTTACTTGAGCAGAATTGAGTCCGATAAAATGTTAGCATGTTTTCAACGTTTATAAGTAGGCAGTCTCAAGGAGGACAGGGCCTTTTCAGTTGTGAGACCACAATTATGGGGGTGACCTTCCCTGAAAAACTAGGTGGGCTCCTTCCCCCCGTCCTTAGGCTGAAGGTGAAAATACTCCCGTTTCAGAATGCCTCTTGCCTTGTTGTGCAGTGTTTTATATTGACTCCTTTAATGGCTGCTATTTGTTTAATGATTGTCGGTCCTTTTATTTCATACTACTTCCGCTGTTTATTTTTATATTGTAAGCTGCCTTGCTATTATTGATTCACAGTGGGTTATAAATAGCAGTGAACAGCAAACGGACTGAGGGCCAATGACATAAGAGATTGATGAGGCTCTCCCATGCCGGCCGGTGGCTGGCCGGCCTGCTTGCTTCCTCTGTTTAGCAGCCGGATGCAGTCGCTTGGAAGTTTGAGGAAGGGGCGTTTTGGGAGAAAGAGCTTAACCCTTTCCTCCTTTGAGCTTGGCTTAATCTAAATCATTCCACCATTAGCTATGAGCTCCGCAGGGGCAGGGAAGAGGAGTTCTACTGCATCTGTATCTGTCTTTCCCCCCTTGGTGGCTAATATCAGCATTTTGTTGCAGCTGGGGGTGGGATGATTTAAATCAGTGGCCTTCACGGTTTTTGAAGCAAGGGCCACTCTGGCAAGCATCTTTCAGTGTGAGAGTCATTTTCTGCTGTGCCAGCTCCACACAGTACTGTGCTTTCCTTGTTCTTGGAGGGCCCTTTAAGAGAGATTCACGAGGAGCTTTATGGGGACAGTGCCAGAAGGGCTACACTTCCTTGAATTCTGTGCGTGCCTTCCAAGATGGCTCCATTTGCCTTAAAGGAGCTCCACCAATGCTGGGGAAAGCACAGCACTTTGTGGTGGGTATTGTCGCCTCTATGCGGTTCCAGGGTTGCTGTGTGGCGTATTTGGCTGAAGCTTTTCCCAATAATCAATTAGCCAGAGAACTGCACTTAGGGTTGATGGGAGCTGCCATTGTCTCCAGGCCTTACAATGAAAAATGATGATTTAAATCAAGAGGGAAGGAGAAAAGGGTGAAGCATTCTCTCAGAGTGCCACTTCCCTGAGCTTCAAAGCATCTATGAAGGGCTGCTAATTAGGAAAAATTAAGCAGAAACAAAAGAAACCCAAGCCATGGAAGATCCTAATCACAGATCTTGCACACCACATCTAGCTGGGTCCCCCCAAGAATGGTTAATTAAAACATTACTTTTAGGAGACTATCTGGTGTACATACTAACTGACCCATTGTGCTTGCCCATCATTCTCAGCACAAGGATTCTGCCTTGCTTAGCTTGTGGATTGTAACCTATTCATGTTACGGGCTGGGCTGATCAATTGAGATATAAAATATACATGAAAACTTCACCTCCACTAACTGCATCGCCATAACTGCAAAATGGGCTTTTTGTCCTTCAGTACAACCTTCCATTTATATATATATATATATATATATATATAGAGAGAGAGAGAGAGAGAGAGAGAGAGAGAGAGAGAGAATTCATTGGACTCTTGCACTTCTTTGTGCCACAAAGAAATTGGACCGGGAGGGTGGGGGCGGGTGGGGAGAAGAGAAGAGATGCCTTCCTCAGTTAAAAAAAGACTTTCAGGGCTAACATATGATTGAGTGCATTCCCCCTTCTTCCCCTTAATGAGCCAATTTGGTTAAAAGAATGTTTTAAGGCATTGAGAAAGGCTTTAAAAGCAGCAGGCCCTCTGGTATATATCCTGAGATGCAGCCAAGAGTGAAATTTTATAGCCCATTGAAAAAAAATAAGATCCTATTATGGAAAGTCTGACACACCCTTAATTATAACAGCATGAGCGAATCCATTAAAATAAAATACATCAGAGACACAGAAGGGCTCTCTGTAATGTGGTGTCAGATCAATGCAATCGGTACATGGTTTCGGAGTTCCAGGAATCTTCTTCTCTCCCCCACCCCCCCACCCCCCTTAGGCTGAACGCAGAAATGATAATGGAAACAGCACAGGTTGAGAATGGTGACATTCTAGGGCAGCTCAGGAAGACTCCAAACATTAAAGAGTAATGCAGCTAAATGTAGAGGGCTTGCACATAGGAGATGGCAATTACGGTGATCACATCATCCTCAGCGGAAGATATGCAGCACATCCACACAGGTCTAGAGAAGCGGGAAGCAGGAAGTGTGCTGGCCCCCACACACTTTAGGCTGTATGTCTATCTGGGCAGCTAAACTCACTTTCAATCCAGACTTCCATGTAGACCAATCTCCAGATCTTTGAGGTTAGCACTACTTCCAACAGGCAGTAACTGGTAGAAGCAGAGGATTAACCTAACTGCTCAAGGAAGGCCTGTGGAAGGTTGAACCAGATATGACTGAGGCAGATGGATGAGGTGAAAAGACAAGAGGAGGATAGGCTTCCCAGGTTGCTATTTAGGATGACAGATATCAAGCTGAGAGGAAGGCTTTTTACTCTGAAGAAGACTGACCTCAGCAGAGAGTGCAAAAGTCCTCTTGAGGGGCAACCAGTTAACGCATGATAACAGAAAGCAAGGCCTAAACGGTTGCTAACAGATACCGGTAAAACAGAGACAGTTCTAAGAACAAAGCCTAGGGGCACTACATAACAAAATACCCAAATGGGGCACAACAGAGAGAGAGAGATCCCATTTGGGTACTGCATTTGAGTGAAAAGAATTGATGGCAATTTTCAAAAAATACCTGAAAACCCATCTTTTTGCCCAAGCTTTCTCAGCTTCCTAAATTTTTAGGTTTTAATTTCTGGTTTATTTTTAAATTGTTAAATTGTTTTTAGTTTTTGTATATGTTTTTAACTTGTTTTATGCGATTGTTAACCACCCAGAGACGAAAGTTTGCGGCAGTGTACTAATTTGATAAGTAAGCAAGTAAGCAAGTAAATAAATAAGTTCATATTTTCACTCCAAAGCAGTGGAGACTAGTATAGTACCCCTAGCATCATCTTGAACGAATGAAGGGGGGGGGAGGGTTGCGCGCTACACTAGTCTTTTGATTTCACCAGGTTTACTATGCCAGTCGTGGATGTCAAAGATTTAATTGGAGCAAAGGCCTGTCAATTTTGAATGCCATGGTTCAGTAGTGGGCTGTAGCCCTCTTCACATGTTATGTTCAACACTTGTATAATCTGTGTGCTGTGTCCCTCATGAAAGGGTGGCCCGTTCATGAGGCACATTGAGGCAGTTGCCTCGGGCAGTGGATTACTGGCAGCATGCTGGCCAGATGCCCTCAGTTGCTGCCATGGAAGCAGCTCTTTGGGACTGCTCTGACCCTTGTAAGCTTAGCCAGGAGTGCAGGGAGGAGAGAGAAGGCTGCCCACTTCTCCTCACATCCCTTGCAAAGCCTGCAAGAAGCACAAGAGGCTGCTGAAGACCACCTTCCCCACTCCTTGCCAGCCACGCCGCTCTCAAATCTGCGAGGGCTGATTTTGAAAGGGAAGCAGTTCCCACCAGGGGTATGGGGCAAGGCAGCATTTGGGCCCCCATCTCAGGCGCCACAGGACCCTTGGCTGCCCCTGCTTTGAATGCATGTGCAGATCTGTATGCACACAGAAGTATCCGCAGACACATTATGCTCAATGCACATCAAGTACTACTAGGAATATTTATGCACTGCTTTCCAACACAAGTTCCCAAAGTGGTTTATACAGGGAACAAACAAACAAAGAAAGATGGTTCCCTCTTTCAAGAGGGCTCACAAGCTAAAATGCAAAGTATGGTAGACAGACACCAGCAACAACCACTGTAGGGATGCTGTGCTGGGGATGGATAGGGCCAGTTGCTCTCTCCCTGTTAAATAAAGAGAACCACCACTTCTAAAAGGTACCTCTGCTCATTAGCAGGGATCAGAATAATACATTTCCTATCTGTACCCTGTATTTGAGGGAGACTGTACCCAGGCTCACTTTTAAAATGAACACATGTCTGGAGACAGTCTAAATAGGGCTTATGTCACCATAAAGGTGAGGGTCTCTGAGCACATGCAGAATGCCCTTCTCAAGCATCTAAGAAACCACAGCAAAACCTGACCCATTTGGGATTAGAAAGGTTTTCAGGTCAGGTTAATTCTTTATAGCAGCTCCTTATCATTTTAGAAAATAAGCAATGGAGAAGTCCGGCTCCTTCAGCTGGGTAAAGGCATGTTACCTGAAACATCTTATCAAAGGAAGCCCACCCACCTTGTTTACAAAATCCTGCCTGATCCCACACCAGCTTCACGACAGAGCTGCAGCATAACCGTTCTGCTGCTTCAGCAGTCTTTATCTCTGCTCACTATCCCTTCAAAGCTGGAAAAAGGATTGCCTCCAGAGAAGATATTGTTGGTTCCTGGATTTGAGACCATGCAGCATAGCTCTTTTCTGCCCTCTAGTGTCAAAAGCTGCTCACTGCTTTCTTTAAAGTCCCTATTAACCATGAAAAAGACAAGAGGCCATGTCAAGAAAGTTATGCCAGGAGCAGCCAGCTAAGAGCTGTGGGCGCTCCCCGAAACCATGCATGTGGCAGTGGAAATCCTGTTTGGAGGGCCAGGAAGTGGTCGTGTGTGAGAAGCAATCATAGTTGGGGGCCACGCACGGAGTCACCATAGATCAGATTTAAAACTGCTGGTGTTGGTTCGGCACAGCAACCAGTTACAATTCCCTGTTCTGGGCTCCTTATTAATAAATAAGCCGACAAGCCACTCACTAGTTTACAACAAGAATGTTTACATTTACTAGTTTACAACTTATAAATGAGAACATTTTGATCATCAATTACATATTGTATTTTATGTCACCCTTTTTGTGATGTGAGAGCAACTATTTGGTAAAAAGTGCAAAGAAAGAACTAAACTGAAATAGAAAGGAAAGAACTGAAACTGAAAACATGAAAGAAAAGAAAGAACTGAAACTGGAAACATGTTGTGTACCCCAAAGCCAAACTACATGTTATATTAAACACCTGATTAGCATCTTTCCTGGGGCAAGTATCATCTGCAAGTATCTGGCTGTGTATGAGTGGATGGGGATTTCATCAAGAGGAAAGGGTTAGCTTCCCCTCCCATTTGGCAAACTTTAAATTATGATACAGCCCATCTATTTACAGAAAAAATAACAAGTTGTTCTAGTAATAACTAATCAGCCTACTTTCCTTTCACTGTGTCTACATCTGGACTAAATTAGGTGCAAATCAAGGCCCACAAGTTAGATCTCTTGCACCTCAAATGTTCATGTGTCTGCCATCCTGGATTGGGGTGGATGTCATCACCACAAACTGCACCACTGAGGTGTCCCTGTGTGTCACTCACTATAGCTGTTCCAAATTTGGTTCAAATTGGTTAGACAGTCCTCATGTTAGTGTACTTGCACCTCAAAGGTTTATGCATCCTCCATCTTGGAATGGGGTGGGTGACATCACCACAAACGACACCATTGGGGCATCCCTATGTATCCATTCAGCTGTAGCAAATTTGGTTCAAATCAGTTAGACTTACCACAAGTTAGTGCACTTGCGCCTCAAATGTTTATGTGTCCACCATCTTGGAATGGGGTGGGTGACATCATCACAAATTACGCCATTGAGGTGTCCCTATGTGTCCCTACAGCTGCAGCAAATTTGGTTCAAATCGGTTAAGCGATTCACTGGTTAGCCCACTTGCATCTCACAAGTTTATGTGTCTGCCATCTTAGATAGGGGTGGATGACAGCATCACAAACTAGCTGCTGAGGTGTCCCTATGTGTCCCTACAACTGTACCCAATTTGCTTCATAATAGTCCAGGCATTGCGAAGTTGATAGCGGGGGGTGGGGGGGACACACTGACAGACACACACACAGAGAATGCTGGGTGATCTCATAAGTCTACTGGAAAGTAGACTAAAAATGGTAGGCTAAACCATGCATTGACTGTAACATACAGGTTAAAGAGCTGAGAACATACTGCAGCTTTTCCAGAAATGTAGTGGGCCACAAATATTTAATGCACCACTGGGTGGCTCGATATGGCACATCACCTGTCCTGAAGAAAATGATTGCTCGTCCCAGGTGAGCAGCTAATTATGAACCTGGTTTATTCAAATATACATGTGCATGAGTAGAGAAGAGAGGAGTCAGAAAAAAATCTATAACTTTGCAAGCGAAATAAGAGCAATTTTAATTTTAATTTAATTCATGTATGGTATTACACCTCCTCTTGAAAAGCAGAACCAATACATGTTCAGCACATAAAAAGAACAATCAGGGGGGGGAACACCCCCAAATACTGGATCCATTGGTTCCCTTCGGGTAAATGTACAGGTCTCAGTTCTACCCACTAAATCTATCTGAAATCTCTATGGAAAAATGTGATGAGTCTGATGTACACAGATTAAGAGATTGGACTTCTTTCCACCAGATTGAGATACAAAACTTTAATTAGATATCAATAATCCCAAAAAGATCACTGGTAATGGGACAAACCCAGAATCATAGGACTGAACATTTCACACAGTTCAGTCCTAAAGTTGAAGGTAAATTTCCTCCCAGGAGCCTATGCATAAATATTGCTGTATATTGCTTATGCTCCTTTTTTAAAGCAGCGACTTCTACCTTATTTGTTGCCATTTCAGCGAACCAAAGAGGAGGTAGAGGAGCATGAATTAACTCCTAATCTAGAAAAGTATGGGTGTGCCATAGCGCGATTCTCACAGATCTCATTTTGTTCTGTCTCAAATGCAGAATAAAATCCCTGGTTATAAGACTTGCTGGTATTCAGGCCACTATTCATTACACATATGCATGGGATGTCACTCACTCAGTAGACTATGAAAAGCTCTATAGGCTTCACACTAGCATTATTGTTGCAACTTCTGTGACAGAATCCTGAGAATGGACATTTGGTGAGAGTGCTGAGAATTAAGGCTGTGCTAACGTATCACCAGGAAAACTTCCAAGGTGAAAGGGGTAGCCAAATAATTTTATTTATAGTCTTTTTGTGTGCTTTTTGCCACCTGCCCACAGTTGCTTCTTTCCCTAATCTGAAGCTTCAACTCTAGCTTTTATTCAACAGTTGTCTTCCTGAGAGAATTATAGCCAATCAGGAACCACAGAGGCAGCATTAGAGCAGTGTCATTATGCTCCAGAGGTGAATATTTTCACCCCATCTCAGAGCTTCCTGGAAAACTGGCGAGATGGTGGTGGGTGAGGGGAGTATGTTTTCTGAGGGATCCCGATGCACACCCGATTTGGCTCAGCCCTATTGTGAATACTCTCTTATAAATCCTTAGAACCCCTTGCCAAAGTATTAGTACTAGGATTATTTGGGAAATTTGTGACAGTTAAAAGTGGTATAATCTAATACGAAGTTTGTTACGTATATAAATATATCTATGGATCTCCTGGGGGGGGGGGTTGTCAAAAAAGGCACTAAACTCAGTGGCTAACTTGATGTGCAGTGTTATGGTTCCATGACACGGTGCCTTGGGGCTGCTGCAGCCTTCCAAGCAAACCCCGACACTGTTCTGAAGCAGCAGGTGCGGAAGCAGCATTTCCGGAGGCTTTGCCATTGTCACGCTGAGGCTTGCGTAGGTCCACAGCAGCCCCAGGGCACAGCACTATGGAGCGTAATGCTGCATGTCATGTTAGCCACTCAAAATAAACTGGGCGTGCAGCCTTGACCTTGTCCCACTGTCTCTCTTAGTGTCCAAGTCTGGTAAAAGCGTAGTGCAGAAACTTACTTGCAGCATTTTAAAGATCAGTTGGTCTGGTAAAAGGTTATTGCCTCTCTTGCCCTGAGGTTCTCATTTTCTGAGATCAAAGCACTAACACACTTATCCAGTAGAGAAGACTATTTTGCTGGAGAAATTTAGTCTGGCTCCTTTGTGCTCTACCATACCTGCTGTAGGGCATTGACAGCAACTACAGTAAATGACACTGCTGTTTAATCAAATGTAGAGCAGTCTGGAGAACCTCTTCTCTAGATGGACTTGCATCAACTGGTTGACATGCAGGGTTCACCATCCTTCTGTAAGACTCTTCAACTCTGTCAAAAAACCAGCAAGTAAGTAAGCTTACTAACAGAATCCAAATGTAGAAAAAGTCAATAGCAAAACTGCCCGAATGCATCATTATCTATCTGCTGATTTATTTAACTGAGGCTGTAATTTGGAGTCACAGAATTTTAGATCTGGAAGGGACCTTGGGGGCCTTTAGTCCAACTCTCTTCTCAGTACAAAGGAACACCTCCCATATCACATCTGGAACAGGACTTTTCTGATCCTGCTCAAACCCTGCCCTAGAAATAAAGTACACATTTTCCTTGCTGTTTGAGATCAGACAAGTCTCTATAAATTTCCAACTTTCTGAATCACGGCCAAAAATGCATTTAATATTTATTAGTAGTAGCGGTAGTAGTACATACTTTTGGCGAAACAAAGTATTTGCTTCCAGCTCTGCCTCCTCCCTTGTTTTCTCCATCCCTCGTCCCTGAAGTCTTCGGATTCTCTCCTCAGGACTAACAGTCAGCAGTAAGACCACATCCGGTTTTAGAAGGTCTTCAGGCCAGCAATATACTTGGTGATGACAGGGAGGGAGATTCTGTACTTTCCCGCTTATTTCAGTGGCGATTGCATATGCTGCCGTGCTGTGCCAATACCTATTGGATTACAGAGGTGTCTCTCATTCTGGGCTTCAAGAAAATCCAAAAACAGATTCTGCACATGGAATAAGCAGTACTGAAGAGGCAAGTCTGCATCTATCAGTATCAGTGCATGTTCTTTGTTTTGGCTGTGGAATTTTGAATTTCATTTATGGGTTCAAACAACCCTCAGAAAGTAAGTAGGAAGGAAGTGGTTCTCAGTGAGCATGTGGTCCCACAGCTTGCTAGTATTTCTGCCCATTTCCATGTTGTCTGAAGCTGGAAATGTCAGGTGGAGAATACTGAGACCTCTCCACCATTTGACATTGTCAAGCCATTATGAAAGTTGGGTTGAGGCGGGGCCCTGACACTCTCCACCCAATATTTCCAGCTTCAGATGACATGAAAATGAGCAAGCACCAGGAGCATGTGCTCACCGGGAACCACCTACGTATTTAGAAAGGAAGAACTAACACTTCTTCCCAGTTATTTTCCACAGGTCATCTGAACCTGCCCAACATACATGGGGTTAGCTCCTTTTATCTTTTCCCAAGTCACATCCTCCAGCCTACCCTACATAGCTCAACAGGGATTTGCGCTCAAGTACCCCCAGTCAAAATCCAACACTCCATCCAACACACCACCCCAGCTCCAGTTAAAGTTTTTGCCAGGGATTGAAATAGCAAAGACAGTGATGAAAGTGAGCAAGTATGGTCAGGTACAGAGTACTACAATTACTATCAGCATTAACTTTTTCCTTAAGCCTCCATAAAGGCACTATGTTCTCCTCAATTTGGAATCTATCTATCTACATATATAATTTTCTAAGGTGTACCCGTGGCTAATCCCGTGCAATCCTAGCAGCTCTCGCGATAGTTCGGCTAATCCCGTGCAATCCTAGCAGCTCTCGCGATAGTTCGCGAGCAGAAGCACCTCATTGGGCAGTGGGGATTCCATATGCAGATAGGGACGAGGAGCCTGTGATGGTTAAGGTAAGTTGGAATACAACTGTTACTAGTTGGAAGATGTTCTTGATTGTAGAGAAGAAGAATCTATCTATTTATCTATCCATCCATCTATCTATCTATATTTTTAAAAAGATAGTGGCCAGGCGTCTGCGAAGAGTGGTCTGCGTGAGGGTGGAAAGGGCCCCTTCAGGAGGAGGCTGCCATTTTATGAATTAGATGAGGAAACAAGAGATTAGTTAACTTAGGAAGGGAGAGAAAGAGAGAGAGAGAACAAAAGAAGAAAGACAGAGGGGGAGAGCGAGTGGAGGAGAGAAGGGGAAGAGAGAAAGAAGGAAGGGTGAGGAACGGGCCTGAGCCTGTCAGCAGCCTGAGGGGAACGAGTGGCCATACTGGTGGTGGTGGCGGCAGCAGCAAAGAAGGGCCCAGTCAACCACTGCTGCTGTTTGGGGCTACTGAGGCCATTGGCATAGGGAGGGAGGCAGGCAGGCAAGGGATGGGCCAAGGCCTGTAAGCGGCCTGAGAGGAACGGGTGGCCATGGCGGTGGTGGCAGCGAAGAAGGGCCTGGTCAACCGCAGCTGCTCCTGTGGGGCAGAGCAGGAGTGGGGCTCAGGTGGGGAGGTCTCTGGGGATATGGGGCTACAGCTTGGCCAATAGCAATAGCAATAGCAATAGCACTTACATTTATATACCGCTCTATAGCCAGAGCTCTCTAAGCGGTTTACAATGATTTAGCATATTGCCCCCAACATTCTGGGTACTCATTTACCGACCTCGGAAGGATGGAAGGCTGAGTCAACCTTGAGCCCCTGGTCAGGATCAAACTTGTAACCTTCTGGTTACACGGCGGCAGTTTTACCACTGCGCCACCAGGGGCTCACCAGGGGCTCAATAGGCGCCAGCAACTCTGTAGCCACAACTAAGAAGGGTGAGGGGGATGGAGTAAAGAGATAGAGAAGTGACCAAGAGGGGTGAGGGGGATGGAAGCAACAGGATGGAGGAGGAGAAGCAAGTGTGTGGCTCAGGTGAGGGTGGAGAGATCTCAGAGGTGAGGGGGGCTGTGGCAGGGGGTGAGGGGAGCAATCAAGTACTAGGGCGCAGATGCTCTGCATGGGTTAAGCTTGTTATAAATATAATGCCATCATATAGTTATAGATACTATTAATGACGTTACAACCATTCTGGTTGTTAGGCAGATTATTAGTTAATGAGCCAGAGTACTGGTTGATGTTTCATTAATAGGAACTAATGGTTGGGAGATATCTGTCTTGGGTATTTGGAACGAGAGAACCATCAGAGCTTGGGGTAACCGACACCCCTCACCTCACCAAAGCCAAGAGGATGGGGTTGATATAAAATGTATATATGAAGGAACAAAAGAAGCAGTTGGGCAGTCAGGGAGAGAGAGAGCTGAGCACTGAAGGCACCTGGTGGGGTGCAGCTTATTTCTTTCCGGAGGAACTGACTTGGGATGGATCTGCTCCTGGTAAGGATATGCTTGCCACTTTTACACTCTACCTGTACATTTCTTGCTATAAGCCACCATGAGGGTTTTTTTAAATCGCAGTATTAAAATAAAACACAAGTTGTCCTAGTAAGAACTAATCTGTCTACTTTCCTTTCCTTACAAATGTACCAAATTTGGTTCAAATGAGTTAGACAGTCCTCAAGTTAGTGCACTTGCACCTCAAATGTTCACGTGTCTCCCATATTGGATTGGGGTGGATGACATCATTACAAACTACACCATTGAGTTGTGTGTCCCTGTGTGTCACTCACTACAATTGTACCAAATTTGGTTCAGATCAGTTAGACAGTCCTGAAATTAGTGCACTTGTGCCTCAAATGTTTACAGATCTGCCATCTTGGATCAGGGTGGATGACATAATCAAAAACTACACCGCTGGGATATCCTTATGTGTCCTTACAGCTGTAGCAAATTTGGTTCAAATCAGGCAGTTCACAAGTTAGCCCACTTGTGCCTCAAAAATTTATGCGTCCGCCATCTTGAATCGGGGTGGATGACATCATCACAAACTACATCGCTGAGGTGTCCCTACAAATGTACTCGCCCAGGTGTTGCGAAGTTGATGGGGGGGCGGGATGGGACAGACATACACACGGAATGCCTGGTGATCTCATAAACCTACAGGAAATTAGGCTAAAAATACCTGTAAATCAAGCAAATATTACAAGCCTCCCATGTTTTCACATCTAATGCAAACCCAACCCACAGAATTCTGGAAAGTGAGAAGTGAAAGGGGAATTAGATGATGATATCTGCACAGCATCATCAATACATGATAATATAATATGATGGGTTGATCAGGAACAGCATATATACTGTACACCTAGGCCTTCGACCTGTGGCTGCCCTGGGGAAGAATGGTTGTGATTTTCCATATAACTAGGTGGGTTCAAGCTAACTGATCACAGAGAACAAGGTTTGGCAAGGCATAGATTAAATCTGCCAGATGGTCATTGTTAGGAGACAAACCTCAGGATGAGTTAAAGGATAGAGAACTAACAACTTGACCAAAGACATGAAAGTGAGGAGGGAGTTATAAAAAGAGGCTGGATTTGTCCAGAACCAGACAAGAGGTGGACCAATAATAAGAAATGGGTGGGCACAAACTAAAACTACCTGGTCAAGAGAAGCCAATCAGTCAAACATCTATATATTTATTTCTCCTAGGCATACTCATCGCTAATCCCATGCATGGCAGCTATCGCGAGAGCTGCTGCCTGGGGGATAGCGACTGGGATGGGGAGACAATGGCAGTGGGAGCTAGTCGGCTGAGGGAGGTGGCCACGGGCCAGCCCGCAGGAACAGGCAGGCGGCCTGGCCACAAGGAGGAGGAGGCAGCAGTGGGCTGGGCTGACCCAGCCACCGGGAGGAGGCTGTCACTACCAGGAGTGGGCGGTCCGGCTTTCTGTGCGGGGGGAGTGGCCAGTTGGCCAGAAAGCTGGGCATGTTGGGGGGGGGGACAGTGGGGGTGGGTAGGCCAGCCGGAGGCGAGGATGCTCTGCGGCTAGCCCAGCTTGTTACTAAATATTGTCTTTAAGGCAGGGCTATAAAGTGCAACTTCATGATGCTATCTTTTTGATATATGTCCGTCATAAGTTATTTGAGGTTGCAATCAATTTTGTCAAGCAACAGATGGTAGGGAAGGCTGCTGGCACCCAGTGATGTAGTTACATATTCAGGTGCTCTCCATAACAGCCCCCATGGCCATGCCCACGCCCACTCCAACAGCCAGAGAAGCCAGGAAGTACCGGTGTTTCACCCCTGTGTGCCCCCACTACACTATACCCCTGCTGGCACCACACCAATACAGAAAGAAGGACAGAGAGGAGGATGGTGTGAGAATTATTTGTTGCTGAGACAAGTCCCAGTGCATTTTGAGATGGGGGAAAATATATTTCTTAGGGGAAAATATATGCAAATCAAAATGAAAGACTTCTCTCCAACAAATACACCAACTGCAGCCTTACCTGATGGAATTAGCTTGGCCATGGTTACCCATGTTTTGGTAACCTCCTGTTTAGATTACTGAAATGTGTTGTGTGTGGGGCTGGCTGACTTTGCAAATAGTCCAGAAACTGCAACTGGTCCAGCATAGGACCAAATAAATATTAACTTGGGCTGGGCATTTTGATCATATGATGCCAATGCTTCATCAGCTGCGCTGGCTCCCAGCCCATTTCTGGGCCCAATTCAAAGTGCTGGTTTTAACATTTAAAGCCCTAAACGGCTTGGGACCAGGTTACCTGAGAGAGCGCCTTGCCCCATATGTCCTTTAGATCTTCTTTGAAGGCCCTGCTCAGAGTGCCCCTGTGCCAAATGAGGTGAGGCGGGTAGCTACTTACTAGGGAGAGGGCTTTTTCAGTGGTGGCACCCCATCTATGGAATATGCTCCCCAGTGAGGCTCACCTGGCATAATCACTTTGTTCTTTTAGATGCAAGGTATTATTTATTTATTTAGCACATTTTTATACCGCCCTAACCCAAGGTGTCAGGGCGGTAAACACCTTTCTGTTTACTCCGGCTTTTTAGAAGTTTTAATTTTATTTTTATATTGTATTTTCTATTGTAATTTGTGTGTGTGTGTGTGTTTTAATTGGATGCTTTTATTGTTGTGTTGTTGTGAGCCACCCAGAGAACAATTTGTTATGGAGCAGCTAACAAATAAAATGTATTATTTATCTCGTATTATTACACCACACAGAAGTAGATTCAACTGAAAACCATGGGGATATTTCCAAGTAATGGCTGGGATCCAAAAGCTGCTTTAGACATGCCAAAGAGCTTGGACATCACCACTGGGATTTTTGACCCCTCTGCTTTGAATGCCAAATTCAAATGAAATGGATTCCTATGCTGTATCTCAGGCCACACTCCCCCCACCCCCACCCCAAGTGGTTTATTATGTGACATGGGGAGCGTGCTGTTTGAGGAAGTCTCATTCAAAGTCTCCTTGTGTGTGAGGACTAATCACATAGTTCTTGGGATCCAGGCCAACCCATTTAGGGCGAGAGCAATGTTCAGAACTAGAATGCTAGCGATAAACTAGTCGTCATATATACATAAGATTCCAAATCAGAACAATGATAAGAAAAGAACACAGCAAGCTGCCTGATACCAAGTCAGACCACTGGTCCATCTAGCTCAGTATTGTCTATTTTAACTGGCAGAGGCTCTCCAGGGTGGGTTTTAAGGCAGGCATTCTCCCCAGCCCTACCTGGAGATGCCAGGGACCTTCTGCATGCGAAGCAGATGCTCTACCACCGAGCTGGAGTGCTTCCTTATCCCTTAATGTTAAGCAACCTCAATGCTCCTTCATACAGGAAACCACCAGGTCAGTTCATATGTTCAGTGTCAGTCTGTATGTATTCAGGAAATAACAGGAACAGAAACCTATCTTTCTGTTGTTATCTCCTCTAACAAGGAGTTGCCTGGGAACATCCAGGACAGGTTCTCAAATTCTTTTCAGGAATGTGCAACCAGAAGACATTCTATTGTACAAACCTGTCTACAATCACTGGGGACTTAGTGGATTCTTCGGCTATTTCAGAAGCAACAATGTAGTTGGATAGAGCATAAAACGCTCTCCGTATGAGTGTTGGTTCCTCATCAAAAATCTTTCTCCACTGGCTGACACAAGATGGAGGCGTCCCCAAGAGAACAGCATTCAGTGAGGTCTTCAAAGATTGAGTTACTGTAGTTTTGCCTACATTATACAGGGAGGAAAAATGTCATTTATTCATGGCACAGTTGAAAAGTTAATCTATTAATCAGGTAAGGTACAGATTACAGATAGAAGATCTTCATCCAGCCTGAGCATTTGTATGTTTACTCAGATAAAAGTCTTTTTGACTGTAATTGGGCTGACTCTTGAGTAAATGGGCACAGAACTGTAGCCTTAGTATCATCAGTCTCCTTTTGAGAGAGTTAGAAGAAAAATTATATGCACTCTATTCACATGTGCATAGAGTGGTGAACTAATTCTCATTATAACAAGTATTCTAACTCTTTAGTAATTATTTATTCATTTAAAGTATAAACCACTTTTCTGTTTAAAAAAGCACCCAAGGCAATGTAAATCCTCTCTCTCTCTCTCTCTCTCCCCCACACAATAATGAAAAGAACAGATCAACAGACACAGAGCAGAACTACCTGTGACTCTATTTGTCTTAAATTCTTACCTGTTGCATCTAGTCCCTCAATGACAACCACAGGGAAATCTCCCTTCTTTGGGTTCTTAGGGCACTCGTTCACAAAATCAAGGACTGCTTTGGCTTCAGGAATTAGAGAAGTACACTGTAATGAAAGTATTTATTAATTCAAAAACACTTACTGCTCCTGTATTTAATTTTTACAAGCAAGCACCTTACTGATCTCAACTGCAGAAATGTTTGGTGATCTCCTATGTACATTTTTACAGCACTGGAAATCATCATCAGCTTTTATCGGGCCTGACCTAGATAGAGGCTTTGGCTACCAACAGGAGAAAACAGGAATCACAACCAAAGTTTATTTTCTTCTAGGATTCTTTGAAATGATCAAATCCCTCATTCACCCCACATCCCCTCCTCAGAGACATGTGGATTCCTTATACTAGGACAATATGTGTGGATAACAAGGTCCAAAGTGAGCAGTACAAAGAAACACAGAGAAAAGATTTATTCCCTATCTATTTATGGGATTTGATGTGATACAATCAAAGAACTATACCATTGAAACGATCATGATCCCTGTACTGGTTACCCATTAACCTATACCTCTGCCATTGTAGTTGGGGATGATGGGAGTTGTAGTCCAACATCTGGGAACCCAAGTTTGAAAACCCCTATATCAGCCACTGCATTTTGAATCAGCTGCAGTTACTGAGTAGTTTTCAAAGGCAGTCCTGCACAGAACACTTTCAGCCTCTAGGTGACTAAGGCATGAGTGACAATGGCCAGATTTCTCCAGGAAGGGGTGCAGCTGGTGCACAAGTTGAAGCAATGCAAAAGCACTCGTGGACACAGCAGCCTGCTGGGCAATAAGAAGAAATGCCAAGTCCAGTGCAGGAGCACACCTGAGCTGCAAACCTGCTCCTTTAGAAAGAAGCGGTTGCACTGGTAACCCAGGGTTCGCGTTCCAATTGAGAAGAACCACTTCTGTCTTGTCTGGATCTAAAGTCTGTTTATTAGCTTATATCCAGTCCAAGCACTAATTCAGAATGACTGTTGCTTCCCTCGTCACAGATGGAAACAAGAGGCAGAGTTGGGTGTCATCTGCATATTGATGGCACCCCAGCCCATTTCTCCAGATTTACTTATTTACTTGCTACATTAATATCCCACTCTTCCTTCAGGGAGCCCAGAGTAGTGAACATGGTTATGTTTATCCTCACCAACTCTGTGAGTTAAGCAGGCTGAGAGATAAATGACTGGCCCAGAGTCACCCAGTGAGTTTCATGAATTCGGCTCTCCCCAATCCTAGTCCAACACTCAGGTGATCTCTTCTAACAGTTTGCCATAGCTGGTTTATAGCATGGAGGTCAGAAGAACAGAGTCCTGTAGGACCTCACAGGTTAAGAGTCACACCATCGAGTAGCAGTCTCCCAACACCACCTTCTGGGACCTACTTTCCAGACAGAACTGGAATCAGAGCAATTCTGCACCCCCAAACCCCTGCCCTACCTTGGCAAGGCAGTCCATGACACCATGGGCAATGGTATCAAAAAGCCATGGAGACACCTAGCAGAAACGCCAGGGATGCACCCCGCCTAGCCCACTTTCTTCCATAGGTTTTGTAGGCAGGGGCGTAACTATAATTGAGCGAAAGGGTTCAAAGAACACGGGCCCCCAGCTCCTGGGGGCCCTCCAGCTCCATCCCTCCCTATTTTCTCCATTGTCTCCCTCAATCTGAGGGGCGGAGAGAGGGATGAACACGGGCCCCCTCTTCCCTAGCTACGCCCCTGTTTGTAGGCCTATATACCTTAGCAAAGCTGCCCTTGAGTCCATAAGCGATGGCCTTCTTGCTCATCTCACAAACAACTGCTGTAGAAGGAGCACCAAAGGGCTTCTTGATAGCGTGTGAATGTGACCATAGTCATCCACGTGTCCCCCATAATCCCGAGTTGGAAAAAGTATTTTAGCTGCCCAGAGATCAATGGTTATGGGACAGTTCTATCAATAAAGTGGTTATTAATCAGAAGCATGCTTGGCTCAACCTTGCCTAAGACATCCACCCGCCCCCGCCCTAAGCACAGCAGGAGACTAGCTGTGGCTGCACACTCTACACATGCTCAGGGGAGTGGGGCGGCTTTCTTTATGCGCACTTCTCTTACTCCAGACCAGAGCCCTGGCATGAGAACCCAGTCTCAGTGGACGAGGAGAGCGTTTACCTCCTCCAGGACCCTGCAAGCAGCTTCTCGGGAGCTGAAGACAGCAGAATCGAGAAGCTGCAGAGCGGCGGGATGGAGGCCGGATGGTCCCTCGGCGGCGGCAAGGACGACGCGCGTTCTGCCCAGGAGCTCCTTCCCCTCTCCTGCCCCCTTCAGGCGCCACAGCGCACGCCACAGCTGCCCGTCTGCAGCCTCCTCGTACACGCAGAAGCGGGCCGGCGCTGGCATGAGGAGACGCAGCAGCTCTTCCAAGGAGCGCTCGGTCTCCGGCGATCGCTGCGCGTCCTGGACGAGGAAGCCTCTCTCCAGCGCAGCAGGGTCGTGGGGGCTGTAGGAGAGAAGGGACAGCACCTTGCCCCGAGCCCCGAAAGGCTGCTCGCTCAGCGCCTGCTGCAAACGTCTGTGCAGCCTAGCGGCCCGGACGCGCTCGCTGGGGCTCTGCGCGGCCGGGATGCAGAAGGAATAGCATCTCCCCGTGGGAGGCAGGAAGCACCGGGGCCGGGTCCCGCCGCGGGGGGCTGGCAGCTTCCTGTCGCTGCTGCTCAAAGTGAAATAGACCAGATCCGCGTCTGGCAGCGCCGCTACGAAGCATCGCTCGGTGTGGATCGGAGAGGCATTCTTGGGAGGCAGCGCCATGGCAGCAGCGCCGCCTCTGACTCTGAGCAGCAGCGGAGACAAAGGAAGGGCGCTGCGCTGTAGCATTCCTAGGACGGCGAATGCCGCCGGGAATCGAAAGTAGCCGCGGCGAGAAAAGCCTCCTCCTCCCTGTTCCGTGGCAAGCAGCGAGAGGAGGGAAAACGAAAGCGAACGGAAGGGCCGGGGTGGGGTGGGGTGGGGCTCAAATCTGACGCTGCCTGAGAAAAGCGGGCGCACCTCGGCAAAAGCCAGAGGGACTCGCGTCCGAATGAAGTCGCTTTCGCAAAGAAACGAAACTTCACGGGCGGAAGTTTTGCAATGAAAGAGTTGGCGAAGAAAGTTTAAAAAAAGAAAAAGAAACGGAAACTGACAATGATGGGGATGAAATAGAGAGGATGGTCTGTTAAAGCAAACGCACTTGACGAAACGAACAGACTGACTGTGGCATGGGCAGGCTTCCATGGCACAGATGTTAGATAGGGATTTGGGGGCCTCCTGCAAAGTGAGGTTTGGGGTGTCTTCAGATTTTCAGAAAATGGGGGGGGGGTATCCTACAATCCCCCTTGTGGTGGTGGGGGGTTGTGTAAAATGTCAGGGACAGCAGGCAATCCCCATAGCCACAATCATCTTGACAGCCTTGGCCAATAGCCACGCAGGGAGCTGCCTTATACTGAGTCAGACCATTGGTCCCTCTAGCTTAGTAGTGTCTACTCTGGCTGGCAGCAGCTTTCCAGGGTTTTCAAACAGAAGTTGTTACCTACCCTACCCTCCCTGCAGATGCTGCCAGGGAGTGAACCTGCTCTTCTAGTGGGGGAAAAGCCGATTTTAAAACAATCCCCTGTGATCCATTTTGTAGATGCAAGTATAAGATCAGACCACAAAACCATGTCCTTTGAGTGAGGAGTGGGTGTGTTGTGCTTAATTTTCAGCATTGCAGTCTGCAGCTCTTTGCAAAGCGTGAAAATTGGTGGGTGTTTTTGCCAACACTCTGAAATCTGGTGGGGCCCCCTATTTTCTTTCATTCATTCATTCATTCATGCCTTCCTTCTTCCATTCCATTCCACTCCACTCCACTCAAACCTCTGGAAAGATCACAAGCAGGAGATGAAGCTATACCCTTAAGAGACCCTTAAGAATTCAGGCCCAGCCTAGGTTTTTTTCACCCTTGCCCTTTCATTCTTTTAACCTGAGTCAACAGAAATGTCAAATTCATGTCAACACACATTGTTACATTAAATAAAAGTACTTTGCATAGCACATCTTGCAACAACTGGAAATCTTATAGAAAATATCTCTTGTCATGTATCTCAAACAAACTACATAGATGAGAACTCAAATGATTGATTGATATTAGATCTCAAATTATACCTACAAAAGCCAAAATATTCATGATTGGACAATGCTGACTAATAAAAATAAGAGACACGGGTGAATTTATCAAAGATCTCAAGGCTCAGACAATATTTTCTGAAGGAAGTCTCTTCCTTCAAGGCGCCCAGAGTGGTTAACATTGTTATGCTTATTCTCACAACAACCCTACTAAGCTGACTCTCAGCAAGCCTGAGAGATAAGTGGCACAGTAACCCAGTGAATTTTATGGCTGAATTGGGATTTGAACTCTGTTCTGCCTGGTCCTAGTCCCACACTTTAACCCAGGTCTGCACAACTTCAGCTTTCCTGCAGATGTTGGACTCTGAGGGATCTAATGCAGGCTTTTTCAGAAGAGGTCTAATAATTGTTTCCTTAAGACTCTGCTCAACAGAGCCCCTAACTGAGCTCTCAGGATTGACACCACCAAGCTTATGGTGGTGGGGGACTTCAATGTTCACTTCGGGACTGATTTGTCTGGGGCAGCTCAAAAGTTCATTGTGGCCATGACAACAATGGATCTATCCCATGTGGTCTCATGACCAATATATGTTGCTGGTCACACGCTTGAACTGGTCTTTTACTCTGATCAGGGTGGTGTTCCATTGGTGGGGGCTCCTGTGATATCCTCATTGTCATGGATGGACCACCATCTGGTTAAGGTTGGACTCACAATCAGGACCCACCTCTGCAGGGGTGAGGGTCCTATTAGGTTGATCCACCCAAGCAGGTTTTTGGATCCAATAGGATTCCAATAAGCCTTGGAAAGATTTAGTGTGGGCTCTGGTGGTGATTCTGTTGATGCCCTGGTGGAGAACTGGAATAGCAAACACATGGCCTGTTGGTATACAGAAGAACTACGGTAGTTGAAGCAGCAAGGTAGATGACTGGAGTGTAAGTGGAGAAAGATTCAACTCAAATTTGACAGATTACAACATAGAGCACATTTGAAGATCTATGCTCAAGTAATACGTGCGGCAAATAAGTTATTCTTTTCTGCCATATTGCATCTGCAGGAAGGAGAGTTGTTTATGGTTGTGAGAGGGCTTGTACATGCCTCTCCTCCTTTGAATCAGAATTTGGAACCATCAATTACCTGCTGTGACTCTTTAATGAGCTCTTTGTGGATAAAATATCTCATATTTGGGCCAACTTGGACTCAGACCCCACAATTATTGCAGTGTCTGATGCGGCAACTCCTCTTATGTCATTAGGCTGGATCAGTTTCAGTTTGTTGTAACTCTTGATGATGTAGACATTCTCCTTGGAGCAGTGTGGCTTACCACCTGACCTTTGTGTGGCTTACCACTTGACCTTTGTCCAATACGGCTTGTACTATCTGGCAATGGGGTTGTTGTAGGCCTGGTAGAGATTATAAATGCTTCTGTGAGGGATGGTAGGATGCCTTCCTGTCTAAAGGAAACAATTATTAGACCTTTTCTGAAGAAGACTGTGTTAGATCACTCAGAGTTCCGGGCCTGTCTCCAACCTTCTGTGGTTGGGTAAGGCAACTGAGAGGGTGGTAGCCTCCCAGCTCCAGGCTATCTGGAGGAAAATGATTATCTAGACCCATTTCATAAGGTTTTCGAGTGGGCTATGTGGTGGAGACTGCCTTGGACAGCCTGATGGCTGATCTCTAATGGGGAATTGACAGAGGAAGTGTGACTCCGTTGGTCATTTGGATCTCTTGGCGGCTTTCAATACTATTGACCATAGTATCCTTCTGGAGTGTCTGAGGGGCTTGGGAGTAGGAGGCACTGCTCTGCAGTGGTTCTGCTCCTACCTCTCGCGCAGATTGCAGATAGTGTCACTTGGGGGCAGTTCTTCAAAACGTGAACTTTTATATGGCGTCACCCAGGGCTCCATATTTTTCTAGTGCTCTTTAATATCTACATGAAACTGCTGAGAGACATCATCAGATTTGGTGCAGGATATTATCAGTATGCTGATGATACTCAAATCTATTTATCCATGTCAACATCTTTAGGAGAAGGCATAACCTTCCTAAATGTTTGCCTGGAGGCAGTGATGGGCTGGATGAGAGAAGATGGAGGTACTTATTGTGTGCGGTCAGAACTTGGGACATGATTTTGATCTGCTGGATGGGGAGACATTTCCCAGAAGGAACAGGTACACAGTCTAGGAGTGCTTCTGGATTCAAACCTCACCCTGGTGTCTCAGGTTGAGGCAGTGGCCGGAGATGCTTTCTATCTGCTTTGGCTGATACGCCAGTTGCATCCGTTTCTCAAGATAAACTACCTAAAAAAATTGTAGTATATATGCTGGTAATCTCCAGATTTGACTACTGCAATGCACTCTATGTGGGGCTGCCTTTGTACATAGTCTGGAAACTGCAGTTGGTGTGGCAGCCAGGTCATCTTGGAGAGACTATAGTACCCCTATATTAAAAGAACTACACTGGCTACCAATACATTTCCAGACAAAACACAAGGTGCCGGTTTTAACCCATAAAGCCCTAAACAGCTTAGGCTTAGGGTATTCAAGAGAATGTCTTCTTCACTATGAGCCCCATCACCCATTGAGTTCATCCAGAGAGATTTGTCTGAAGTTGCCACCAGCATGTCTGGTGGCTACAAAGGGACAGGCCTTCTCTGTTGCTGCCCCAAGACTCTGGAATGCGCTCCCTGCTGAAATAAGAGCCTCCCCATCTCTGGTGACTTTTAAGAAGTCTTTAAAGACACATTTATTCACCCAAGCTTTCTAACTAGACTTGTGATTTTGGATCGCTTTAAGGTTTTTATGTCTGTTTTAATTTGTTTTATGTTGTTGTAGGGTGGTCTACAAATATAATAAACCAACCAACCAACCCAGAGAGTCTATAAACAGGCAGGAGCAATGGGCTTCTTGTGTGAGCTTTCTTGTTTCTTTCTTTCACATTATAATATAAACACCAAATTTCACCCAGACTTCAAAGGGCTCCATACAAATACAAGCTCCATGCAAATACATTGGTGTCCTGCTCAAGCCAGGCCTATTCTCAGTTGGCTGATGTGCACACAAGACCTGTAAATCATGCAGCTGAAAGGCTAGGAAATGGAAGAACTCTCTCTCTCTCTCTCTCTCTCTCTCTCTCTCTCTCTCTCTCTCTCTCACACACACACACACACACACACACACACAGCCCTATGGAAAGTCAAATGCAGGTACAACTACGACCCAAATATGTATATACCACTTTATATACAACTTTTCAACAAAAGGTCTCAAAGCAGTTCACACAGAAAAATAAACAGTAAATACATACAATGGTCCCCCATTCCCCATTCACAATCTAAAAAGAAACCTAAAGATAGACACCAGCTTGGGTCCAGAGGCATAGCTGCACTTGAACAGTGGTGGTGGTGGTGGTGGTGGTGGTGAGGTATGAATGTCCCTGGCCCCCTGAGGGAGAGGTGCCCACTGCCTGGGTGACAGCTTGCTCTTCCCCTCCCATCTCTGAAGGAGGAGGAGGAGGAAGAGGAGGAGGAGGTTGGAGGGGGCAAGGGCCCATCTTTACTTTTTTTTTCTCACTAAAGTAAAATGTGCCCTCAAGTCAATGTCGACTCCTGGCGCCCACAGAGCCCTGTGGTTTTTCTTTGGTAGAATACAGGAAGGGCTTGCCATTTCCTCCTCCCGCACAGTGTGAGATGATGCCTTTCAGCACCTTCCTCTATCACTGCTACCTGATATAGGTGTTTCCCATAGTCTGGGAAAGAGTGGGGATTTGAAGCAGCAACCTCTTGCTCCCTAGGCAAGTTACTTCCCATTAGGTGGCTTCTGGGCCCACTCCAATCTTGCAACACCCCTGCTTGGCTCCTTAGATGTTGTCAGATTTCAACTCCATCCCCATTCTCCAGCCACAGCGACTGAAGGCTATTACGGCTGGGCATGGTGGAAGTTGCGGATCAGGAACGTCTGGGGACCCAAGAGTGAGAACCCCTGATCTACTACACCTATGCTATATATCTCTAGCGATATCCAGCTATGTGCAGCAGCACTAGAAAAAAAATGGGGTGGGGAGAAAGAGAAGGGGCAAAGTGCATTCCTGGGTGTCCCCGGAGCCTTTTCGGGGGTATGGGTACCAAAAGCCCCCCTATTCAAAAGTCAGCTGCCCACCCTACTTGTCAGCTTCCCTCAGCCCTTCTTCGTCAATTTGGAAAGTGTGTGTGTGTGGTGGGGGAGAGGCTCTGAATGCACCTGCCTGGTGCTGACGAGAAGGGCTTGGCCAGGGGACGAGCCCCGGAGGAGAGAGGAATGCAGCAGGGGGCGGATTGGGTTAAAGGTTTGCGCACCGCCGCCCCAAGTTCGGCCTCTAGGAACGGAAAGCGAAACTGAGACCTTTCCTGCGGCGGCGATCACACGCGCCCAATGCTCATCATCCCGACCCCCGCTAAAAGCCGCTGCGGCTCCAGGGCGCTCCGCAGACCGCCGCCGCAGAAGCCGCCATGCAGTCGCCTCGCCAGTTGCTCCGCCTCCTTCTCCGAGCGCTACAGGCCGTTTGGAGTAGCCTGGCTCCCAGCTGCCTCTGGCTCTGGGGGGCGCCCAGCCACAGGATCGCCGCCGCCGCCGCCTCGAGCAGAGCCCCCTCGGCAGGATCCGCTCCGCCGCCGCCGGTGCCGGTCAGCGTCAACTACCACTTCACCCGCCAGTGCAACTACAAGTGCGGCTTCTGCTTCCACACGGCCAAGAGCTCCTTCGTGTTGCCCCTGGAGGAAGCCAAGGAAGGGCTCCGCTTGCTCAAGGAGGCGGGTAAGTGGTGGCCCAGGGCTCTTCAAGGGCTACTGCTGGAACGGCAGCCTTTTGCTGGCAGCAGTTCAGTCGGGGAAGCCCGGCCCAGCTGGCAGGTGCGGTGGTGCAAAAGCATCGCCTGTTGCATGATCAGTGAGAAGGAGTTGCAAACTTTGTTTGTTCAGGTTTTATACCGCCTTTCATTAAGCAACTTAAGGCGGTTTACAACAGTTAAAATACAGGTGAAACTCGGAAAATTAGAATATCGTGCAAAAGTCCATTAATTTCAGTAATGCAAATTAAAAGGTGAAACTGATATATGAGACAGACGCATTACATGCAAAGCGAGATAAGTCAAGCCTTAATTTGTTATAATTGTGATGATCATGGCGTACAGCTCATGAAAACCCCAAATCCACAATCTCAGAAAATTAGAATATTACATGGAACCAAGAAGACAAGGATTGAAGAATAGAACAATATCGGACCTCTGAAAAGTATAAGCATGCATATGTATTCAGTACTTGGTTTGGGCCCCTTTTGCAGCAATTACTGCCTCAATGCGGCGTGGCATGGATGCTATCAGCCTGTGGCACTGATGAGGTATTATGGAAGACCAGGATGCTTCATTAGCGGCCTTCAGCAATTCTGCATTGTTTGGTCTCATGTCTCTCATCCTTCTCTTGGCAATGCCCCATAGATTCTCTATGGGGTCAGGTCAGGCGAGTTTGCTGGCCAATCAAGCACAGTACACTGTATACTTTTCAGAGGTCCGATATTGTTCTATTCTTCAATCCTTGTCTTCTTGGTTCCATGTAATATTCTAATTTTCTGGGATTGTGGATTTGGGGTTCTCATGAGCTGTACGCCATGATCATCACAATTATAACAAATTAAGGCTTGACTTATCTCGCTTTGCATGTAATGCGTCTGTCTCATAGATCAGTTTCACCTTTTAATTTGCATTACTGAAATTAATGGACTTTTGCACAATATTCTAATTTTCCGAGTTTCACCTGTACAATACAATGAATCCCATAAAAGTCACATTTAAGACCTTGAAATCATAAACACTAAAACCATAAAACGCCAAGAAACCATTTAAAAAGAAAGCAAGAAAGCTGAGAAACCTGGCAGCCTCTAGGAGGCAAAAGCCTGAGTAAATAAGAAGGTATTGAATGCAGAAGCGCAGGCGCTTTCCGTGACAGCCCCCATGGCCATGCCCCATGTTCATCCCAACAGCCAGAGTAGCTGAGACGTTCTGTCCCTGCGCTTCCCCTCTCCACTACACCCTGCTGTCAGGCTGGTTAAAGGAGCCCCGACGAGAGAGGGCAAGCCTTAATCGTGGACACTCACAGGACATGAGAGAGAGGCTTCATAACAGTGCAAATTATGTGGGGGGGGTTGATGCAGAGGAGATATTTAGTTACAATATAGCTGAATGTGTGTGTGTGTGTGTGTGTGCATAATTAAAATTCATATTTAATTGATGGAATCCACTTCTTTCAAGCCAGCCCGACCCCAGCATTCCTCTTCTCATCAACTCATGACCAATCCATTCCAATCAGCACCAGACAGGTTCATCCAGAGTTGCCACTTCCCCCAAAAGTATTTAAGACTGAAAATAAATGAACTGGCTTTATGGTCAGACAACTTCATGGGAGACAGGTCTGTCATGTTGGTTATATGGAACTGCCAGGCTCAGAGACATTATTGCAAACGAATACTAATTGCTGTGGAGCAGTAGCAATAGATTAGGGGTGCAAACTCCCCCCAAGCATTTGAGGAGTTCCCTCCTATTGCTTTTTTGTCCCTCCAAATTATGTTCCCACCCCCCTTAAAGGTCTCTTTCATCTCCACCCTTGCAGCAGATGACTATGGTTTTCAAGCCCTGCTTATACTGTACTTCCTGGAGGCAAGCTGCTGGACTAGAGGAAAGGTCCATCACATACAGTAGAGATCAGATGGAACATGACATCTTCCGAATTTCCTCCATTTACCATTTTCATCTCTGAAACAGGAAAACTGACATGCTTCTCTGCCAAATTAGTTAAATTCAATCTGTCTGTTTATTGGCTTCTTTCTTTTGATTGTTTGAGACCAACATAACTATGATGACCTGCAAACAGACTCCCTTGCTGTTGCCACTCACTGTATAATCAAGAGAATGGCTTGGAAAAAAATCATGTGATTTAGGGGATCCTGTGATTTAGGGGACATAGATTGATTCCTTAAAGACAGTACAGTTATGTACAATTATGTAAGAAAAAGAGTAAAGCATGAGTGTTCGATTAGAAGACTGTTGCATTTCCCCCCCTTTATGTAGCTGCATTGTGTGAAAATAGTAAAATACTTATTAATATTGCTTTACATTTGTTACATCCTAGGTATGGAGAAAATAAACTTTTCTGGAGGAGAGCCATTTCTACCCGAGAGAGGAGAATTTGTGGGGAAGCTGGTCCAGTTTTGCAAGCAGGACCTAAAGCTGCCGAGTGTGAGCATTGTGAGCAATGGAAGCATGATTAAAGAAAGATGGTTCAAACGTTATGGTAAGAGAGAGAATAATTAGATGCTTTGTTTAAAATCTGAAGAGATTTTATAAGTTTATGCCACAACCAGTGTTTATTCAGTGTTTAAATAAATCATGTTCAAAGATCTTTTCAAAAGAAAGAGATTCTAGCATGTCTTAAAGTAAAGTGTGCATTGAGAGCCAGCGTGGTGTAGTGGTTAGAGTACTGGACTAGGACCAGGGAGACCCGAGTTCAAATCCCCATTCAGCCATGATACTAGCTGGGTGACTCTGGGCCAGTCACTTCTCTCTCAGCCTAACCTACTTCACAGGGTTGTTGTGAGGAGAAACCTAAGTATGTAGTACACTGCTCTGGGCTCCTTGGAGGAAGAGCGGAATCTAAAATGTAAAATAATAATAATAATAATAATAATAATAATAATAAAAAATAGTCGATTTTGACTCCTGGCGACCACAGAGCCCTCGGGTTCTCTTTGGTAGAATATAGGAGGGGTTGACCATTGCCTCCTCCCACTCAGTGTGAGATGATGCCTTTCAGCATCTTCCTATATCACCGCTGCCCAATACAGGTGTTTCCCATAGTCTGGGAAACATACTGGCGGAGGTTCGAACTGGCAACCTCTGGCTTGCTAATCAAGTCATTTCCCTGCTGTGCCATTAGCACTTCTTATAAGAGTATTAATGTTATTGTCCATATTTTAGAGCATGATTTATTATTTATGTACTACATTTATATCTCGCTCTTCTTCAAGCAGCCCAGAGGTTCATGGTTATGTTTATCCTCACAAAAACCCTATGAGGTAGGTTAGGCTCAGAGGTAAGTGTCCGGCCCAGAGTCACCCAGTGAGTTTCATGGCAGAATGGAGATTTGAACTCAAGTCTCCTTGGTCCTACTCCAGCACTCCAACCACTATACCACACTGGTTCAACTTCTGATTCACAACAGTGCTCCATTGCATGATATCCTGTTTAACACACACACGCACACCAGTGCAGGCATCCAAGCCCCAAGAAATCCATGATGTGTATCTGCACACATCCACCCACCATGCACCAGCTAAGCCCTGGCCTGATCTCACATGGCCTGTAGACCATCCAACTATTGCCTGCCATCATGGTTCTGTTTGGGATGATGACGCTTTGCACTGGTCAGAACAGTCATTGCCTGACTAGCAATAGAGCTATGGCAGCAGGAAGTGCCCAGTCTGTAGTCTGCATGGTTTTTGGCTTTAGGGATTGCTTTGGTGCATTGGGGGACAGGAAGCAGAGCACTTCTGGAATGAATGAATGAATGAGCAAAACTTAGAAATAGATTACTTCCATTGACCATAAAATAATGTTTGATCTCTTCTCTTTCCCCAACCATGGTACCTTTTATTATCAATAACATGAGCTAGGCAGTTTTACGCTATCTTTCCCCTCACTTTACTTTTCACTGTTTTTACATTTGTGACTCATTTCATGCCAATTTTATTAAATTGAAAAGGAAGATTATATCCTGTGATTTCTCTCATTACACATGTTCATGTGGATTTTCCACTTGTGTGTATTTTGTTTGCACCTTGTGTGAGCATAAAAATCTTTATTATGCATTTTTGCCACTTTATTATAATGGGAATGTAGTTACATCTTTCTCTCCGAGGTTAAAATAAAAGGAAGTGTGTGTGTAAGGTTTCAGAAAAGCAAAATATCACCATTTGGGAAGAAAAAGACAGAAACAATTATGAAAATACCTTTTGAAAAACTGGGTAATTAACGCTTGTAAAAACTACTTGAAAGTGAATGGAATTCTAATTCCTAGTGGTTTTTACTTTTAAAACAATAGTTTATTAACGTTTCTCATGATCTCCAACACTAAATGATAGAAATGAGGGAGCTGAATTAGAACTAAAAATAAATATTTATTTAAAACAAATACATGTAAAGAGCAGGTATTGCACTCAAAACAAGGCAATCAGTGGTCCCTCTATAATTTTTTTTCATTTCTGTGAGGAATGAGTTCTGTTATGGGCGGCAGTATCAAGGCACTGTGTGTACACATACATTCAGAGTGGGGCCTTCCTAATTCAGCCCAAGCGGGATCTAAAATTAACTGAGTGGACATCAGAAAACTTGAGAGCATGTAGCACGCCTTAGAGGGAAGAGTAAAGGCAATCAAATGCAAAAGTGATCCAAAAGCCATGAGCCAGTATGTCAGACCTTTGATGAATGTGAGTCAAAGTATGTAGAAACCTATATAACAGGAGCATCCCCTCGAACTTCCACACAAAAGCACTTTCCCCAGTCTAGCAAGGGAGATCTGTTCATAGAAGCAGCCTTTCACACGTGTCACTGATTCAGGGACTTGAAATCATGCATCTCCATTTAGACTATACTTGCTGCTGAATTAGCTGGTTACAGCTTTTAATACAAATGGCAAAACACATCTCTATCTGGACATCTCTGTCTCTAAATGGCAAAACACAACTCTATCTTGTTACATGTAACTAGGGCACTTTGAGCCCTTTTTCGGAAAAGGGACCGGGAACTTTAAGGAAAAGGAGAGCAAGGTAAGAACCTGCTTTCTGCCGCCTCAGACTACTTCCTGTTGGGGTGGGGTGCATACAATAACCCCTCCCCACCCGCGGCGCCAGCATGCACATAGTGTCCACGCATGTGCAGACACCATGTGTGTGCTGCTGCCGCACTGGAGATTATTAGGACAAAGGAGCTAGAAGCTAGTGATAGGTTAAATTTGCTGAGTTGTAGCACAAGAGATTTATCTAGTGTTGGCAGAAGGTGGTTGCACTAGTTTTGATGGTTTGTAAAAGTTTTGATAAAAAGTATGAGGGTGTAGGATGTTGTTCTCTGGTCAAGCTTCTACATAACTAGATGATGATAACGAATGGCGAACATTTCCATTGTTTCAGGTGAATATCTCGACATTCTTGCCATTTCTTGTGATAGTTTCAATGAGGAAGTCAATGTTCTAATTGGCCGTGGGCAAGGAAAAAAGAACCACATTGAAAATCTCCAAAAACTGAAAAAGTGGTGCCAAGATTACAGTGTGGCTTTCAAAATAAACTCTGTGGTTAACAGATTCAACATAGAAGAAGATATGAATGAGCAGATTAAAGCTCTAAATCCTATCCGCTGGAAGGTAAGAGAAAGATGATCTTTGTTATGCGCAGTTGGGGTTTCCCCGCCACCAGAGTATTAGAGGGAAGAAGACACTGGAGGCTTGGTATACTTTTGACATTTGTGTAAATGACTTTTATTAAGGCAAGGGTTGCACAAAGGTAAATATATTGGGAATGTGCTCCCAAATCATAGGCACCTCACTTTAAAATCAAGGGCTTTCACAGCCCCTTTAAAGTGGAGGAGAGCTGGTGCATATCTGTTCCTCCTCCACTCACTACCATTGCTGCCATCCCTGCACTCCCCCCAGCTATGCCTGCGCACCAGCGGGGCATCTCCCAGCTGCCCCGCGTGGTGCCAACATGCCCATGGCCTCTGCTATGTCCATGCACACGGACATGGCCACTGCACAGAGGCCATGTGCCTGCAGGTGCCATTCAGGGGCAGCTGGAAGACATCCTGCCAGTGTGAGGGCATAGCTGGAGGGAGCTCCAGGATGGCGGCAGTGACAGAGGAGGAGCAGGTATGGACCTGCTCTCCTCCACTTTGAAGGGGCTATGTAAGCCCTCAATTTTAAATGGAGGTGCCACAATTCGGGCAGCCGAATCGCGTTTCAGCAGATCCCTAAAATATATTCAGCATTGCCAGGAGTGACAAATAATGATGAAGATGGCAAAAAACCATAGTAGCAGCAACAAAGACAAAAAAAAACCACATTTTGATAACAGGACTTAGTGATGTATCACATTCAGACACACATTCATACTTACTCTAACTTTGGAGTTGGCTAGTCTCCAGGAATTAGATGGTGCTTGGGCTTGGTCAGGACAGAGAAGCGTGGGGTGTGTGCACATGCCGGATGACATCCTGCATGCACATCCTAGATGGAGGCATCTCCGCTTTAGCTCCCTCAAAGGGTCTCCCTTATAGTCAAACTTCAAAGGTGGTGTCTCCTTTGAAGGCATAATCTTCTCCTGATCACCCCACTTCTGGAGGTTAGGGCAAAAAGACCCAAGCGGGTCAGCAAGTCAATAGCAGTGATTTGCTATTCAGCATGTTGGAAAGCCCTTTAAGGTTTCATCTGGGTCAGGTTGATTCCACGAGGTCAGATTTTGGCTTCCCGCCATCTCAGGAGTCTCTTAGGACACGTATCTTTCCAGGAGACAAGTTCCCTTGCTTCTTTGGGGTGCAAATAGCAAAAGTAAACATTTGTGTGCTCCAAGCCTCCTAGGGCAGTCTACACATGCTTTCCATAAGCACTAGGAAACTAGCACAGCCTTACCTGGATTCCATATTTGTGTTGGCTATTGTGGAGAGAAACTACTCAGAACCAGGATGGGGAAAGAAAAGTGGGGGGGAAGGAGGGATGAGGATAGATTAAAACAGCTTCCATTTCGCATCACATACCAGGGGTAAACAGCTGGGCTGTCAATGCTTTGGATATGCAGTTTCCTAAATAAGAAGGGGAGGAGGGCTCTCTGAAGCCTATAATTTGGCAAAAGTGGAGGATCAGCTTCCTCTGGCTACATCCAGGGGTTCTCTCCCTGTCCCTCTACTTTTCTAGTGCTCTCTTTTTGTACTCCTTTTCTCCTGTGAAAATTTTATAATTAATTGAAAATTCCATATGCTGTGTGGGACAGTCTTATCACTCTGCAAATATCTTCCCTCTGCTAGCTCCATAGTGCAGAATTGTTTAGTCCTTGAAAAGAAAAAGGCCCATGTATAAGCCCTATGTATCTCCCTTCAGAGTGGTCTTTAAGCAATTAAGGCAGAAAAAAGTGGGGGGTGGGGAGGGGGTGGATCAGTATTTCCTTTAACAGGAATTCCCAGATGTTGTTGACAACTCCCAGAATCCTCAGCTTCAATGGCTTTTGCTTGGGGATTCTGGGAGTTGTAGTCAACAACATCTGGGAATCCCTGTTAGAGGGAACACTGGTGTGGATTCCAGGAGTTAGGGAGCTTGGAAAGGCTGCTCTGATACACATCTAAGGGCAATTAACATATCAAAGAGGAGAAACTGGCCAGATGGCTTGGAGCATTTAGGCAGTGAGGGACGTATTTGCAGCATTGTCTCTAAGCAGGAAGTTTTCTTGACTCCTACATCTCTCATAATTCCCCTCAAAGTTCACACATCTAGCCATAGCCAGAGCGGTTCTGTTCACTTGGGGTTGAAAAATATGGGCCAGCCCATTGTCAATGACACAATAGGCTACTATGACATCTAAGCTGAATGGCTTGAACAAACAGTTGATGGGGCATCTGGATTTCAGCAAAACTCGGACCTCTGATTTTTGAGGCCTAAAGCAAATCCTTTCCCTGTTACTGGGCTACATATTTTCTCACCCTTTCTAAGCACATCATCTTGCCATTAGGAAATGTATGAGAAATAAATGAGAAGTTTAGCAAGATACACCCCATAGAATTTCCCCCACATTCTTCTGTATAACATGGAATCTAGGTACTCTTTTAAGGATATGTGTGTAATGATGATGGAACGCTGCACAGTAGTTGCTCATTAACTCTGTGGCCATGTGAAGTCGACTCGTGAGGTTGGCTGCAAGTGCCTGCACAAGGCTTGGAATGCTCTTGGTGCTCCTGTTTCATACCGCTCTTGCTTTGTGAGGACAGAACTAGATTTTGCAAGAAATGGGGATGGGGCTGAAGCTCAGTGGTAGAGCATCTGCTAGGCATGCAGAAGGTCCCAGGTTGTCACGAGCTCCCTCTACTTGAAGAAGCATGAATACAGAAATGAGGAGTGAAAGCACCATAGACCCAGTACATATCTGATAACCCAGGCTTTCCAGTAAAACTTCAGATGCCCACTCCAGAGTCACAAACTCCCCGACAAAAGCTCAAAGCAGATTTAGACGTGTTGTTTCCAGCAGTTTGTTTAAGGCACAAGCTGCCAGATTTATAGTCCGCAGCCACGTGCACTTAATCAACACTCCACCCCCACTAGCTGCCATAGATTCAATCTGGCTCTTGCTGCCACCTTGTCAGTTGACTGCTTCTCCATGATTCCCTCACCTGCTGTTGACTTTTTTTCCGTCTGCGTCCTTGTGGAGATAGTGGCCGTTCCATCTCCGGCTCAGATCCTGACCTTCTCTCCCAAGGTCACATGGCCCTGCTAGCCCCTCCTGCAACAACCACTCCTGGCCTGTCTCAACTACTTCCCCATTCAAATCACCGGCCTGTTCCTCCTCCGGCGCCTCCCCACTTTCTAGTAAGTCCCCTGCCCTCCACTCCTCTTCAATGTCCTCGAGTGGGGGAATGACACAGGTTCAGTCTTTGGTATCTCCAGATAGTGCTGGGAGAGACATGCCTGAAACATTGGAGAGCCACTGCCAGTCAGTGTAGACTGTACTATGGATGTGCAAACAGGTGTGACGGTTTAGGGTCAAACTGAACCACCACCACCCCCGGCCCATTTGTGGGGTTTACGAGGTTTTTTACAACTTACCTCCTCCAGGGAAGTTCTCCAAGACAGTCCACGGAGGTCCCCCCTCTCCCCGCCGGCCTCCCATCCATTCAAAATTGGCCTGTTTGGCCATTCTTTGGCCCATTCGGGCCCTCATGCCATTTTGCAGACCACTGCGCCTGCTCAGTGGGCCACTGTGTGGTCTGGCATGACCTAGGCCATGCAGAGGCCCATTGCGCAGGTGTGGCAGCCTCAGAAATGGCCACCACGCTGGGGGGGAGGCCAAAGAATGGCTGAATGGGCCAGTTTTGGGTGGATGAGAGGCCGGCAGCGGGAGGGGGAACCTCCGCGGACCCCCCCTGCCATCTCGGAGAACCCCCTCAGAGGGGGTAAGTTTAAAAACACACACACACACACAAACAATGCTCCCCCCAACCGAAGGGGGGGGGTGAGGGGGTGCCAGACCAAACTGGTCTGGTTCGGACTCAAACCTAACTGGACCAGCCGGTTCCCTGCACACTCCTAGACTGTACTGAGCTAGGAAGACTAATGGTCTGACTTGATACAAGATAGCTTCCTATATTCTTATGGCAAAGAGTTCCATGTGTCTTGCTCTCTCCAAATCTGTACTACAATAAAATATGTGACACTCTGTCATTACATCATGCAACTCTCCACCCTGCCTGCTTTTACCTGAATCAGGACTAGGTTTTTTCCCCATGTTCTTGAATGTTAGAATTTGGGGGGTTGTCTTCAATTTCAGCTCTTCTTACATAAGAACAGCCCTGCTGGATAGGGATGTGCAAATTGATTCGGGTAGAAGTCAATTTTATTTATTTATTGTTAAATTTGTACCCAAATCTAGCTGATTCGGGTGATTTGGAGACAAAACAAATCACCCCTGTGGTCCACTGGCTAGATTCGGGTACAAATCGAATTGTGCCTGATTCGATGTGAATCGATTTGAGATTCGGACCCCTCCTATTAATTTCCCCAGATTCCCAGCTTTGTTTCTTCCTTTTTTTTGAAAAAGCTAAGCTCTAGCCCTTGAAGAAGTGGAGTTATGGAGCAAAATGTGTGGTCACTATTTTTCAAGTGTTTGGATTCTTTGGTGTATAATAACTTTCCCTCACTGAATCCCTATGAGGATTCATTACCTTCATTTCTTCTATTCATTTTGCCTGTCTTTTTGACAGTGTCAACTGCCACATACCAACTACACCCCACTCCCACCCGCAAGGCAGTGGGGGTACTACTCAGTTTATGTTCTAGGATTCTTTTCAAGTGTTTAGGCTCTTTGGGTTCTAATAACCTTTCCTCATACTAAATCCCTGTGAGGATTCATTACACACCAAAGAGTCTAAGCACCTCAAAAATCCCTAGAATATAAACTGAGTACCCAGTGGCTTGTGGGTTGCGGAGCAGTGGGACATGGGATGCCACTAATTCCCCACCCCCACCTACAAAGCAGTAGGTGTCATGCCATCGGTCTCAGATAGCAAGGAGGAAGGGGATGCTGACAGCCCTCCAGCTGATGCAGGGGTGCCGGAGGGGCAGAGCCCAGCTGTCGGTTCCCAAGAGATGGCTGAGGCAGGTCCGGCTGATGTCCTAGAGCAGGCACAGCAGTCTGAGGCAGCAGAGATGTGGACTGACGAACCGGAGGATGAGTTGTGCAGGCAACCCCCACTGACTCCACAGCAAAGATGGGTCACAAGACGACACATGCAGCTGGAATCCATCAGGAGAAGTAAACACCTCTTGCATAGGGCTGTTAAGCCTTGAATCCCTGCCAGCTGAGAGTTATCAGCTTGGACTATAAAGCACGTCTGCAGTTAGCCGCTGGAAGACAATGTGCATCATCCGTAGTGTCAACAGCCTCCAGCCTGAGCCAGAGAGAGATTCCGAGCCGTGCTTCAGCCTCTGCGATCCAGAGTCCAGACTGGTATCTTTTGAGCTACATCTTAGATTCCCCTGCTGGGTGGCTAGATTACTGACAGTGGGGTCAAAATGAACAGAAGAAATGAAGGTGTGTAATGAAGACACCAAAGAATCTAAACCCTTCAAAAATACCTAAAAAATAAACTGAGTACCCCAGTGTGTGTTTGTGTGGGGGGGTGTAGTTGACACATAGCAGTTGACAGTTGGCACTGTCCAATCATAGCCAAAATGAACAGAAGAAACAAAGGCGTATAATGAATCCTCACAGGGATTCATTATGAGGAAAAGTTATTAGACATCGAAGGATCCAAACACTTGAAAAATAATGACTGCACATTTTGCTCCATAACTCCACTTCTACAAGGGCTAGAGCATTGCTTTTTAAAAAAGAAAAAGAAAGAAAGCTGGGGGATCGTTTTAGGGTTAGGATATGGCAACTTCGAATCCTCATTGTTTCCTATGGCAGAAATGTTCAAAATCAGTAAAAATAAAAAAAAAAATCATTAAAAATCAACCAAGGGTCCCACTGCCTTGAAATTTGGTAGGTGGCACCCATGGGGGACCTACACAGCACCCAAATTTGGTGCCCCTAGGATCTTTTTAGGTGGTCCGAATCAGTCTGAATAAAACAAAGCAAATACAAATTGAATCTGGTGTGATTTGGAGGGGGTAGATTTGGATACAAAACAAATCAGGGGTGATTTGTTTTGGGCAGAAATCAAATTTTAAAAAATGATTTGTGCACATCCCTACTGCTGGATCAGGCCAAAGGCCCATCTAGTCCAGCATCCTGTTTCACACAGTGGCCCACCAGATGCCACTGGAAGCCTACAGGCAGGAGTTGAGGGCATGCCCTCTCTCCTGCCATTACTCTCCTGCAACTGGTACTCCGAGGCACCCTGCCTTTGAGGTTGGAAGTGGCCTATAGCCCTCCGACTAGTAGCCGTTGATAGACCTCTCCTCCATGAAGTTATCCAAACCCCTCTTGAAGCCATCCAGTTGTTGGCTGTCACCACATCTTGTGGCAGAGAATTCCACAAGTTGATTATGTGTTGTGTGAAAAAGTACCTCTGTTTGTGGGTCCTAAATTTCCTGGCAATCAATTTCATGTGATGACCCCTGGTTCTAGTGTTATGTGAGAGGGAGAAGAATTTATCTCTATCCACTTTCTCCACACCATGCATGATTTTATAGACCTCTATCATGTCTCCCCGCATTCTTCTTTTTTCTAAACTAAACAGCCCCAGGTGTTGTAGCCTTGCCTCATAAGAAAGGTGCTCTAGGCCCCTGATCATCTTGGTTGCCCTCTTCTGCACCTTTTCCAACTCTACAATGTCCTTTTTTAGATGTGGTGATCAGAATTGTACACAGTACTCCAAGTGTGGCCACAGTATCATTTTGTACAAGGGCATTATAATATTAGCCATTTTATTTTCAATCCCCTTCCTAATGATCCCTAGCATGGAATTGGCCTTTTTCACAGCTGCCGCATATTGAGTCGACACTTTCAATGAGCTGTCCACCACGACCCCAAGCTCCCTCTCCTGATGAGTCACTGCAGCTCAGATCCCATAAGCATATACTTGAAGTTGGGGTTTTTCATCCCGATGTACATCACTTTACACTTGCCAACATTGAACCGCATTTGCCATTTTGTTACCCACTCACCCAGTTTGGAGAGATCTGGAGCTCCTCACAATCAATTTTGGATTTCACTACCTGGAAGAGTTTCACTACCCAAAAGAGTTCTTCATTTTGAGCAAATAGTATAACCAATATTTAACCCATATTTTAAAGGGGAGTCATCTTCTATTTGTGTAAATAAGGGTAGGTGGCGTGGGCATGGTGACGCCATTATGCTATCGGGTGAGAGGGCAATGAGCCTTGGCGCACCAGCAGCTCTGTCTGTCTGATAATGTGTAGTTCCTCCTGAGACGCCTCCTTTACAAAGTGCCTCCTAACCCATCCTCCAGTTTTCTGTTCGGTCAGAACGAGAGGCAATGGGAAGGGTGCCTCCCGACACTGACACTTGTAATTCACACTTAGGGGGTTGAGGGATAGTGGACATCAGTGAGCAATAGGCTAGTGGTCAGCAGTGGGCCGAGGACTAATTCCTGCATTGTGCAGAAGGTTGGACTAGATGGCCTGCAAAGCATCTTCCAGATCTAGCATTCTACTGCACAAGCAGCTGGGGGAATTAGGTTGATGTCTGGATCAGCAACTGAGTCAAAACCGTTTGTTCTAGTAAGAACTAATCTGCCTACTTTCCTTTCACTATCCCTACAACTGTAACAAATTTGGTCCAAATTGGTTAGGTAGTTCACAAGTTAGCCCACTTGTGCTTCAAACGTCGTTCACATGTCCACCATTTGAATTGGGGTGGATGACATCATCACAAACTACGCCATTGAGGTTTCCTATGTATCCTTCAGGTGTCCTGTGTGTCCTTAAGAAAGCGAATGCTGTGAAACACTAACATCCATGAGTCTGAGAAGAATTCAACAGTAGTGCATGACTGTGTGGAACACATATCACCTTAAGTGGCACATCGGGAAAATGCTTGACTAACAAGCAGAAGGTTGCTGGTTCGAATCCCTGCTGGTACTATATCGGGCAGCAGTGATATAGGAAGATGCTGAAAGGCATAATCTCATACTGTGTGGGAGATGGCAATGGTAAACCCCTCCAGTATTCTACCAAAGAACACCACAGGGCTCTGTGGGCGCCAGAAGTCGAAATCGACTTGATGGCACAATTTACCTTTATGTGTCCTTGAAACCGCCCTGAGCCATTTTTGGAAGGGCGGTATAGAAATCAAATAAATAAATTAATAATAAATAAATAGAGAGAGAGATAAATAAACAAACAAACAAATATAAATAAATAAATAACTGTATCCAATTTGGTTCATATTGGTTCAGGCGTTGCAAAGTAGATAGTGGGGGACGGACACACACAATACCAGGTGATCTCATAAGCCTACTGGAAAGTAGGCTAAAAAAAGACGACTCCTGAATGAAGACAAATTGCTCAGTGAGCGTTCCAGAGCTGCCAGAAACTAGGTAATCATGACTTATGTGATCCTTCTGTCAATATCTGTGACAGAAATGAGCCTCCACCTGCAAACTGGAGAAACTTGATATGCAGTGACGGGGGATTCTGAAAGTGTCCATGATGCTGAATAGATGCAAACAGGTTTCTGTGGATAGAACAGGGCTTGACCAATCTCAGGCACCTGGGAGCCATGGTGCCTAGAAATTTAACTATGGCATCTAGACTAGGGTCTTCAGAAACAGAGTTATTTAATGAAATATTTATCTGAAGTAGTCACATATCTGTTCTAAGTACATTACTTGTAAAAGGGATGAAGAGAGCCCATTTATCCCCTCCACAGTGTCCCTTGCTGGTCTGGTAATTTTGTCAAGTGTCCAATGTCTGGCTCCTACATTTTTGGGCTGGCTCCTAGATCCAATTTCCCCCCAAAGGTCTGGTTTAGAATTGGTTATTAGAAGATTGCATCTAGAACTGCCTAAATCTTCTAGCAAGATCATACGTGTGTGTGTGTGTGTGTGTGTGTGTGTGTGTGTGTTTATGGGCACAACACACACACACACACACACACACGTAACTTGGAGCATTTTCAGACAGCAGGCTTTACTGAGTGTTTACTGTAAAGCTTTACTGCGAGTTTGAATTTGCCCCCCCCCCCAAAACCGACACACAGATTTTTTTTTTTTTAAACTCTAGACGTAAATTGGGCTGCACTCTAACAATGCAATGAAAAACCCAAATTGTGTGTGAAGTGCTCGCCGATAGCTCGTGGGGACTTTGGAGTAAATCTGGCGGACATGTGAATAATGCACACCCTCCATTCTGGAAGAGGAGTGAGCTAAACTCCCTGACTGGAAATGCTCTTGGCCATGAAGACTCCAGTACCTCAAATCTCCAATCTGTCAGTTGAAAGGATGTGAACTCTCGCTCCAGCCATACTGGCAGGGGACCCTTAAGGTCTGCTTTAGCTTTCATAGCTTGCAGTGTCCTCAGCTTATACTTCTGTGACTTTGAATAGGTATTTTATTGGGGTGGATCCCATGTATGCCACCTAAGTTCCTAAGCTGATGGAAGAAAGGTGGGCTAGAAATACAATAATATAAAATAAACATACGGGGGATGGAATGAGGTGTGAGAATTGAAAAGACAAGCTGCCCTGCCATCTTTTGACCTTCGAAGTCAAATGCAGTCCCCTTCCCCCCCCCCCGCCCCAATAAAAAGTCTTATGATCTAACATGGGTTTGGTAAACTTGTTTTTGCAATATCAGCAAGGATTTCAAGCATTGGAAAGGCACAAGGCATAGCTTGTGGGCTGTATTTGGTTTGGTGGCTGACAAATTGGGCAGGTTTGCCAGAGGGCTGGAAGAAAGCGCTACCATGTGCAATTACTAGCCTTCAGAGAAACAAAGGATTTTGTTTTTGCTACAGTGGAATATTGGACTTCTTGACTATTGTTGACAAACTGCATGGACACACTCTCACTCACTGCATACAGCTTCACATTGGTGAACCTTTAGTCCAGTTGCAGCTATAGTGAAAGTATAGGCAGATTAGTGCTTACTAGAACAACTTGTTTTGACTAGGTTGTTGTTGTTCCTCGGTTGAGGAACCTTGTGGTGCAGTAGGATCCTAGATCTGGGAGATGCTTTGTAGGCCATCTAGTCCTCAATGCAGGAATTAGTCCTCGACTCACCACTGACCACTAGCCTGTTGCTCACTGGTAACTATAATGTATTACTAATATGATGATGTATCATGGTGGAAAAGACACTGTTGGACTCTCTTTATCATATTACTGTATTGTGTGTCAGTCATCATGGTGACCGACAAACATACACTCTTAACCATACACTTTATGTCTCTTAGGTATTTCAGTGCCTGCTCATTGAAGGGGAAAATGCAGGGGAAGATGCTCTGAGAGAAGCAGAAAGATTTGTGATCAGTGATGAAGATTTTGAACAGTTCCTACATCGTCATAAAGACATCTCGTGCTTAGTGCCTGAATCTAATCAAAAAGTAAAGCTATAATGCTGACTGTTCTGAAAACCAATGTATTTTGTTACACATCTAGAAATCTCAATGCTTGGTTGCTTGCTACTATGAAGGGTACTTGCTAATGGGGAGGTGCATTGGTTTCCCTAACTGTAAGAGAGATCACCACCACATTTGGGTTAGAATTCTTGCACCCTTGCAGTGTCTTCTCATAAGCGGTGTGGATGGGTATAGCTGGACAGAGAGGTTCATCAATGCTAAGTGTGAAGTCATGACATTCTGCTACCATTGCAGCAAAGTTCCGACACAGTGTGGGGAAGGAGGAATGGCAGTTTCTAGCCGTGGGCCTATCCTTTCCAGGGGAGCTGAGGCAGGCATCTGTGGTGGGCCCTGCTGGTGCGCTGAAGCCCCAGGAGCAGGAAGGATGCTGCATGCTGGGCCTGACAACAACTGGACTTGGGTGTAGAATTCAGCATCCTTTATTTTATTTTATTTTATTAAAATAACATTTTTTCTGTTCCTTACGGGTTTCAAGATAGGCTTGAAAATGCATGAGTAACAGCTGGTGAAAGTTGAGAAACCAGAGAGAAGGGTGTTATCACAGCACCATAAATCTTTGTGCTGCTTTAGACTGAAGAATTCTTGGTCTGCACCTCAGTTGACCTATTGCTTTAACATATGGTAGCATCATTATGGGATTAGTAAAAGCAGAATCAATTGTGCAAAATAAGCAACAGTGTACACATGTTAATAATTTTAAAGTGGTTACATGATTTGGTTTTCTTGGACCATAATTTGTGTTATTTTGGTGCTGAATGTGTCTTTTTTTTCTGAAGGCAGAGCAAACAGTTCATCCTGTAACAAACCAGTAAAATTGTGCCACCAGGTGGCAAGCAGTGTTTCCTCTTAACAGAGATTCCCAAATGTTGACTACAACTCCCAGAATCCCCAGCTGCAATGGCTTTTGCTTGGGGATTCTGGGAGTTGTAGTCAACAACATCTGGGAATCCCTGTTAGAGGGAACACTGCTGGCAAGCCTTTTTGCTGCTAAAGTGCAGTCAGAGAGCCAAATTAAGCACAAAGGTGGCAGCTCTGTGTCACACAGCTGCCCTCTCCCCATCATGTCAAAAAGGTGAGGGTCTGCTTTTAAAAGGAAAAGGGCACAAGTGAAGGCAAAGGTTGGCTCCCCCATTCCGTAGCTTACCTCCCTTAACCTTTTCTCCCCAAACACATGTCCTCCACAAGAATGCCTTCATGTATTGGAGACCCAGCAGAGAGAAAAGTACCTGAAAGAGGGCCTGTGGGGAAATGGTAAGGCATGGGTTAGAGGAGAGCTCTGCAATACTCCACTGCACACCTTTTTGCTTTTATCATCAGACACCCCCCTCCCGCCCCCACATCAGTGTGGTTTAGGCAGTTTCATGTCCAAACATCATGGCTAGTACTGCCCTGATGTACCTCTTCATCTGGCATTTGCTTGAGCTTGGAGCCAAACTATATCTTTAGAATAATAATTTTATTGTATGGCCCTCCTGGAAGTGTTGCACTTTTGAATCTGGGTGGGAGATCACAGGGCTGAAATCCCCTTTACATTAGATTCCCCTTCATTGTAAGATGCTAGTTTTCTGTGTGCAGGTAGTTTTTGATGCGGGGGAAGCACACAGTCCCCCACCTGCATTCTGAAATGGTTCAGTTCCAGAAAGGTTGTATGAGTTGTTTTATCTTGTGGTTTTTCAAATGGTAATAACACACACTCTAAAAAGAGCTTGAGAGTAAGTATAAGGTGCGAACTTACTGAGCATCCACACACTCCTGCAGATTCTTGTTGTCTTTTCTTCCAAGATATGACAGTGTGGTCACACAGGAATCAGGCTCCTTGCGTTACTTCCACTGCGCCATCTGCTGGCCAGCTCTTGCTTTCTGTAATTGAAGAGTGGTATATAAATATCCATAGTAGTGGTGTGCACGAACTGGTCCAGAAGCCATGTTAGAAGCCTCCGAACCAGTTCGGAACCTGGCCGGTCCGGCGGTCCGGCACTGGGGGGAGGGGTCTAGCTTTAAGGGTGGGGGGTAGTATTTACCCCTCCCGCCACTCTTCCCCCTCCGGCGCTGCAGTTAAAGGTGTAGTTTTGGGGGCGGAAGCGTTCCCCCCTGCCGCCCCCAAAACTACACCTTTAACTGCAGCGCCGGAGGGGGAAGAGCGGCAGGAGGGGTAAGTACTACCCCCCGCCCTTAAAGCTAGACACCCTCCCCCAGTGCCGGACCGCGCCTACGTGGTTCCGTGCACATCACTAATCCATAGTAGTAGTAGTAATAGTAGATTTTAACTCCCGCACTTTTCAGGCGACTATGAGTTAATCATGGAAAGCAAGAGCTGGTCTGCAGGTGATACAGTGGAAGTCATGCAAGGAGCCTGATTCCTGTGTGACCTCCCAGTCATATCCTGCAAGATAAGGCACCAAGAATCTGCGGGAGTGTCTGGATGCTCAGTAAGCTTGTGCCTTATATTTATTTGCAAACTCATTTCAAAGCGCGTTTCATCTGGAAAAGCCCTTAGGGTGTAGATCACTTCTATGCCTGGAGAAAACAAACTACAATGTTGCCAAATAAAATCTGCCATTACTACTGTTCCATACTCTTTAAACCTGCAGATACATGATGTCCTTTATTTTAATTCCTGATAGTATTTTCTTTTCCCAACAGATGAGAGATTCGTACTTAATTCTGGATGAATATGTAAGTCTTTAGTTTCTTGCACCTTGAAACTATTCTCCCATGTGAATCAGAGCCGTTATTTCAGGGCTGCTCAACTTCTCCTGTAGATGTTGGCCTACAACTCCCATAATCCCTAGCTGTTGGCCACTGTGGTTGGGGATTATGGGAACTGTAGTCCAAAAACAGCTAGGGGGGTCTAAGTTGAGCAGGCCTTCAAAGTTTAGCGCATCCTTTATCTCATGTCCACTGAAATCAGTTGAATACTATTAAATATTGTTAGGATTCTAATACAAGTCTCCATAAAACAATTCTGCCTAGATCCAGTTCAAATCTCTGCAGTAGGAATAGAGCTAAAGCAATGCAGCCAATCCAGTTTATAGCTCTGGATGAACAGATTATACAGAGAGAGGAAATAATCTATGGAAGCCCACTGCCATGCAAGACAGGAAGTGCCTGTTATTCCTATCTCTACAAATTATTGCCTTTCTCACACTGGGCAGATATCAGAAACAACATTTGGAGATGTGGAAGTGATCAGTATGTAGCCATCAGATCTTGGCAGTATGAACCTGGAATATATTAGATCTTCCTAGATCCTCCTTTGTTTGTTTGGGAAGAGGACGCCTACACCTGAGAGGATAGGTGAAACCCCTCTCTCTGAGTAATTTCCTCCGTTGGTACCTGCTGGTAGTGTGATGGGCCTTCCTTCTTTCTTTGAACTTGGAAAAAAATTGCTGCCTTGATAGGAGGCAGCAGCAACATTTTTTACTTTTCTACTCTATAATGCCTAGGGAAGAGCCCAACCCTTGTAGGGGAGGCCATTTCCCCCCAGTAATGCACTGGGGAAAGATGAAACTTCATAATGTTACTTCTTTCCCCAAGGCATTATGGGGTAGCTTCCAGGACAAAAAGCAGCAATTTAAAATTCCGCTACTGCTTTTTCAAGATTAAAGAAAGGAGAGCCCATTGTGCTGCCAGAAGGTAAGCTCCCCAATTCGATAAAGGGTGTGTCAGGCACCCTTATATTGGTCAGATTTTAATTTAAAAAATCACCCAGGAAGGACTGATCAAAAACTGTCAACTAGGACCCCTATCAAATTGGTTCTGGTTATCAAACCAATTCTATGTACAGCTCTAATATTTACTGCACTTAGGGGATCAGCAGCTCTTAAAGTTGGATCAAAATTATATTTTGGAAGGATTTTAAAGACATTTTCACAAATACCACTAAAAGTGTGTGTGTGCCTTTCCTATGTCTGTAATGTGACAGTAAAATCTACACTGGTTAGAATGTGTTTTCTGCTCTACATAATAATACGAACAGTGTAAGACTGATTCAAAGGTATTTACTATTTGTAAAACTAGTGCTGCAAGAAAAACATGTGGTTTTTTCCCTTAAATGTTCTAATGTTGACCCTTTGACTTCAGTGGATGATGGATTACACAAAAGTACATCACCCTAGTAAAGTTGCATTTGCACAAATTGTTACTCAAGAGTAAGCCCATTATTTCCAATTGGCTTGCTCTTTTGTAACACAATTTGCGCAAATGCAACATTATTAGGTTGACATATTCTTGCACAGTATGTCAGCCAGTAATATCAATGGCATATGCAGAATTACAAACGCATCATAAGAGTTTGCTTGGTGGGAAAAATTCTGGTAGGGTATCCTACCAGAATTAACCTACAGCAGATATTATGTTGTCTGGAGAAGCTGATCTCTCAAATTTTCTTCTCTGTGTTTTTGCAGATGCGTTTTCTGAACTGTGTAAATGGCCGGAAAGAGCCTTCCAGATCTATCCTGGATGTAGGTGTAGAAGATGCAATAAAATTCAGCGGATTTGATGAAAAGATGTTTTTCAAGCGAGGAGGCAAATATGTATGGAGCAAAGCAGATATGGCACTGGAATGGTGACCAAGTGTATTTATTCACTGCAAATACAATGAAATCATGAATAGTACTGATTTTACACTACTCTTGAGAGAAAGATGCTTAACAATTTTTAAAAAGGCATTTCCCTGCATTTTTAGCTACTTTGGGTGTATAACAGAGTTCAAATATATATTGCTTATGGCAGGAAATATAGGTGTAGGGTGCCCACAAGTGGGAATTGGATCACATTTACTCTATATAAGGAACTTCAAGCAACAGCAGTAAACACAAAATCAAGAATAGTTTATTGGCGGGGGGGGGGGGGCGCCCCAGAGAACCAAACAACACACAGTGGGAGAAGATCTGAGCTGCCACCAGACCATCAGGGTCTCCATGTCTAACTATTGCAGAGATTAATTTGACAGTTCTTAACTGGCACTACTTTGATATTTAAAGAGGAATGGAGAAGGCAGCTTCTGACAACAATGTTTACTGCCTAGATACTTATTTACATATAGGTGGCATTGTATCAGTCCAAGACATTTGGACAAATGTTTGCTAAGCAAACGGAGCATATAGTGAGACACCGAAGTAAACACAGATATCATAAGAGCATTATTGAATTGTCAGGAGTAAGAATGCTATGTGAAGATCTTAGGGCTGTCCAAGGTAATGGCAGCTAAATATGTTGCAGTTACCCCAAATTGATTAATGGTCCAGCAATGGCCATTAATTTAATAAACTAGCAATAAACAAAATATTCTTCAAAATATTGCGCAATCACTCTCTGTTCATCCCAAAGCTAGCAATGTCATCAGTGTAGTGTAAAGCGGAAAGTGACTGATAAATCAATAAGTTGCCAATTCAAGTGTGGGCTCTGCCGTTAACACTGTAGGTGGCTTCAGGATTGCCATTATATCCTAGTTGAACAGGGAATTGTACTTGCTGCCCAATTGCAGATTTGGTTCCTTGGTTTGATCCAATAGTCAGGACTAGATGTGCCTAGCCCTTTCAAAGAAGCTGGGATTCCACTGATCAGCTGTGTGGGCATGCAGACACACTCTGCAAAACTACGGAGTGGTCTTCATAATATCCTTTAAAAAGCTACTTGTATTGCATCAGATATAATGCTTAAAATGCCATTCCTTTGTGTGGTGTGTTTAATGTATTTGACAACTTGAAATATTTTATTTTTTTAAAAAAAATTCTTCTCATATATTAAAGGTTTCATGCTGTATATTTTTTTAAAATGTATGTTTTCTATGTATATAAAATGTTAAAAAAAGAAAAAGTTCTGCTAAAAGCTAATTTTTGGTTTTGTTTTCTGTAACAAAGCTTTGAAATTAGTCTCTGAATTTAGCTTGTCCGTGATCAAAATATTTTGTGACTTCATGGCTATCCTTGATACATTTATAGGCAAGAACTACTCTTGAGTTCTTCCACTGATATTTATAACTACATACTTGTACTCAGTTTTTAGTTGTTCCTCCCTACCTGTCTGTTCAAGGTCTAAAGATCCTACAAGGTAACATGCAAGTGATTTCAAACGGGGCAAAATCATGAGAGAAACAAAACTCCCAGCCCTCCTATTTTCCTTGTAGCGCTTGGGGGAGCTGTTCTTCCAGAGGAGGTAGCTGTTTAACCCTCATCCTGAGTCATGATTTTTATTTGCGTAGGACCTCCTACTTCCAAGTAGTTCCATTACACTGGATGCCCATCAACTTTTCCAGACCACAGAACCTACAATAATGTATTTCAAAGGAGTGCAATGATGACCCCCACACCCAAAGTATGACGCTCTGTGTGATGGTGAAGTGTTAGCTAAGAAAAATGAACTTTTCAAACCCTACACTAATGAGAATCCATGATTCAACATCCCGATTCTCAGCATTTCAGCTGAAAGGACACACTGTGGCGGACCTAAAGGCAATCATTATAGGTCTGGGAGCTAGTCAAGTGTGTCCTACAAGTCAGTCTCCCACAATTGTCACAACTTCTGTTTGGTTTATTGTCAGCTACCCTTGGGCATGCGCTTCTTGTATACATGGAAAACCGACGTCTTCTGTCCAAGCCAAACACAGATTACAATGGTTCCATTTGTGAATGTGGTTTCACCTCTGAGGGTTTGTCTGGTTTGTTGTGTGTCATAGTGCCTACAAAGGTCAACTGCTTGCTCAAGGGAGCCTCTGCCACAAACATGCTGGGAAAATATTCCGCTCCCATTCTCTGAGGGCGGGTTCAGATGAGCGTAGCCCTTCACATGTGAAATCAGGGCTGCGGTACCTCTTTTTTGTGCTGTATCCCACTAGGAGAAATGGAAAGAGGCCCACTTCTGGTTGACCCAGAGTGGCTGATCCACTGATGCCAGGCTTACTGAAGCTGACATGTGGTTACTGCTGTTGTGATCCTTTTAGCCTGTTCTGGTGGCTGAAATCCCTGCTTCCGCAAGGTCAGATGCTTCTGTATGATTAATTGTCCCATATTGTGGGAGAGGCTGGTTTCATCTACCCTGGCTCAGAAGCACAGAACGATGCAATGCCTCAGACTATTTTTCAGACATTATCATTTTTCAAGGCCAACTGCACTTGCAAGGGGAAGCAAAGCTGAAGTTTCCAAAGAGAAACAGGGTGTTCTCTCCTATCCCAAATGGCTCGACATGGAAATGGGATAGAAACAACCCCACCAAAGGGAGTCCATTTCTAGAGTGGTTTTCTACCCTGTGTCATATTTTTTTATTAATAACATAAATATCTTAATTGGTGGACCATATTTGTGGTTATATTGTGTACTAAATTGCAGGTATGACAACAAGGGCATAGCTGGGAGTGCAGAAGTTGCTGCTTTGCGCAGCTGGGGGTGGAAATCGACCCCCAAATCCAGATGAGGGTTAACCCTCCCCAGGCCATTTCCCCCCTGCAAATGCTCCCCCCACAGCAGATTTTTGCTTACGTTTGCCCAGCCAAGAAGAAAATGGCTTCAAGAGGGTATCTGAGGGGAGAATGAGCAGATATACCAGAGATGTCACATACCTCTTCTCTCACAAACTGTCTCCTCTAACTGCCCTCACTCCTGCACTCGGGCATAGGGGCCACTGAGCAAGGGAGGACGACCATCTGCCAGGGTCTGGGAAGGGCACCAAGGCACTGCTGGGCCCTAGGCCAGGGCACCCCCTTGCCCCCTCCCATACCCCAGCCGGAAAACGTAGTACTCTCTGGCTGGGAATGCAAGGCGTGGCCCTCTCCTCCCCCGCCAGCGTTTCACTGAAGTGCTGACTGGGCTCGTGTTTGGGGGTGGGGGGAGCCCAGCCAACCAGTGTTTCAGTGAAATGCTGACTGGGAAGAATGGGAGAGGGTCCAAATGGGCACTCTCTCCCAGTAGTGGCTCTGCCCTGTGTGCTTGATGTCAGATGCAGGGGGTGTGGCTTGGGGCACATACATGCTTTGCACACACACTTGATAGTTACAGGGCAGGGGAGCCCCCAGCAGGACTACATCCTCTGGCCGCCCAAGTGCTCCCTGCGCCCCTAAGCAATTTTAATGCTCTTGTTCCTATTCAGTCCCCTCACAGTACCCCCAGTGGCATTTGCTCTTCCACCAGTGTTCCCTCTAAGGCTGTGCATGTGTGCATGCACACAAGTATTCCCCCCCACGTCCGCTCAGTTAATTTTAGATCCTGCTCAGATCGAATCAGGAAGGCCCCACTCTGAATGCATATGCGCCCGCATGCGCACGCACACAGACACCCACTGCCTTGATACTGCCACCTAGAACAAAACTAATTCCCCATAGAGATGATGAAAATTAGAGAGAACACTGGTGTTCTTGTCCAACTTACATTTCTTTCTAGACTGGGAGCTCTTTGGGATATGAAACTATCTTCTCACATTCCACCCCCCCCCCCTTATTTTTGTTGCTGAAAAGTACAATAAAAGATATACATACCTTTAGGAACAATCCTTCATTTGATGGCAATTTTAGTTTGTATTTTAACATTGGTCACATTGGGAAGGTGAATTTTAAGCAGTCTGATTACCCTTTTACACTTGCAGGACATAAATATAGACCAAAGCCACAGCATCTATATAAAGACATAATATCACATAATACTGAAACAACAACAAAAAAAGTGCTTCTTAAATTGTAATTCTTTTAAGCTGTTTTTATTGCCACAGCCATAATCATATACAGCTCTAGTGGGACCAAAGTGGGTCCACAGTTCTTCCACTTATACTTTCTTTATATAGGCTTTTGACATTAGTTTTCTCTTCAAAAGATGTAAAATACCACAGGAGCAATTATGGGGCTTGATTCCATAGTTGTTTGGCAAAATCTGTCCTGTCTTCAAATGGAATGTTTAAATAAAGCTACAGGCCCACACCCAGACCGCACATCTTTTATTATGGGTTGTCTCGTGACATAAAACCTCAAACCCACCAATGTACATACATGCTAGAAGACGTGGCTGATATGAGCATGTTTTGTTAGCTAAAAATCAGAGGATTCTAGAGGACCATTTTCTAGTTGTTATATAAATAACTAACGGTGATGGATCTGAGACTGAGTTTGGTCTCAGACAGCAAAGAACTGTGCAACATGAAGAGTTTGTTCTCCAGTTGGAAGCAAGAGCTTACTCAGATGCCACGCACTCCTAAAGGCATGTTTCTTCTTTCCCAGCGGGATCTCAAGGGCTAGTCAGCGGGCTAGCAGGGATCTCACACGACTGCCTCAGCGCCACCTGCTGGTCAGTTCTTGCTTTCTGTGAATAACCTACCTATGCCTTTTCATTAGTATTGTACTTTTCTGAAGAATGGGGGGAAAGGGGTTGGTTATTCACAGAAAGCAGGAACTAGCCAGCAGAGTGCACTGCAGAAATAATGCAAGGTCCCTGCTGTCCATCTGGGAAAGAAAACAAGGATGTGAGTAATGTCTTAAGGATGTGAGGAGGCTGAGGGCAGTTGACAAATTTAAAACACAGACAATTAAAAACATTAATGTAGCGTTTAAAAAATAAATATCAATATTCATTTTTTGCCTTCTGGAAGGACCCTTAGTGAGAGTAACGTCCTGTCCTTTTTGGAGAACGTAGAGATTTGGGTTAGCACAGCAGCTTTTTAATAGTGTTCATGGCCTAGAGTTGGCTAGGCTGACTTAGAAAAACGCTTGCTATACATTTCTGCCCGGGGCCCCCTCCCCCCCATTCCAGAAGTCATTAGCTGTTATTGCTGAGTGCACCCAAATCATCATTATTTATTTCCTTTTTTTAAAAAAGGACTCTCCTCTGCATTCCTGTATTTATGTGTGGTCACATAAATGGCGGACCAGAAGCCAACGACACTTTGGGCACCTGTGAAAATGCTCCCAAGTTCCACGCGCCATCTGGATCCTCCTCACTTTAACAATATTCACATGCCCCGCTGCACTGCAGGGGGCTTTACCCAGATCCATGCTTAAAATGAACTCGCGTACAGTCATGCACACAAAAACAAGTACACGTACACCGTAAGGCCTAAAGGCTTTTTATCTCCTTCGTGTTCCGGGGAACTGTCCCGCTCTCTCGATTCTAGAAATGCAGAGAAACCTGTGCACAGCGCCGTAGTTTGGGCTGAAGGCTCCGACCTCCGACAGTTGCAACTGGCGCTGTTGGTCGGCAGGGGGCGCCCGGAGCATGCTCCGTGCCCCGATTTTAGCGGTTGCTTCAAAGCAAAGCCGCTACGGCTGCAAAACCACTGAAGCTTAATGGCGTCCTTGTGCTCGGATTAGCTATTCCCTTTCCCTCCTCCTTCCTTCCACCCCACCTTCCTGAGGGGAGGGGAGGGAAGCGAAGAAGACAGAGCAGTAACAGGGAAAGCACCGCCAGGCGCCCAGATCGACTTCGGCTTTGCCGGGAAAGCAGGCGGTGGAGATTCCACAATGCGCAAGGCGCCGGCTAAGGCTGCCCGGTAAGCTAGGAAGCCGACGGCACTTCGTGCTCCATGCAAGCGACGGTGGCTGCAGCAGCGGCAGGAGCGGTACAGCGCAGGAGACGCCTGCTTGGTAGAGGAGGCGGCAGCAGCAGACGCCGCAACAACGGAGACGCGGCTCCTTCCTCTTCCCAGCAGCAGCAGCATCAGCAGGAGGAGGGTAAGGCGTAGTCCGCAGCCTCTTTGTGTCTGCTTCAAGGAGGCATCCTGTGGGGATGATGGGCTCGCTCATTTGTTGCTATCAGTAGGCCGTCCTTATCTCTCACTCAGCAGCTTGGCTTGTGCATTTGTAAGACGTGTTGCATTACGCACTCAGTCGCCTACCTACCCCCCCCCCGCGCGCGCGCGTGTGTGTGTGTGTTATATGTATCAGTGTGCGTGCACTGTAAATGCTTACCAGATATTGCATTGGACATCAGCGTGATGAAAAGGCAGGATATGAATTTGTAATCACGGATATATGTACACACACACACATATATTATACACACACACACATACACATATAGACGTGTGTGTACAAATTCATATCCCTCCTTTTCATCATGCTGATGTCCAATGCAGCGTTTAGTAAGCATTTATACAGTTCAGGCATGCAGAATTGAAGACCTAGCACAAAGTAGCACTGAAGATGTTGGATTTTCCTGGGACTGGTTTAGGCCATAGAGTAACCGGCACGCGCACACACGACTTGGCTACATGATATGAGTCTGCTCTCAGTTTGCCTCTGGGGCAGTTTGGGGATTAGAACTGGGCACTCTCCTCTGTGCGTTTGCTGTAGGCTGAGCTGAAGCTGGCTTGTGAATAACAGAGCTTCGTTCTGCTCTTCTAATAAGGGAGGTTTATTAGAATCGTCAAGGGAGGTTTATTAGAATTGTCCCACGATGGTGAAGAATGGGAGACACACCAGGCAAATTAGTGTTGGAAGTGTATTTGATAACCTCTTGCAATCTATTATTTTTGTTTTCCAGAGCCACGAATTTTGGCCCTGGAAAACTGCCATAGAAGAAGTTAATCACAGGAGGTGTTTAATTGCTGTACATTGTTATTTCTTGCCCTTAGAAGCCCAAGGTGGTGTTTTTATATCTCACATAATGGCTAAGCTATTAAGCTAGTGAATGGGATATTTGTGGGATGACCCCCACCTTTCTGTTGCAAAATACAGATGGTCTGGAAGCACTTAATGACAAAAATATGTAGGATGCATATGTGTGTGTGTCTGAGAGAGAGAATCTAATTTGGGACTTCACGCCTGCAGTCCTTTTTGGCATAATCACCTTTAGCATCAATCCTGGCACCACATTGCCGTTATGAAATAGAATTCATCTTCCAAGTGTCCACCCTACAGCTAAGGTAGGACAAGGAGGGTGGAGGTGTTCATAGTGATGCACGAAAAGGAGTAGAATGCAGCTGGTAGCCACAACCTCCATTCCTTTCAGACAGCTGCCTCCACAACTCTTTCACTGGAGAAGAGTCAGTGAGAGCAATCTCCTCGCTTAATTCTTTCCACTGACAGATTTTCTGCGGGAGAAAAAACTGACAACCCTTGCCACTGCCAAGTTGGCAGTACTTGAGGATCTGTGGAGTGTTTGGGGAGGGTTAGCAAACTGAGGGAGGCACCTTGGGAGCATATTTAAGAAGCTTTCTGGGGATTTAGCCTGAGCTTTGGGGTAGCTTTGAGAGATTATTTCCCCTCTCTGGAATTCATTGTAGTTGTTGTTTTCTGATATATTAAGATTAACAATATAAGTTGACTGATAATATTATATAGCCCCAAAGGTAATATTAAGGTAATATTATTTAATGATGATAATATTTAATATCATATTATTAATATAATTAATAATTGTATATTAAATATATATTGATATTACGTATACATATATTAATATTACATATACATATATTATTACCTCTGTTATACTATAATATTATTTAATATTACCTCTAATTATGTTTCCTTATGATCAGGTTCAGACAGTTTCTTCAGGATGAATGCAGAGTGTCATTTGTGCTTGGCCCTGTAGCATTTTCATTGTGTGATGATGGGTAAAGCAGAGGTTCTGTCTTGTGTTAGGGTCTGCTCACACATGCAAGCCAGGTATTTCCCTCCACACATGACTGCCTCTGGGTACATGATCACGTGGAAAAACATCAGTATGATGAATCAAGGTGTACATATATTCCAGTCATTACCCCGGCTAGAGAAAGCTCTATTGTGGACACTGAAATTGCTGCTCTCTGTAACTGTTGTACAGTTCATGCTGACGTTTCTTCATGGATCCTATATCCGAGGTGGTTGGACAGGACAAGTTAGGGAAAGGAGGTGTCTAGCTTACATGTCTGAACAGGTTCTTTTGTGAGAGAACCTGATGGTGACGACTCTTTTGGGTCCCTTAACAGGCTACAAGGGTGTCACCTGATCTGTGGACTCCCAGGCTAACAATTCCTGAACGTCTGTTTTCATGTGAGAGTTGTTAAAAGATTCTGAGGGGCAGATATTCATCTCTCTCTCTTTTAAATGTTCTCTGTGAACTTCACAGAAATGCTTTTCGAAATGATGTGTGTGTATTGAGGAACGGGTGGCATCCTTCCCTCATTTTCTTCATCCGTTTTTGTGAGTTGTGATTATGTGACAATCAGTCTCCCTGTGGATTGCTGGTGTATGTCCAGCTTCCATCCTCTCCTGAAGTTCAAGACTATTAAAATGGCTGAAGATGAGGTGTGTCTAAAATTAGCCTAGGAAGCAGCAGCAGAATTTTGGAAGAAACCGTGTAGGAGGAGGCACTGTATGTGGGGTCTGCCAGCCCCTTGCGTTTTCTCTCAAGAAGCTCTGGTTGTCTAATCCAAACACTGACAATTCCACTCCCTCTGGCTCTGCTGCACAGATAGGCTCATATGCTATTCTTGGTATGTGTTTTAAAGCTAGCCGTACTGAAACCGCTAGCAGGAAACTCACACACATTGGCTGAGGACAGTCATTGTTTGCTGCAGGGAAACTGGAAGGAGAAAGATTGGGTACGGGGAGGAGGTAGTGAAGAGGAAAATGGCACCCTCAGAGGTATACTTTTGTGTACTGTAGCGGTGCTTGTGGGCCTTTATCCTAACCTTGCTTTACATAACTGAGGTTAAAAATGATATTGGCATGTACAAAATAAAATGCAGGTATACACAGAGGAAGTAAGGTGGTAGGTATTATTGGGCCAAATCGTGTTGATATTATTATTATTATTATTATTATTACAACATTTATATCCCGCTCTTTCTCCAAGGAGCCCAGAGTGGTTACTACATACTTACGGTTCTCTTTCACAACAACCCTGTGAAGTAGGCTAGACTGAGAGAGAAGTGACTGGCCCAGAGTCACCCAGCTAGTATCATGGCTGAATGGGGATTTGAACTCGGGTCTCCCTGGTCCTAGTCCAGCACTCTAACCACTACCTCATGCTGCTCTGTATTGTATGCAAGCTTTCAAGTTACACATAAAACTTCCAGTGAAGGTCTACAAACTAAAAACAGATTAATTGAGAAGTAATAGATATTACATCGTGTCTGGCCTTTTTGAGAGCTAGAGTTTTAATATTTGAAGAATTTGCTGGGTGAATTTGCTGGGCAACTCCTCTGGAAGGAGTGAGGGCACAATCCTTAATTAAGACTGATTGTCTGAAAACAAACACGCTGGGGTGTAGCTGCTCAGAGCTTTTCTCTCTCTGAGTGCTGAAACACCGACTGACATCCTGACTAATGAAGCATGCACGTTTGCAGGCTCTGCAATGACGCAGCAGGAGCAACTACCCCAGTCCTCTTGCGCTCGCACTGTTGTGTGAAAGCGCTCTTATCTCCAACTTCGACCCGCCCTGTGAGGTCGTCTCAGGTGGGCCTTCTCAAGAGTTCCGGCCCAGGGGAGGTACGTGGGCCCAGGCTGGTGGGAGGGCCTTCTCTGTTGCACCTCCCTCTTTATGAAACACCCTGCCTCCTGAGATTCGTGATACCACCTCCCTTCTGTCCTTTAAGAAGCTTTTGAAAACTTTTTTATTTTGCGAGGCTTTGAGTTTTGTGTGTGTGTGTGTGTGTGTGTGTGTTTCCCTTTTTTCCTCTTGTTTTTGTTGTTTTGATTTATGTAAACTGCCTTGAGTCTATGGAAGTCAGGTGGTCAGTACATTTGCTAAATAATTTTTTAATAAACATAATATTTCCGAGTCCTACCTGTGCTCCAGAAGTGCTCTATAAGAGTGGAAAGATGCCTCCAATCCTCAGCAGTGTGTTTCTGCTCCTACAGTGCTTGCGGACTATGGGCAGTGTTTGGAAGTATTAGTGCTCTTGCACAACAGAATGAGGACAAGAAGACTGGGGGAGTTGCACAAAGGCTCCTGCTTTGTCCTTGCAGAGCCTGCAAATGTGCATGCTTCATTAGGATGTCGGCCATTGTGCCTTCTTATCTTGAGTTGTATAGTGGGGTGCTACCTCAGACCGATTGAAGGACTGCCCCTCACTAAAGGGACTGATTTTCCAGGCTGGTAATGTCTACTGCCCCACCTATTCTACTTTGGGGTAGGGTCCTTACTCCCCCTCCCCACAGGTATCCTGGGCTGGGTAGAATAAGATTCCCAGACCACCTACCATCCAGTTAGAACCAATGAAGAAATCTTCTGGGACAGGTACCATTGGTGACCCCTAGGCTTCAAGGGTCATGCTAGGGTGCTAAGGAACTTCCCTTCCCCACAGAGCACTCCAAACTACTCTTGTAGAGAAAATAATCTTTTTCATTTTCATTTTCTGAATAACTCAATTATTGAGTCAAACATAAGGACTGGGATTTTTTTTTAAAGTCAGTTTGTAGAATCACAGGCACTATAGAAATAAAAGAAACAACTTAACACAGTGGAGCTATTCACACGGTAGGGTGAATGGAGGAATGGGTGGTCAGGGGGAAGGCTGCGCAGTCCTCCCCCCCCCCCCCGATGAGCGAACAATCCCTGCTGGGAGTGCTGACTACGCTCGCACACAATCCAATCTCCGGAGGCCAGGACAATGTGTGCTGAGTATGGTACATTGGGAGGTTTCCCCAGGAGACGGGCTCTTTCGGCGTTCATCTCTGGGTCTCCCCAAACTGGACACAGCCTGAGGAGACACACTATCAGGAAGCCTGGGTTAAGGGAGTGCTCGCTCCCTTAACCCCGACTAAAAGCTGGCCCTGGCAGTGCTGCCCCACAGGGACCAGGCCCGATCCCGGCAGTTCTCATGTGCAAGTTGTACAGGGGTTTTTATAAAGAGCAAACAAAAGACAAAACAAAAGTTCTGTAAATGGATAATGAGTTTCCAATTTTTTCACAGCAGTTTCTTGCTTTGTAATAATTGTCTTGGCCAGCAAAGCCTCAGCAGGTAAAAATTTTCCTGGCATGGAAATGAAGTGATGGCTAAAGTTGCACCATCTAGATTTCTGACATGCAAGGGAAAGGCATAGAAGAAGCCCTGCTAGAGAAGAGTTGGAAACCTTAGTTTATAAAGTAGTACTAATTTGTTCTTCCTAGGGTTGCTGAGTCACTAATTGCTTACATCACTCCAGATTCTCTCGTTCTTTTTATTTTTAAATGGGATGCTAGTGTAAGCATTTGGTTGATTTTTCCCTTTGGCTTAGCACAGGCATAGGAACCTTGGTTCTCCAGCTGTTGTTGAACTACAACTCCCATCATCCCCGGCCACAATTTTTTGTGGCCAGGGATGTTGGGGGTTGATGTTCAACAACAGCTGGAGAGCCAAAGTTGCCTTCCCCTAGCTTAGTCCAAATTGGTCACCGGGGTTAGGGTTACCCTAAGTGGCATCTGTTAACTTCAGTAGCTAAATAGGACCTCTGTGTACTGAATACCAATTGCTGGATGGCAAACAAAATGGAGGCCTGTCACCCTGTAATGCTTCTGGGCTTTCCAGGAGCATCTGGCCGGGCATTTTGACCTGATCTAGCAGGGCTCTTGTCATGCATCTGTGTCACACTGGATGTTGAGTGCAGGAGGAAGACATGGGGCCTCTGAATTTTTATAGGTTTTGCAGCTGAAGAGCTTACGGCTCTGTGTACTCTTGAAAAAAGTGCCGCAAGTGACTTAATGTAACCAAATATTTTGAGGAAATTTAGCTACATGATATTTTTGTGTAAGCCTCCAAGAGGTGTAATCAGCTAATTTCAAGAGTCCACATGGTCCTAAATAGTTTAAGGCAGGGATGCTCAACTTTGGCCCTCCTGCAGCTGTTGGCCTACAGTTCCCTTAATCTCTGACTATTGGCCACTGTGACTGGAAACATAGGAAGCTGCCATAGATTGAGTCAGAGCATAGGTTGGTCTGTCTATCTATCTATCTATCTATCTATCTATCTATCTATCTATCTATCTATCTATCTATCATCGTATTTATACCCTGCCTTTCATTTAAAAAATCCCAAGGCGGCTCACAATAAAATTTAAAAACAAGATTATAAAAAAGACACATTAAGCTAAAAAATATAAAAACAGATCTTATTTTTAAAAAATAAAAAAAATAAAACACAAGCATAAAAACAGTACAAAATACAAGCAGCAGCAGTGGAGACATCTAGCTCAGTATTGTCCTCACAGACTGGCAGCAACTTCTCCAAGGTTGCAGGCAGGAGTCTCTCTCAACCCTATGCTGGAGAAGCCAGGGAGGGAACTTGGAGCCTAGATGCTCTTCCCAGAATGGCTCCATCCCCTGAGGAGAATCTCTTACAGTGTTCACACATCAAGTCTCCCATTCATATGCAACTAGGGCAGACCCTGCTTAGTTAAGGGGACAAGTCATGCTTGCTACTACAAGACCAGCTTTCCTTTCCTTGACCACCTCTCCTGGGGATACTGGGAGTTGTAGTCCAAAACCAGCTAGAGCAGGGGTGTCAAACTCAATTGAATGGTAGGCCAGACTTTATTCTGAGGGACCTTCAGAGCGCCACACATAGCCCTGCGCCGCCTTCTGTCGCCTCGCACCTGCCTCATGCCACCTTCTGTCTTCCTCCTCCTCCCTCTTTCTCTCACTCTCTTCCTTTCTTCCTCCCTCCCTTGGCCTGCCACTTGGCAGAGCATGGCAGAGGGAGGGGGGAGGAAGGAGCGGCTTACCCATTCAGGAGTTGGAGGAAGGAGCTCCATGGGCCGGATCTGACCCGTGGGCTTGGGGTTTGACTCCTCCAAGCTAGATGGCCGAAGGTGAGCAGACCTGGTTTAAGGAAATGTTTTAGAAGATAGCTATGTTATCTCAGAAGGGGTGATATAAGAGCCCCCAGCATAGCAGCCACTGCTAGCAATGCCTTACAGTGGTTAGTGTCACTTGTACAGGCTGACCATGTTTGCAGGAACTCTCTGCTGATTTCCTTTTTATTCATGGCACTGAAGTGAGGTTTCTGTAAGGGAGAAAGTAGTCTCAGTCTAACTGAGCAGTTAACCACTCATCTCAGGTTATCTTATGAGCAAATGAACATCCTATCCTATTTGATATAAAACAGTCATCTTTGTTTTGGCAATTTGTGCTTCTCCAGTGTTATTTCCCTGCATCAGACTGACTTGCCTTGCAATAGCCATTGATACATGCTGTTATGTTGTTGGAACGCTTATTTGTGGCTCATATTTGACCTTTTCCTTTACAGGTGGTAAGATCTTAAACTTCTTGCTTTGTGATCCTTTAATGGGCGGGGGGACGCGCCCGCTCCGTCAAGATAGAAGCTTGCATGTAAGGAGGGACTGCAGGGACGTATCGGGAGACCCCTTGAAGTTCAGAGCACTCCCTGTGTCCCGAAAGCACTCTATAAGTTTGGAAACACGTCTCTGACCCTCAGTGATATGTTTTCAATCTTACAGAGTGCTTCCGAAGCACAGAGTGCTTCCACCTCAGTTGGCTCTTATGCAGGTCTTCCTGTGCACCCCCGAAGTCTCCCCTTAAACCCATGCTTGGTTAATCAGGATGTCAGCCAGTCAAGACTACTCTTGGATTAATCTGAAATAACTTGAATATTGCATCCATTGAATATGCAACGAATCTTGCATCCATTGACAGACCTTATAGTAAAATATAATTTCCAGATTTTTATAAGAAAAGAAGCCAGAGCTTCTGGCTTTTATCTGTTTAGGTCTTTTGGTACAGTATGTTCTGGGCATCTTTACAACAGTTGTAATTGTAAATAGCTCAGTTGCTCCATCAAAAGCTACTAGTTAATGTCTTGCTGAAGAACTGCCCATGTAATCATTGTTGCTGTCTCCTTCAGGGGTATTTGGAAGAAGAAGAAAATAAACGGAGGTGCCAAATTCAGTAAACTTCTAAACAGTGTTTCCTTTTGGGACCAGACACTTGGGAACTGGAAGTTGGGGCCTGGCTGGATCTTTTCATGTTTGGAAACTGGCTGCCAACTAGTGCAGCTTTTGGAATGCAGAGGGTATACGCTGCTGACGGAACACAACGCTCAAGAAATGAGTCCATGCATTCTGCCTCTGTTTCAGCTTCCAGATAATTCCAGAACCCCATCCTCATGATGAGGATGCTGGGTTCCTCTGAAACCCAGGCAGAAAATTCTCATCTGAGAAATCATCCGCTCATGATTTACACACGTCATTTGATTCTTCTGTACTTGATTCTTTTGCCTTTGTTGACGGAGAGCTCAATGTATGAACTGATATTCCATCGGAAAACTGGAACTGTGGTGATATGAAAGTTCTGCCTGTAGTGAGAACCCATTTATAAATAGGCATCATCACCTGATGTTTCTGTCTTCACCATGCTGGCCACACAAATGGTGGGCGCCATGTGCAAGCTGATGCCGTGCAGGGTTTCTTGGGATGTGCACTACCCCAGCAGGAAGCTGCATGGGATGGCGGGAGAGCAGGTAAGGACCTGCTCGCTCTCTTAAAGCTCCTGGGCCACGTTCCTGCAATGTGCTCGAACCGCAGTTTGTGCTCTTCCCTAGAAACAGGCCTGAGATAGGTCCTAATTCAACTAGATACCCTTTCTCCTGCTTTTAGAAAGGTCTTCTGTCTTAACTAGTTGGTTGCCAGCCATCTGTGTCTGAACACATAGTTCTCCAAAACCTTTCAGTAGTGGAGGCATAAACCAATGGAGTTTTTGTCAGGAGAAACTGGTTCTCCTCTCATGACTAGTTTTGGAACTCACCCACTTGTTCTCTTGCGCTGAATTTTCGGAAGCCATAGCTGACAAGAGGATGGCAGCTTCTAACACCATTTGAGAATTTCTGGAGTAGCTAGGAGGAAACTTGTGTGGAAGTCATGGGGGAGAAGTGTGGGCTCCTGATAGTGGGATAACCTTAACATCTCACTTTGTCAGATATGTACAAGCTCCCACACTGAAGGTTATATGCAAATAGAAGAAGTACATCCTGACACTTCTTGTGTATAAAATAAAATATCCAAAGTAGCTTGTACTTTGCAACCTAGCAACAAAGATTAACCTTATGTTGGATGCTACATTGTGGGGGAGCTCTCTCCAGCATCATGATTAGCCCAGTCAGAAGTGGTGCACTGGGATGTAGACCTCCCAGCACACGTTTTTCCTTCCAGTTAAAGCTCTCTCCAACTTGAGCAGAGAGGGGAGGTCAGTAGTGACCATCGGACATACCAAGGCAGCAGTCTAGAACAACAGAATGAAGCTCTTTCCACATTCAGGAAAAACCAGGCTAAGGAATCCCAGCCTGGCTTTGCCTGTGCATGCGCACTGCCAGGATCAGGCCCGATCCTGGTGGCGTCATGATGGCAACCCCCGCTAGGCAGCCACTCTCCAAAATGAAATTAGGAGAGCGAGCGCCAGTGCGTCCGGCGGTTCTGGGGCAGCTATTACCTTGGTGGTGGGGAATAGAAGAACTGGAGCTTGTAGAGCAGCTGGCTACTCTCAGGTTTCGCAGCTCAGCTCCACCTAACCACAGAGTCTGGCCTTGCTCCTCTGCAGTGCCAGGTCAGTTCAGAATAAGACTGAAATTGTCCATGTTTTGATTATGGATGAGGGAGCTGACTTGGCATGTATAACTGAGACACGGTTGGAGGAGAGAAGTGGTCCAGTGTGGGCTCAGCTTCTTCCTCCAGGTTACTCTGCTGTGAAGCAGGCTAAGGGAAGTGGGCAGTCGGGGTGGAGTGGCTGCGGTCCATAAGAATACCATCTCCCTTACCAGGGCCACTGTGAGACAGTTGATGTATAGTGAGTGTGTATTTCTCAAGCTGGGAACTAGAAATAGATTGGAGATTCTGTTGGTGCACTGTCCACCCCATTGCCCAACTGACTCCCTAACTGATATGGCGGAGCTGATCACGGAGTTGGTGTTGGAGTCTCCCAGACCTTTGGTGTTGGGAGAATTCAATATCCACTTTTGGGTTGGCTTGTCTGGTGCAGCTCAGGAGTTCATTGCAGCCATGGCAACTATGGGCCTATCCCAAGTAGTTTCTGATCAACTCATGTTGCCAGCCACACACTCAGTTTGGTCTTTTGTTCCAATCAGGGGGGTGGTCCGTGGGTATGAGATCTAGTGGTTTCCCCTTTGTCATGGACAGACCACTACCTGGTTAAGGTTGGTTTCACAGCCACAATCCACCCCTGCAGGGGTGGTGGACCTATTAGGATGGTCCGCCTGAAAAGGCTGCTGGATCCTGTAGGATTCCAAAAAGCCTTGGAGGGTTTTAATGTTGGTGCTGCCAGTGATTCTGTCCATGGGAACAGAATTCCAGGTGGGAACCTGGAATAGCAAACTCACCAGGGCTCCTAAGCATCCCTTTCGACTTGCTTCAAAAATGGCCCCTGGATATACAGAGGAGTTGCAGGGGCTGAAGCAGCAGGTTAGGTGACTGGAACGTAAGTGAAGGAGAACCCAACTTGAATTTGACAGAACACAGCATAGAGACCATTTAGAGGTTTATGCGGTGGCGGTGCATGCAGCAAAAATAAGATTTTGGTCTGCACGGATTGCATCTTCAGGTTCACGTTCAGCAGAGCTATCTTGGGTTGTGAGGAGTTTAATTTCCGCTCCTTCTGTCTTAAATCAGTCCCCCGAAACGTTGTTCTTCTGTGACACTTTTAGTGGGTTCTTTGCGGACAAAATCTCCTGTATTTGGGCTGACTTGGACTCCACTATTTTTAAAAGTCTATTGAAGGGGGTGTCGAGCATTCCCTCTTGCAGTGTTAAATTGGATCAGTATCTGTGATTCCTGAGGATGTGGACGGGATGTTTGGAGAGGTGCAGCCTATCACTTATTCTCTGGACCCTTGCCCGATTTGGCTACTTCTGTCTAGCAGGGAGATTGTTGGAGGTGGCCTAGTTAACATCATACATGCATTGCTGAGGGAGGGTAGGGTGTATCCTTGTTTGAAGGAGGCAATGCTTAGACCTCTTCTTAAGAAGCCTTCCCTAGATCCCTTAGCGATTGATAGGCCAATCTCCAATCTCCCTTGGTTGGGCAAAGTGATTGAGAGGGTGGTGGCCGACCAGCTCCAGGAAGTTTTGGAGGAAACTGATTATCTAGACCTATTTCAAACTAGCTTTAGAGCTGGCTATGGGGTTGAGACAGCCTTGGTCAGCGGGGAATCGACAGAGGGAGTGTAACACTGCTGGTTCTTCTGGATCTCTCGGCAGCGTTCGATACCATTGACCATGGTATCGTTCTGGATTGCTTGGGGGAGTTGGGGATAGGGGGCACTGCTTGCAGTAGTTCCACTCCAATCTCTTGGGAAGATTCCAGATGGTGGAGCTTGGTGACATTTGCTCCTCAAAACAGGAGTGTTATATGGAGCCTCAGGGCTCCATTCAGTCACCAATGCTTTTTAATATCTACATGAAACCGCTGGGTGAGGTCATCAGGAGATTTGGTGCTGGGTGTTATGCTTATCACACCCAAATCTACTTCTCTTTGTCATCCTTGTCAGGAAATGGCATTCATTCCCTAAATGCCTGCCTACAGGCAGTAATGAGGGATAGCAAATTGAAACTGAATCCAAGCAATATGAAGGTGCTCATTGTAGAGACTCAGAATTTGAGGGATGGGTTAGGACAGGGTTACACTCCTCTGGAAGGAACAGGTACGCAGCTTGGGAGTACTCCTGGATTCAGCCCTTACCCTCGTATCTTAGGTGGAGGCTATGGCCAGGAGTGCTTTCCACCAGCCTCAGCTGATTCGACAGCTGCGTCCATTCCTTGAAGAGGACGATCTCAAAACAGTGGTGCATCAGCTGGTAACCTCCAGGCTTGACTATTGCAATGCACTCTACCTGGGACTGCCTTTGTACGTAGTTCGGAAACTTCAGTTAGTTCAAAATGCGGCAGCTAGGGATGTGCACAAACCTGTGTGGAGGCCCTGTTAAGGGCCTCCAAGCTGGTTTGAGTGGCCGGCTGTTTGGCTGGTTCAGAGGCGGAGGAGGGCATACCTTTAACGACAGGGAGGGTGCTGTTACCCCTCCCACTGCATTTCCCCCGCTGGTGCTCCATTTTAAAATTGTCCGGGGCAGCAGCGTACCTCCCTGCCGCCCTGTGTCCTCTTCAGCCTCCCTGCTGCCCATCGTGCACATGTGTGCTGGGTATTTCCTTTTACTTCCGGCCAAAGAGGACACGGGGTGGCAGGGAGGTACACTGCCACCCCGACGGACACTTTTAAAATGGAGCGCCGGCAGGGGAAGTGCAGTGGGAGGGGAAAGGGCACCCTCCCCCGCCCTTGAAGGTATGCCCCCCTCCTTTTAATTGTTAATGGTTTTATGCTGTTTTTAAATTGTTCTGTAATGATTGTTTTTAGAAGGATTGATTTGTGGGTTTTATTTTTACTATGCACCTCCCAGAGCCATTTGGGTGTGGCGGCATATACATGTAATAAATAAATACATAACCCCATTTCCGTGATCCTCTGCCAGCTGTGGCTGCTTGCAGACTGAGGAGATCTCAGGGAGGGGAGGGGAGAATCCCCACAATGCACCGCACACTTGTGTGGTGCATTATTGGAACTCCCTGGGGACGGAGCGATGCGTCTCGGTCCTCCGAGCTACCGGCAGCAGCCAGTAGTTGTCTAGGCGGGCAACCCGCCTGCTGAAGAAGGCACCGCTGCTGGTCTGTGGAGAGGTAAGCTCTTTAGGGATTCCTCCCCGCTAACCCTCTTGCTCAGTAGCTGCTCAGTTGGGCTCAGTAGCTGCTGTGGAAGCCTTGCCTGAGGGAACATGTGTGTCAGGATGTCAGAGCCAAAGCAGTTAGCTGTGGAGGGAGATTGACTATCTACCACCAGCATATAGCTGCCAGTGACACAGTGAGTCATCTCCCTCCTAATGCTAGTTTGGGTACCTAAAGACTGCTGCCCGATCGAGGTTGGCAGAGGAGACCAGACCTGGGTTGATACTTTTGAGCATGGGTATATTAAGCCTGGTCATATGTACTGTTGCTCTGTAAACCAAAGTTCATTTTACACTCTAGCTTCCTGATCCTGGCCAGAAAGAATTCCCTTCAACCTAGGAATGAAACATAGGCATCTAATAAGGCTGGTGTGAACAAACACTGTCTTCTTCCACAATCCCCAAGAGTGGAAAACAAAAGGTTGAAGGGAACAAATCAAGGAGCACAGAAACAGAAAAGTACCATTTAAAAACAAATTCTTCCAAGTGACTTCAGATGTTTGGAGGTGCTGAGGCCAGGATGCAACAAAATGCTCATACATGTTTTTGCACTTCCCCATAACATCAAAAGTAGAACTTTCACAACTTTCGTATGCATTTGAATTCAGCTGCCTACTGCATGCCTTGTGACTAACCACATATCTCCTTTTGCTTTTTCGTTCTTAGGAATATAAGTAAGAGAATGAAAGTAGCCAGGACAGAGAGTGAAAGTGGGTAACTGGCAGGGAGTAGCTAACTTATAAATTTAGGATGCTTATATAATCTCTGTATACATTCTTGTGGCTCCAGTGCCATGCTCTGAGTTGTTGCCCAAGAAACACCATGGAAACTTGTACCCCGCGCCCCCACGTAACTTTCTGACATCCCTCTTTCCTTTTGTGCTCTTTTTACACATTGAAGCTCTTCCCGAGATCAAGTGGGAAGGGCTACCCTCTTTTGTGGGGAGAAAGCCCGAAAGCACTTAACTCCCTGCAGATGATCCCCCTTCGAGCTCTGGGCGGGCGGATCATCTTGGGCAGTCCTGTGTCCGGCTGTGGCTTGCCTGGCAGCTCTGCCCCCCAAAGCCCCAGTAATGCACCGCGCAAAGTGAGTGGAGCATTTCTGGGATCCCCCCCCCCGCGAGTGTGCCCACCGCAACTGCTAGCAGCCGCAAAAGATACACGATCATTTTAATGAGGTTAACAGAGCGCTCGCTCCTTTAAGGGGTTGGCTATGTAGGTGGGCTTTCCACCGTGGAGCCACCGGGCTCACTCTCAAGCCTGCCGGTTCTTGGGAGCGAGTAAAACTGGGCTGGACTCCCTTAGCCTGGTTTTGATCACTCGTGAGAATAGCTTCATTGGAAGCTTTTGAGATAAGAGGCATTTCACTGTGGGTGGTCCTGTTCTATCCATTAGCACAGTTCTTGTGGGTTTCATTATCATCCTGACGAACTGAACAGATGAATGGACTCCCCTTTTAATGTGCCTTGGAACATTTATTCTTGAAATGTCACTGCCAGATACTGGCTGAAACCTCCAGTGGAGGCTGACCAAAAAATATATGTGCAGCAATCTTCACAATGCAGAAACATGCCAAACTGCTTTTGTGACTCACAGGGTTTTTAAAAAGATTCAGCCCTTATGGATACTTCAGTGAGAACTCGAAGAAAACTCCTAAGTGCAAACTTCTGCAAATACACTATTGATTTCTGTGGATCATGCAGGTTAGCTGTTGCTGTCGTCGTTAGACAACTCACAACAGATCTCAAAGCAGGTTTTGCAACCTGCCAACCACAGCTACGTCTCCCTGAAGCAAATAGCCCTCACCTCTCCCATTAATTATAATTCACACAGTGACAGATCTGGGAATCATAATGATGACAGGGACATGGTTGGCCATCTAGTCCAAACTCCTGCTTGATGCAAGGAATCCAGAGCTAGAGCTTTCTCAGCAGATGGCTATTCAGCTTCTGCTTCATTTATTTATTTTTATTTAATTGATTTATATACTGCCTGACTCCAAAGGCTCTAGGGGTTCTCCTTAAGAACTTCAGTAAGGGAGATCCCACCAGCCCCTTTGTAATGGGTTCTATTGTCAAACTGCTCTCACTTATGTTTTTTCTAATGCACAGTTGATATCTGCCTCCTTGTAACTCAAGCCCATTAAATCTAGTTCTGTCCTCTTGAGCAGCAGAGAACAGATCTGTGCCCTTTTTAATGCAACAGCTCTTCAGTGGCGCCATGTCCCCCCTCATTCTTCTCTTATGCAGGCTAAATGCACTCAGTTTCTTAAGTGTTTCTAAGGAAAACAGTATTTCAGTGTTACACATCTCCTAGATAATATAATTAAGAATTCTAGACTGTTAGACCATGTTTGGTCATGATGACTGATGGAAAGGTGATATTTCTTGATATTTGCATCATCTGTCACTTGCATCATGAGGAGAACCTCTTTAAAGTGTGGTTACTCTGATGTGCAAGTGGTATCTCTCAGAACAAGAGGAGCCACTATTGACCAAATTAATGTGATAAAGTCACTGTTCAGTGACTTGCTGTATAAACAAATATCAGTGGAATAAGACTTTATTCCACTGAGAGAGAGAGAGCTCCATGGGTTTGTTGGCTCTCACTCCTTCCAATTCAAATTCAGATGTTTACATAAATTAGAGTTAAGATATTATAATGTATAAATAGGTCCTGGCTGTGTCCAGCTGATTTGTTTGATTCTTCTGCCCTTCCTTGAAATCATTTTTTAGATGGGATTAATAATTAGCTTTCAAATATATAATTTCACACAGGAGCCTTTGTCACTTTTGGTTTTCCTTTTTCTGTAGGTAGAAAGAGAAAGGAACATAATTAGTTTTCTTTCTTTCTTTCTTTCTTTCTTTCTTTCTTTCTTTCTTTCTTTCTTTCTTTCTTTCTTTCTTTCTTTCCCATGCTCCTTCAAAGAGGTTATACTTTGTTCTTCCTGCTTCCTTTTGATGGTAGATTATCGCTTTGTATGTATGTGCTTCATACAGATATACAGAGCTATGGAATACACATTAAAAAGATATCATTGATGGCAGGCATTACTAGTACTGGTCTTTAGGATCTGTTTACTTTTCAGTAAAGTGTGATGGAGAAATGGGTTAACTAGCTTCTGAACATTTAGCTTGTTCACATCTTGGTTGAACTAGGACATGCATAAGCCTAGTCAGTGTTTCAACTGAGAAGTCTAACTAAGATGGCTTTCGGTTATTTAATTCTTCTTTCCCTGGTTTGACTACTTCTCAACATTGATAGGTGAGTAGGTTATGTCTACAAAATTTAATAATATTTTATGTCCACACACCTTGTTAATTATTGTCTTGATGGCCTGAAAGGAAAATAAAGAAGAACTGACTTCGTATTTGTATGTACTTCCCTGCCTGGCACAAATTCTTTCTTGCTACAGGCAACTAGGCCAGTAGCTATTTACAACCATGAAATGAGGGTGGATTTTTGATAGAATACTGTTACATAATAGAGGTGAGAGGTTTCAGAACTTTGAGACAGTTGTGGTTTTGGAGAGAGGAGTTTGATTTATTGGAGTTTGCTGGTATTTGTTTTTGCTGGCATTGCTATGATGCCTTTATAGCCTCATTGTGCTAAGTACCAAATGAATGTCAAGTGAGAGACAGTTTTTTCTCCCAAGAGTTTATGATCTAAAACAGCCCAAGCAAGCTCAGGACAGTGGTATAGAGAGGTGATGATTTGCTGGGATTAAGATCCCAGTTCTCTTAGCATCCAGGGACAGGGAAATTGGTGCTAGAAGAATTTGCTTACATGCTCACTATTGAACTGATCTTCAAAATAAGCAGCAAGCAGCATTTTTCTTCCTGCAAATCAGATTTGGCAGAACGCCCTGCATTTTTTAATCCTGGGATATGCTTTACTTACTTGAGTCACCACACTTTCCTTGCCAAATTAATGGTGTCATCTCCGGGTGAAACTGCATGTTCTGTAGCAGCTGCCTCAGCCTGGTGTCTTCAGCGCCCTCCTCCTCCTCTGCAACTGGGAGCTGCGACAGCATTGGTGAAGCAGGAGGGAAGTTTCCTCAACCCTTGTTCCCTAACTCTCCCTCCCGACACTTTCCCCACAACTCAGGATCTAGATCAGGGATGCACAGCTCAGATGCCCCAGTGAGCTGGAACCAACCATGACTTGGTGTATGGGGGCTAAGGTCAATGTTCAACACATTCATAATTACATTACAATCAGTTAATACAAATATTAAAAGCTTGGAGTTGGGGAAAGGCGAGGGGAAAGAGGGTTGAGGTATTTGTGGGCTCCATCTCAGGGATGGGACCACCATAGCAAGCAGGGGTCATCTGGCCTCAAACCCACCAATTGCATTGAGCTGCTGCTGCTGCTGCTCGTCAGGACAGACCAAGAGCTCTTTATGGCTCCTGCTGTGTTGCCGCAGGATATTCCTACCTGGTTCCAGCAGAAAAGCTACCGCAGGCCTGATCCGGGCCTTATGTTGTGCAGCTCTGATCTAGATCCACGTTTCTGTTGCAAATATATGCCTGGTGGGCTAGGGGAGAAAAACCCTTTCTACATCTCATAAATGCAAATAGCATTCTCCTAACACCAACTTCCAGAGAATAAACATTAGTTGGGCTTGAAAGGTACTGGCTGGCATATTGCATGAGGGAATGCGGGTGGCTTGAGCATCATTTGTGCCTCTGCAAGCACTCTCGATGGGGCTGTGGGTGACCGTTGCATGACATGAACCCCATTGGAAGCTGTTGGTGTTGTGCAGCTGTGTGCATGGACTGCTTAGGGCTGAGTGCTGCTGACCGGCAGCACCTCCTCATCAGCAATGCCTGCAGATCTCTTCATGCAGTATGTCGGCGGCTATGCTGAAGCTACTCTGTGCTGGCTGTTTATGTTAGACACTGAGGCTATTCACACAAGCGTGCAAAACCAGGCTAAGGGAGCCCAGCACGGTTTTGAATGCTCATGTGAGCTGCTGGGATCGGGCCCGATCCCTGTGGCTACATGGCGGCAAACCCTCTTAAGTAGCCTCCCTCTTAAATGAGGTTAAGAGAGTGAGCGCTCCCTTAACTGGCTGGCACACTGGGATTGGGGGGATCCCAGTATGAGAGCTCTGGGGGGCATTATTATTATTATTATTATTATTATTAGAGCTCTGAGGGGCAGGGTTACATGTGGTGGCGTGTCCTGGAACCCTGACCCCCAGAGCTGCCGTTCGAGCTGCCGGTCATCTGGGTGGATGATCTGCCTGCCCAGGGAAGGCACAGAGATCGTCTGCGGGGAAGCTAAGTTAAACCCGCCTTCCCCACAGACCTCCCTGAAGCTCTTCTCACCAATCATGAGAAGAGCTCCTATAACTGCATGTTTAGAAGTATTCCAATTCCTAGTAAGGATGGGTGCAAGTAAGGTTTCCACCTTTTGTTCTGGTGTGACCCCTGTGTCTTTACTAGCTGTTTGGCAGGCTGAAAGCCCACAGGGGATGCTTTCCCCCACATAGAGAGATTATGATGGGAAAAGATCACATTTCTGCCTGTCATGCAGCTTTTTAGACACACAGGAACTCTGCTAGAGGAAAAGAGGATAACCATAGATACTATAAAAGGGCAATGTAGCAGAATTTGGCTACACTGTTTTATGGGCTTAGTAGATGGACCTAGTGGAGCAAGGGCTTTCATTCAACAAAAATTCATGTCATGTTTGCTGAAGTTCAAATTAATTTAGAAGCATTTTACAAAAAAGAAATGTTTTTGCTGTGGCTAACCGATAAATTACTATTTGCCTAAAAACGCCAGAATTGTCATAAATCAAAATGACTTTGACGGTCCAATTTTATTTTACCTTTGCCAACTGTTTTTTGTTTTGTTTTTAAATCTTTGGCAAGAAGAGCTAAAAATGGAAATGCTCATTTGGCTCTGATGTGAATACAGTTTGGAAAGGTTGCCAAGTTCTTGGCCTGGAGATCCTGCTTGTCCCATTTGCAATCCTACTTGAGGGTAAGTTCCGTTTAAGTCACTGGCTACACATGTTTAGGGAATGGGCTGCAAATGCCTTGAAGAAGTGGAGAGAGGATACAGCTGCTTTGGCACCTATCCCATACTGGAGGGTAAATCCAGAGTCCTGCAAGACCACAGGGCAAGAGCCAGAGTGCATAGACTCCTGCTGAAAAGCAATTTAAAGGAACAGACACAGGGTTTCCAGTTATTCTGTTTGCCTGTTTAGCAGTAGTGTGAAATGCAGTTTCTGCACTGAGATATATGTTAGTAACTACTAATTTCTGCAGATTTTATTGCTTTTAAAGACAGAGGCTGGTTGAAAAAAATGGCAACTTTGGACAGATGAAATCCTCCAGGTGAGGGCTTCGTTTCATAACCATGACTTCATAAACATTGAGGCTGTTTACTTATCCAGGTGTTTAGTGGCCTTATAATTACTTCCCTTCACTGGTAAAGGAAGTAGTGTCTTCCATTCAGAAGGATGCTGAAGGTGGTAATGTTTTTTGCCACCTGGGAAGGGAATATTGTGAAAAAAGAAAAAAAAGGGTGTGGGAGAAAGAAACCAGCAAAACTCATTTGGAATGCACTCTTTCAAATACGACTGTGCTAAGTGTTCATTCACTCCCCTTTTGTTAGTTCAGCTTGTTTGATTTATCTATTTTTACTTCTGGGTACTGGATGGCACAAACAACATTTTGTCATTTTTGTTGGTTATTCTCACACATTGCTGACTGTTCGATAGCTGTTGGGTTTTTTTGGTCCTCTTTCCTATCTGGTTAAAAGCCAAGGGTCTGGAATTGCTCCTTTACCACCAGCTGCTAGAGTTGCCAACTGTTTTCTTGGCAGGCCCCCAGACAGTTTTAACAGCTGACTAACATGTATGTTTCCCATCTCTTCTCTAGACCTAGAAACACTGTGACTGCTAGATTTCTGCATGTAAGGCAGTTGTAATTAAAGGCCATAGAGCTGCGCCACAAAAATGTTGATACCCACAGACACTCCTCTCCTGTCCAAATGTAAGCCTTAAGCTGGCTCCTGTGGTGGATTTTTCTAGCAGGGTTCCTGTGCCTTTGAGAAAAGCATGACAAACAACAATTCAGCAAGTGTAGGATTTCCAGCTTAGAGTTGAATTGGTGTCCATTGTGTGGTTGTAGCTGATATAGACAAAGCAGCCTTGCCATAAGCAGTGGTGGCAACCACACTACCTGGAGCCTCTATTGTTGTCTTTTTAATCTTTGTCCTCTTCTAAAGAGTTGATAGGAAGAGTGAATCAATCCCTTTTGCTTTAGGCCAGTGATTCTCCCCTGCTCCGCCCCCCCCCCCCCGTGCTTTGGATGGACTTGCAGCTGCTTGTATCCATATGATGATGTTATAAATGACATACAGTGGCTGACATGTTGCACAGTGTTGGTCTTTCCAACCTGCCGGGGCTACTACACATGTGAAAGCCAGCTGGTGTGGAGCCGGGCAGTTAGCAGGCACTTGTGTCATGTTACTTCCATGTTTTCTGACGGAAGTAGTGCTGCCGAAGTGCCCACACACTGTTTTAAATAGCTGTGTGCAACTACCCGCCTCCGCAACTCCGGGGGCTGGCTTTCACATGCGCAGTAGCCCCAGCAGGTTGAAAATGCTGACATTCCTTTGCACGACATGTCATCCAGTGTTCTGTCTACCTACTTCCTAAAAAAGGAAGCAGCCCTTTTGAAATAACTGACAGAATATTTAAGAGGAATTATATTTCCATCCTTACTTAGGGATCAACCTCATGTGTGTGTGAGGGATGGAAGGGGAGTGTGCTGGCCCAGTACACTCTCAAAGCCTGTCAACAAGTTAAGGCAGTTTGCATAATTGCTTCCCATTTAACCTTCATCTTTTGTTCCAAGATGATGCTCCATTTAAAACTCTGTGTGTAAGGCAGATTTCACAGGGATGAGAAATAAATTTTAACTGCAGTTCATGTTAGAGGTTTAGCTTAAAGTGAAGCGCTGACAAAATACCTCAAAGACTTGTAAATCAAAGCACTTTAATGTCTTCTTTGCAGTCTGTCAGCTAGTGCTAAATATTTTCACCGCCCATTTCACATTTCAATTAAATCATCAAACAGTTCTAGTTCACAGTTTTGAACAAATCTTAACACTTCTGGCTTGCTTCTTACTTTTGATCATGTATTAGACATGGCTGTATTGTTCCTCAAAGTATTTTCCTCCCCATTTTGTTTAAATTTTGCCTTCATCTCAAATTACCAGGCTATTGCTCTTTAAAGGAGTCTCACTCCCTTTCTTCATCTCCAGTGCTGACTACTGTTCTACAAGTTTTTAAGATATTTTAAACTGTTGTTATCGCAGAGAGCCAGTGCAAATCTTGGGGGTGCATATGGACTTTATTACAATCGAGGCAATACGTACCAATTTGGTCTGGTGGGCCCCCGTTCTAGCCTTCCTCTTTACTTACATAGACTGTGCCGCAAAAGTCCCCAAAGATTGGGGTGTTGCCATAATTATACCCATATACAAAAAAGGGGGAAGAGATGAGCCAGGCAATTACCACCTGATTAGTCTTTTGAACACCATCAGCAAATTATATGCCTAACATCTCTTTGGGAAACTTTTGGACTGGCTCCATTCTAATAACATTCTGGTGGACGAGCAGGCGGGTTTCCGCGAGGGCCGCTCCCCTATTGAGCAAGCCTTATTTTTGCACCACTTAGCTGAGAAATACACTCACGGCCCAAAGTCCACTCTCTATGCTGCTTTTATAGATCTTAAAGCAGCATTTGACCTCATTTCAAGGGATAGACTTTGGTCAAAATTGAGGGATTCCTGCATAGATAAGCGTCTATCACTATTAATTCATAAACTTCATGAAGATACCTGCTTGAGGGAATGTTGCAGTTCTAGAGGACATTTATCGGATGAAATAACATCCCAAAGGGGCATCAGACAAGGGTGCATTTTGGCCCCGATTTTGTTCAACTTCTATATTAACTCCCTGGTATTCCATCTAAATGACCCTGATTTACATCCACCTAAATTGGCGAACAGACATCTTTCAATTTTACTTTATGCTGATGATATGGTCCTACTGTCACAAACCCCAATTGGGATGAAGCGGGCACTTGCCCTCCTAATTGCTTATTGTGTGGATTCCACTTTTGGCTGCGCAAGATGGCGACCGGTCAAGTAACCTTTTCAGAGAGCTCCCTCGCTGAGTTATAGTTTTAGTAAGTTTCTCAGGCCTTTTGCATGCTGAATTTTACAGGCTAACTTGGTTGTATGGCCTTGGAGCTGCTGGACTGATTAAACTGCTGCTGCTTATTGTGTAGATGAGGCTTTAGAAGTAAACTATTCGAAAATGAAGGTGATGGTCTTCGCCAAACGACCCAAGTCTCACTTACAGCATATGAATGGCCATAAAAATGAACAAGTTAGAACTTTTAAATATCTTGGTGTCATTTTCCATTCTGCCAGAGGCTGAAAAGCTCACCTCAACTTTGTAACTCAAAATGCTCAACAATCACCCAATGTAATCAAGTCCTTCCATTTTACTAGGAGTGCTCCCTTTATCCCAACTGTTGTTAAACTTTTTACAGCAAAACTCTATCCGCAGCTCTTGTACGGTGTCCAGTTGGGCCCTTTTGAGAACTTCACCCCATTGGAAGTAATAGAAACAAAATTCTTCAGAGCAATCTTACAGGTCCCTTGTAGTGTTCCAAATACTGTCCTCAGATGTGAAGCGGGAGTCACTAGGTTAGAAACAAGACGTTGCCTGCACATTATTGTATTCTGGCTGAAGTTGAACTTTTCCCAGGTGGGCTTGGCTCCTTTACCATTGGCAGATAGCTACACCTCGAAATGGAAGGTGGCGCTAAAATCCAAGCTCCAGCTTTACGGTTTCCCCCAGGAAAAGCTCATCAGGCTGGGGTATGACCAAGCCACGCGGGTCATCCAGCAGCATGTCTTAGACATAGAATTGAAAGATGAAGTAGCAGAGTTACCGAGAGGGTTGTATATAGGCAATCAGCCATTAAGTACTAGGCCTGCTGAATATTTAAACAATTTACCAATAGCAAAATTCAGGAGAGCTATGACTCTCACCCACCTTAATGTACTCCCCACTGCAGTTCTAGAGGGGAAGTTCAAAAAGATACTTTATTCAGCCCCCCTTTGCCCATGTGGCTCGGTGACATAGAAACCACTGCTCACGTGATTCTCTATTGTGCATTTTACAAGGATTTTCATTTAAATTTTATTTCCCCTTTGTTAAAGAATTTTCCTGGCCAGACTGACAAATTTTATTTAGATTATTTGCTGTCCAATTTTAAAGAAACGGTTTCCTGCAGTGTGGCCAAGTTTTGTTACGTTGTCTGTAAAATTCGTAAAGAATTTATCATTTAATTGGATGTTACCGTTTAATTGGATGTTACTGCAATTTTTTCCTTTTTATGCTGGTCAATGAACGAAATAAAGAATCTGTCAGTAAAGGAATTCTCAGTGGACAGTGCCTACCTCTTCTAGACCATGAGGCTATTCACACTCATGTGCAAAACCGGGCTAAGGGAGCCCAGCCTCGTTTTGCACGTGTGTATGAACTGCCAGAATTGGGGCCGCTTACAGAGCCACCCTTCAAAACAAGATTAAGAGAGCGAGCTCTCCCTTAACCTCATTTTTTTTGGTTGTGTGTCAGCCGTGGCTGGCGACTTGGGAAGGGGGGATCCCCATAATGCTCTGTGCACTTGTCCTGTGCATCATTGAAACTCCAGGGCATGGGGCAGCGCGTCCCGGCACCCTGACCCTCGGAGCTGCTGGCAGCAGCCATTGCTCATGTGGGCGGGTGATCCTCCCGCCCCGGGATGGTGGAATGCTTCTCTGCGGGGAGGTAAGCTCTTTAGGGCTTCCTCCCCACAAACCCGGTAGCCCTTTCTCACTGCTCATGAGAAAGGGCTCCATGGGTGGTGAATGATGTCTAGTCTGGGACAGTATTGTAACATGTTCTCATGTTGATTGGTTTGCTCTTTTTGTGAGCTGCCCAAGCAGTGTTGCACTGGAAGGATTGAACATAAATATTTTAAATATATAAATAAGTCATCCAAACAGTATGTCTCTTATTCACGAAGGTAGGTTTTGCCTTTCACTTTCACACCTAATTTCCAGTTTTTAAAGTTTGGCGGGGAGATCTCAGCATTTTGTCATCTTAGAGATCATCTCTCTCTCTTTCTTTCTTTCTTTCTTTCTTTCTTTCTTTCTTTCTTTCTTTCTTTCTTTCTTTCTTTCTTTCTTTCAAAACTCACTATTTTAAAGTCCTTTCTGAACTCCTGCCCCTCCCTCCTTACTACATTTCTACCTTGTTTTAGCCAGTGGCCAGCCTCTCCTTTTATTTGCAACATTTCTGTCAGAGTCATCTCTCTCTTGACACAGGTCCCCTGCTTTAAGGTGAGCTGAAAAGCATGGACAAAATCGGTGTTTTGAGCAGACCAGATTCTTTAAATAAAGATGTTTTATTTGAAATGTATGCACACACATCTTTGAGAGGCAGTAACTGTTGCTTGCTTATGTCGGATAGCAAAATAGCTGCTTTGGGAGAGTGTTGTGGGGTTCTTTTTGTTTTGTTTTGTTTTTTTGCAGGAAAGCAGAGTGGAAGTAAAGAGCTAGACTCCCCCAACTTACTGCACTGCAGTCCTCCTCTAGATTGGGGCCTGGCATAGCTGTTACTTTAGAGTAAAAACAAGACCTGATTAGTTGATGCAGATGCATTTAGCAATCTTGTCTAGTTTGCCTGCAGGCAAAGAAGAATGTGTAGATGTAAGGTTTTTATTTGTGCTGCCTCGTACGTTTTCACAAATGCCTTTGTCTCTTCTGAAAATGCCTGTGTGAGGTACATAAATGCAAAGGGAATGGCTTCAGTGTAATCTTTCTCAAAACACAAAAGAATGCTGGCATCCAGTGCATGTTGAAAACCGGTGGGCTTTACGCAGGGACACTTGAGAGACATATAAATAGCCCCGGAAGGGAAGGCAGTACAACGTAAACTCTCTGGGTGTATGCGTCTCTTTCTCTCACACACATATAGTCACTCTGTGTGGCTCTGACAGTACTTCTCTTGACACTTACTCGACAGGTCTTCCTGCTTTGTCACATTGTGAAGCCTGATTCTCACAACCATTCCCCACCTCCCCCAAGACTTCCTATGTGTGGACTCACCTTAGGCTGAACTAACAAGTCCTGCTTATGATAAAGATGGGGGGGGGGCAGAGAGAGATGGAGGATGGAGATATAAGTGTGGTGATCCACAGCAGATTATTTCCACTCCCTTAAATGGATGCTAGTATTCCTAATGAAGGCATGTATTTATTGAAGGCACCAATACAAATTGGGAGCAAAGTGTTGCGGAAATGTTGGCAGTATTAACTCTGTAACAGCCGAATGGTAGGATGTTATGAAACTAGTAACGTAGTGAGGGGGACCCATTTTCTTTACATGTCCAAGATGAATAACACATGTCGCCAGTTGTCCCCCAACTGGAGCATCTGATGTAGCACAGACTCCATGCTAAGTTAGAATCTTTCTCCCTGGTCTTCTCTGTGCAAAGCGTTTATTTAACTGAAGGACAATTTAATGATGCAATTTTTGCATTCCAGCAGACTGAAGGGTTCCATCCAAGAACAGATTTGTCATGTGATCTGTTCTTTATATAGACCAGGCCAGCTGTGGCTGGGCTACTGTTTGCATCATCCTCAGCCAGAGGTCCACCTAGGTAATTTTGGAGCCTGGACCGAAAAGCCTTTGGAGGCCCCACCACCACCACCACTGCAAGTTGAGTATCATCCCCCTACAAAACACAGTATTTTTAACACGTGGGTTCTTGATGGCACAAACAGCAACTGAACTCCTCAAGAATGTAAGGATATAAAACAGGTACATTTATGCAAATATGCATGAGCAGAAACATTTCAGTACATAACTTAACATATTTCCCATCCCACATATTTCTTTCCCCACTCCCCCCTCTGTTTCTAAAGCACCTGGCACACAGTCACAATCACACTCGGCCGCCCAGTGCAGTGCGGGCCAGTAGCAACCACACCACCCAGGACAGACTGAAGAGGATTTGGCGGGGGCGGGGAGGTGGTATGAAGGCCCTGGATTTTCGCCCCGAAGCCCAGGGGTAAGGGCACCGCTGGCCACTGTTGGCAGTGATCAGGGGTGATGGGAATTGTAACCCGACAACAGCTGGAGGGCTGAAGTTGTACAGTCTTGATGCAAACCGTTTGCTAGTTACTTTGGGCCAAATATGTAAATGAGGGCCAAAATAGATGGCAGATCTGGGTGCTTAAACCTGAAGCTTAGGAGTTGGGTGAGGAGTGAGTCTTATTGTAATTGTACAAGACTGGTGCTAAAATATACCCCTCCCCTACTGGCATACTGCACGGGAGATGGCAATGGTAAATCCCATACATAGAATGTATTCTACCAAAGACAACCACAGGGCTCTGTGGTCGCCAGGAGTCGACACCGATTTGAAGGCACACTTTACCTTTACTGGCTTGACTAGTAAGCCAGAGGTTGCTGGTTCAAATCCCCCGCTGGTATGTTTCCTATGGGAAACACCTATATCGGACAGCAGCGATATAGGAAGGTGCTGAACGGCATCATCTCATACTGCGCAGGGGGAGGCAATGGTAAAAAAACCTTCTGTATTCTACTAAAGACAACCACAGGGTTCTGTGGTTGCTAGGAGTCAACACCAACTCGACGGCACACTTTACCTTTTACTTTACTGGCTTAGCACATTACAGCCTGTGCCCTGCTCCACAGCCCCTTTTCTCCTCAGCCAAGTTCCAGTATCAGAAGTGAGCTGAGCTGGGAGAACAGTGCCTGGGGAGGGGCTGCTGAGAAATAAAACACAATGGGGGAGGGAAAGCAGGAAGGACTCTCTGAATACAGCACTATAATGACAACTGTTGCCATTAACTTCAAAAAGCGGGAAAAGGAAGAGAAGAGCCAAGAAACTACAGACCTGTCAGCTTGACATCAATATTTAAAAAAACAAAAACCCTAAGAGGCTTGTGCAAGCAGGTTAATTTGTGGATTCAAGGTGGCAGACGCATAAGCTTTTGAGGCACAAGTGGGCTAACTTGTGAACCGCTTAACCGATTTGAACAAAATTTGCTACAGCTGAAGACACATAGGGACACCTCAGCAATTCAGATTGTGACAATGTCATCCAACCCAATTCAAGATGGCAGACATGTAAACTTTTGAGGTGCAAGTGCACTAATTTGTGGGCTGTCTAACCGATTTGAACCAAATTTGCTACAGCTGTATGGACACATAGTGATGCCCCAATGGTGTAGTTTGTGGTGATGTCATCCGCCCCGACCCAAGATGGTGGACATTTGAACTTTTGAGGTGTAAGTGTACTGACCTGAGGACTGTCTAACCAATCTGAACCAACTTTGATACAGTTGTAGTGAGTGACACACAGGGACACCTCAGTGGTGTAGTTTGTAATGATGTAATCCACCCTGATCCAAGATGGTGGATGCACGAACATTTGAGGTGCAAGCGATCTAACTTGTGGACCTTGATTTGAACCAAATTTAGTCCAGTTGTAGAGACAGTGAAAGGAAAGTAGCCTGATTAGTTCTTACTAGAACAACTTGTTTTATATTGTAACTTGAATTTTGTGCCTACAGATAGATATATTAGGCAGTATATAGATAGATAGATACCTGACAAGATCCTAGAACAGATTATTAAGCAGTCTGCCTGTAAGCACTTAGAAGAGAATATGGTGATTACCAGGAGGCAGCATAGATTTGCCAATAACTAGTCCTGCCAGACTAATCTCATCTCCTTTTTGACTGAGTTACCACAGGGCTCTATGGTCTCCAGGAATTGACCTTGACTCGACAGCACACTTTACTTTACTTACTAGTTGAGCAGAGCATGGGAATGCTGTGGACATAGGCTATCTGGATTTCAGCCAGGGGTGTAGCTATAATTGGAAGGATGAGTTCAAAGAACTCAGGCCCCCCAGCTCCTGAGGGCATCCCAGCTCCACCCCTCCCCTTTTTCTTCATTATCTTGCTCACTGCAAGGGGCCCCTGGGGGAGAGGGGGGAACACAGGCCCCTTCTTCCCTAGCTATGCCCCTGATTTCAGCAAAGCATTTGACAGAGTCTCCCACAACATCCTTGTCAACAGATTGGTAAAATGGGGGCTAGATGATGCCACTGTTAGGTAGGTTCACAGCTGGTTGATCAACCATACCCTCGTGAGTGCTCATTAATGGCTCTGTGTCATCCTAGAAGGAGGTATCAAGTCCTGTGCCTTGTGTGGTTCACAATTTTTATAAAGGACTTGGAGGAGGGAGGAGAGATTTGCTTATCAAATCTGCAGATGTCACAACTCTAGAGTGGGAGAGGTTGGCTATCACCTTAAAAGGCCGGACTCTGTTGGAAGTGAAGGACTTTGCGCTGTCTCTTGTCTCAAAGACAGTGGAGGACAGACTAGTGAGTCAGAGGGCTAGAGAGTCAAGACACTGGTCATCCCTTCTCTACTGCTCTGACACTATCCCTTTGAAATGTAGATTGCTACTCTCAGGGACACTGCGTTCCTTCCAGCCACTTCTTTCCTCTCTTCCCTTTCTCTTCCTTCTACCTTGCAACATGCAAGCTCCTCTCCCTGCACCATGTGTGCAGAGATGCAGAATCCATCTGCATCTAGCTAGCTAGCTAGATTAGCGATCCTAACTCCTCACTTTCCTAACTAGAATGGAGTTCCCTAGTAAATACCATTTATATTGATTTGGAACTATGAACTGGCTCCAAATTACTTTACTCTCAGCATACATGCATGCCTAACTAAGTTCTGCTGTGTTGTGCCTCTGTGCACTCTGCTATAATGAAAAGGGTTTCTCCTACCAGAGAGAATTCCCAGCAGACTCAAGATTCAATCTGATCTGGACCGGCTCGAATGTTGGGCCAAAACCAACAAAATGAAATTCGGCAGAGACAATAGTAAAATCCTGCACTTGGGTAAGAAAAATCAAATGCACAAGTACAGAATGGAAGAGACTCGGCTTAATAGCAGTACATGTGGGAGGAACCTAGATGCTCGAGTGGATATTAGGTTGAACATGAGCCAGCAATGTAATGCAGCTGCTAAAATACCAAATGCAATCTTAAGCATAGTGTCCCAAACATGAGAAGCAGTCATTCCACTCCATTCTACAGTGACTAAGCCTGACTTGGAATACTGTGACCAGTTCTGGGCCCTGTTTTTTGAGGAGGAGATTGATACATGGAAACAGGTTCAGAGGAGGGCAGCATAGATGACGAGGTTAGAATTAGGAAGGCTTTCCAAATTGTCAGAGCTGTTAGACAGTGAAATAATCTGCCTCATGGAGCAGTGGGCTCTCCTTTGTAGGGATGTGCAAACCGGCTCGACCTCAAGCCCTTTCGCCATCGAACTGGCCGGGCTCGAGGGTTTGCCCTTGAGCTCGACTGGGCCCAGTGTAGTCGAGGGTCAAGGCGGAATCTCTCCCCCGCCCCCACCTGCCCCTGCTGGTTCAGGGGGTTCTAACATTTTTTAAAAAGTTTTAACACTCACCGCCTCTAGGGGGCGCGGCGGCTGCAGGGGTGTGTGTCTCTGGAGGTTCTCCCCCCCCCCCCCGGTCTCAAAATGGTCCAGTTTGGGCTGTTTTAGACCCTCTCTGTGCTGGTGGCAGCCATTTTTGAGGCCACCACGCCTGCACACTGGCCATCTGCATGACCCCGGATTTCCAAATTCACTGCTGTTAGACAGTAAAATGACTGCTTCCTGCAGTGATAGGCTCTCCTTTGCTGGCAGTTTTCAGACCGAGTCTGGAGAGCCAGCTGGCAGGGATGCTGCAGCCGTTTCCTGCACAGAGCAGGGGTGGGGCTTGAAGACCTCTAGGACCTCCCAGCATTTGAAGACCTTCCAGCTCTACAATTCTGTACCAATGCAGGCAACCAGCAGTCGTGGAAAGGAGGGAGGCAGCACCAACAGCCCAAGTCAGGAGCTCAAGACAAATCCCCCAATGTGCTAAAAGCATAGGGGTGGCGGTAGAAGGAAGCAGTTGTTTCCAGAGTTCTGAACGTGCCCTGGGGATCGGTTCGGAGCTTCAGATTTGGTAGCTAAAGTTATATTTGGGTCTTCTGCAGCACAGCCTAATTGCAACTAATTTATGCAGTGCCAAAGGACAGTTCTGCTTTCTTCAAATTCAGAAGCAACTTGCTATTCAGCCAATCTGTAGCTCATTTAGCTCTTTAGCCACCAGTGCTAACAAAGATGAGGCATAGCGAGTCGGCCTCTGAACACAAAGAACAGTCGTTCCATGACATGGTGCTCTCAGGACCCTTTTTATTTAGTGACTCTGTGTACAGTTGGACCCTGCAGTCCTTGTTTCTAATATTGGGTCCAAATACCCCAAAGTGGTGGCTGCTGTTTCATAGCACAGGGCCAACACACCAGACAGGCAGTGTGAACAAAGGGAAGACTGTTGTGCTGGAGCTTGCATTAGCTGTCTTGACAACGGTTGATCTCCACATAGTTTTCACTGTTACCCTTTTTATAAGAGCCTTATGCCAAGCAGAGAATACTTCAGACCATTGAGATCGCTGCCTGTTTGGCAAGGCGGTTCTCACGCGCAGCCTAACCCAGGCTAGGGAAGCCCAGCCTGGGTTAGACTGTGTGTGAAAACTGCCAGGATTGGGCCCAGTCCTGGTGGGCCAGTGCCCCCTAGCCTGGCTTTGTAGCCTGGATTTTAGTACGGGTTAAGGGCGCCAACTCACCATCAGCCCAGTTCCCTGATCACGTGGGAGCTCGGGCTGCATACAGAGGTGGGAGCCTAGAGCGCCCTTCTCCTGCAGGAATCCCCAAGTGCACCACACTTGGTGCATGGTGCATTGTAGGATACCCGGGTGCCAGGATGTGTCATCCTGGGCTCCCGAGCTGCTCACTGCTCATCTGGGAACATGTTCCCAGCAACTTGCTTGTGATTGTCTGGGGAGAGGCGGGGCAGAGGTAAGATTTGTGCAGCCTTCCCACCGCCCGCCTGCTCCCCCACCCACCCAGCCCTGTGAATGGTCCCAGAGTTTATGCCAAATGTTAGGTTATGTTATGTTAGATTCTTTGTAAGGAATCATCCAAGTCAAATGGTTTATCTTTTTCTTTGCTACTGATGCTGAAAATACTGCCTTTTAAAAACCAGAAATATAGAGATGTAGATCAAGTGTGCACTTTGCTAAACATTTGGTGGCAAATTCCATTGGAAAAAGAGGAGTGATTCTGGATAGATTGGTGGCAGTTTGCTAAACATATCCAGGGTAAATTACTGGTTAAAATGATTCACTTGTGGGGCTTTTGTTTTTTCAAGTGGGATTTTTCTCGTATAAAATATGCAGATTGATGCTCTCTGTCAATTTAATGATATTTTAGTGTTGCTTCAAAAATGCATTCTCAGTTTTAAATATCACTAAAGCAGTTGTTATCCAAAGTAGGAATCAGTGAAGCAAAATGCCAGGTTTCACTTAGTGGCACAGAGAGCCTCTCTATACATCATATAACATCACACACCAAAAAGGAATCCAATAAAAGTATATTTTTAATGACTTTGAGGCAAGTCTCGTGATCATTGAGACCCTCTGGAGGGGGTTCTGTGGGGAGAGTGGGCTTAGCCCACTCTCCCCGCAGACGATCAAGGCAGCAGCCTGGACGGGCGGATAAGCCGCCCACACGACTGCAGGCTCCGTCATGGAGCTATTGGGGGCTGCGGGGATCGAGGGCCACGTGGCCCCTGGAAGTTCTAGGATGCCCCCGAGCCCAGGAGGCTGTTCGTTGCCTCCTAGCCAGGGGTCTCCTCATGTGTTCCCGTAGCGCAGAGCCATACCACGGCAATACACGATCAGGAAGCCTGGGTTAGCGGAGCTCTGCTAACCCGCTCCGCTAACCTGGGCTAAGGGGAGGGCTGCTTTGGTGGGCTAGCTGCCAGGGAACCACCAGGCTCACCTGCAAGCCCACTGGGTCTCACGATGACTGGAAAGCGGGCTAAGCGACCTTGGCCTGCTTTCCAGTGATCGTGATAATACCTTAATTGTTCAAGATTTACAGGAGCAATTTTGAAGTTTTGTTTTCTTTGGGCTTCTGCTTTTTCTTACACTGTAGTTGATGGCTGGCATCCTGACTAATAAAATGCAATAGGAGGGTCTGTGGGGATCCTTTCTGTAACTCCCCCAATCCCTCTTTGCTCACACTGTTGCAAAAGAAGGCTAAGATGTCCTTGTGCTGTGCACATTCTGGAAACATCCTGCAAGAGTGACGACACATCACTGATCCTCCATGACATGTTTCTGTTCTTCCGGTGCGTTTGGAAGTCTTAGTCCTCTTGCACCACAGCATGAGTGCAAGACTGGATTAGTTGTGTGAGGGCGCCTGACACATCCTCGCAGGCCCTCAAAATGTGCATACTTCATTAGGATATCAGCCAGTGTATTTGAGAGGTGGCTGTTTCCAAATTAAAAACTGACTTTTTCTGCATTTCAGTCCAGCTGTACTGGGTATTCCAACCAAAACAACTAATCCACAGGGTGAGTGAATGTGCTGTTTCCTGTAACATGAAAAGCTGCCTTTTCTCAGATTACTGTTCAGTGTACATGGAAATATTTTTTGTTTGACTGCTCCATGTAGCCGTCATATGTTTTAAATCTGCCAAGTCTGCTAATAAGATGCTAATCTCCACTAATAAGATGATATTCCCTAGGCTAGGTTTCGAACAACAATTCACCTTGAATCCTAACCTAGTTGCTTGGAATATCTTAATTGATCCACAAGCAGAGCACATACTTTCCTGCATGCCCAGATCTTAACTCAAGAAGCTGTATTTACTACCAGTGTCCAACCTACTTTCAGTCATTCTGTGGTGGAGCAGTAAATATTGGACTCCATTGACACCTATCAAAAGGTTCCTTCATCATGTACTCAAGTAACTGACCAACTCCCATTCTTAACTCATCAGTTTGCTCAAGTGAATTTGGCTGTACACTGTTGTAAAGATAAAGTGTGCTGTCGAGTCGGTGTTGACTCCTGGCGACCACAGAGCCCTGTGGTTGTCCTTGGTAGAATACAGGAGGGGTTTACCATTGCCTCCTCCCGCGCAGTATGAGATGATGCCTTTCAGCATCTTCCTATATCGCTGCATACAGATGTTTGCCATAGTTTGAGAAACATACCAGCGGGGATTCGAACCAGCAACCTCTGGGCTTGCTAGTTAAGTCATTTCCCGCTGCAGCATTAGGTGATTATGCACCATTGAACATTCAGTCCAAATATTTACTGCTCTACCACAGAATGACTACAAGTAGGTTGAACACTGTAGATTGTTGAGTAAAGATCTGAGCATGTGGTGAACCAATCACATTGCAAGTGGCAGACTTATCTTGGATGCCCTTGACCAAATACCACACCAGCTTGGTTCTGTGAACTAGCCATGACACTCTGTCATTGCATCCTTTGCTTCCCGCCTTCTTGGAAACCTACACCACCACAACTAGTTCCTCACACCTTAGGAGACCAGGGCTCCAACAGTAGCCTCCCCCACTCACCCCACAGCATTGTGCCACATGCAAGCCGCTTTTAAAGCTGAGGGAAGTTTCAAAAGCAGCCTTTAATATGGTGTTGAGGAAAGTCTGATGCACCAAATAAACAAAATTAAACATTTCACTGGTTGCACCAAAGATTGTTGCTTGGATCCTGGCCCTCTTGTATACCATCTCTCTTCAGTTTTGTGTGCTTTTTCTCTTTTCTTTTAGGGTTCTTGGCTCCATGCTTCCAGTGGGAACCTGAGCCTAGTTGCTGTGCCATCATTTTGTTTTTAGTTATGGTTGAGGAGGCTGAAACCATTTCTTTAAACATGTGAAGGTTCACCATAACAAAAGTTTTAAGAGCCCTTTCATAAAAGTACGAACATAATCTTGCCTACAGAAGTCAAATGGTTTGTTTTGTTTTCTTGAAACTGTCTCTAAAGGGAAGGAAGAGCTCTAACATAGGAATGTGGTGAGGGCTAGAGTACATTTTAATTGTGTTCTGCGGTCTGGAATGAACAAATTTAGAACTGTCCACAGCAGGTCTCCCACTGATAAAAATGGGGGGTTGTTTGGGTGGTATCTGGATACTGCACACATTTCCAGTTAGGAAAATGTTAAGTGAGGTCTTTTCAGAACCACCACTATTTTGATCTTGTTTGTTTGGCAACTTGACTATTATGTGTGGAAATACCTGATCGAAAGCCACTTCCCTGGAAATAAATCCTGTTGAAGTAATGTGGACTTAATTTCAAGTAATGTATTGGTTTTGGGTGCCAGGCAAGTATTTGTGCTTGCTTGGAGGAGTATTGCTACTCACACTTTTGAAAGCCTAAGCATTGCCAGATGCATTGAGAGGGAGAGATCACATTGCTGACCTATTTCCATCAGCATTCTTATTTATGTTCTTTTCTAGTTTGGAGACTTTCTCAGACACGTGCAAGGGATTGAAACAGGAAAAGTATATATTTAGAACTGGTGCCTGCTATTAAGAAGAATTGCTAGTCGTTGTGATCATCATGGTTTGTCACCCTGGAGATTTCTCAGTGCTTTCATGAGGAGAAGCCCCCATATAACTCTTTCTAAGGGTACTTCTCTGAGTCTGCAAGGGTTTTAGCAGGATAGCTGAAGGTCTTCCTCACTTTGGCCTCAGTCCAGCTACTTTGGAAACAGCAGTCCTAAACATAGCTAAAGTTGTACAATTGATTTCTTTGGAATGAACTTTAATTAGATCAGTGCCCCTCTTTCTTCTTCTTCTTTAGATACCATGTAATTGTATTACAAGGCAGCCAGACCTCCTGAAAAAGGGAGAGAGAGAGAAAGATTTAAAGCACAAGAACATATGAGGATCCTGACTCTCATGTTCATTGCATACTTTACTATGTTTCTTGCATACCCTTCACATTTCACCAATGAAAATAGGGATACCTATGAACGTGTAGATGACATGGCCAAGCAACCTGTGGTGAACATTTCTGTCTAGGAGCATGCCACCAGTGGAAAGTTGGTAATAAAGTGCTGCAGCAGAGCGGTTTACCATTGCCATAGGAACATATGAACATAGGAAGCTGCCAGATACTGAGTCAGACCATAAGTCCATCTAGCTCAGCATTGTCTACACAGTGGCTTCTCCAAGGCTGTTGGAGGTAGGACTGTTGTTTAAAATATGGTAATAGTTAAGTAATAAACTTTAGTAACTGTTTGTAGTGAACAGCCTCTCCCCTCCCCTAAAGAATTAACCAGAAGTGAACCCTATCTTGACTGACAGGCAGTGACCTCTAAGGATCAGCCACTCAGCACATGGTGGGCAGAACCTTGAGGGTCTTGCAGCAGGAGGAGAAGGGTTTCTTTGTTCTCAGCTGGACCCAGGCTGGTCTTGCAACAGGTTGTTGGCCAGACAAATGGTAGCAACAAGGAGGACTGCAATCCTGGGAAGTTAGGACTGTGGGGGCCTGAAGTCTCCACTAGGCTTGAGCCCAAAACATTTTGGAGGTCATTATAAAGGCGGCGGGGAGGGTTCGGCGGGGGTGGTAGTTTAAGGATGGGGGAGGGTGTACTCACCCCGCCCACCTCATTCCCCCCCCCCACTGGCACTCCGTTATTTTTTAAGCCCCTCAGGGCGGCAGCATTTCTCCCTGCCGCCCCGTTTCCCTCATCAGCCGGAAGTAGGCGGAAGTAGCGACCGTGCGTGCGCCTGTTGCATGTGCGTGCACACGTGTGCATGCAGCGGGCACACGTGCGGTCACTACTTCCGGCCACTTCCAGCCGATGAGGGAAACGGGGCGGCAGGGAGGAACGCTGCTGCCCTGAGGGGCTTACAAATAATGGAGTGCCGGTGGGGGGGAATGAGGCGGGAGGGATGAGTACACCTTCCCTCACCCTTAAAGTACCACCCCCACCGGTGCCGAATACATTTCGGGCACATCCCTAGTCTCCACCATGGATTTGGTGAGTTCAGGAAGGAAGCCAGGGCTTTGGTTTCAGGGAAGGCTTTAGCCAAGGAGCAGTTTGTTAGCTCGCGTTAGACTTCTTACTTTCCTTTGGTGTGCTTTGCAAATCTTTACAACTGGTCTATTGTGTTCTATCTTTAAGGTAACAAGCTAAGAAACTCTGAGCCTGGGCCCATCTATCCATCCAGGGCACTGCAAAAGTCTCTGTAACCTTTAAAAGTGCTTTTAAAGGTTCCTATATCCCTGTTGCTTGCAACTGGTGTGCTTTTTGAAGTATTCTTGCAACTACTGAGTGTTCCTTTTACCTGTAACTAAAAGCTGAGAAAGCCTCAGATGGAAGCAGTCTGTAGTATTTTAAATAAAGTTTTGTTTTTTTCCTTTTCTCCTTGCAATTTTAACCAGCCTCTTTGAGTGGATTTTTAACTCGGGAAAGGAGGCTGGAAAGGGTTTTTTGTCTCTGGTACAACACACGTCTCAATTTGATTGCTTAGCAACTCTACCAAGTTTTTCTCATCACATGTAGGCTTGCACATGGAGGTTTTTGTGTACTTTTCCAATAGTAATGAGAAGGAGAGTTCCCTGGAATCTTGCCCACACCTGAGGGGGGATTAAACTCTTTTAAAAAGTGGGTGTGGTGGAAGCGATTGAGCTACTAAAGGAACAGTTTAAGTTTAAAGGAACAGCCTTTGTGGGTGAAAGCAAGAGAGAGGATGATTCAGCATTTTTCTTCCCTTTACGTGAGCTTGCTTTGAGACAAAGACTGGCTTCAATGCGCTACACTGTTCAATAAACTTAACAAGCCAAGGTTTCTACTGTTACATTCCACTTACACATAGCATTTCTTTACATGGAAAGATGGTGGCCAACATCCAGGCTAACATTTCTGTAACAAAGTTGTGCAAATGCAAGACGATTGCTTAAATTTGCAGTCACAGGCATGTTTGAAGCTGCAGTCTTGCACAAAGGTTCTCTAAAAAAACATGAGGAAGATGTCACAGGAGGTAGGGATGTGCAAACCGATCTGGTCTGAACCTCGGTTTGCCTCAAACCGGGGGGGTTCAGGTGGTCTGGGTTCAAATTGGGCTGGTTCGTTGGTCTACTCCAGACCTTCTCAACTTAGCCCCCCCAGCTGTTGTTGGACTACAACTCCCATAATCCTCTGCCACAGTGGCCAATAGCCAGGGATTATGGGAGTTGTAGGCTAACATCTGCAGGAGGGTCAAAGTCGTGCAGCCCTGGTCTACTGGTAACGGGGAATCCAGTGAGGCAGGGGGGCTTCTCTAGGGCTGGAGGGGATGGAAGGGGAGTCAGGGGTACTTACAAGAAGGATTGGTGGCTGGTGCGGGGGTGGCAGCTTTCTGTCAGCCTCCCCCAGAGTAGTCCAGACTGGCAGGGACCCAGTTTGGGGTTTCTCTGGCCTGGTTCAGGCCTCTGCACACATGTGGAGGCCATTTTAGTGACCTCCACGCTCACTCCTGGGCAGGTGGTGCCCCAGTTCGGGCCTCTACACATGTGCAGAGGCCATTTGCATGATCACACAATTTGCATGCACTGGGCCGCCACCTGCCCGGGCTATCCTGGGGGAGGCCGGCAGGGGTGGAGGGAGCTGCCCCCAATCCTGCAGCCACCACCACTCCTTCTTGTAAGTATCCCTGACTCCCCTGCCCCCCTCTAGCCTTAGGAAAGCCCCCTGTCCCTTTACTGGTAAAGGGGAATCCTCACCAGATTCCCCTTTACCAGTAGACGGCCAAACCATTCCGGTTGTCATATTGGAGTGGGTACAGTTCAGCAGGTCGGTTCGAATCCATGCACACCCCTAATAGCAGGAGGCATCCCACCTTATTGTGCAAATGCAAGCTTGTTTGCACTAGTACAACACTAATCTTGAATGCAAGCTCCTGATTTTGCTAGCGCATCAAGTTTTCACAAGCACAGTGTTAATATAGATGTCTGCCATTGTTTAATACAAGACCACCTCTTTTCTTTTTCTTGTTTCTGTTTTGCAGTACTGTTTAGTATTCTTGATTAGTTTGTGGATGTGCACTTAAACATTGCAAATTACGTCCTCCACCACCCATCTCCCTCCCCCAGCAGTGAGACACCTTCTCTATGTTTTTAGTCTTGTTTTTCTTTACGTTTGAGGTCCATATATAGTTAATATAAATGTTACTTTTCTCTCCTAACAACCTAGAAGTATTCAGTTCTCTACAGAGCCTCTCTGCAGACATGAATAGTAGCAGATGAAACACAATTATTTCCTTGAAAAGTAGGAGAAAGGTGGCCATTCAGATTTAATTTGTTACTGGAAATGTTTGGAAATAGCCTGGGAATGCTAACTTAAGGATTTGAATGCAGTTTAGTCCGTGCTGTATTTAAAAACAGAAAACCCGAGATGGTGCCCTCTTGGCACCCAGGTCTATTTTTGTATTTGAGATGGTAATTCAGGACTATAAGGCTGCCCTTAAGGAAACAGTGGTCATTAAAGTAAATAGGAAAGAGCAATAATGAAAGAGTGCCCCAGAAAAAGATTCACTGTTGGCTCAGTGGAAGGGCTATAAATAGGCATGTGTGTCCCAAGAGCTGATTTTGTTTTACCAAGCGAGTCAACTGGGCTACTGTGGATGGATCTTCATCTGATCTTCCCAGAAGCGGAGTAGAGGGCAGGGCCCTGTGGGTTGTGGGTTGGTTTGATTTCAGGCGGTGCAAGCAGAACTTTGAAAGATTCCTATTACCCAAAATATTCAGCAAACATTCTTTGGGGAAATTTTAGACTAGGAATGTTTCTTTTTGCCACAGTCTCTTAAAAATAATTTATTTTAAGTGATGTATATAAGTGTCTTATTTTGTTTGTTTTTAAATTGAAACAATACCTGCTGATTGAAGCATAAGAACATAGGCCCAAGGCCTATCTAGTCCAGCATCCTGTTTCACTCAGTGGGCCACCAAATGCCTCTGGGAAGTCCACAGGCAAGAGCTGAAGACATACCCTCTCTCCTACCTGTACTGCCTTGCATCTGGTATTTAGAGGTATCCTGCCTCAGAGGCTGGAGGTGGCTAATAGCCACCAGACTAGTAGCCATTGATAAACCTGTCTTCCATGAATTTGTCTAAGCCCCTTTTAAAGCCGTCCAAGCTGGTGGCCATCACCACATCCCATGGCAGAGAATTCCATAGATTAATTATGCGCTGTGTGAAAAAGTACTTCCTTTTGTTGGTCCTAAATTTTCCAGGCCTTCAGTTTCATGGGGTAACCCCTGGTTCTAGAGTTGTGAGAGAGGGAGAAAGATTTCTGTCCTCTCTCTCTACTCCATGCATAATTTTATACACCTCTATCCTATCTCCCCATAGTAGCCTCTTTTCCAAACAAAAGAGCACCAGATGCTGTAACCTTGCTTCATAAGGAAGGTGTTCCCAGCCCTGATCATCTTGGTTGCCCTCTTCTGCACCTTTTCCAGTTCTACAATGTTCTTCTTAAGATACAGTGATCAGAACTCTACACAGTATTCCAAATGTGGCCACAGCCTCTGTTTCCTGTCCTTCAACCAGTTACCAATCCACACATGAACCTGTCCCCTTATCCCATGACTGCTAAGTTTACTCAAGAGCCTTTGGTGGAGAAATTTGTCAGAAGCTTTTTGGAAGTCCAAGTATACAGTGAGGCTCTTCTCATGATTAGTGAGAAGAGCCATGAGGGGGTTAGCGGGGAGAGCGGGCTTAGCCCGCTCTCCCCGCAGACAAACAAGGCGGCAGCCCTGGGCGGCTGGATTGGCTGCCCACACAACTGCCGGCTCCATTACAGAGCTGGCGGGGGCTGGGAGGATTGGGGGCTGCATGGCCCCTGGAAGCTCCAGCATGCCCTTCACGAGTGTGCAGGTCATGCTGGAGAGACCCCCAAGCTGCTTTTTAGCCTCCCAGTCAGGGGTCTCCTTGTGAGTTGCTGAGGCGCAGAGCCGCACTATGGCAACTCATGATTTTAAAAGCCAGGTTTGCGGAGCACTTGCTCCGCAAACTCGATGTAAGAGGAGGGATATTTTGGCGGGTTAACCGCCTGGAGGCCACCGGGCTCGCCTGCAAGCCCGGTGGTTCTCACGGTCAGGCGAAATCGTGCTAGGCCCCCCTAGCTCGATTTCACCTGATTGTGGGAATAGCCTCTGTGTCAACCAGATCACCTTTGTCCACATGCCAGTTGATGGTCTCAAAGAACTCCAAAAGCTTAGTTAGGCAAGACTTGTTCTTACAGGAGCCATCCTGATTCTTCTTAAGCCAAGCCTGTTCTTCTATATGTTTAACAATTTTGTCTTTAAGTATGCTTTCCATAAATTTGTCTGGCACAGAAGTTAAGCTAACCGGCCTGTAGTTTCCTGGACTGCCCTTTAAAAAAAAAAAAAGGAGTTACATTAGCTACTTTCCACTGTGTACCACAGCCTGATTGTAGGGACAAGTTATCTGTTTTTGCTAGAAGATCAGCAATTTAACATTTGAGTTCCTTCTGAACTCTTCGGTGGATGCCATCTGCTACTGGTGATTTGTTAATTTTTAGTTTTTCAAGATAGTTTAGAACATCCTCTCTCGTGACCTCAAATTGGCCTAGTTCTTCAGCCTCCAAGCCTGAGAATCTCGGTTCCAGAGAAGGTATATGGTCACTACCCTCCACCATGAAGACAGATGCAAAGAACTCATTTAACTTTTCTGCAGTTTCCTTATCCTCCTTAATAATCCCTTTCATGCCCTCATCATTTAAGGGTCCAACTGCCTCTCTGGCAGGTGTTCTGCTTCTGATCTATTTAAAGAAGTTTTTATTATTCCCTTTGACACTTCTAGCTATAGTTTCCTCACATTCTCTTTTTGCATTCCTTATTGTTTCCTTGCATTTCTTTTGCCAGAGTTAATGTTCTTTTCTGTTCTCTTCATTTGGGCAGAACTTTCATTTCCTGAAGGAAGTCTTCTTCCCTTTTATAGCTTGCTATAGCTCTGCTTGTTAGCCACACTGGCATCCTCCTGAACTGGTGGTACCTTTCCTCCCTCTTGGTATGCATTCCAACTGAGCTTCTATTATTGTCTTTTTAAACAGGTGCCTTGCTTTCTGGAGTAATTTCCCCCTCTCTCTAATTCTTTTCATCTGTGTGCAGAATGAGTTTTGTTGTGGGTGGCAGTATCAAGGCAGTATGTGTGCATGTGCATTCAGAATCGGGCTTTCCTGATTCAACCTGAGCGGGATCGAAAATTGAGAGGACATTAAAAAAAAACTTGTGAGCAGGTGCACATGCACGTACCTTACAGGGAACACTGCTCCTGACTTTCCCTTTCACCTTCCTTTTTACAAGTCCCCTCCTTTTTGAGAAGTTTCCTCTTCTGAAGTCCAATGCATCTGTGTTGGACTTCCTTGGCAGTGATCCACTCACATACAAGCTGAATTAGATCACACTATGGTCATTGTTCCCCAATGGTTCTACAACCCTTCCATCTTGCACCAGGTCCTAGGTGTCCTTAATCCACTCAGGATTAAGTCCAAGGCTGCCATCTCTCTAGTTGATTCCACGGCCAACTGTTCTAAGGCACAGTCATTTTAACATGTCTAGAAATTTGGCCTCTCTGTCAATACTCACATGTGAATTTGCCCAGGCTATGTGAAGGTAATTGAAGTCATCCATTATTACAGCTCTGTCTCTCTTTGATGCCTCTCTGATTTGCTTCTCCAACTCCAGGTCTCTCTCAGTGTTTTGATCTGGTAGGCAATAGCACGTCCCCTAGTAACACACCTTTCAGTCCTTGTATGGTCACCCATAATGACTCCGGTCCTCCCAAATTTTCTAGCTTGTTGGATCCTATCCCTTCTTCAGTATACAGTGCTACTCCACCCCTAATCTGCCCCTCCCTCTCCCTGTCAACAGTGCCATTTATATAACATATGCTAGGAAAAGTGAAGCATTTTGTTTTGTTTTGTTTTATTTGTGCATTTAGTGTATTTTTATACTTTATATACCGATATCTTTATATGCTTTATATACAAATAACCGGGCAGTTAACAATTCTAAAACACAAACAACAATTAAAGTACCAAATCAATTAAAACAGCTTAAAATATAGCTAAAATAACTTTAAGACGTAAAACTTTAAAACGATGGCGAAAAGCCTCATTAAATAGCGATGTTTTCACATTTTTCTTTAAAACATCCAGAGCTGAGGAGGCTCTAATCTTGGTTGGGAGCGCATTTCAAAGTCCCGGGGCAACTCTTAAGAAGGCCTGGTTTGGAGTTTATTTATTTTATTGTTGCATTTATAGACCGCTTTTCGTTAAAAGACAACCCCAAGGCGGTTTACAAAAGTTAAAACATACAATAAAAAGACAATAAAAACATTAAGCTAAAAAATATAAAAACAAACCAAATTTAAAATCTATAAAATACAAGCATAAAAACAACACAGCAGGTTGCCACCAAACAGTCCGGTGGCAATTGCAACTGGACCTGGACATGTAGAGCACCCACATGAGTGCACTATCAAGCCCCATGTCCCACATGGGGCTTACACTCTGTAGCTCGGCCCCCTTTCTGTCCATGACTATACAATAAGGCTCTTCACACGAGCGGTGCGGAGAGTCTTAAAGGGCTCTGCGGCCAGCCCTGGGCGGCCAGATTGGTCACCCACACGATTACTGGCTCCGTCAGGGGGTGTCCCGGTTGGAGAAGCAGGGATCGGGGGCTTCCCGGCCCCCATGAGCCCTAGAATGCCCCACATGAGTGCACGGGGCATTCTAGGGTGCCCTTCAATGCCGGGAGGCTTGTTGTAGCCTCCCAGTTGGGGGTGTCCTTGTGAACTGGCAAAGAGCCACACCAGCTCACCATCAGGTAAATGGGCTTAGCGGAGCTTGTTTAAGGGGAGGCATTTAGGGATGCTTGCTGCCGGGAACCACATGGCTCTCGTTGCAGTACACGAGCAGCAGGAACCGGGCTGGGCTCCCTTAGCCCGGTTCCTGCTGCTCGTGGGAGTCACCTCTTTGAGGATGCAAATACTGTACTCAGTGGGGGAGGAAGCTTCAGCGACTGGGTACGCTGGACTGCCAGCATGGATCGGGGGTGGGTGGGGGGTGGTTAGAGCACATTGGCATGGGGGCCTTGCTTGCCAGCATGCGTCTAAAGTTGTTCTCGCTGGGTACAGTCCAGCATCCACGCTTCATATAATACCTGAATAGGGTTTGTACCTCTTCTGCTTGTCAGTACAGTGTGCTGTATTTGCAAATGTTAATGCCAAACGCACATGTCTGCATGGATTGGCTTTTCAGACATTGCCACGTAATAGCCTTTGTGTCTCTGCATGGCAGCACCGGCGGTCAGTGCAAGCAGGCTGGAAGCCATGGCGGCAAGAATGGGCCCTCCGTCCTGCTTATGTGGGTAAAACGTTTTGCATGCTTTTGCCTTCGTTATTGCTGGCATGGTTTCAGAGGCAGGACCTGGCCGGGGGGCAGGGGGGGCGGCGGCGGCGGAATGTCTCTCTAATTCCTCCCTCTTAATTTTAGTGGTCTCAGTATGCTTGCTTGATATAGCTTAAACATGTTCTTAAAAATCACACATAGAGAAAAATTTTGCTGAATCTTTAAAAAAGCACTATAAGAGAGAACTTGCAAGATGTATAAAATCACATACGTGTAGTGTTGTTTCCAGGACGGGCGCCGGGGGGTGGTGGTGGTGGTATCCAAATTCCTAGAATGTTTAGGCACTAGGCCTTGTACAAAGCTGAAGGGGGGACCTAGATTCCCAGCTGGCACTATTTTCACTTTTAACCAGGTGCTCAAGAATTTTTATAGCTTTCTGCCTACTTATTTCTAAAGGGGTAACCGAAATAAAATCATTCTCCTTCCTGAGAACCATCCATGTCATGTTGACATCCTTGGATAGTAACTTCAGGCAGAGGCATGTGGGATGGGTGTCACATCAGGACAGGTTGGGAAGAGGATTTTGTTTGATGTTCTACCAAAACCACTTGGCTGTTTGGAATGTGCAGCTTTTTCTGAACCATACAAGCAGATGCTTGTAATGAGCACCAGGATTTGCTCAGGAAGTCCCTGTGTTTGAGTGCTTCATAGAGCCCTGAATATTATTAACATCGACATAGGTAGGCCAGCAAAGGTGAAATAACCTTCTCAGGACCATAGCCTGAAAGGAAAATTCCTCCCAGAATAGCTTCTTGGCAGGACAACCTGTTCCCTTTCACAGAGCATGGTCAGCACAATACGACATGTATTGCTTACTGCCCGCTACATCAGTTATAGACGGCAATGGGCATAATCCACAGGGATACTTTCTGGCACTCGCCCTGTTGACATGCACAAGGTCTGTGCAGAATCCCATGACATGCCAAGTGGTTGTGGGTGCAATTTCTGGATCTCCTGGATAAAGTACTTCATTGCTTTAGGAGTGGAACATGTGCACAGCTGCTATGTATGTTTCACTAGTACCAGTGACATCTATTTCTGCTTCCAGCAGGTGACAAGCATTCTTAGAGGGACTGTGCCAGCCGCCTGGATATGTGGGTGGGACCAGTCTAGCATGGTTTCCTCCATGCACAGCTCCAGATACTTACATATACAAGTCATAGCAAGGTACCCTGATTGTAAATCACCCTGGCTGAATTGGGAAATTGGTGCAATGGATATACTTCATCTATGCTTTAGTAGCAGTAAGTTGCACTACTTGTGGAAAGTGCTTTAAAGCAGGGGTTCTTGAACTGTTTGATATTGTGGCACCCCCCACCCCGCAAATAATAACAATATATAAAGCAACATATCCCCCCTCCCTATGATTAAAGCTACTGGTTGACACCCTTACTAATGAAATGTTGACCAGAAACATGTTGCTGAGGGCCAAGCAATGTGTTTCCAGTCTAGCAGAGCTTTTCCGGAGTGCCGGCAAGCTCTGAAAAGTGTTTGCGCTCTTGCGCAAAGGCAAAAAAGTACCCGGACTTTGGAAGCATGGCAGACCAGCATGGGGGCTAGTGCTTTGTTGATGTTAGGAGTACCCACACTTCGTTAATCAGCAGGTGAGCCATTGATTTAGTTAGGTAGAGATAATAAAAGCACGTTTACCTTTTCAATGAGAAGGATGGGCTTGCTTAGCCCTACTTAGTTTTTCAAACTTGGTTTTTTGTTTCTGACTGTCAGTATAATTTCAGGTTCCAAGTTCTTTTCGCCAGGTATTTGCTCTTTCTAGCAGCAACTGCTGAAAATTCTGATTCACACAAGTAGAAATCAAGCCAAGGGAGCCGGTATTCCCAAAGCTTTCTCACTTAATTCTTTGTACTCAGCTTGCACACTCCTCCAAACTTTAGGAAGAGACCTTGTCAGGAATTGATGAAGAGCAGCTCTGACTTCTCTGAGGGAGACAGGAGCTGAAAACCACCGGACCCCTCTGCTGCTCACAAAGCCAGGGGCAGGCGCAGCAATGGTACTTCTCTGGCCATTCACTAGTTAAGCTCGAGTGAATGTCTCCTGAAAGGGAACTTTCCCCTGGCTTGCCAGCCCAAACAGTCAAGTGCTGACTTGCTTCTGTCTCCATCTCTCTCCCATCACCCTTGACTGTCTCCACACCTCAGAGATGTCAGGTAAGGCATCTGCCCCCCTGATCACTCCCTCCTGATTCCTGAACCCCAATTTGAGAACTGCTTTAAGGCATTTGAGGAGAACAAATATGGGAATGGTCTCTAGGCTCTTCCACCTGATAAAGATTGAGTTTTTCCATTTTTGTATATCTAAGCCAGTTAGACAATGACTGAAAGTACAAATTCATTGATCTTAGGAAGGCTCTCCACATGAGCAGTGTGGAGAGCCTAAAAGGGTTTTGTGGGGAGAGCAGAGATGAGCAGGGAGCCCGCCCTTGGCAGCTGGATCGGCTGCCCACACGATTACCGGCTCCGTCATGGAGCCTGTTGGGGCGGCAGGGTTTGGGAGCTTCCTGGCCACCGGAAGCACCAGCATGTCCCACATGAGTGTGCGGGGCATTCTGGGGAGCCCCACCCCCCCACCCCGATGCTGGGAGGCTTGTTGAGAAATGGGGTTAACGCAGCGCTCACTCTGCTAACCTCATTTAAGTGGGGGTTTAAGTGGGCTTGCTGCTGGGAGCTGTGTGGCTCTCGTTGCTTCCCACTATTGGGAGAAATTGGGCTAGCCTTCCCGATTTTTGCTGGTTGTGGGAATAGCCTCAATATCTTGCATTTCTCTCTTTGCTGCTATCTGACTGTTACAATCTGCTGACTGTTACAATCTAGGTAGAGCACAGTCTGTCTGTTAAAGTCAGCTAGCGCTCTCTTTCCAGGGCAATGCATCTGCATGGTTTGCAATTATAAATGTCATGTGGTGTAAGGATATATGGTTGTGGTATAAAACTACAAACCATGAATACTTGGTCTCATTTTATGCTATCTTGATTCTGGGATTTTTTTCAGGATTTATCTACTACCTTTGGAATATTCAAAACTCAAATTTTAAAAAAGAGTCACAAAATGAAACTTTACCCTTGTTTTTGTAGGCATGTCTTTAGATTGTTCACAGACCCTTTGATAGGCAAAGTGGGCATCTGTTCCTATTGTAAGCTCCTCCAGCAAAAATTACCTCATTTCTTTTTTGAGTGTACTATGCTCCCAGCAGAGAGGAGTTGCTAGTATTTTGAAGAAAGCTCCTTGTTTCCATGGCTTTTACATTTCCTACCTAAATAATTTCAAAAGTCTGTTACTGTGCTTATGGCCTCTTTTGGTGAGTTCAGTTTCACCAAAAATGAAATGAAAACCTTTAACTTGATTCACTGCAGCCAGTGCATTGCACAACATATAGAGACAGGCCCATCTAGAATGCGGACTGACTTTGTTTAGCTCAAACTGAAGCAGAAACTTCATTTCCGAATCCGGCATTTGTTGGCGTTGCAGCTCCTGATGGGCATTGACTCTTAACACCAGCAACGCTATTGATCATTAGGGGCACTATGCGTGAGCAAGGGAATCCCCCCTCTGACTATGCTTTCTCTACTCTACTTCCCCTTTGTTAGACTGATAGTTTCAGGTTTCATTCTCTCACCTGGAGAGAGAAATTTCCGCCTTCTCCCCATCCCCATCTATGTGGGTCATGCAACCCTCATGGACATATTCCTGGACATGACAAGGGCTTTTGCCTGCAAAGGAGAGAAGCAAAAATTCCTTCTCCCTCTGCCCACCCAGCACTGCAAAACAAGCCCTGCATAGAGTTCGTTTAGTCACTTGTGACTATGGAACTCTTTCTCCTCCCTCATAAAGCTGCAAGAGCATGTCAGGCAATACAGCTTGTTATGTTCTCAAATAAAAGCAGCTACCAGTGCAACTTCATGTTGCTCCCCTGATGCTTGGCCTTTCCAAAAGCCTGCTTCAGTTGATGTCTTCGTCTCCCTGTGGGTAACCTATGACAATTTGGGGCAGGCTGTGGAGTGGAGACTGCCTTGTTTGGCCTGATGGATACTCTCCAGTTGGGAATTGATAGAGGGAGTGGGACTCTATTGGTCCTTTTCTATCTTCAGCGATTTCCGATGCTACCAACCATAGTATGCTTCTGGACCATCTGAGAGGGTTGGGAGTGGGAGGAGCTGCTTTAGAGTGGTTCCACTCCTACCTCTTGGCAGATTCCAGATGGTGTCACTTGGAGACAGTTGTTCTTAAAAATGTGAACTTTTATATGCCGTCCCCCAAGGCTCCATACTGTCTCCAGTGCCCTTTAACAAACTGCTGGGAGAGATCTTCAGGAGATTTGGTGCAGAGTGTTATTAGTATGCTGATGACACCCAAGTCTATTTCTCCATGTCCACATCATCAGGAGAAGGCATAATCTCCCTAAATGCCTGCCTGGAGGCAGAGATGGGCTGGATGAGGGATAACAAATCAAGACTGAATCCAAATAAGATGGACATACTTATTGTGCAGGGTCAGAACTCAAGAGACAGTTTTAATCTGCCAGTTTTGGATGGGGACACACTTCCCTAGAAGGAACAGGTACACAGTCTGGGAGTGCTTCTGGTGTCTCAGGTTAGATGGTAGCCAGAGGTGCTTTCTATCAGCTTTGACTGATACGCCAGCTGCATCCATTTCTTGAGATAAACGACCTTTTTATCTTATACTAAAGATAAATAAATAGATAAATAATAAAGAGTAGCACTTATGCTGGTAATCTTCAGACTTGACTACTGCCATGCACTCTATGTGGGGCTGCCTTTCTACTTAATCTGGAAACTGCAATTGGTACAGAATGAGGCAGCCAGGTTGGTCTCTGGGTCATCTCTGAGAGACCATATTACTCCTAAATTAAAATTAACTATTCAGGCTACCAATACATTTCCAGGCAAAATACAAGGTGCTGGTTAAAGCCCTAAACAGCTTAGGCCCAAGGTATTCAAGAGAATGTCTTTGTCACTATGAGTGCCATTGCCCATTGAGATCATCTGGAGAGGTTGGCTTGCACTTGCCACCAGCTCATCTAGTAGCTACACAGGGATGGGCCTTCTCTGTTGCTGCCCCGAGACTCTGGAATGTGCTCCCTGCTTAAATGAGCCTCCCCATCTCTGACAACTTTTAGGAAGTCTCTAAAGCAGGGTTTCTCAACGTGTGGGTCCCCAGATGTTATTGGACTTCAACTCCCATAATCCCCAGCCCCAGTGGCTTTTGGTTGGGAATTATGGGAGTTGAAGTCCAATTACATCTGGGGACCCACACGTTGAGAATCCCTGCTCTAAAGACACATTTTTCCACCCAAGCTTTGACTTGTGGCTTTAAATTGTTTTAAGGTTTTAATTTCTGTTTTAATTTGTTTTATGTTGCTGTAAACCACCTAGAGATGGATGTTTGGGGCTGTGTACAAATATAAAAAATAAATAAGATATAGTTTGCTGCCCTTTTTTTGACAGAGAATCTGTGACTTCAATAGTTGCATGGCAATGTGCACAGCCTGGACCTATAGTTCTCCTCAACAGGAAATAACACAACCCTGGATTTCAAAATATTAAGTGTTTTACTCCCACTTGGCTACTGACAAGTAAACAGGCCTCTTTGTTCTCTGCTTCACACCAACCAGGCGCATGGACTTTTTCTCACCAAGCAACAGACTTCCTTTCTAAGGGCATCTTGTTGTGTTAATTTTGTACTCGGGTACAGAGTTATCCATGCAAAAATATCCATGCAAAAATACACTGGCTCTGCATCAGTTGTTGGGGTACACATGTATGTAAATCACCACTTTCGCTTTCTCAGTCCACATAATAGGGGTTGGGGAAGAGTCAGTGCCCTACTTCTCTGTACATTGAAAGGAAAGTAGCATGAAAATTCTAAATGTTTTTTACAACACTTTGCTAGCAATAAAGTTCCAGCGTTCATTTCAATATAATTCATTCTGTAATGCAGATATAAATTGCATATCAGATGCTTCACAGAGCTCAGAAAATGAATGATAAATTAATAAGTACATTGCCTAATCCCACAAGCCTCTGTTGTAATATAACAGTTTGCAGGCTCAAGCAATAAGGGTATAAACATTCTAATGTTCTGGGACCCACAGTACTAGTGCACTTTCAGCTGTCCCAGTCCCCCCTTTTCCTCACCCCCAAATACAATTATGCCGTGATTCTAGATGGATACAGTTGGGTACAATTATGCCATGAATCTGTTCTGATGAGCAGCTTAGCCCAGGTTAGGGCAGCTTTGTGTGGAGTGCTGGGATCCACGTAGATCCCGTTCTCATGCCCGGCTCTTAGCCAAGGCTCAGGGAGCAAGCACTCCCTCAACCCGGCTGCCGAGATCGTGTGTCTCCTCGGGCTCCATGCAGCCTGAGGAGACAGAGAGATGGGCGCCTAGAGTGCCCATCTGACAGAATCCCCCAAGGCACTGCGCTCATTGCGTGGTGCCTTATGGGATATCCGGAGGCCAGGGAAATGAGTCCCAGCCTTGGTTGATCCGCACTACTCTCGGCAGCATGGGTTGAGTGGGTGCGCAGCTTATCTGCCAAAGAAACAAAAATCAGTTATCTGGGGGAAGATAGGTTGAACCCTGTCTCCCGCTCACCTGCCCACGTGGTCCTGTGACTAGACCCCATGATTCCCTGTGTGGGGGCCAGTGGGGTTTATAACTTAGTTTATGTAAAGAGTTGCAGATGGCAACTCAGTGGCAAGCAGAGCAGAGCCTGGTAAATTTTATCCACTGAACATGATTAGGATGCTTCTGCTTGCTTACAATGTGATCCTCTTATGATCGGGCTTCCATGACAAGATACATTAAAGACTGCTGAACCATTTCTCTTTCTCTAACACACACCACACACTTCTTGGTTTTTCTTTCACACACCCTTAGAATGTCACACACAAGGAAAATAGTTTGTTGTGGGTGTGCTGTGTCTCCATTGTGACTTAGAGCTAATATCCTGTTCGGTGGCTTTCCATTTTTCCTTGAAACAAAGTTCATGCTTGTGGATTCTCAACAGAAACGATCCAGAACACCCACTGAAAATAGGATTGTTTGATGATTTTTTTCCTTTCTTTATTCCATCCAATTCTTTCCAGGTCCCTGCCAATTGTAACTAGGAACAAGCTGCTTTGAGGCCAAGCACTGAAAGATGTTTTTGTTTCCCTGGCAAGCAGAAGGCCAAACCATACAGTGATTTTGTAACCCTTGAAGAGCTTGTGTCTGCAGTCAGTAACACAGCAAAAGGCACATTTTGAACCCTGGACAACAAAAAAAGAGACCTTAACCATGGGTGTCCAACTTGTGATATTGAGGCCACAGCACAAGCAATGGGTGTCTGTGGCACTCTTGGATAGGCAGTAGGCATCATGGGCCGGCATGTGTCATAGTTCAAAGCATGTGCTTCGGCTTTTCTCCTGCATCGTGGCGCAGGCCCTGGTGGCGCAGTGGTAAAACTGCCGCCCTGTAACCAGAAGGTTGCAAGTTCGATCCTGACCAGGGGCTCAAGGTTGACTCAGCCTTCCATCCTTCCGAGGTCGGTAAAATGAGTACCCAGAATGTTGGGGGCAATATGCTAAATCATTGTAAACCGCTTAGAGAGCTCTGGCTATAGAGCGGTATATAAATGTAAGTGCTATTGCTATTGCTATCGTGCTAATCTATAGCCTGGAGGCAACACACAGAGACTGAGTATACAATATGTAGTGTGTACCGCTAGAGCCATTTGGTTTTCTTTGGTAGAATGGCTCTGTGGTCACCAGGAGTTGACACCGACTTGTTGGCACTACTTTACCACTAGAGCAGCACTGTCTGCTTTGGATTGGCCTTGTAGTACATGCATCAATGGGACTGACCACTGCTGATAGAAACATTTCCTTGGCTAGTGCATTTGAATTGTGTGGGACATAACTTATACACACAATTGCTGTGTAAGTTCTGTCTAAGCATCCATTGTGGCACTACAGTTTTGAAACCGGAATCACGAAGTATAATGGTGCTTGTAGAGGAGCTCGGATGCCAATGATGAATGATCCAGGGGTGTGTACAGGGCTTCAAATATGCATGCAGAGTACTGGATGAACAAGGCTGCTTTGTTCTCTGGTGCAAATGTGGGAATTCAGTGTGTGCACAGTGAGAATTATCCATCATGCACACAGCGCACTTGCCAGCATTGAAGAAAATGGGGCAGCCCTAGGAGCTGGACACAGTTTTTAACTGAAGCCAGAGGCTATTCCAGCTAAAGAATGAGGTTTCTGGATATATATATATATTTAAAAAAAAAAACCTGTTTATTGATATCCTCCCCCCTCCTCTTTCAGCTTATCTTGAAATGACTACAGCAAGATACAGACCTACGTGGGACTTGGTGCTTGATCCTCTTGTGTCCTGTAAGCTCTGCCTAGGGGAATATCCAGTGGAGCAGATGACAACAATCGCACAATGCCAATGCATCTTCTGTACTCTGGTTAGTAGGCTTCCAGCCATGTGTCTGCCTTGGCTACCGTTCATTATGCAGCCACCCCTTCTTAAGTGTCATTGACATCAATGTGGAACTGAGGTCTAGGTTCATCTGCTGTTTCCTGTCTACATAGTGAACATTTCTTAGGCACGTGGCAAAAGTCTTGCTTTGTTCTGTGATGGTGCTACTGCACCTCTTGTCCAATGGTAGTGTTCTGCTCCCCAATATTGCATCAGGGAAACCGAGGAGATTTCTGGACTGCTTAAGGAAAGAAGTAGGACAAACTTTAATGTTATAAATATCAAAAACAAACATGCCACTTTTCTACCAAAAAAAAAAATTCTGAAAGTGGTTTACATAATAAAAGGTATGAGAAAATGATTTCCCCAAGGGGCTCAGAATATAAAAAGAAACACAGAGGGAAAAGCAGCAACAGCCATTGGAGGGTAGGGATGTTCATGGAACTGGTTCCGTGCACTCCCGGGAAGTTGGGCTGTGTGTGTGTGTGTCCTTTAAGGGGCAGGGAGGGTGCCTCACCTGCCCATCTCGGCCCCACTGCTTTCCCCCTTCCTGCTCTCTCCCAAAAGGCATGGGCACAGGGCTGCAGCATTCCTCCTTGCAGCCCTGTTCAGCATTGCCCCACAAATGGCCAGCGTGTGTGTGTGCTGTGCACATGCACGTCAGCCATTTGCGTGGTGATGCTGAACGGGGCTGCAAGGAGGAATGCTGCAGCCCCACTCCCATGCTTTTTGAGAAAGCGCCAGCAGGGGTGGGTGGGTGGGGAAGCAGGGGGGCAGGGATGGGCTGGTAAGAGACCGCTCCAGAAAAGGAGCGCCGAACTGGTTCCATGTACATCCCTACTGGAGGGACACAGTGCTGGGATGAACAGGAACAGTTGCTCTCCCCGCTTCAAGATATGAGAGCCTCCATGCCTTTTTCAACAAACATGGGATGTCTTTCTGCGACCTCAGCAACATTTCAAAAAGGAAAAGGAGAGCAGTTTTTTAAATGGATGCATGGTGCATTGCCACCTACGTTTCAAAAAGCAGTATGCTTGGCCTTCAGGGGAAGGCCATAAGTGTGTGAGTGTGATATGGGTGGAAAATGGGTGGGAGTTCAGATAGCATTGTGCATGCCCTTAACCTAGGTAAAAGCCCGAGGTAAAAAGCTGGGGCGGGCAGTGCCGGGATATACATGGATCCCGACACTTCACACACGCAGCCCAACCCCGGCTGGGGCTGCCCTAGTCTGGGTTAGGCTGCGTGTGTGAATACCCTTGTTAACTTTTTAAAAACTGTACTATTATAACTGAACAAGGCTAGGTAATATTTCTATTCATATGACTCATTCACTGAACAGTGCTTATCTTTGGCTCTTGAAACACCAGAGGCAGCTTACAGTTACAAAATCTTTTAAAAAATAAAATTAAAACAGAAATAAAATAAAGCAGCAGTAACTATTAAGACAAAAGCCAATTTTTTAAAGGCAGTTCTAAGTAGATAGCAAGCCGGTTCTTCAAGTATTATCATCATCATCATCATCATCCTGGCTAATGATGGGACCAGTGTTCCCTCTAACAGGGATTCACAAATGTTGTTGACTACAATTCCCATAAACCTCAGCCAAAGGCCATTGCAGCTGGGGATGCTGGGAGTTGTAGTGAACATCATTTGGGAATCCATGTTAGAGGGAACACTGGATGGGACTGGTCAGTTGACAATATTTAACTGGCCAATTGACAGGCATGCCAGCCTTAATCTTCCTACCCCCATTTGTCTGCCTCCACCTATCTTCCGGCATTGCCGCTGCCTGCCTCTCTTCCAAACCTTTAAAGCCACAATTAGCAGTGTGCATTTTCCCACACTTCAGTTTGCAACCCGAAATGCAGCACAGTGCCATGATGTATCCATGTGTATCTCCTTGAACATACAGTGCACATCCAGAACTTGATGTGCAGCTGGCCTCATATTTCTTCTGCTCCAGCTGCAGAGTAAGCAGTGGCCTTTAAGGCAAAGAGGGTGAACAAGGCCAGGCAGACAGCTACACACAAGCTGCTGTCCTCTGCACATTTACTTGAAAGTCTGTTGAAATCAATAGACCGCACTGCAGAGACAGGTGTGTGTAAATTCCAGACCTGAGTGACTTGCTTAACTGGGGAAAATTAAATGTAATTGTTAAAGTACAACGATCCACAATATATTTCAGCACATGGGTTGAAACTGCTAGAACATCTTTTTCAGTTCTGTGGGTTTGGGTCCCCCCACCCGCCAGTTCAGTGAAGAGTAACATTTTTAGATCCCTGTGTGCAGAGAAAGAGCCAAGTATATGATTCACAAAGAGGTCTTTCAGAACTGCATAGTCAGAATGAAGGGAGATCTTACGCCAATGCTGAAGTCTGCACAGATAGAGAAATATTATAGGAGAGGACTGAGTAGCTTTCACTTTCTTGGCAACCCCTGAAATGTTGTTGTAAAGGAGCTCATAAGGGATAATCTCCTTTACACATTAGCATAACCTAGTCATTCTTGGACAGGAAAAGACTTGGTTGGCTTTATTCAAAGCGTTGTATTGTGGAAGACTACACAAAGCATAGTTTCCCATGTTTTGTGCCAGGCTTATGTCTTGGTTTGGAATAAATGAGTCTGCTTTCCAGTTTGCATGTACTAAAATCACATGTGTGAGGTTGCATGAAACAGTTGACTCAAATTAGTAAATACAGTCAGCACACTCTGGGGAGAGAGCTGTACCCATCCCATACTGAAGAAATGTCCACATCCCATGCTGACCAAACTTCCTTGATTAAAATACAGTTCAAAATGGAAGAGCATCTCTCTAAACAGTATTAATTAATCCTATCAGCAATTTCTGAGACCGGTGCCTTCCCAGAATGTGTTCCAGTCTCTCAGCCAGTCATTCCACCACCTGCAGCCAGGATAATACAGTGTTCCTGGAAACTATAGGTTAATCTCTTTTAACACACTGTGTCTCCAATTTAAAGCAAACTTTGATTAAACAGCCAAATTAACAGTAAAGGGATTACTCCGTGTGTACCGACACAGGCTTAGAGAATGGAAGGCCCTTCCCCTTCCTCTGGCTTCCACCAGTTCTCCCCCTTGCTTACTTCAGCTCCTTCCACTGTACGGAACACCTTCCAGAGGGTCCCCAATCCTCAGGAGTGACTTTGAGGGGTGCAGAGGGGGCTGCGGGCAGTAAAGAGGAGCCAGGGAAGCCCAGTTTCTGCCAGTGGCAGTCTATTGACAGTTCTTTAGATTCAAGCCAGCAGCATCCTGTAAGCAAAGGGTTCCCGAGCTTGGATCCCCACCCAGATGTTGTCGGACTACAACTCCCAAGATTCCCAGCCACAATGGCCAGGTGACCAAGCAGACCCCTGCTGTGAGCCTTTCTGACAAGCTAAGATGGAAGTGTCCAGCTTTAAGTCAGATTCTGTTTTGCCAAGTGAGGACGTCATCGCAGTCTTCTTTAGCCAGCATAGCGTAGTGGTTAAGAGTGTTGGACTAGGACCGGGAAGACCTGTTTGAATCCCCATCCAACCATGAAACTCACTGGGTGACTCTGGGCCAATCACTTAGCCTAACCTACCTCACAGGGTTGTTGGGAGGATAATAATAAGCATGTACACCGCTCTGAGCTCCTCTGAGGAAGAGTGGGATATAGATGTAAAACAAAAAAAAAACAAAACCACCAATATAATACAGATATATGGCAAATTGATATAAACCCCTATTTGCATTCCTGCAAGCATTCGGAAGGCAACAGTGGGAGGCAGGCCTTCACAGATCAGCTTGCCAGGATGCCCCAGCCCCTCTAATAAGGCAGGAAGCCCAGGCATATACAGATTTCCTGCCTAGAGTTCTCCATAAATTGCAGAGAACTCTGGGAAGGTCTTTTACATCTTCTGCCTGGTCCAGAGCTCAGCCGAGAGAAGTCTTACGCAGAGCAGGGCTGGAGATGCTTTGGAGCAAGCAGACCAAAGCATAGTGCAGCAGAGAGAATTTTGCAGAGGAGAGGTGTGATGTGGTTCTTGCTATCTTATTGGGCTCTGGAACACGTGCAGAGGACTGAGAGGAAGGGGGAGGGCCGGTGGTGATATAACAGAATAGCTCTGTTAATGGCTGATTACAGAGTTATGCCAAATGTTGTGGAAATCCTTAATTGGGAGTGTGTGTTGCATGCACCAGAATTTCCTTTTGATATCAGGTGGCAGAGCTATGAAATGTGGTGCAGTGGGGAAATGCTTGACTAACAAGCAGAAGGTTGCCAGTTCGAATCCCCACTGGTACTTTATCAGGCAGCAGCATTATAGGAAGATGCTGAAAGGCATCATCTCAGACTGCGTGGGAGGAGGCAATGGTAACCCCCCCCCATGTATTATACCAAAGAAAACCACAGGGCTCTGTGGACACCAGGAGTTGAAATAGTCTTGATGGCACTCTTTACCTTTACTTTAAACCTTGGGTAGCCACTGCCAGTCACAAGAGACTTGACTGGGCTGAAAGGGAGGGCCAACACTCCTCCAGTGGCTGTGGCTGGTCTCTGCCTTGTGTTTCTTTTTAGATTGTGAGCTCCTTGGGGACAGGGGGCCATCTTATTCATGTATTATTTTTCTATGTAAACCACTTTGAGAACTTTGGTTGAAGAGCGGTATATAAATATTTGTAGCATTAGTATTAGTCAGGGGCGTAACTACTATTAGGCAAGGGGAGGTGGCTGCCTGGGGGCCCCCACGCCTCAAGGGGCCCCCCAGAGGAAAGTCACATGACTGTATATTGTGAAGCGTGTGTGTGTATCAGCGAGGGGCCCATTTTAAAATTTTGTCTCTGGGCCCACTCCAGCCTTGTTACGCCCCTGGTATTAGTCTCAACAGGAGAGCTGGTCTGGTGGTAGCAAGCATGACTTGTCCCCTTTGCTAAGCAGGGTCTGCCCTGGTTGCATATGAATGGGAAACTACATCTGTGTAAGATATTCCCCTTAGGGGGATGGAGCCACTCCAGGAAGAGTATTTGCATGCTTGTCTGAGGAAGGTTCCAAGTTCCATCCCTGGCAAATCCAAGATAGGACAAGATTTTTTTTTAGAAATAGGACAAGATTTTTTTATTGAACCAACAGACTACCAAAGCATACAGTACGTTGCCAAAGCACAGTTATATACAAAGTAGTTGTTTGTACATCATATATCTACAAAGATTTACACACAAGGATTTGGAGACCCACAGGGTTATAAAGTATATGCAGGCAGTACTGTAACTCGGGGATGGGGGATTACAAGGCACATCAGGTAGGGCTGAGAGAGATTCCTGCCTGCAACCTTGGAGAAGCCGCTGCCAGTCTGTGTTTAGACAATGCTGAGCTAGATGGACCAATGTTCTGACTCAGTATATGGCAGCTTCCTATGGTTTTGTGTATGTTCTAGTCAGACTAAAGAAAGGCAGATTCATATGTTGAATCTTCCTAGTTTGATTCCATTAAGCTTGCTTGCTTTCTCTGCTTTCCAAGATGCATGTTCTGAATCTATTATTTGTCGTCTTTCCACCTAGAGTAATAAAATCATAGAGCTGGAGGAGGCCTTCTGATCCAAACTCCTGCTAGATGGGGATATAAACCTTTGGACTAATTTAGGAGATTATCCCATATTATTCAAACACATTATGAGTCCAAATAGGTGTTGCCCTGTCTAGCAGAATAGTTCTTTCCATATGTCTCATTTTCGACAATGAAAGCGACCAAACAGCACACTTCTGTGCTAGCCGTGCTCACTCCTGCATCCTAGTTTAATGTATAGCCACCGCTGTGTGCTCTTATGGTGCTTTGTGAGGGCATCCATTGCATGTGATGTTTGACATGTCGATAGGCATACGCTTAGTCCAGTGCCATTTTAAGAAAGCATCCCTTGTGGCTGCATCAAAGGCATGTTTGTGTCAACCATGACTGTGATTAAAAGCGCAGCAATGTTTTGCAGGAAATTACTTGCAAGCCCAGTAGGAATAGCAGGGCTCTGCAGAAACAGACCCATTTGTAAGCTTACATTTGTCAGCTGTGGGGAGTGGAGAGAGTGTGGGAGCTTTCCATGGTTATCAAGCTGTTTTCTTCTGGCGCAGAGAAGATTCATAGAACATTGACCTAGCTTCTTGCCCACTTTTTTGCGGGGGTGGGAGAATCACACAGTACTCGTAGGCTTGGTGCTCATTGTAAACCTCTTTCTCTTCTTCACCCTTCCCATGCTATACTTCAGCCTTGCAATAATCAGGAGGTTCCCCCAAATTCATTTGCCGAAGCCTTCTCCCTGCCACAGGGCTTCTGCTATTACCACACACACACACACACACACACAAACCTTGCATGCTTCTAAAAGATCAGACAGCGCCAGGAGGGACAGTTGCCACTAGTGTTGTGCTGTTTCTCCACACTGCTTCTCTAGTGGTGGTTCCTGATGTTCTCCCTTCCAGATTTTTTTGCTGAAGACTTTAAGTCTGTGATGGCAAAAGAATCTCAGCCTGCAGCATAGCTATGTAGACTGTGTGGGCTTCATTCTTTCGTTTCCTTTCCCTTCCCTTCCCTATGTAGAGAGAGAGGATACAGCCACCTTTCTCTGCTCCATTTGTGTAGGTGAACATGGTGGGGCTGGCTGTACTTTAACCCCCGCCCTCTCTCTCTCTCGCTCTCACTCTCACTCTTGTTCTCGCTCTCTTTCTTGCAAAACTATTTTTTTCATTTTCTTTCTAGGCCTCCGAACCTTTCTTTGAGACAAAGACAAATTGCATCACTGATGCCTATCATCTTGTAGTAATAATGTTTAGGATGAATGGATTATCGACTAATAATTTTCATTATAAGAGTCCAGTGTTTTTAATATGGCTGTTTGCTTAAATGCACCCTCCTGATGGCAAGAAATGTATACTGTTAGCTTCGATGCATGAATATTTAGTATCATATGGCACTATATGAGCATGGCAGAGTTTAGCTTTTTTATGTGTAATGACAGCCCAATATTTTATGTTGTGTGAAACGGTTTTGATCATGTTTCGCTTGGCAGTTAACTCAAAACCCTTGTGATGATGAGCCTGACCATGGGGAATATATTGAAATGACTAGGTCCTATGGATGCAGTCCATATGTGCAGCATAGAAAGAAGATTGTTGGTTGGCTGGTTTATATTTAGAAGTTTTCAGCCAAAAAAAAAAAAAAAGCTCTCAAAATGCTTTACACAGACAAATAAATAAGATGGTTCCTTGTCCCCAGAGGATTCACAGACTAAAAAGAAACATAAGGTAGACACCAGCAACAGCCACTGGAGGGATGCTGTTCTGGAGCTGAATAGAGCCAATTGTTCTCCCTCTGCAAAATATAAAGAGAATTGCCAGTTTAAAATGTATCTCTTCACCCGGTTAGTAGGGAACTGTGAACTGGGGAAAGAGATCTCTACTTTCCTGAAGATGTCAGGAAATGGGGGGGGGAAAGATTCAGATTAACTTTGGCAGAATTCCTCATAAGGGTGGGAAGAATTAAAAAAAACAAACCACAAACACCAATCATCCATAATGGTAAAGTGCACTTAGGTCTAAAAGTGCTTTTTGAGGGCTAAGTGTTGTCATTAAAAATGTACGCAGTTTCATTTTAATTCACATTCAGTATTAGCAAATAGGGAGAGATTCATTACGGATATGCCCATCTAACAGAGCCCTGCCATAGATGCCTATCCTGCCTCTCCATTTAACCCCAACACAGGATAATGTGGTTGCTGAGAACTGAGACCACATTTGCATAATATGGATTTTGGAGAAAGGTGCGCTGCTTTCAGTGACTACTTGTGTGTCTGAGTAGATATAATGTGTACCCAAACATAAGCCCGTGTCCTTCAAAAGAAGGGCTGCTGTCACTGCATGTATGCCTTTTTTGGCTATGTGCATACAGCCTTAAGATGCCACCAGTACAGGACAACCCCATTATCCGTGGGGGTTCTGTTCTGCGGGGGCGGGGGGGAGGTGATAGCAAAACCATGGATAATGGGGTATTAGGGCAATGGGAATTGGGGGGTTAGGTTCTTGAGGCAGCGGAGTATAAGGGCTGGTGAAAACGGTGCAAAGAGATTGCCGAAAATCGGACAAAACCGGACTGAAACTGGGGAAAGGCGGGGAGTGCCCTACCCTGCTCTGTATGTCCCCAGCTGTCCAGCAATGCCCTCCAAAGTAAAAATAGTGTTTTAACCCCCCAAAATCATGTTTTTTCCTCTTCCTTTCCCCCTTAAAAAAAAATTAGCAAAAGGAGCCACAAAATGTCTCCTGTCTTCAAAATAGCAGACAAAAATGACCTTGGAGGTAATTTCCACCCATCTCTGACCCACGGATATGCAAGTCTTAACCCCTTAAATGCCTAATTTTTCTGTGTATACGAAGATCGGGTGGCAATTACCTGACCGCGGATATGCGAAGCGGCGGGTGCCGGTCCACGATTAACGAGGTTCTCCTGTATACCCAGGATTGTAATGTATGAATCGAACTGTAGATAACTCTGCCTGAAATGTATTATATTTTAAAAATTATGATAGCTGGGTATATGCAGACATATACAAGTAGAAGAAGGCAAGCATTCACTTCTGCGTGGAGAGCTAAACCTGAGCAAAATACAGCTTAATATGCATAGGTCTTTTCATATATTGCCTGATCATCTAATCTGTCTTCAATTCTTGGTTAAGAAACACTGAATGCTATATGGAAGAAATGTGTCAGCTTTCCATTTAGGTGGAGGAACCACCCACTGATATGAATATAAAGGCCACCTGGGTATGCCATTGACATGCCTTTTTGGAATTGGTTTTTAAATGTGAATTCATTTTATATAAAGCACTGTGGGTGGAAAGCACTGTATAAATAAAATGGCTGAAATAAAATGCTCCAGTATTGTATTATTGAAAATGGGAAAACATAATTGTTGGTAAGATCATCTTGTAAAGGACTATGAGAGTTTGCCATTCATCTTAAAAGATGTTTTATAGATCAGGCCTGTTCAACCTTGCCCCCCACAGCTGTTTTTGGACTACGACTCCCATAATCCCCAGTCACAGTGGCCAGTAGCCAGAGACTATGGGAATTGTAGGCCAACATCTGCCAAACCTGAGCAGCCCTGCTTTAAAGCAGAGCTACTGGAGCCAGTGTGGTATGGTGATTAGAGTGCTGGACCCTAGTCTCCCCCGGTCCCTAGGACCGGGGAGACTCGAGTTCAAATCCCCCATTCAGCCATGATACTATTTGGGTGACTCTGGGCCAGTCACTTCTCTCTCAGCCTAACCTACTTCACAGGGTTGTTGTGAGGAGAAACGTAAGTATGTAGTACACCGCTCTGGGCTCCTTGGAGGAAGAGCAGAATATAAAATGTAAATAACAACAACAACAACAACAACAACAATAATAATAATAATAATAATAATAAAGGTAAATAATACTGCAATTCCCCACCCCTTGTCAACAGGTCCTATATACTATGCACAAAGAAAAGGACAGGAAGCCAAGAATTGCACAATTAGTTTTGCACACCCAAGGGTGCTGTGGGTGGGTTTCCTGAAAAATTACTATCATTGCAAATATGTACATACCACTTTTCAACAAATGTTCTTGAAGCAGTTTATGCAGAAAAATTAATAAATAATAAATAATATGTCCCCTCTTCCCAAAAGGGCTCACAATCAAAAAAGAAACATGAGTTGGGCACCAGCAACAACAGCTGGAGGGATGCTGTGCTGGGATTGGATAAGGATATTCACCACCACCTCACCGCATTTTATGACTTGGTAGCACTGATCAACTAGCCATGGGGAACGCCAAAGGCACCCCTCCTCCAAGCTACTAGTTATGCTAGGGCCCTGGATGTGACATGTGGAATCTGCTGCTGAAAGAGAACAAAGGCAAACAATCCCAGCAGATGAGCTGAAGCCTGTGGGTACCTCTTTGGATCCTGGTGACGTTGATTCTGTGCCCCCTTGCTCTTTCACCTAGGAACATTTTGCAGACTGGTACACTTCTCCTCCCTCCTCCCCTCATCACCAATTCCTGCCTGTATTTTCTGGTTCAAGTAGATAGTTTGAAATAATGACTGAACTGGGCAAACTGTGGTTATCACTATGATTATTTGCTTCCAAAACAGAACTGGAAACCACTTCAGACTAGGAGTGTGCACAGACTGATTTTTGAAGTTCAGTTAAACCGACCGGCCGGTCTGGTCCATTCCATTGAACCAGCTCAAACTGGTCTGAGGGGCTATACTTGTAAAGGGGAATTTACAAGCAAAGGGGAATCCTGCCTTTTAAAGGCTTCTAAGGGTGGCTGGTGGGGGGGATGAGGTTACCTTAAAAGTAGGTGCTTACCGATCCATCAGCAGCTCCTCAAAACCCCTAGCTGCCTGCCCACGTAGCAGTGTTGCAGTTCCACCTCTGTGCATCCGCAGTGGCTGGAACTGCCGCCACACAGGTGGGCTGCTGGGGGCAGCACCGGGGTTTCCAGGAGCCACCAGCGTATTGCTAAGCACCTGCTTTTAAAGATGCCCTCTCACCACCACCACCACCCTCCTTCCGCCCTTAGAAGTCTTTTAAAGGCAGGATTCCCATTTGCTTGTAAAGGGAAATCCTCACTGGATTCCTCTTCATACACATAACCCCTCAGACTGCCGAACCGGGTCGGATCTGTTTGGATTGCCGACCAAACCACCTATCCTGGAGGTCTGTTGGGTTCACAATAGAACCATCGAACCTGCCCAGTTCAATGTGGACTGGTTCATGCACACTCCTACTCCAGACCATGGTTTCTGGCTCTGGTTTGGTGGCAAATGATAGCAATATTACTTTCCGCAATTTGGAGTTGGTATAGAAGTCTGTAGCATTTGCAATGACCAAGCCATGGTTTGGCCACCATGTCTGAACTGGAATATGCCCCATTGAAATGTTAGAACCTGGTGATTCATGCTCATAGAAGTGGGTGAGGTCTCCTTTCATGAGGAGTGCAATGTTGGGAAACACGCCCATGGGAGATCGCAGTGTGATCTTGTTTGAAAAGAGCTTGAGGGAAAACTGGACATTACCCTGCTCATGTGAATAAATCCCTCAGAATATTTATGTTTATCAGATGACTAATACCGTCTGAATGCTTGTTAATAATATAATGTGTATTTTAGGAACAGAACGATATTTACAGCTCCTATATTTGACACTCTTACAGTGCCTGAAACAGTATGTGGAGCTTCTGATCAAGGAAGGCCTAGAAACAGCAATTAGCTGCCCGGATGCTTCCTGCCCAAAGCGAGGTCATCTACAAGAGAATGAAGTATGTTCCCTAATGCAAATTCTTCTTATGTACTAAAAGTCCAGTCCAGTTCTATGACCGGTGGTTTTTGGTGTTGCAATTAAGTACATATATCACCAAACCCATTGTCCCTTTTTGTCTAACACTCCTTTGGTTATGGCTACCATTAATTTGCTCCTTGTCTGTCTCTTCCTTTACAACAGATTGAGTGTATGGTTGCATCGGAAATTATGCAGAGGTATAAGAAGCTACAGTTTGAGAGAGGTATAGTATTCAGCAGCATCACTACTCCCAAACCCCCCAACTGACTATAACGTGTGTGGGAATTATTTCATTCCATATCTTCCGTTTTATTCTCATTGAATGGGAATAAGAATGTGACCCCATGTGTTTATTCAATAATCATACAGATGGGTGTGTCTGTCTGTCTCTGTCTTTTAAGCATAATTTTCTCCTTTGGGGAGTTGGGGCTGTTCTTGTCACATGCCTTTACAAACGTTGGTTGCTGACCACAGTCCAGCAAATCCATGCTTAAACCAACTGAAATAACTGAGCTTTAGAATATGGAACTCTCTGTTAGATTTTAGTCACACCCAGTTTAACCCTTGGTTGAAATGGGGGTGGATCATTTGAGATCTGTTACAGGGGAACAACAGCAGGAGAGAGGGCATGCCCTCACTTCTTGCCTGTGAGCTTCCCTGAGGCGTCTGGTGGACCACTGTGTGAAACAGGGGTGCTGGACTGGATGGGCTTTGGGTTTGATCTAGCAAAGCTGTACTTATGTTCTTAACTGACCAGAAGAAGGATCTTGGGGTTGTGGTGGACAACTCATTAAAAGTGTTGACTCAGTGTATGGCATCTGTGAAAATGGCAAATTCCATACTAGGGATCCTTAGCTAGGGGTTTGAAAATAAAACTGCTAATATTATATTGCCTTTATTGATTGCCAGGAAATTTAGGCCTGACAAATGAAAGTACTTTTTAACACAGCACAGCAGATTAATCTATGCAGTTCTCTGCCACAGGATGTGATAATGGCCACCAGCATAGGTGGCTTTATGAGGGGCTTGGACAAATTCATGGAGGACAGGTCTATCAGTGGCTACTAATCTTGATGGCTGTAGGCCACCTTCAGGCTCAGAGGCAGGATGTCTCTGAATACCATTTATAGGGGAGCAACAGCAGGAGAGAAGGCATGCCCTCACCTCTTGCCTGTGGGCTTCCCAGAGGCATCTGGTGTGCCACTGTGGAAAACAGAATGCTGGAATGGATGGGCCTTGGGCCTGATTCAGCAGGGCTGTTCCTATGTTTTTATGATGTTATGGAATATGAGGAGTTGTGGATGAGAAGTAACCTATGTTTCCTGTTCTGTATATTTCTCCACCTTATCCAATATAGAATTTGCGCATCTCTCCCCATAGGCAGGTGGTGTACTTGCAGTTGGGTTCCCTACATATTTTGTAATGGATAAAGCCATTCAGAATATGGTACTTAGAGTTAAGGATTGGGCATTCATATCTATATATTGCGATTCAATATTAATTTTGTGTTTTCACTTTTGCCATTGATTCTATTTCCATACAGAAGTGCTTTTAGATCCTTGTCGGACTTGGTGCCCATCTTCTTCCTGCCAAGCAGTTTGCCAGCTTCAAGAATCAGGGCCTCAGAATCCCCAGCTGGTACAATGTACCGCTTGTGACATAGAATTCTGCTCTGCGTGCAAATCTAATTGGCATCCAGGACAAGGTTGCCAAGAGAATCTGCCAGTCAGCTTCCTTCCAGGGGAGACAAGGTACTATGAACTACTAAGTGATGTCTGCATAATTAACAACACACTAGTAGCAACCCTTTCATCCAGGCCTAAAAAGATGTGGTTTCCAGAGTCTTTCTGCCTCAGGTGTGTCATTAGACAATTGTTTAAAATCTTTTTGTGTCACCATAGACTAGACAATAAGGCAAGGTCAGTGTAGATAGATGGTCCTACTTCTAAAATCTGGTGCACACAAGGGTTCCCAGGAGTATGGAAGGGATGGGGTAGTGTAAAATACTACTTTGCCATGGCTGCAGTCCTATGGCTCTTTCCCATACCCCTTGGAAAGGGCAGAGATCTGTGGTCACATGGCCTGTACCAATGTTCTTCTGTTTTTTTAAAATGAGTTACTAAGTGATGCATAAGCAGAAGACCCTGGTCACATGAGAGAAGCCCATTTCTAACATTATGAGTAACATGGGCAATAGCCACAGGAAATCGCTCCTAAACCATGAAAGTAATGTTGGAAGGAGCCCAGCTGTATGTAACTTGGGATATTTTTCACTCCTGGATACATATAATCCACTCCTGGATCTGGAACTGGAGACAGGCTTAATGCTAGCTGACCTGAATTTTTTGAGCTGTGTGGCAGCTATTTAGGCGAAATGACAAAAGGTGTGCTGTGCCAGTGGAAAGTGAAAATGTATGGCTGGGTCACAACTTCACAGAGACATACAAAGAGCTCCAGTTTTGAGAGTGTGCATCAGTGTTTAAGAAATTCAGCTTTTAAAAAAGAGTATTTCTCTCATAATATAATGAAAATATTTTTCCCCAGCTCTGTTTTTAAAATGGAAGAAGATGATGCTCCAATCAAACGGTGCCCCAAATGCAAAGTTTATATTGAACGGGATGAAGGATGTGCCCAAATGATGTGTAAGAACTGTAAACACGCCTTTTGCTGGTACTGTTTGGAATCACTTGATGTAAGTATATTTCACACCTTGGGGATCATAGGTATCCTTATCATGGGCCATAAATGCCCTATTTGTATGTTGATCCAGATTTTCAGAAGTTGTCCAGAGAAGTACTCAAAAGTTAACAAGTGAAAGATATTGGATTTCCTCAGCAGATAAAGCACAGACCATTGCACCCATATTCATTATTCATTGCTGTACTGTTATATGACTTTTACTGAAAAGTAGAACTGTAATAAAGGCTTAAACTTATGCCAATCAGACTAGTGTTCCCTGTAACAGGGATTCCCAGATGTTGTTGACTACAACTCCCAGAATCCCCAGTCAAAGGCCATTGTAGCTGGGAATGCTGGGAGTTGTTTGACCTTTGGAAATCCTGGTTATAGGGAACACCGATTCAGACTAGTAGTTGAAGCAAGCAAGCAAGAAGAATGGTGATTTTTGGTGGATCACACACACACACACACACACACACTTCCTTTTTCAACCCCCTGTGACCCCCAAAATAGATTCTCAGTGTTGGGGGATCCTCAGGAGCAGATTTTTAGGTAAATGAGGAATCTCCAAAAATTGCCCTTCCCTCCCTTGCATGAATGGAAGAGTTCTGTTCATGCAGGTACCAGTCTAGATGCTAATCATGGTTGATACATATCCCTAACTGCCATACAATTGAGCTTGAAAATATTCTGCTCTGGTCTGTTCTCAAAATCAGCTATATGAAAGGTATTTTTAAAATGCTATACAGGCTTGATGTATAGAGATACTCTGGTCTATTGGCTAGTCATTTTTATTTTAAAAAATTGAAGTTTACAGAGTTTAACCAAATCGGATGCATCATTGTATTGATATTAAAAGCTATTACAGTTCTGGAGAATACATAGACAGAATGCGTCATCAGTCATTTTACAGAACTCGTCTGTAATTGTGCTAGTCACACAGGGACACGTCTCACTTTAATTTTCTCCAGATTTATTTTCTAGCAAGACACAGAATATTTGTTAGGAAAAAAGGATGTGTACAATGTAATGTGTGGCCACATGATTGTATATTCTAGTAACACATCAGAAAACAGATTTTTCTGATGCCTGCCCAGCATGTCTGATGCCTCTCAGCATGTCTGTTAAGATCAGTAAATACACTTTCATGTCTTCTATAACGGCATGATTCCCCCCCCCCATTCCCATTACTCGATTCTGTGAGAGAGCCTTTTGTACTATTGAAGTCATGCAGAGGTGAGCAATGTATGACTCACAAACCTCATTAGCTGCAGCCTGTTCACTTGCTGCTTATGGGCCAGCTCGGTGGCATCATTGCACCTTGCAGAGTGGTGGGAGCCATGTCCTTTGATGTCATCATTACCCTGTGAGATGTGGATGGCCATTGATGCAGACATGCCATGTCATCTCTACTGCTGAAAAAGCAAGCAAAAGTGCAGCTCGTGCTTTGCAGTCCTCAAGCTGTGCCAGGGCTGCAGTTCTCATTGTCTGAGACAGCTCAGGAGTTCATAGCAGCCATGACATCTATGGGCCTATCCCAAGTAGTCTCGAGATCGACGCACATTGCTGGTCACATGCTTGATTTGGTCTTTCACTCTGATCAGAGTGCTCTGTGGGTGGGGACTCCTGTGATTTCCCCATTGTCATGGACTGACCACCTTCTGGTTAAGGTTGGACTCTTCCCATCACTTCCCACCTTTGCAGGGCTGAGGGACCTATTAGGATGGACCGCCCGAGAAGGTTATTGGATCTAATAGGATTCCAAGAAGCCTTGGATGGATTTAGTGTTGGCTCTGCTGGCAATCCTGTTGATGTTCTGGTGGAGAACTGGAACCACAAACTCACCAGGGCAGTAGACAAGACTTCTCATAAGTGTCCTCTCTGACCGGCTTCAAAACTAGCCCCTTGAAGTAGTATGGAAGAACTACAGGGGCTGAGGCGATGAGGTAGATGACTAAAGCGCAAGTGGAGAATGACAACTTGAAACCTATCCCAAGGTTGGGCCTATCCCAAGTAGTCTCGGCACTTTGGAGTAAACTCCACTGAAGTCACTGGCTGACATACAGAGCATGGATGCGCCAATGCAGCAAGAGGGGCGCCTAACGGAACTTCCCAGCTAACTGCATCTGGGAAGCTACCATTTTTGACGCCTTCCTCAGGAAGCCCTCTGTGCCACTCAAAAAAGGGCTCTACAGTCCTCGGGGACACATTTTTGATTGGCACAGATGGCTTCCTGGGGAAGGAGAGGGCTTCAGAACTTGCTGTTTCCTCACTGCACTGGTACAGTTAGTTGGGAAGTTCTGTTAGGCTGCTCTCACTGCACCAGTGCATACGTATTCTATATGTCAGCCAGTGAATTGACTGCTGAGGCAATACGACATGGGCTGCCATGTCTACGACTTGGCAAAAGTCTGTAATATTTTGATTGTTCAGCACCATGACCAAAATTTTTAATTGATATTTTGTAGGATGATTTCCTCCTTATACATTATGACAAAGGACCTTGCCGAAACAAGCTAGGTCATTCCAGGGCATCAGTCATTTGGCACAGAACACAGGTAAGGGCCAACTTACTTAGCAGTAGTATTTATTTATTTTATTTTATTTTATTTTATTTTATTTTATTTTATTTTATTTAACATATTTTTATACCGCCCAAAACTTGCGTCTCTGGGCAGTTTACAACAAGATAAAAACAATATTAAAAAGTAGTGGAGGAGGAACAACATAAGAACATAGGAAGCTGCAATATACTGAGTCAGACCATTGGTCCATCTAGCTCTGCATTGTCTACCCAGACTGGCAGCAGCTTCTCCAAAGTTGCAGGCAGAGCAACTCAGCCCTATCTTGGAGATGCCAAGGAGGGAACTTGGAACCTTCTGCTGTTCCCAGAGCGGATCCATCCCCTCAGGGGAATATCTTACAGTGCTCACATGTAGTCTCCCATTCATATGCAACCAGGGTAGACCCTGCTTAGTTAAGAGGACAAGTCATACTTGCTACCACAAGACCAGCTCTTCTCTCCTCCTAGTAGTAGTAAAGGTAAAGTGTCCTGCCAAGTCAGTTTCGACTCCTGGTGCCCACAGAGCCCTGCGGTTGTCTTTGGTAGAATATAGGAGGGGTTTACCATTGCCATCTCCCGCACAGTATGAGATAATGACTTTCATCTCATAGCATCTTCCTATATTGCTGCTGCCCGATATAGTACCAGCGGGGATTCGAACCACCAACCTTCTGCTTGTTATTCAAGTATTTCCCCACTGCACCCCTTAAGGTGGCCTACTACTGGGATCACCTTAAGTGGCGCTGCAGGAAAATGCTTGACTAACAAGCAGAAGGTTGCCGGTTCGAATCCCCGCTGGTACTATATCGGGCAGCAGTGATATGAGAAGATGCTGAAAGGCATCATCTCAGACTGTGTGGGAGGAGGCAATGGTAAACTCCTCCTGTATTCTACCAAAAGGAAACCACAGGGTTCTGTGGACGCCAGGAGTCGAAATGGACTTGACAGCACACTTTACTTAGCAGTAGCAGCAGCAGTAATCTCACCCTTTTTCCAAAGAGCTCAGTATAGCATACAAAGTGTTTCCTCCCCCATGTTATTCTCACAACAACTCTGTGAAGCTGAGAGATAATTATTGACAAAGCCAACCAGTGGATTTCATAACTGGGTGAGGATTTGGACACGGTTCTCCCTAGTCCACCACTACAACCAATGCCCCACAGTGGCTCTTTGTCTGCATCTGTGCTGTCTTTCTTATTAGTATCTTCATGCAGAAGTAGAGTGAATGATGATTGTGGACCAGAAAAGAAGTGGCACAAACAAAACTGGAAGCTTTTTTTAAAAAATGTAGTACTTTGTACTACTTAGTTTGCTTATACTGCAAGGAGCACTGATGAAAGCTGGTCTGAGGTACGGGAAAGTTAATATAAATATATTTGAATATATATTACTCCTGTTCTGGAGTCCTTAATCCAGAACAGGTCCTTACTCTGGAACAAGCATTCCACTTCCAGACGAAGGTCTTGAATGCTTCCCTGTTTGAGATGAGTTATAGAGAGTATACAAGTTCTCATGGATATTCCATGTAGTGTTGCAGAAAAAGCAGAGATGATTATTGGACTTTCTATGAGCTGGAGAGCACTGAAAGACTTTCAGCTGATGTGGCAATGGATTTTTACTGGGCAGAAGAAAAAAGTAGAAACAGGATTTACAGGCATCAGTCCCCAGACCTGGCAGAATTTTGTCACATTGTGGAGGCCAGAATTCAAACTGCTAGCCATTGAAATCCTATAGCATTTTATTTTGACACCAAAGAACATTAGAAAATAAGGCTTTAGAAAACTGAGTTGCACTGATGAGAAAAAGCATGATGCTGCAGTGATTTGTTGCTGGAGCTAAAATTATGCTTGCTGTGGTAGAAGATTGATATATGAAACATGGCAGAAACTTGCACAAGGGATAATACTCATATTTTGAATGATGCACAGTGAAGCAACACCATCGTGAACACCGCTTCACCAAAATAAAAAGATTTATGAAATAGCGGAATATTTTGTACTTGGAATAAAGAACTCCAAGTCTATTACATAATACAGTAGTGTCTTCAGAATTAATGTTGTTCAACAGTGCCACCTGCTGATAAACATTTGATTTTTCAACCACAATAAAGAAATGAGGTAATAAAATTTGAAGCAAAACAAAAAATAAAACAATACAAATCCCAGCTGCAAAATTGTTCATGATGTAGACCTGAGTACAGTATAAAGCAATTAACATTGGCTCCTGCTGTTTCTTCAAAGTGCACACATGTGTGCACACAGACATTTAAGCAAACAATATTGCAGTTGCCACCGGTTTATCTGGTGGCTACGTAGAAGTGGGCCTTCTCTGTTGCTGCCCCGAGACTCTGGAATGCACTCCCTGCTGAAATAAGAGCCCCTCCCCATCTGACGAGTTTTTAAAAGTCTCTAAAGACTTATTTTTCCCCACACAAGCTTTTTAACTGGACTGTGTTAAATTGTTTTAAGGTTTTCATATCTGATCTGTTTATATTGTTGTAAACCACTTAGAGATAGAAGTCTGTCTGCCGTGATCAAGGAACAGCGTTCTGGAGTGGGGAGATGTGTGCACTCATAGCACACTCATGTCTTGATCTTGTGTGAGTGAGGCCATTTGGAAATTGTCACCTGAACAGGCCCACTAAGAATTCCAGTCTTTCAGCAACCTTTGGAAACCAGCATATGGATTATCATCTCTCACATTCTGCACAATGGGTTGCCTTGAGAGAAAGATGGACAAAGCAGGTGCAGGAGCCAAAATGCTTCCCTGTGTTCCTCAGATAGGGACATGTAGCAGTTGTGAATCTTCTCATGCTTCCAGTAGCCTGTGCTTGGCACTCCTGGGCAGTCTTCCCTCTAACAGGGATTCCCAGATGTTGTTGACTACAGCTCCCAGGATCCCCAGCTGCAATGGCTTTTGCTTGAGGATTATGGGAGTTGTAGTCAACAATATCTGGGAATCCCTGTTAGAGGGAACACTGTTCCTGGGCATTTTTTTATCTGCCATATGACACCAGTTGAATATGTGTAATTCCAAGGCTCAGTGTAAGAGCTTGAAGGGCACAAGTGGCAAAGATAGACTGTAATGCAACTGCAGTGGCCTCTTTTGAAAATAACACCTCCTCCCAACTAGTTGCAGGAGCCACCCTTTAGCCCAATTCTTGTGTGTGTTGTGTAAATAAAGTCAACTTGGCATGCAAAGAGTCAACAGAAAAAGTTAACAGAGATTCAGAATCTCCGCCGGTCTCCTTTAGAGCTGGGTTGGAAATACTGCTGACAATATTTCCTTTTCTGTTGTATTTTTTGTTCCAGGTCGTGGGGATCTTTGCAGGATTTGGTCTGTTGTTGTTAGTGGCTTCTCCTTTTCTTTTACTCGCTACCCCGTTTGTTCTTTGCTGCAAGTGCAAGTGTAATAAAGGAGATGATGACCCTCTACCTACTTAAGACAGACCGAAGAGAGGACTAGCTCATCACAGTACATTTCCGCCCCTTTATTGCACTTAACATGGTTTTAGCCTTACTCACCCCTGACTTCAGGCAAGACCTACGGTGCCATGATTTGAGGAACTACATTACTGCAGCTTTTTAGCCACAAGTAGGATGATGGAGAACATTATGGTCTACTGAGGAGCTGGTGGAAAACAAGCTGAACATCAGAGAAATATGTGTAGGTAACAAGTCACTTTGTTCACCTGGAGGTTAGGTTGGCCAGCCTGGAACTGAATCAGAATGAAACTTTTCACATATCTATTTGCATCAAACTGAGGTGTTTTACCACCTAACATATGTATTTGAAGAACTTGCCATTTTAAATTGGACCATTTGTGACTAGAAATATCTGTTTATTAAAGCTAGGCATGGTAATAATAGACATGGGAAAATTTATTTAAGCATTTCCTTCTTATCCCACACAGAAAATAATCATGGCCATCCAGTAGGACATCCCATGACTTTGACTTTTCAAAAACAACAGATGCAATTGCTAGCTACTAACATTTTGGGGAAAATTTGTCCACAATTTGTGTTGACATACATTTGATTTTTAAATATCCCCCCCTACTCACCCAAAGTGTTGAGGTTGAGATATCACACAGACCTGCTACCTAATCAAAGCTCTTTTAAAAAAAAGGTAATTACTCTTAGCAAGCTTATCTCCCCCACCCCCACCCCACACACACACTTTTTTTTTTAATTTGCTACCTGCAACATAAGTAGGGCTACCTCTAATCCAGGTATCTTTTTTTGTACATATTGAGATAATTCTGTTGAAATCAAATGTGCAAATAGATGTTCTTTTGAATAATGTAAAAGTTAAAAGCATGCCACATCTGTCTTGATGGCAGGTACTAAGATGAAAATAATGAAGGGCATGATCCTTTCCCTCATTGTCTCAGCTCTGCACATAAGGAGAGGCAAACCCAACATCAGGGTTTGATGACGCCCTCTTCTTTACTTCCCCTTCCCCAGCCACATCTTGGTGCACACACTAGCCCCCCTCTTCAAATATGATTTTTTAAAAGGGCGCACAGCACCCGGAGAGCACACCAGCAAACCTCACCTCAGCGCTGACAAAGCAGCACTCAGATCTCACCCTGTGCTCACACTTACAGCTCTTCTCTGCAGATCAGAAGCCCCAGTCTTCCAATCACAGAAATAATATTTTCATGCTTACAGTGATTGTCTCCGTGGACAAGTGCCATAATCATGTTAAGTGCTGAGGGGAGCCGTCTGAGAGCATCGGCACTAAGGTGGGGTTTTCCAGCATGCTCTCAGTATGATGTACAGTATTGTTATCCCCACTATTTTTTAAAATAATGTCTGAAGCGGGACCTAGTCCACTATACCAGATGAGCAACTCTCCCATTGCTTCCCCAGGGCATTATTTGAGCCCTCGGGCAAAAATCATTTTGGAGGAAAGGCCTGGGCAGTCAAGGGAGGAGTATCTGGGGGTAGTTTTTCCTCTAAAAGAAAATCCCAGATGATGTTGACTACAACTCCCAGCATCCTCAGCCAAAGCCCACTGCAGCTAGAGATTCTGGGAGCAGTGGTCAACAACCTCTGGGATTCCCTCTTACAGGGTGTTCCCTGTCTGGAAGGTGGTCAAGGGCCTGTTTTCTTCAATACAGTGGTCCCTCTACGTACGAAATTAATCCGTTCCAAATGCACATTTGTAAGTCGAAAAATTTGTAAGTCGAAAAGCGGTTTCCCATAGGAATGCATTGGGAACGGATTAATGCGTTCCGGAGCCTAGAAAAAAGACCCAGACCCCCAGTAAGGCTTGCAAACTGCACAGGAACATTTCTTTTCAAGAATAAACAGGCAGTAAACAGGCAGGCAAGTCAAGGAAACCGCATGTAAAATTCGTAAGTCGAGGAAACCCCATCTAAAAATTTGTAAGTCGAAAAAACCGCATCTAAAACCGGATCTAAAACTGCCGTTTGTAACTCGAAAAATACTTATGTCGAGTAGTTTGTAAGTCGAGGGACCACTGTATGTGACATGCACCAAAGACCAACTAGGGAAAGGGAACAAGGGCTCCTTTGAGTCTTACATCCATCTGTCTATCCCAGTGCTCTGAGCTGGGCTCACATGAGGAAGGATTGTGCCCAAAGTAACTTTTTTTATATACAGCTGTCAACACCTCCATCCTAAAACACATGGACATTTGTAAACTTGAGAGAGGTTATTTTTTGTTTGTTTGCAACATTTTTTTTTTAAAAAATGCCTGCAGTGGTAATAGGTAAAGTCTGTTCGATGGTTTAGTCAGTTTTTCAAACAATTATATCTCATGCTGTATGATACTGTGATGAAGTGGGTATTTTTCCTCCTTGATGAAATCTCTTTTTTCTATTTTAAATTTCTGCCCTTTTGCTGCTTTGTTATGGAACTATCTGTTGTGTAATTTAAAGTGCTGTAGAGGGAGTAAACTTTTACTCCAGAGGGAGTAAAATGTGGGCATCAGTGTGCTGTTAAAACCTGAGACTGCTGTTTTGCGCTATCTTGGGGTATCACTGTAAACACCTCTCTAATATATGCAGGTTTTCAAGCCAGGAAAAAGTTTTAGATGAAAATGTAACCTAACAAATGAAACCTGAAGCATATGGGATAATGGGGACGTCTTTAGGTGCATGTGTAATGACAATGAAATGGGAGCTACTTTTAAGGCACAAGTGCGCAGCAGTTTGGATAGAGATATATGCATCTAATGCACAACTGATCCACATGCCAGAGACTTGATCCATTGACTACAGCCCACCTGCAGGGGGAAAGGAGCTTGCTTTGCCCATTTCTGAGCCTCTAGTTTTATGCTAATATGCCCAGTCTGTGGCATAAAAACTGTGATGCAAATCCACCACAGGCACTATTAGCTATTGTGTTGGTGGCCATGGGAAGGCAAGCATAGTATGTCTGCTCACAGTTGGATGGGCTGCCACATTATATGATATGCATTTAAGCCTCTGCTCTGATCCCAGCTATTCTGTTCGATGCACCAGTACTAACAAACTCACTTGGCCCAACTCTCCTCTTTCTCATCCTTTCAATGAAGGTTTTCAAACTGTGGCACTCCAGCGCTTATAGGGACATAGTGTGTGGCCTGGAAGCTGCCATATACCGAGTCAGATCATTGGTCCATCTAGCTCAGTATTGTCTGTACAGACTGGCAATGGCTTCTCCAAGGTTGCAGTGTTAGCCTACAACTCCCATCATCCCCAGCCACAGTGTCCAGTAGCCAGGGATGATGGGAGTTGTAGGCCAATAATAGTTGGAACGCTGCAGGTTGATGCCCTTGCTTTAAATGAAGAACAGGTGAGTCAGTGAGCAGGAGGAAAGAGACATGCCAATGTAGGCACTCACTTTTGTCTTGTCTTTCATGTTTCACCAATTTGCCCACTGCAATTTGTGTGTGTACAGAACCATCAGAGGTTTTCTGTCAAGCTGATACCATTATTAGATTACAACACACATCTGAACTCTAGATTGCAGTCTCAGTCCTGTCTCTGGAAACAGTGTTCATATCATATCACATCAGACACCTCAAAATGTTGACTGATACACTTTAATTATAGAACGGTTCTAAATGCTGTACCACATTCTGAAACCAGTTCGGCATCCTGCATATCGGACATCTGCTCCGTGTATTAAGTTTGGTGCCTTGCCTTGCAATCAGTAAATAACCATTCATTGGCAGTGAATGGATATGTTACATAATCTGACAATGGTCATATTACCCTGAAATCAAAGAACAGTATAACAGGAACTAATTTACATTTCAAATTTGAAGGCTTTGTATGGGACCACCAAATGCTTTAGAGTTTTTGTTGCAATCAGGGGCGTAACTACCATTAGGCAAGGGGAGGCAGTCGTCTTGGGGCCCCACTACCTCGAGGGGCCCCCCAGAGGCACATCACATGACTCCCCACCCGCCCATGTTGCACCCCCTATGAATTATATTGAGTCTCTTGGAGATCGGCAGGAGCAGAGAGTAAAAAAACTAGATTCAATGTGAACTAGATTTTCACCATATTCATAATGGGGATGTGAGTATGAGTGCACTATATATTGTGAAGTGTGTTTGTGTGTGTATATCAGTGAGGGGCCCATTTTAAAACCTTCTCTCTGGGCCCCCTCCAACCTTGCTACGCCCCTGGTTGCAATTCTAATAGTTTCAAGTAAAAACTTAGGTTTTGACACCTATCACTTGTATTTTATTTCTGTACGTTGCTTACTTTGGGTACATCGCCTTAAATCTTTTCAAGGAGGTTATATAATTCTGTTGGACAAGACTGATGTAATCTCATATCAAGTCCTGGGAGATCTCCCATCCCCCCTCAGTTGATCCTGATTTGGTTGTGCTTTCACTGAAATGGATAGCAAAAAGGTCCATTTGTGAGTGGCAAATTAAGCCTTGACCTGGTGGGTTTGGGCAGATCATTTGGTCTGTGGCTTATTTTGCCCACCTCTGCACAAATCCTACTTAGCAGACATTTCAGGCTAATCATTTCAAGCTTCTCTGGGAAGCACTTAAGGTAAACTTTCAGTGGCTTTTGATTGTAGTTACAAAGCTGTCATTTTCCTAGTGCTAGGTACCATGTAACTTAAACTGTAAAAATTGGCAGGAAATATTTGGTCCAGTTATTTCTATACAATGAAATGCCTAGGATAATTAGCACAAATCTACCTGAAAGGAGAGCAACAGAAATCTTTTATGTGGACCCCCACCCCCACAAAGAAAGAGAAAATAATTACACTTACATACAATTTTAAAGATTTGGCAAACAGAGTAGGTTATTTTTTAGGGAAGATTGTGAAATTCTCCTCATCCAAATTTTAACCTGGATTTGAGGATCTGCCACCTGATCTTATTTCCAGGGGCTCACCAATGTGTTCGTGATCTGCTGTCCTTCCATTTTTTATTTCTGCACTTTGCAACAAAATGTGCATGTGTTCAACCATCTCTGAAAGTACTCAGTCCCTGTCTTCTTTTGTTCTTCTTACTGGTTACCAATTTGCCACCATGCTTATGTGTGTTTTGATTTTTTTTTTTTTTAAGGACAAACAGTGATGTGATGGTGTGGTCTGTGGGCACATGAGCTCCTGTACATTGCTAACCTGTAAAAGGTGGGGTGGGGAGGGGAGTGGGAAGGAGGAAGATTCTCCAACTGCAGTAAATTGTGCATGCTCCCATTCCAAAATTATTTTTAGAAATGCTTTAAGTTAAACAAGAAGAAAGACTGCATAATGCAGAGGCAGAGCCAACTCATGCAACATAGTGGAACAGGTTCTTCCCTACCCTTGACGTCTGTCAAAGCTTATTTTTGACATAGATACTGGTCGGTCTCAATAGAAAGCCTTCTCCATTAGGTACCACATAATTTTACAAAGAGGTTTCTTCAAGGGAGCCTGCTGAAGGAGGACAGTAATGCAGATTGATGAAGCTTAAAGACATCACAGAGGCCTGCAATCATGCCCACTTGCTAATTCTCACTCTTCCATAAAGTAAAAACCTGTCATTTGTGTCTAAAGCCCTGTTACGTGCACATCTCTCTTAAGAGGGCTCCAGGAGCTTTAGGTGCAGGTATGTGTAGAACTGAACAATCATTGCTCATCTTACCATGGATGTATTTTTAACCTTGTATAGAGAAGCATGGAGGAGTCATGCATATGTATAAAGGATGTATTTGACGAGTGTAAAAAAAAAATCTGTTTCTGTATTTGAAATGTAGCTACATTTTGTGCCACTAACACTGTGATGTATAAAAGAGCTGTTGAATGCCTTTGAATGTTGTTTTGTACTTTGAATCATATTGAAGAGTTTTATTTGTAATTTCAATAGATATTTTAAATGAATCAGTCTCCTCTCTGGGTGTTTTCTCTTCTCTTCTCTTCTCTCTCTCTCTCCACATACCCTCTTATACAGCTGGGATGGGGAGAAGCTACCACAAATAGCTTTTTCAAAATCATGCTAGAATTCTCCTTCAGATTGAGTTAAGGGTGGGGGAGCAAATGGAAAAATTGCCCCCTAGCCAACCAAAAGCACAAGAAGTACTACAAATGTTCTTCCAGGTAGAACTCTTTGTCAAATCAATTGTTTACTTGTCCAAGCAAGAACAGCACTGAGAACTGCCTTCCTATCCTGGTAAGCTCAACTGAATGGACATTCAGCTTCCAAGCCTGTAGGCTCAGATATCTTAGGCCCTTCCCATTGTTGCCTCAATATGATCTATAACTGGTCCAAATTAGATGGTGCACAGGTTCCTGTTTGTTTTCTAGTATAAAAGGCAGCTGTGTGGGGCTCCGATCGGCATCAGGAGCACGGCAGGGAGGAAGAAGAGCTTCAAGCCTTTGCCTCCCTTCACTGTCCAGATTCAAATGGGTCTCCCAGAGACACCTGGGAGAAAAGCTTCTGTTGGGCACCAATTGGAATTGCCCCACATGCTGCATTTACATTTTTAAAAGAAAACATGCCAGGCCTGAATCATAAACTACCTACCATCTAGTTTGTTTGTGGCCAGCAGATATCTAGAATACTCCCTCTGAGCCTGCCTGCTACCTCTAGCAGGGGCATAACTATAATAGAGCAAGGGGAGACAGTTGTCTGGAGGCCCGCTGCCTTGGGGAGTGGGAGTCAAATGACTGACTCCCCCAGCTGTGCAGCCGACCAGGCTTCCTTCAGTTGTATTCATCCTCCGAAATTGATGTGAGTGTTAAGACCTGGAGCTACCAGAACAGCATGTCTTTCTCTAGTACCATCAAATGACTTGCATCGTCCACAATTTACAAAACTTTTAAAAATATAATTTAGGATGATGTTCTATTGTGGCACATAGGTTATATATACCACTATTCAGCCTCATTTAAGATTTCTTTACTTCATGAGCTGAGCTTCAGTGAGGGGGGGGCCATTTTAAAATCTTGTCTCTGGGCCCACTCCAACCTTGCTACGCCCCGACCTCTAGTACATGTAGCCAATGCAGTCAACATCTAGCTGCAGTTTACACTCGTGGACAAATGTGTTGGTACCCCTCCACGAAAAAAGAAAAACCCACAATTGTCTCTGAAATAACTTGAAACTGACAAAAGTAATTGGCACCCATCATTGTTTATTCTGCATTTAACAAAAATCAGACTTTGCTTTAGACTTTTGATGCAACAGAATATTTCAAATAATAACATAAATGAAAATGGCATGGACAAAAAGGATGGGACCCTTAACCTTATATTCTGTTGCACAACCTTTAGAGGCAATCACTGCAAACAAGCGATTCCTGTAGCTCTCAATGAGACTTTTGCATCTGTCAACAGGTAGTTTGGCCCACTCTTCCTGAGCAAACTGCTCCAGCTGTGTCAGGTTTGAAGGGTGCCTTCTCCAGACTGCATGTTTCCGTTCTTTCCACAGATGTTCGATAGGATTCAGATCAGGGCTCATAGAAGGCCACTTCAGAATAGTCCAATGTTTAGTTCTTCGCCATTCTTGGGTGCTTTTAGCTGTGTGTTTTGAGCCATTATCCTGTTGGAGGAGCCATGATCTGCGACTGAGACAGAGCTTTCTGACACTGGGTAGTACGTTTCGCTCCAGAATGTCTTGATAGTCTTGAGATTTCATTGTTCCCTGCACAGACTCAAGGCACCCCATGCCAGACTCAGCAAAGCTGCCCCAAAACAACCGAGCCTCCTCCATGTTTCACAGTAGGTATGAAATTCCAGTCTGGCTTTTTTAATGTTTTTCTTTCAACAGTGGAGTACTCCTGGGTCTTCTTCCAATGAGCCCACTGTCACTCAAAAAGCAACAGATGGTGTGATCAGACACTGATGGACCTTGACCTTGGAGTTCAACTTGGATCTCTTTGGAAGTTGTCCTTGGCTTTTCGTCTACCATTCTTACTATCCTTCTGCCCATTCTGGGGTCGATGTTCTTCTTGCTGCCGCATCCAGGGAGGTTGGCTACAGTACCATGGACTTCTTAATAATAGGCTCATGGCAGTTTACACAGAGAAATAACAAACAAATAAGATGGAGCCCTTTCCCCAAAGGGCTCACAATCTAAAAAGAAACATAAGATAGACACCAACAACAGTCACTGGAGGTCCTGTGCTGGGGGTGTCCCTTGTGAAAGATGGAGCAGGGGGTGCATTTGATGAGATTAGGGCAGCTATTTCCTTAGTGGTGGGGAATAGAGAACTGGCCATTGGCAGGCCGTTACAGGGGAATGGAGTTCAGTAGCTTTATTACTGTTTTCCCTTCTGGCTGCCCTGTCACAGGCCTCAGGGAGTAATTCCAACTCCTCTCAGGCCTCAGGGAACAGTTCCAAACTAGAAGCCCATAACCTAACCATGCTCCTTTGTAAAGCCGGGTCAGTTCAAAATAAGGTTGAAATAATCCATGATTTTATTGTGGATGAAGAAGCTGACCTGGCTTGTATAACTCACACCTGGTTGGGAGAGGCTAGTGGTCCTGTGTGGGACCAACATCTTCCCCGGGTACTCTGTTGTTGAGCAGGTTAGGGGAGGTGGGCAGGTAGAGGGGTGGAGTGATTGTGGTCCATAAGAATAACATCTCCCTTAGCAGGAGCCCTGTAAGAGAATTGACTTAATATTGAGTGTACCTTAGGCTGGGGACTTGGAATAAATTGGGGATTCTGTTGGTGTACTGCTCACCCTGCTACCTAACAGACTCTCTAACTGAGCTGATGGAGCTGATCCCTGATTTGGTCTTGGAGTCGCCCAGTGCTGGGTGATTTTAATGTCCACTTTAGGACTGGCTTGTCTGGTGCTGCTCAAGAGTTCATAGCACCCATGCCAGCTATGGGCCTGTCCCAATCAGTCCAAGGACCTACACATATTGCTGAACACATGCTGGATTTGGCCTTTCCCGCTGATCGGGGGGTGTTCCATGGGTGGGGTCTCCTGAACTTTCCCCATTGTCATGGACAGATCACTTCCTGGTTAAGGTTGGTTTCACAGTCACATCTGACCCCTGCAGGGGTGGTGGACCTGTTAGAATGGTCCACCCAAGAAGGCTGCAGGATCCAATAGAATTCCAAAGGGCCTTGGTGGGTTTTGGAGTTGGTTCTGCCATGATTCTGTCAATGCCTTGGTGGATACTTGGAACAGGGAACTTTCCAGGGCAGTAGACATGATCACCGCTAAGCATCCTCTCCAACCCGCTTCAAAATTAGCTCCATGGTATACGGAAGAGCTACGGGAACTGAAGCAGCAAGGTAGATGACTAGAGCGCAAATGGAGGAGGACTCATCTTGAATTTGATGACACAGCATAGAGCCCATTTAAAGCCATACATTTATTTATTTATTTATTTTATTTAACATTTCTATACTGCCTAAAACTGCACATATTACCAATACTGTGGCAATATGTGCAGCAAGGAAGCAATTTTTTTCTGCGCGTATTGAGTCTGCAAGTTCTCATCCAGCAGAGCTTTTCCGGATTGTTAAGGGGCTCAACTCAAACCCCTTCTGTCTCAGATTTGCTTCCAGAAACAATGTCTCACTGTGACACAGTCAAAGAGTTATTTGCACATAAAATTTCTCTCATTTGGGCTGATCTGGACTCCAATATTTCTGTACATCCAGTTGGGGGGGGGGCGTGTTTGGCAATCCCTCTTGCGAGATTAGATGGGATCATTTTCAGTTTGTGACTCCTGAAGATGTGGACAAGCTGCTTGAAACAGTATAGCCTACCACCTGTTGTTGGGATCCTTCCCCAACATGGCTGATTTTGTCTTGCAGGGAAGTGGTTGCTGGCCTGTTGATATCATTAATACCTCACTGAGGGCGAACAGGATGCCATATTGTCTGAAGGAGTCAGTGGTTCATCTCCTTCTTAAGAAGTCCACTTTGGACCTGCTGGTGATGGACAATTATAGGCCAGTCTCCAACCTCCCATGGTTGGTAAGATAATTGAAAGTGTGGTCGCTGCCCAGCTCCAAGCAGTCCTGGAGGGAAATGATTATCTAGACCAGGGGTGGGGAACCTTGGCCCGCCAGCTGTTCTTGAACTACAACTAATTGTGGCTGGGGATGATGGGAGTTGTAGTTCAAAAACAGCTGGAGGGCCAAGGTTCCCCACCCCTGATCTAGACCAATTTCAAACTGGCTTTAAATCGGGCTATGGGGTTGAAACGGTCTTGGTTGGCCTGATAGATGACCTTCATCTGGGAATTGACAGAAGGAATGTGTCTTTGCTAGTTCTTTTGAATCTCTCAGCAGCTTTCAATACCATCAACCATGGTATCCTTCTGGGTCACCTGAGGGATTTGAGGCACTGTTTTACAGTGGTTCTGCTCCTATGTCTTGGGAAGAATTCAGATGGTGGTGATTGGTGAAAGTTGCTCTTCAAAGCGGGAGCTACAATATGGAGCCCCCCAGGGCTCCATTCTGTCACCAATGCTTTTTAACATCTATGTGAAACCTCTGGGTGAGGTCATCAGGGGATTTGGTGCTGGGTGTTAGCAATATGCTGATGACATCCAGATCTATTTCTCCTTGTCATCAACATCAGGAAATGGTGTTATCCTCTTAAATGCCTGTCTACAGGCAGTAATGGGCTGGGTGAGGGATAATAAACTGAAGCTGAATCCAAGCAAGACAGGGGTGCTCATTTTTGAGTGTCATAATCTGCAAGATGGATTAGAACTTCCTGTTCTGAACAAGGTTAGACCCAGAAAGAACAGGTTCGTAGCTTGGGAGTGCTCTTGGACCCAGCACTTGCCCTTGTGCCTCAGGTTGAGGCTGTGGCCAGGAGTGCTTTTTAACAGTGGTGACTGATTCAACAACTCTCCCTGTTTCTTAAGGAGAATGACCTGAAAACTTTGGTTCACCAGCTGGTAACCTCCAGGTTGGACTTCTGCAATGCACTCTATGTAGGGCTGCCTTTGTATGTAGTTCAGAAACTTGCGTTAGTACGGCGACCAGATTGGTCTTTGGGGTATCCCGGAGAGACCACATTATGCCTGTTCTCAAACAGTTGCACTGGCAGCTGATATGTTTCTGGGCAAAATACAAAGTACTGGTTAATACCTTTAAAGCCCTGAATGGCTTAGGTATGGGTTACCTGAAGGAACACCTTTCTCTACAAGCTCCCCACCACTCATTGAGATCATCAGGAGGGGTCCATCTTTGGGTGCCACTGGTTCATTTGGTGGCACCCTGGGATAGGGCCTTCTCTGTTATTCCCCTTACATGCTCCCCATGGATATAAGAGGATTGTCTTCATTGGAGGCCTTCAGGAGAGCTTTAAAGGCCCATCTTTTTAGCCTGGCTTTTAATGATAGTTAGTTTTAATGTTATCCAATTTTAATTGTGATTTTAATCTGATTTAAATTGGTTTTTTTAAAAAAAATTGTTATGTATTTTTATTTTAATGTAAACTGCCCTGAGCCACCTTTGGAAGGGAGATATATAAATAAAATTAATTAATTAAATTTAAAAAATGGCTCACTGGGCTGGATTTTGCTTCACTCTCATTGTTTGATCAGCATACTTGGCATTGGCATCCCCCCCCCCCGCCATTTCTTAGATTGGTTAGCACCAGTGAGTATTATCTTTTGCCCTCTCCTTTCTTGGCGTGTGTTATGTATCATTTACTTGCATACTATTGAAACTGTTTCATTGAGCTATGCCTTGTGAACAGGACCTTCTGGTAGATGGGTTTCAGTTTTTGTTCTCTGCTTGTGGCTTCCTATAATTGAAAAGATGTGGGTTAATCTTAAAGGGTGTGGGCGTCTCAGTCTTAATTTAGAATAGTGATTTGGATTATATGGCCTCAGATACTATCCAGCATTATGATAGTGCTAATGTTTAAGGAATTGCAAATGCTTGGCATTGAAGACGGCTTGACCCATCTTTTCTGGTAGCATTTTTTACCCAACAGCAGACAAAATATAACCAAATACAAAAGGGTAAAAGCTTTCAGTTTTCAGCTGTGACTAAATGCAAGCCAAACTAAATGTGCCAGGACATACCACATATACTAAACACATTTGCCTTGTTCACTCATAATGTTGGGGTGGGATGTAAAAGCAGAACAAAATGCTATGCAAAACTCTATGCAGGGGATGAGAGGAGAAATGAAACCTCTCCCCCCACACACACACCATCTCCTGTGCCTTACCTCACTGCACTCTGTAGTTTTAAGCAGTTTTCACCCAGTCTTGCTCACTTTCAGTATTGAACCCAGGTGGGAGAAAAAACCCTGCTTTTAACAACTAGTGAAGTGTAGCCCAGAAAGCCAGGGGACTCTCTACACCTGCTTTATATGCAAATAGGACAGACACATGACCTATGAGCAGGGCAAACATACAGACACCCAAGGAAACTGCCTGCAGGCACATATTTAACATGCAGGCACATACGTAGGTTGACTCAGATGTTCTGTTCCTACTGTCCTTGGACAGTCCCCGTTACCTAAATGGGTGCACAACAGTAACATATTGTACCATGCATAGCATATAGCAGATAGAATCCAGACTTCAGTGTTAGAGGGTATGTTAGTTTGGTCTTCAGCTCGTACCTCACCAAGCAAATGCAGCCCAGCAACCCTGTCGTGTTGTTTGACAATCCCAATTTTTGCAATTCCAGGCAGGCAACAAAAATAGGAGGCTTATCAAGACCATGGAAGGGCCTCAAGTGTAGCCTTGCTAGCAGTTTTCAGCTTGGTTGGTCATTAAGTTGTGCCGGGCTGGGTTAAATTGAACCCAAAGGCTGCAACCATTTGAGAGTATTTTCATGAGTGGAAAGGAAAATGGTTTGTTTGTTTTTAAGGACTTATCTAATATTCCTCATACTATTGCACTGAATTTGTGTATGGTAAAAATACTTACGTTGCTTCAAAAAACAACCTGCAGTTATAACTGTGTCACTGTCATTTGGGAGAATTTACTCACAGCAACTAAACACTGGCTGACATCCTGGTTAAGGAAGCACCAGTGCAACAGGAGAAACACCTCTGCTTCTGAAAAGTTCAAGTAACTTAGCTCCACTGCTAGCTCTGCAGTGTTCAATGATCCCTCCTTTCCCAGGAAGCTCTCTGTGGCACCCGGAAATATGTCCATGAGAGAAACACACCCCTCAGTGACATATTTTTGGGTAACACAGAGAGCCTCTGGGGGAAGGGGAGGTCATTAAAATGTCACACACAAACACATCACACACTAGCATTAGTCTGGAGCTCTTCAGAAGCACTGGTGCTACACTGGTGTTTCTCCCATTGCACCAGTGCTTTATTATTCACGATGCCAGTCACTATGCCAGTTCTAACCAATGTCCATATTGCAAATTCTATGCTTCAGTAAATAACTGGTTGCACTTTTTCCCCCCATTCTGATAACTGAACAGCTGAAGGCCGAATTGAATAGGCCATTCTGCCTATACGTTTTATGCCAAAATCCATGTTTTAAGTATCTCATATTTTCACATTTCGTTAAAAACCAGCAGGGTGCAGTCTTTGCACACATTAGAGGATGCTGAATGACCTCCTTGCTCAAATATTTAACATGCATCCCATATAAATACATGTCTTGTTCACACACAATGCTGATGTAGTAAACATTATTTTGAGCATTATGAACTAAACTTTATCAATGAGTTCTACTAATGGAAAGCATGTAGCTGGCAAAATATGTTTTGGCACAGCAAATGGATGGTTTATTTTATTTTATTTTATTTTTTGTTTTTTGTTGCATATTAGCATGTTCCATTGTTGCTCTGCTCTTATGAAAAAGACACCAATACTGAATAAAGATGTAAGTGTGCAGGTGAGCTATGATTACACAAGCACTTTCTTTGCATGCTGAAACCATCCAAAAATAAGAAAATATACATGAAGGATGGGAGGAGTGGTTCAAAATAGCCTGAATATGGGCAACATTTAGACCAGCATTGTAAAATGATACTCTTGTATTCTGAAACAGCAAGATTTCAGAGGTTAAGCTCAGGTATGGCAGAAACAGATTCCAAAAAAATAATGTTAAACCTGCTAAAAATGTTAAAAATAATTTTAAAAAGGACCATCAGCATGTCAATAATGGCAATTGCCATAGGGAACACCTGAAAATGTACTCATTCCAGCCAGATGGTCTTGTAGCTTTAGTCACCAATTCCCAAACCCAATAATCTAATAAATTAGGTTTAGAATCAAGGATGTCCATGAGAAGTATAACAAAAAGCAGCCTTCACACAGGGGTGCTTTAGCTAATAGACCAGCATGATACAAAGATTGACTGGTTATATTTTTCATTGCTTCATCTTGCCAAAGTAAGACCCCACCATGTAACACAATCATTTAAACACCATTACAATCCATATTAAATTATCTGTCAGTACTAACTATACCAACAGATCTCTATAACTTACTGCTAACTACTACAAAATTCATTGCCAGCTGCTTCATCTTTGTTCTTCTGATTTGGCACAGCTAAACCCCCAAAGCTACTGTGGAAACCAATTCATTAGAATACCATAAAAACTCACATTTTAAAAATTAAAATGATTTTAATAAGCAGAGTGGCTTTTTAAAGGTAGCTCTTCAGCAAGTGAAGTCATCTCATCTACAGAGGCCAGGGCCTGGAAACCTGCTACTTTATGCTGGACACATTCTTTAATTTTTAAAAATATTTTATTATTATAATTTATACCATGCATAATTAACATGTAATCAGAGATCAATAAAACTATTTCCAAGCAGGAAGGAACACATGGATTGTTCCAGTAGAAGATGAATGCAATTCATTTTTCTGTGGTTTGAAATATTAATTGCACTTTTGTTGCATTTTTTTTTTAAGATTGTTTTGTATCTCCATATCATTTTATTCTTAAAACGTTTTGGGTCAAGTACAATGAGCCAAACCATGGTCATAGCTATAATGACCCTGGAGCAGGGGAGGTGTCCCTGGGCACAGGTTGAACGGCACCCTGTTCTTCACTCCCCCAGCCCCTTCCACCTCCCTGACTCACTGGCAAGGTGCTAGCTCCTGATAGGAGTGTGTGATACTATTTTCATAGGAACAAGAGAAAGGGCCTGCTCAGTATGTTTTGTTTTTCACCATGTTCATATACTTCTTCTGCAGCAAAGACAGGTGTAGTGGGATAGAGAAGAAAGAGGGGACAGCAGGAGCCAATCTTCACTTCTTGTCCTAGGGCCCACTTCAACCTTGCTACACCCCTGGGCCAAGCAGAATGTCATGGTGGCCGGTCCATGTGTTGAAACATGGATCTGCCCCAATCACATAAAAGGAAGGGGCTGGGAAAACATTTTAACAGCAAAAGGAGTGTGCAGGTGAGCAGAATCTTCCCCTCACCAGATGCTTACCTCTCTACAGCCCTTTTCTCTGAGTAAAGCTAAAGATAACATGTGCTGTCGAGTCGGTGTCAACTCCTGGCACCCACAGAGCCCTGTGGATGTCTTTGGTAGAATGCAGGAGGGGTTTAAAATTGCCATCTCCCGCGCAGTATGAGATGATGCCTTTCAGCATCTTCCTGTATCGCTGCTGCCCAATATAGGTGTTTCCCATAGTCTTTCCCATACCGGCAACCTCTGGCTTGCTAGTCAAGTCATTTCCCCGCTGTGCCGTTAGGTGGCTGTACTTTCCTCCATGTTGAGTACACATTAAGCTCAGCTGAGGACAAAAGCATTTGTGGTGGGGAAAGATGGTAGACAGATATGTTGTGGGTGAGATGTGCTCTGCATTTCTCGCTTACACAACCCCTTTTCTGAGTTTTCCTGAGTTGCCCTAGGAAAGCTTCCTGCCAAGGTAATGCCTCAGGGTACAGTACAAAGATGATAATGTATGGAGACCAATATGCAGCTTAAGCAACCAACAGGCTGGTTTGGAGAATGAGAACTGAGGGTGTTCTATCTGAGTGTGAAGAAATAAGAGGGCCAAAATTTGAACTTTGCTGAACAGAATTTATATTCCCATATCTGAGGCAAAGAGCTACAGCTGTAGGAGTGAGTGAAATATATATTGAGTAAGCAGGCCAAATATTAAAAAGACTGGAGACTCTGCTGAATCTTGAGAGTAAAAACAGACTGGAGTTCAACCTCATGTGAGAAGAAACCTCTCCGGAGACACAGCAAAGTCGCACACTGAGTACAACAGGAGCCAAGATTGTTGAAGAAGAAACTCACAGTTACTTTTGAACATAAATATTTGGCAGTTCTCCCAGTCTCCATGTTCAGTGTATTATTCTGGAGGAGCATTTTAAGGAACTCCAGATATAGGGGTGAATGCAATACAATAACCACTTTCTCTGACTATCATGCTGTCTTACAATTTTCTTACTATTACAGTTAATTGTTTTCTTACAGGTCATCAGTTAGTCAAGTCATAACTTGCTAGCAACCCACAAAATACAATTTGGACCACTGCATGTATTTCATTCTTTGTATGGAACAAAGATTTAAGTAGGACATTAACCTCATTAATCCAGGTAGCACTGCGAGAATTAACAAAATAGTTGAGCAGCAACTAATATCAGAAATATGGTAGTTGTAGTCTATCTAGTAATCTTTTATATTTTGTTATTTTAGCAGTTTGTCCCAGACAGTGGGGATCCTGCAGAGGGGACATGGTGGAGTCAGAGAGAGAAAAGGGGGGGGGGAATGGAGGAAGAGGAGATGGACTTGTTTCTGAATAAAGTCTTATTTAAACCAGCATAAGACTACTTTGTGTTTACAAGGGAAGCAGCTATAAAACAGTAGTTTATCCAGAAATGTGAATGTGGTTCCCCACGGCCACAAGAAAGCTAATTTTTGGCTTGCAAATAGTTCTGCAAGTCTCAAATTGAAGACACTTCAGAGCAATAAAGTTCACATACTGAAGGTTTGCTGTGGGGAGATAACCATATCAGTGTTTGTTCCTTGGCCAAAAATAAAATAAAAAATAGGGATAGCACATGGTCTTCAAAGAACGAAATAGTGTGACAATGACACTGATGTGGTGGACTGGCCAGCCTGCTTGTGTTCACCTAAGGTTGCCAACTCACCAGATTTCCAGGTATTTACTGGATTTTAGGCATGTTCCCTGGCACCCGGTTAGTCCATTTGCTTACCCAGATTCCCGGCTTTCATTTAAAAAAAAAAAAAAAAGCAAAAAAGCTAAGCTCTAGCCTGGAAGTAGAGTTAAGGAGCAAAACATGTGGTCACTATTCTGTTAAACCACTGGACTTCGAGAAAAGCAGGTGAAGCACACAAGGCTGGCTGGGAGAGGTTCACAACAATAAGTAATCTCCATGAGGGATGTTGCCTTTGTTTTTGGTCAGCAGGGAATCTCCATAGGGCAGTTGAGAGGATAGCTTGATTTTGCTGTAAGTCACTGCCTACCTGTGTATTGTAATGTTTAAAGTTTTTACCTTTATAATGCAATCCATTCTGTGCATGCCTGCTTAGGTGTAAGTACCATTGGTTTTAATCAGATACTCTCCCACTTTAAGTGTGTATAGGATTGTAGCCTTAACTGAAAAGTTCATTCTATTTTTGTTCTATTGCACTGTTAATATCTCAAACGTAGTTCAGCCACCCCCACCCCCACCCCAATTATATGTGATTTTGGTTTTGTATGTTTTTAAATTTTGCTTTAAGTCACCATGAATTCTCCATGCCCGCTGCTCTTTTCCAGCCTATACTATTATTCCAAATCAAAATGAGTCATTTTGGTGTTACATTTTATATACTTACCTCAGGTTGTAAATGGTGATCATGAAAAGGCTCAAGCATGAAAGCCTTTATCCCTAGTGCCAGTTTTGTGGGGTCAATTGTAGAATTTAGTAGTTATGAAAATGCACTCAGCACTGCTCTTCAGCATGAGCTTTGATTTGGTATCTTCACCAATCTTATACAAACATGGATATGAAGGATATTTATATACCGCTTTTCAACAAAAGTTCCCAAAGCAGTTTACATCTGAATGAATGAATGAATAAATAAATAAATAAAGTGGTTCTATGTCCCCAAAGGGTTCACAATCTAAAAAAGAAACATAAGATAGGATGCTGTGCTGGAGATAGGGATATGCAAACCGATTTTTATTTTGAACCGGTTTGAATTCACACTGGTTCAGTTCTATGGTTCAAATTCGAACCGAACCAGGCATTGGGTTTGACCTGCCGGTTCGAATTTGAACAGGACTGAGCCTGGTTCATTTTGAACTTGTTTGAACTGGTTCAAACTGTTTTGAGCTTCCAAAACTGGGTTGGGTGGTAGGCACCCATGGGTGCCAACTACCACCCAAACCTCAAAGCAATCAGACACTCCTACAATTTTTAATGAATTTTTAAAAAAACCATTATTGCCCATTATTCCCTCTGTGGAGTACCTAGGGGCAAAAAACCAGGGTGGTTGGTAGGCACCCAGGGGTGCCTACCACCCACAGAATGGCAAAGCCATCAGATACTCCTGCAATTATTTGTGAATTTTTGAAGGGTTTTTTCATTTTTTAATTCCTCCCATAGGGAATAATGGGGGTTCCAGCAAATGTATCGCTTCACGTCAGGGGGAAAGGGGTGGCCCAGAGTGGAGTGTGGTGAGTGGTAGTGCCCAGTGTGGGCAAGGAAGCTACCAGAATTATTTCAAATAGCAATAGCAATAGCACTTACATTTATATACCGCTCTATAGCCGGAGCTCTCTAAGCAGTTTACAATTATTTTAGCATATTGCCCCCAACATTCTGGGTACTCATTTTACCGACCTCGGAAGGATGGAAGGCTGAGTCAACCTTGAGCCCCTGGTCAGGATCGAACTTGTAACCTTCTGGTTACAGGGCGGCAGTTTTTTTTAACCACTGTGCCACCAGGGGCCACAATTCAAAGGAATTGGGCAAAGGGTTGATTTTTTTGTGATTTGTTGAAGTTTACGAGGCTTTAAGGTTTTTCACCATAGGGAATAATTGTTTCCCTATTGCCTAGCACCCACTTCAGTTTTTTGCCCCTAGGTACTCCACATAGGGAATAATGGGGAAAAATAATAAAAATTTCAATAATTCATTAAAAATTGTAGGAATCTCTGGTTGCTTTGGGGTTTGGGTGGTAGTTGGCACCCCCGGGTGCCTACCAGCCAATCCAGTTTTGGAGGCTCAACCCGGTTTTAACCAGTTCAAACTGCTTTAAAATGGTTCAAACCAGGTTCAAATTTGAACTTAACCTAAGGGGGAGTTCGAGAAAAACCAAAAACCGAACCTCCCCACCCCAGTTTGAACCCAGTTCAAATTTGAACCAAACTGTGCAAACCGGTTTTGTGCACATCCCTAGCTGGGGATGGATAGGGCCAGTTGCTCTCCCTGCTGAAGATCTGGTATCTTTACCACCAATAAATAGCATATTTAAATTAGCATATTTAAACCAATAAATAGCATGTTTATTCACCAATAAAAAGCATATTCTGGTATTAGAAAATGGAGTGGGTTGGTAGTCTCCATTTGTTGAGAAATCCATGGCAGTCCTACAGACAGCTAATTAGACAGGGTTAAAAACTGAACTTGGATAGAATGTGCTGGGATATAAAGTCTGGGTGTTTAATGCTCAGGTAAATGGTCAGATAAAGAGATCCTCCCCAACTATTGCTGTTAGATATCCAGAGCAAAGACAAGCCAACTGCATAGTGCACCGGTTGATTTGCATAATTTTTACACTATGTGCAAGCTAATTTGCATAGTAAGCAAATTAGGGTGCCCGGATTTAGAGAGCCTGAATATGGCAATCCTTTGTGAACTACTTAAAAATATATATAGAAGTATGCTCTGTCACTGGAGTGGCACAGCATGATATAGTATAGAGCAGGGGTGTCTAGAGCAGGGGTGGCCAACCAGCTGTTGTCGGACTGCAACTCCCATAATCACCACCTGGAATTGCTGGGGTTGCTGGGAGCAGTAGTCCAGCAAAAGCTAGAGAACCTCAGGCTAGCCACTTTGCTCTAAGCATCAAGCCAAGAATAACAGAAACCAAAAAATCATGCTCTAACTCTCAAATGATGCAGACATAAAGTTGTGCTGCTGATCACAATTCACATCAGAGGCAACATCAAAAAGGTGCTTGTAGCATTTGCACCATCACTATGACCATGAAAATGAATGTGTTAGCTGGGGAAGAATCATTAGGTATTTCTTATACCTAATGCCTGGAAAATTCAGTGTCTCCACAACAGTTGTGTAATGGGCACTATCAGAGGCGTAACTAGGGAAAATGGCGCACGGGGCAAGCACTGAAATGGTGCCCCCCCGCCCCCCCCAACATACTACATTATACTTAGGTTTTTCCTCACAAGCGCCCGCCACGGCCGCCAAGCCAGGCCACTGACTGGCCGCCAGGTGCCAGCAAAGCAATGGGGGGGCGCGCGGGCGGCGCGGAAGGGACCGCTTGTGGGCGAGGGGGCACCGATGCACTCCCTTGACTGCTGCAGCGCTGCTGCACTGAGCAGGAAACATTTGTATTAACAAAAAATTAAAAAAAAATTTTTTTGTCATGGCGGCGCCCCCCACGTGACCAGAAAAGATGGCGCCCGGGGCACGTGCCCCCCCTGCCCCCCCTGTAGTTACGCCTCTGGGCACTATTGTGCACCTGTGTTTACACTATTCTTGTCTTGTCAGTGACAAGACAGATGGATATCACTACAAACAGGCAGCCCAGTCCCAGATAGCTGCTGTAACTATTGTTGAAGCAGTGGCTTGTTTATTCCAAAAGTTAAACAATCTTCTTTGGCACGTTGCAAAGCCTTCCTTCTCCATGCCAGCCTCCCATGCCAGGGCAGCCTCCTGCACCAGCATTTCGCTCTGAAATAGAGTACAGACTGGTTCATCCCAAGGGGCCTGTCCACTTGCTCTCTGAGAACAGCATCTGGAATATGTATAAGGAACCTGAGCGAATAGGCTTGTGTTATTCTCCCAAAGGGAAAAGACAATATGCCTGGGTGTGCTGTACAAACCAAACAAGGTTTAGTCACTTACTGGACTCAGAATCAAAATGACAAACATCATAGAAACAATATGCTTGGTTTCAAATGGGAAGTAAGTAGTCATTGAACATTTCTACCACTTTGTGTCTCCTAACTATTAATTAAATCCAGTGGGCTATACTCTTTACCATAATCCTACCCCAAACAGAAAGAAGTGTCTTTAATACTTTGGTCTGTTCATTGTTCATATGCGGATCAGGTAACCATTGGCTATGTTTCTGCCCCAAGGCTCAGAATTTACAGATGAAATCCAAATGTGCAAAGCACACACATTTTAGCCCTTTAGAAGCTCAAATCAATATATAAATATATCTCCTGCCTAACGTTTTGTATCGGTGGGCTAAACCCTGTTGCCCAATCAAAGCACAAAGCAGTGAGATGAAAAGAAGCTGTAGGTCTTTACTTTGAATATGTAATAAGTGCTCTCTCTCACCCTTTTGTTTTAATAGTTCTGGCAATCTTTATTATTTTTAGTCAGTTCATCACTGTAAAAGTACAATCAGGCATTGAATCCAAGCATTAGGATGTGTGCTTTGACGGCCTCATATTCTAAGTTGTGCCTGATAATAATTCTCTGTTAGATGTCTCTGCGGAAGAATGATTACCAGCACTTATCTCTTCCTGAACATTTCCACAGACTGAGCTGGTATTTTATGAGCATACAGGGAGTGGATGATCACGTTGTCAGCGTTCACATGTTTTTGGCAAGCGCTGGCTCTCCAAGGTATTTTGGGCTAAATCCACAGTTTATTCTTGCATTTCAGTGTCTGCTTATGTCTGACATGTAAACTGCTAAATCCACAAACTCTTCAAGACTGAGAGCTCAGAGATCCAGGAAAGCCCTGGTGGAACGGAATGTAAATAAAAATGAAAAAACGAGCAGCATCCAAATTCTGCTGGGCTCCGATGCAACAGTAAGACTCCTCTTCTGCAGCAAGTACCTGTTTTCTCTTATGGTGAGCAATGGTTCCTGCAAGCAGGAATGGTGAGCAATGGTTCCTGCAAGCAGGATGGCATCTGCATTCACATGTGTGTGGAGTATTCCTCCATAGGAAACAAGGGGGTAAGGATGTGCATGAAATGGATTGAGCATTCCATTCCGAGCTCGGAATGGAATGCTAAATCTGCTGAACATTCCATTGGAACAACCGGCCAAGATGGTTAGAATGACCTCGTTCCGCGCCAGAATGTTCTGAGCACCATTTTGGAATCCAAAATGGTGCTCTTCTGGCCTCTGTGCATGCACAGTGGCCATTTGCATGGTAGTGCTGACCATGCAAATTGCTGCTGAGCATATGCAGAGACCAGAAGAGCACCATTTTGGATTCTAAAATGGCACTTGGAATGCTTGGAATGTTCCAACTTGAAATGGGCCATTCCGTTCTGAGCTCAGAACAGGCCCTTCATTTGAAGGGCATTCTATTCTGAGCTTGGAACCCTTGAAACGGCCCATTTCGAGTTGGAACATTCTGACCATGAAACATTCTGCACATCCCTACAAGAGGGCATATCCTACATGCTTAAACCTTCAACAGCACATTAGCAGGGCTTTTAAAAAGAAAAAATTGGGGGCAATGCTATGTGAGCAAAACTTGTGTGTAAAGCATGCACCACTTCAACACACACCTATGCATTTTCTTTGTCTGTACACACATACTTTCTTGCCTAGAGTCACATCCCGTGATATTTAGAAGCCTATGTAGAGTGGGAGAAAAACCCCAGAACTGGGAATTTGACAGCACTATTGCAGAAGAGTGTTGCATTCATTGATGAAGACTCTGTGTGTAGTGGTGGAGTCTGTGGGAAACATATTCGGCAGGGGGAGGAAAAATTGATATGCTTGATCATGGCCTGGGTTCTAGAGGAGCCTGGGCTACACTCTTTACTTTTCTCATCATTAACAGTCACTTTTATATCATCTAACATAATGCGACGTTTACATGATTTGAACTTTTGAACAACACAAATGTTCTTTTAGAAGTGCACTTTTTTTTTTTGAACTTATGTTTTGTGTCTTGCTGCACACATACATTACAAAAGCAAAACCAAAGCAAACAAAAGCCTCCACGTTAGAATCCCTCATGTGTACACCACAAGCACTAAATCATGGCCAGTGCCCAAGCACCACTTTCTGGATTTGGTACAAACCTGTAATACCAGTCCCGCTTCTATGTATGTATGGTAATTATATACACCACCTAGTGGTGCAGCGGGGAAATGACTTGATTAGCAAGCCAGAGGTTGCCGGTTCGAATCCCCTCTGGTATGTTTGCCAGACTATGGGCAGTGGCGGACTGGCCAGGGTGTCAGCTTGCCCGATGGCAAGTGGGCCCTGTGGGCCCCTGATGAAATGGGCCCCCTTAAACATTAGACAATATGTTAAAAATGTTAATGACCTTTTAGTAGTTTGAAAATATAATAGAAGTTCAATATTATTACTGTATGCAACTAAAATTTACGTCGTATTACTATTTTAATCTAAAAAATTTAATAAAATCATTTTTCGAGGATACTTTATATTTAAGAATATTACGCCCAGCCAGCCGGGGGCGCCTGGCGGAGGGCAGCGGGCGCTGGCAAGCCTCCGGCAGCATGCCCACCACGGCCCCCACCCGCCTCTGCCGCCTCCTGCGGCAGTAGCTGCCACCGCTGCCACCACCCCGCTGGCCATCATGGGCCTGATGCCGCTGAGCGACACCATGCAGCTGGCCCTCGAGCAGATCCTCCGCGAGTCGCTGCTCAGCCCCTGCGCCCTCGACCTGCGAGCTATTGCCCCTGCCCACATTGCACAGACAGCAAATATTTTCCATTGCGTCGGCCTCCCCAGTCCGCGTGTGCTTCGTCAGCTCTTCACCTCGTGCTTGCTGTGCTTTATGTGTTCTGTAAAAGGTATGTATTTAATTAATATTTTTTATGTACTGTGGCCCTAATACACTGTGGAGACAAAGGGGGCCCACCCACAACTCTAAGGCTATCATTTACTGTGGAGTGTTAAAACCCAGCAAGGAATTCTGCAGCATGCTCCCCTTGCAGTAAACGCTCTGCATGGATGTCTCTGGGATCGTTGTTCTGGGCTGGGGCTCTGTAGGTGCTGCGACTGTCTTCTCTGCAGACGCCTGAGGCCTACTTCTTATCTCTTGATCTTATAAGTCCTGCCTGGCAAGAACTGCTTCTTTTGCACCAGATCAGGCTTAATGAGGGTGACTTCTGCCCCTCCAGCCCACCACCTCTTCGTCATTCACTCCCACAGGCTCCGTATAATCCCCCCTGTTCAATTCCTCCTGCACCTCCCAAATCCGTAACACCCTGGCTGGGCCTTCAGGAAGTGCCTCCTCTGAGACAGGGTTCTCTGGGGAGCTTTGTTCAGTGGCTGGACGTGGAAAAAGAAAAAAAAAATCCTCAGATTCTCTAGCTGATTTTCGAGTAAATGTGTTTAACCTAATAATGGACCGCAAAATTGTCCAGTCACTAGATTCACGCTTTGTACAACACAAAAAGTTGTATAAAGATTTATCCTGCTTGGACCCAGCAACGTTTAAAACCATTGCAGAGAAGGGCCTTGAAGATGAAGCATTGGAAGGTATTATTAAGCTGTCTCCACAAATCAGCAAAGATCAAGTAATACTGGAATTGTTTTCTTTTGCTTCGAACTTTGATGTATGAAAGCTATTGCTTAATGATGGTGAGAATATGGATTCCAGTTGCAACAAGTGTAAAATTTGTAGCACTTGCCCATTCTGTGTACTAAAAATTCTGGCATCCAACAGACTTCATGATAAGGCATATGATAACCTTTATGAACTTTATAAAGTCATCTGCACACTATCAGTTACTCAAGTCCAATGTGAGAGGACATTTTCAAAGCTAAAGATCATAAAGACAAGGCTAAGAAATTCACTGTCTGAGGAGAACTTGGAATCATACAAGTTGCTATCCATTGAAAAGGAATTGTTAGATGAATTTGATGCAGAAGCAAATATTAACAGATTCGCACAATCATCTAGTGAACTCAAACGATTGCTCTTAATATAGTGGACTGCATGAAATATGCTTTTGAACTACCTGTTAATGTGTAAAATGTTCAGTACAAGCAAACTATTTAAAAATATACATTTATTTAAATTTTTTTTAAAAATAAAAATTCAATTATAACAATCTGTACTGTATACTGCCAGTAATATGTACAATATATGTACACTGTAATTACTTAAAAATATACATTTATTTCACAAAAATTTTAATTGTACCTTTTTTCCACTGATGTATTTTTGAAAATTTTATTTATTTCTTATAAAAAGTGAATGATAGCCTTATAGTTGTGGGTGGGCCCCCATTGTCTCCTGGCAACCAATATTTTTAGACCCAATCCGCCACTGCGGGCAGCAGCGATATAGGAAGATGTTGAAAGGCTTAATCTCATAGTGCGTGGGAGGAGGCAATGGTAAGCCCCTCCTGTATTCTACCAAAGATAACCACAGGGCTCTGTGGGCACCAGGAGTTGACATTGATTTGACAGCACACTTTACCATTTATGTATGTATGGTAATTATACACTTGGCAAATGCCCTGTAGACCCTGGATCTAGTCTTAGTTCTTCTATGCACTTTAGAGATAAGACATGTAACTCATTTACTCATGTCCTCTGGAATGTGTACTGTCCCTGAGATCTCCTGATGAACATGCTGCTTGTCCCTCTCTCCTTCTGCCAGACTAGGGTTGCCAGGTCCGGATGGTGATGTCTTAAACATAAATTCATCTCCTAGTTAGGTTTAACACACACACACCCCAGTCCTCTGTCCTCTTCCCCACAGGACACCCAGCCTGCTCTCCCTAGCCAGGCCAGCAACTTCATGGCTTGAGGCAGAGCAGCCAGCTAGCTACCGAACCAGTCTCTTTGCATGCTAGTGCAGTGGTGCATGCGTAGTCTCTTCTCTGTGACTACAAACATGTATATACCACTTTTCAACAGATATACCGCTTTTCACAGTGGTTTTCAAAGAAAAATCAATAATAAGATGCTACCCTGTCCCCTGTCCCCCAAAGGGCTCACAATCTAAAAAGAAAGGCAAGGAAACAACAGCATCAGCCACTGAAGGATTCTTGCTCCCCCTGATAAATAGAAGCCCTACTAACTGAGCAAAGAAGCACCTTTTTAAAGTGGTGATTCTCTTGATTGAGCGAGGGAGAACAACTGGCCCTATCTATAGGAGCTTCGTTCCTGACTGCTCCTGCTCGACTACTACACCACTGGATAAACCGATGGGAGGATATTCTTTCATAACTGAGATATGTGGGACCATTTTGTTTCTCTCTTTTTATTTATTAGCATCACTTGTCATGCTTGCTGCCTTTAATAATTTTAAATCTTCCTAAAAATGATTTTTTTTAAAGTTGGCATCTGCTTATTTGGCATCTGCTTTTTTGGATTACATGTTGGTCTATTGTTTTTGCTGTTTGTTATTGATTCACTAATGAGTCATTCCCAAGCATGGAAAATGCATTTGTGCATTTTTTAGTTCAGTATTTTAAAAAAATCAATAAAAATAATTATTAAAACAGAATGATTTACAACTGAGTCTCATTTTCCCCTCAGCCTTCAGTGCCCCACAGAGCCTCAGCCAATAGCCAGTGTCAGTTTGAAAATAGTCAGCCACAGCCACGGTTTACCTCAGATGTTTTTTTCCTGTCTGAAAAGGGTGATACTTTAAAAAAAATTACAAAAGTTGATAGTTTTTAGAAAATCCAAATGGCTTGTATGTTAATTTGACCCATCAATCATATCCCTTGGCCATGAAAACTCTCGTGAAAACCGCCAGGGGTCACGCAGTAAAAGGCTGGGTACAAAACTCAGTCTTGGGGCCAAGGCAGTGCCGGGTTCAGGATCGATCCCAATAGTGCACACGAGCAGCTAAGCCCAGGCTGGGCTGCCCAAGCCCAGGCTTGTTTGCTCATGTGCAGTCTCTCAATGTAATTTATGGCCATGGTAATCACTCAAAAACGGCATCGACACAGCAATCCCAGGCCTACAATAATTAGATTGTACAGCAGGCGGGGGGCGGGGGATAGGTGAAGAATATAGAAACAGGTAAGATAACATAGATTTTCAGTCAAGCTTCTAGAGTAAGCCAGGTGTAAACATTTCCCTTGTGATGCTATGCTGCAGAAGGCAGTGTGACAAACCAGACATGACACAGACTTATTTGAATTGAAGTGAAAGCAGATAGATTACTCTTTTGATCATACAGAGAAACTTGCAGTCTTCTGAGATATCAGATTTAAGGCAGTTTCACCATTGGGGAATGGAAACATCCATATGTCAAACACTTGACTGACTTTGTCGAAGGAGTAAATCTTCATTCTGTTTGTCACCTCCAGGGACTGGGGGTGGGTGTCTCTCATAATCATGCCATGCTATGATGCCCTGAAACATCCTCCGCTGAGCAAAACAAAGTGTTTCCTGCCTGCAGAAGGGACAAAAATGTGAAGATGGCATCTATATGGGATATTGGCAAGGCACTCTTTTGCAGGTGTGTGTTCTATTCTCTCTGGCTCCTTGGAGCTGTCTGTGAGCTAGATAATTATAGGACAGAACAATGAACACTCTTGAGGACCAGTAGCCAGGGGCAACAATGCTTATGCAAATCTTTCCCAATCTGATCTCGCTCACTGCTCCACTGGCTTTCTGAACCAGCTGGACCTAAAGTTTTCCGCACAAAGGAGCAAAACAGGACCCTGCTAATTTAAATTGGAGGTTCCAAAAGAAAGTGTCAGCTGCAGTTTCATTTTTATAGCACTCTTCTCTTTATTGTCAGCAGCAAAATTAGCATGGAGGGGGATTTGGAAACAAAAGAAATCCCACACATTTATTTAAATCAAGAAATAAAACCAAGCCGTTTAAACCTAATGCTGTAATAAACATCTTGCTTAGATGGTCAGATTATTTTTTAACTAGTGCCCTCCCCAGCAAAATTAGAAATATTCAGACATTTTTGCCAAATGAAATTCTTTTTTTGGACAAACATTAATTTGGAATATTCAGCATTTAATTAAGCTCAATTACTGCAAAGTGTACTGTGTGGGCTGCCTCTGAAGATGGTTCAGAAGCGCCAGGTCGTGCAGGCAGTGTACAGCCATCTTGATGCGGATTCGTATTTCTTCTTATTTCCTGCCCAATACCTGCGACAGTCTTCTAAAAACTACCCATGTACACAACATATGACAGCCAGGCTTACAACAGAGATTGTTCTTCTATCCATAACATCCCGCTGTATATTAAAGCCCACATCGTTGTGCCTCTAAGGAGCCAGAGAGGGCAGCTTCCCCTTCTCCGTCGCCTTATTTTTAAGCCACAATGTGTTCACTGATGTACAGGAAATCCAAGGCTATGAACATCTGGCTTTCCTTCCCAGCTTTGCCACAAAGGTCCATTATGATCTTTGACAAGTACACTCTATCCTTTTATACATTTCATTTCCCCCAGAAGTTGAGGTGCCCCTTTTGCAGGGATTTGTTTTAGTGCAGACAATCGTGCACCTTTTTTTTAATAGCCTGCCTTATAGAATGATAATAACTTTGAAAGAAGGCAAGCAGGAGTCTGTTCTTAGGGAGAATACTAATCAAAAATGAAACAGTGGGAAACGACTAGTGCCACTAGTGAAGCTGAGACAGAGCCCCCTCAGCCGTTTGCTGCTTGTGCCCTTGCACCACCTAATTGCCTAGCTCCGGACCCTCATCACTACCTGCCACACCTTCATATAGGTTTTTTCAGACTGGTTTAGATTAGACCTCATGCTTTCCCAGTCAGTGGAAAGGTGAATCAAGGTGGGAAGGACTTCCTGTAACACTGGACTGCACCAATTCTTGCCACACTCCTTGCAACCCAGCTCAAGAGAAAAGACCAGAGGATCTAGTAATGCTCTGGCTTCTTCCTTGCTCCTGTATGTAGGAATATAGTGAAGTGAAGTGAAGTGAGTAAAGTAAAGTAAAGTAAAGTAAAGTGTGACATCAAGTCGGTATCGACTCCTGGTGCCCACAGAGCCCTGTGGTTGTCTTTGGTAGAATACAAGAGGGGTTTACCATTGCCATCTCCCGCGCAGTCCGAGACGATGCCTTTCAGTATCTTCTTATATTGCTACTGCCTGATATAGGTGTTTCCCATAGTCTGGGAAACATACCAGAGGGGATTCGAACCGGCAACCTCTGGCTTGCTGGTCAAGTCATTTCCTCGCTCCACCATTAGATTCTTTATACTACCCTAACTAGATAAAAGGTCAGAGGATCTAGTAATGTTCTGGCTTCTTCCGTGCTCCTGTATGTAGGAATAAAGCATACCCTTATCGGCAAGTTTCTCTCTTGGGAGTTAGGACAGACTGTAGTTCTCTTTGTGTGCAGTACGTAATGAGGGCAGCTTGAGAACTAGTGGGCTTCTCTTTGTTTAACTCAGTTTAGCATCATTGGCTGACATCCTAACACTGCATGTGTGCAGCCAAAAGAAGCAGGCATGCAGCGGATGCATTCCTGCTTCTAAAGCTCACATGCAGGAATGGTGTTATTCACCAGTCTCCCCTTCCCCTAGAATAGGGCTGGGAACTACATATATTGCCGAAGTACATTTGTGGGGGTGGTGAGAGTTGCAATTCAACAATATCTGAAGGGCCAAGTTTGCCCTGCACTGCCCTAGAGGCAATGTGTGAGATATGCAAATATGTCCTTGAGGGCTGCACAACACAGGGACATATTTGCACATTGCACAGAGCACTTATGGGGAAAGGGGAAGCTTACAAAAATTCCCACACAGGCTCCTTCTTAAAGGGACAGCCAGTCTACATTTACAACATTGAACACATAATTTCTCACTTGTTTCGACGGGTTGCAAAAACTGGCTCCATCTCATTATCTTCATTGGGAAAGATACAGCTGATGCACACAGACTAAAGCACATGTACACTATGAGGTCCCCATTGCCAGTCATAGCTAGGTTCATAGTTATGTATATCCATCAAATTATGTGATACAGTACATCCCTATTCTGTTATTGCCTCTCTCTCACTCACTACCACCACCCCTGTCATTGCCATCATCATTGTCATTGTCATCAAGCCATATATATCTGCATCTGGGGACGTGCTATAGGTCATCCATTAGATTAGTCATCTTCACTATTTTTCAATTGGTGGCCACTTTAGCAAAAAACAGCAGCAACAACAACAACAACAACAAACCACCTTCAAAGCAAGAGCTACATTAACATGCATCCCTTCCTCCTCGAGAGTCTGGGCATTCACTGCACAAACAGTTTACTACTTAGACTCTGCTTCCTTAATATTCCCTCACTCCACTCCAAGATCTCACAAGAGTCTGCTGATGTCTGCCCTTATTTATTTATTATTGTATTTATTACATTTCTATACTGCCCCTTCCAAAGGTCCTGGGTGGTGTAGAACAAGTAAAAAACAAAGGCAAACACCATTTAAAACAGGCTACTTAAAACAATGTAAAAACCAATTTGAAATAATTCAGAATAATTTAAAACCAATGAAAATACTTTAAAACCTTAGAAGGCCAGGCCAAGCAAGTAAGTCTTTAGGGCTCTCTTGAAAGCCAACAACGAGTTCAAACTACGGATATCTGTTGGGAGTGCCTTCTACAGAGCAGGAGCAGCTACAGAGAAGGCCCGGTTCTGAGTTGCCACAAGACGTGCCAGTGGTAACTGGAGACAGACCTCTTCAGAAGACCTCAGTGTACGATGGGGATCATACAAAAGAAGATGCTCTCTAAGGTAACCCAGACCTAAGCCATTCAGGGCTTTAAAAGTAATAACCAGCACTTTGTATTTTGCCTGGAAACTTATTGGTAGCCAATGCAACTGCTTGAAAACAGGCATAATATGGTCTCTGCGGGTTACCCTAGAGACCAGTCTGGCTGCCGCCTTTTGGACTAACTGAAGTTTCTGAACTTTGTATAAAGGAAGCCGCATGTAGAGTGCATTGTAATAGTCCAACCTGAAGGTTACCAGCTGATGCACCAGTCTTTTGAGATCATTCTCTTCAAGGAATGGACGTTGCTGTCGAATCAACAGAAGTTAATGGAAAATTGCTCCTGGCTATAGCCTCTATCTGGGATACCAGGGAAAGGGCTAGATTCAAGAGCACTCCCAGGCTGTGCACCTGTTCCTTCTGGGGGAGTGTAATCCAGCACAGGAAGATCTAGCTCATCCCTCAAATTCCTATCTCCCACAATGAGCGTCTCCATCTTGCTTGGATTCAGCTTCAATTTGTTGTCCCCCATCCAGCCCATTAATGCCTGTAGGCAGGGATTTAGGGAGTGAATGCCAGATGATGATGATGATGATGATGATGATGATGATGATGATAAATAGATTTGGGTGTCATCAGCATACTGATAACACACTGCACCAAATCTCCTGATGACCTTACCCAGCGGTTTCATGTAGATATTAAAAAGCATTTGTGCCAGAATGAACCCTGAGGGACTCCATATAATAGCTGCACTGCAAAGCAGTGCCTCCAGCCCCCAACTCCTCCAGGCGATCCAGAAGGATACGATGGTCGATGGTATCAAACACTGCCGAGAGATCCAAAAGAACCAACAGAGTCACACTCCCTCTGTCAATTCCCTGGTAAAGGTCATCCATTAGGCCAACCTAGGCCATCTCAAACCCATAGCCCACTCTAAAGCCAGTTTGAATATGGGTCTAGATAATTGGTTTCCTCCAAAACTGCCTGGAACTGGTTAGCCATCACTCTCTCAATCACCTTGCCCAACCAAGGGAGATTGGAGCCCGGCCTATAACTGTCTAGGGAAAGGATCTAGGGAAGGCTTCTCAAGAAGTGGTCTAATTATTGCCTCCTTCAGACAAGGAGGCATACTGCCCTCCCTCAGTGATGAGTTATTGATATTAACTAGGCCATCTTCAACAATTTCCCTGCTAGATAGAAGCAGTCAAGTTGGGCAAGGGTCCAGCGAATAAGTGGTAGGCTGCACCACCCCAAGCAGCTTGTCCATGTTCTCAGGCATCACAGATTGAAACTGATCCAATCTAATACTGCAAGAGGTATTGCTGGCCACCACCAGGCTCCACAGAAACAGTGGAGTCCAAGTTGGCCCGAATACAGGAGATTGTGTGTGCAAAGAACCCATTAAAAACATTCCAGCAGAACATAGTCTCTGGGGACTGGTTCGAACAGAAAGGAGCCTGAATCAAACTCCTCACAACCTGGGACAACTCTACTGAACACGAACCTAAAGAAGCGATGCACGCAGACCAGAATTCTTTTTTGCTGCACAGACTGCCTCTGCATAAACCTTCAAATGGGTTCTGTGCTGTGTCCTGTCACATTCGAGCCGAGTTCTGCACCACTTGTGTTCCAGTCACCTACCTTGTGACTTATAAGAGAGTCCCAATGAATCCCCATTGTCACCCATCCAGTTGCCTTCACAGCTCATCCTGCCTCTCTCTATATATCTATATCTATATCTATATCTATATCTATATCTATATCTATAGCTATAGCTATAGCTATAGCTATCTATCTATCTTTAACGTATTTATATATGACCCCAAACCAAGGTCTCAGGGCGGTTCACAACAAAGCACTAAACAAAACATTAAAATCAATTAAATGCTAAAAACAGTTTAAAACAATAACCAATCTAAAATTTAAAAAGTTAAAAAGCCTGGGTAAAAAGATGAGTCTTCAGACACTTTTTAAAAGCCGCTAGAGACGGGGAGATTCTTATTCCCACGGGAAGTACATTTCAAAGCCTTGGGGCGACAACAGAGAAGGCCTGTCCCTGGGTGGCCACCAGGCATCATGAAAGTAGCCACAGACAAGCCTCCCCTGATGTACACAGTGGATGATGGGGATCATGCAGAAGAAGACGCTCTCTTAAGTACCGTGGACCTAAGCTGTTTAGGGCTTTATAGGTTATAAGTACTTTGTATTTTGCCCAGAAAATTATTGGAAACCAATGCAACTCCTGTAATGTAGGAGTAATATGGTCTCTTCGAGATGACCAGGAGACCAACCTGACTGCCGCATTTTGTACTAATTGTAGTTTCCAGACTATTTTCAAAGGCAGCCCGACATAGAGTGCATTGCAGTAATCAAGTCTGGAGGTTACCAGCAAGTGTACTACTGTTCTGAGATCATGGACCTCAAGAAACGGACGCAGCTGGTGTATCAACTGAAGCTGATAGAAAGCGCTTCTGGCCACTGCCTCAACCTGGGGAACCAGGGAAAGGTGTGGATACAGAAGCACTCCCCAACTGCGTACCTGTTCCTTCTGAGGAAGTGTGACCCCATCTAGAACAGGTTGCTCCATATCGCTTCCTGAGTGATGACCCCACACAATAAGTACCTCCGTCTTGTCTGGATTGTCTCAGTTTGTTATCCCTCATCCAGCCCATTACTGCTTCCAAGCAAGCATTCAGGGAGGATATGCCTTCTCCTGATGATGCTGACATGGAGAAATAGATTTGGGTGTCATCAGTGCACTGATAACACCCTGCACCAAACCTCCAGATGATCTCTCCCAATGGTTTCATGTAGATATTAAAAAGCATTGGAGACAGTATGGAGGCCTGAGGGACCCCATATAAAAGCTCAGTTTTTGAAGAGCAACAGTCTCCAAGTGACAACATCTGGAATCTGCCAGAAAGGAAGGAGTAGAACCACTGCAAAGCAGTGCCTCCCACCTCCAGCTCCCTCTGACGTTCCAGAAGGATACTATGGTCGATAGTATCGAAAGCTGCCGAGAGATCCAAAAGGACCAACATTCACACTTCCTCTGTCAAGTCCTAATTGGAGATCGTCCATTAAGCTGAACAAGGCAGTCTCCACCACATAACCCATCCGAAAACCAGTTTGAAATGGGTCTAGATAGTCAGTTTCCTCCAAGACTGCCTGGAGCGTCTCCTGGTTTTCTTAGTGCACCACCAACTTTGGGATATTTGGACTCCTTTGATGCAGCTGCTGTGGGCCTGCTGTGGGGTGAGTGAGTTGACATCCCTCCCTTGGCTTGAGGATAGGGATCAGTGTTCCCTCTAAGGCATGCACATGATTTTTGATGTCTGTTCAGTTAATTTTCGATCCCGCTCAGATTGAATCAGGAAGGTTCCACTCTGAATATATGTGCGCACATACTGCTTTGATACTGCCACTCAGAACAAAACTCATTCTGCACAGAGATTAAAAATATTACGGAGAACACAGATAGGGATGTGTGAGGCGTCTTGACCTTGAGCCGGCTTGAGCTTGAACCGGCAAATGGCCCACACGCATGAGCAGCAGTCTCAAAAATGGCCACCACACGCAGAGGGCCGGAATGGCCCCAAAACAGCTGAATTGGCCTGTAGGTCATCAGGTGGGGGAGGCTGGTGGGCGGAGGAGGAACTGCCAGAACCCCTCATGGCCGCAGAAGCATCCCCTGAGGCCACCAAAGACCATGGTGGTAGTAAGCCTGCCTTAAAACAACACATTTTAATGTGGATGGCACCCTGAACCTACCCCAACTGATTTGAATTCAACTTAACCAGGCCCCTCATTCGGGGTGCCAAAACTGAACATGCCTGGTCCAGTTTGAGTCTAGTTTGGACTCAAACAAACTGAGCAAATCGGTATTGTGCACATCCCTACTTGGGGAGTGGGAATCCTGAGAGTGAAGGAGCCATGCTCAGGGTCAATAGGAACTGCCTTTCAGTGAAGAACATTGCATTCAATCTTCCATTTGATTGCATCCCCTACTGATGACCAGTTTGAACCACAGGGATGAGATTTGGACCATGTAAACTTGCCATAGTCACAATTTTGCTTGATTGAACTACAGGCACTGGAACTATGTAATTAATGGATACAAGACGGAAGTCCCAACATCACTGACAATAGAAGTTTATTTGTGAGCTCATCAGGAACTTTTCCATTCATGCAACTTACAAGTTTTTCTCTTTTGTTTAACAGTGAAAATTTTGAGAAAATGTAACATGAAAATTCTGCATATCTCTCCAATATTCGTACCTGAAAATAAGGACAGTTTTGTACTTGTAAAACTGCTGTTCTGTGTAGGTCATGCCTTAGTATATCTACATGCATGAGAACCAAACCAAGATACATTTCTTCTGCTCCCTATCTGCTCTATAATGTAACAATTGATAACTTTTTTTAAAAAACCCTGTCCCTCAATGCAAAATAGGATAGTAATTTACCAGTGACAGAAAAATGAATTCCTTCTCATTTTGTTATTCCAGTCATTTTAAGCCATCATTATTGTGGTGACCACCACTTCCTGCCCTCCCAGGATGCCTCAGAATGACACAATATGTAGAATTCTGAGGAGGGAAATAGTAGCTGCTAAGAAGAGGCTACTGATATGTACACCACTGGAAATAGCAAAATAGTAAAAAGAGAAGAAAAAAGAAATGAAAAGGAATACGTATAAAATATGCAGTTTATTATCTTTACAGTGGTTTATAATAACATTTCTTGTGGAATGAATGAAAGATGAACCAAATCAGTTTGTTTTGCCAGGTATTCTACTACTACTACTACTACTACTACTACTACTACTACTACTACTTCTACAGATACTTAAATACCGCCGTTCAACCAAAGTTCTCAAAGCAGTTTGCATACAAAAATAGATAATACATAAATATTTATTATTGGGGTCCCCTGTCCCCAAAGGGTTCACAATCTAAAATGAAACATAAGGTTGACCCCAGCAACAGCCACTGGAGGGATACTGTGCTGAGGCTGGATAGGGCCAGTTGCTCTCCCCCTGCTAAATAAAGAGAATCGCCACTTTAAAAAGATGCCTCTTTGCTCAGTTAGCAAAGATGCCAATTAGCAAAAAATGCCTCTTTGCTCAGTTATTCTGAAATCAGTGCACAGCCCTGCCAAAAAATATGGACTGTCCTTTGCAAATAGGGCCTTCTGAAGCATATGGGTCAGTTTGCCAATTTATAATGGTAGCAATACAAATGACTCCACAGAGACTCCAGTAATCTTATACACATCATTGTTAGCAGAGGATGGGTAAAAAGGTTGATTGTAATAATCAAGGCTTATGGTCACAGAAGCCTAGCATTAAATTTGTTTCCAAATATTGGGAGAAACCCACCACCTCACCCACTCCCACTAGAGGTGCATTCTGTTGTTTTTCTATGGCATAAAATCACCCATGAACAACATCTTCCTTTCATTTTCTGCTGTTGTAAGATTGGAAACGTTAACGCTTTTTGTCATGAGCTTAGCCCTACTGCTTTCTTCAAAAACTAGAAAGGGTTAGGATCACAGCCTAAATGTAATTATTACATTTATAGCAGCAGTCTTGGCCTGGCTTCACTCCTGCATCAGAATCCATTAAGAGAGACACTGGCACCTTTGTAGAATTGTGTTGCCGGAGTCAGCTGCAGAGCCTGGAATAATCATGGGGCAGATCAGCAAATATTTGAGAAAAGCTTTAGCAAGCAGGTTGTACAGAGGATATTAACAGTAGGAAAATAAAGTAGAAAGTGATCGGGCATTATTATCCTCCCCCTTTTTTTGTTTATGAGGGGAGATTATCTTTGCCACTGCATAAACAGTATATTTAGGTCTATTATTTCCCTTCATTATTATAGAGTTGCTCAATAAAATCAAATGTGTTATTTGTCCAGCACAGTGACAGTGTATTTCCTTAATGACACAACATCATTGTGTGCCTTAGGAAACAGCTGCACAAGCCAGGAAAGTGATGACACATACTTGGAATTTTCTCCATCTCTCAACCATGTTTTTGATGACTATCCCATGAAATGAATAAAAGCTATCCGGTGTAAATGTTAAGCAGGTGCTATCCAGCTGCACAACAAACATGGAAAGTGTCGTTCATGAGAACATTATCTATCTTCTCTTCCTCAACCTCACTGGTCACTCCTCCTGCTCCCTCTTTCCTTAACCCAGCAACGGATTGAAATCCCTTTCTATCTAGCATATAAAAATACAATCTCTCCAATCATTCCGCTCTAATCAGTCAATGTCCTTCTGTAAGGAGAACATTTTCTCCTTTAAATACCCTGGTAGTCAGTGCTTAATTTCTGTCATTGATGTTTTAATATATTAACACCGCTAAAATAATTTTTCATAGGTGGTATTAAAATGCAATGAAGAAATAAATATGCCTATGGCATTTTATGTAATGGAAGTGAGTTGTGAAGTTTCTATAGCTTTCCTTTGTATGCCCTTCAATATAAGTATTGTCACGACAGATAATATGGAGGGTGGAGTGGCCACAATCTGGGCTCAGCTTCAGTGATTTTCACTTTCTCCCTCGCAAACAATATGCTGCTCTTTTGAATGTAGGACATTCCAGTCCTTTTCAGGCCTACGTTCATGTAGAACAACCATGCCTAGGTTACCTGTCATGCCCAGTCAGTCGGCGAGGAGGCAGAGTTGTACCTTGGGACCTGGGAAGGCAGGGGCAAGAGGCACACCATCAGAGGCCATGTGTGTTAGCAGCCTATCAGGAGCGGGGCGGGAGGCTGCACATTTCACCTTCCACGTCCACTCATTCTCTCTCCCTAGATCTGCTTTGGGGAATTGCTCACCTCACCCACTCAGAGTCTTGTGACTTGGGCGGCGGGGGTGACTCGGGCAATTCTCCCTCAACATAACATTTGTGAAGTGAGGGGTGCACCAGTTGTAGGATGTCAGCTGTCAACCCCTGAACCTGGCTGTTTTACCCTGGTGGAATAATAGCTGTCACTAGGAAGCTGGATTTCATGGGAGGAGTTCCCCGCACTAAGTTTTAGGGGTTATTTAACTACTCTCTTGTATTAACTTAATAAAGTGGCCCTCGTTTAAATCCATCATTTGTGTCTTGTCTTTCTTGAGTATCAGGGTGCAACAGCAGGATGTATATTCAAGTTGCATGTGGAAATATAGGAAACATAGGAAACCGCCATATACTGAGTCAGACCATTGGTCCATCTAGCTCAGTATTGTCTTCACAGACTGGCAGCGGCTTCTCCAAGGTTGCAGGCAGGAATCTCTCTCAGCCCTATCTTGGAGAAGCCAGGGAGGGAACTTGAAACCTTCTGCTCTTCCCAGAGCGGCTTCATCCCCTGAGGGGAAGATCTTGCAGTGCTCACACATCAAGTCTCCCATTCAGATGCAACCAGGGCAGACCCTGCTTAGCTATGGGGACAAGTCATGTTTGCTACTACAAGACCAGCTCTCCTCTCCATGTGTTCATTACAATGTCTGTAGCGAGCCCCATACTGACACTGTAGTCATAGACTGCATCTCTGTGCATCCCTCTTTGCATGCACAGGGATCCTTGTAGACAGCTGGGAATGATGGGAGTTGTAGTTCAGCAACATCTAGAGGAACCCTGGTTGGGAACCACTGCTGTAGTTATTCTAATACATGTACGTTGGTTGGGACCTAAGCCTGCCATTGTTATGTTATCCTAAGGACTTTAGTGATTCATTGGTAGTGAGTTAGTCATATATTAGATGTTTGCTTATAAATTAAAATGCTTTCTAATAGTTTACTGACATAATGTAGTGGCATGTACATGTGTGTATGTGTATACACACACACACACACACCTCGATTTTCCAGCCTAATTATGGGGAAGGTCAATTTGGATTAGGCAACTGCCCAGAAAATGAAAACAAAAAGCACATGGTCACAAAAGTTGATAAAATAAGCTAAAATAAGTTTTTACAACACCAAACACGGAGTTTGGGGGACATGGAAGGTGATGGACCAAAAAAAACACCCCACCACCTTGTACACTACCACACACAACACTAGTTGGGATACAGAAAGTAATTTTTCTGCATGAGATGAGATGGTACAACATATGCCTGGGACAGTAAATGAGAGTAGAATGAGGAAGCAAAATGGGCAAACTTCTAGTTTCACAAACACTGTCCAGAAAATCCAAAACCCAGAGTATTAGGATTAGGAAAATCAGGATTTTACAGTATGTGTGTGTGTGTCCCTGTTAGTTAATGGATATGCAAGGACACATGCAGTACCAGTAACCTAATAGCAGCAAAGTGTTGTCAGAGTTTGTAACATATGGGTTTATAAAATACCTTGTGAGATCTTTTTAGTAACTTTAAAGGAGTAAGAGGTGTTATGCCTAGTTTTATATTTGTGATTATAAAGGGCTCATTCAGATGATACAACCCTTGGGATACATGACAGGGATGTGAGAACAGGTTCGACATTCAACGCATTCAACGTCAAACCTGTGTAGTTCAAAGGTTCAGGGTTGAAATGAACCATTCCCTGTTCGTCTGACAAAATTTTACCTTACCCCCTTCGGGGAGTTGTTGGAGGTGGCCGGGGTGACCGTAGAGGTTCCCCCTCCCCCCACCAGTCTTCCTTGCAGCCCAAACTGGCCCATTTGGCTGGCAATTTGGCCTGTTCAGGCCTTCCCCCTCCAGCGCGGTGGCCATTTTGGAGGCCACCGTGCCTGCGCAATTGGCCTCTGCAAGGCCTGGGTCATGCAGAGGCCAATAAATGGCCGCAGTGCCAAAGGGAGAAGGCCCGAACAAAATGGCCAGTTTGGGCTGCAAGGAAGGCTGGTGGGGAGAGGGGGGACCTCCCCAGACCACCTCCAACAACTCCCTCAAAGGGGGTAGGGGTTTTTTAAAAAAAGGTCCATGAACCCCCCCCCCCGGACCGAACTGAACTGGGTTGAGGGGGGGGTCGAAGGGTTGCTGGACCGAACTGGCCTGGTCTGGTTAGAGTCCAGTTCAGACTCGAACCAAACCAGGTCAGCTGGTTCTGTGCACACCACTAACACATGACTATGAAGGGGGCACATGAGAGTGCACACATCAGCACAACGGCGGGGTGGAGCTATAATTGAGCAGATGTGTTCAAAGAACATGAGTTGCTCACTGCTCAAAGGCATGTGCTGGGCTGCCTCTCCCCTGCCCCCAGCCCTCCCCCCCCACACACACACCACCTCCAAGGCAGGCCCTAAGTTTCCATGAAACATGGCAGTTGTTGTTGTTGTTGTTGTTATTTACATTTTATATCCCGCTCTTCCTCCAAGGAGCCCAGAACGCTGTACTACATACTTAGGTTTCTCCTCACAACAACCCTGTGAAGTAGGTTAGGCTGAGAGATAAGTGACTGGCCCAGTTCTAGAAGTTCCATTGCGGTGATCATGCATGATAGGTGATTTCCGTTACTGATCTCCTTGCCCTGGAAGTACTCTGTATCACCAAAAAAAAAATAAAAAAATGTGCCTGAGATTTGTGCAGTCCTCAAGGACATATATTCATTTGATACAGAGTGGCCACATTCACATGTAATGCAAAACCACAGTTAAATGGGGCTAAGGTTGGTTACATTTGAATGCTTGCAACCGTGGTTTCATGCCAAAAGTGACTTTCACTTTGCCTCTACAAACACCAGTTTTAACCTTTGGTTTGTAGTGAGTTTCACCACTGCAACCTGAAGTTTTCCGGCAGCAGAGTAATGTCTGAATGCAGATGCCTCCATAACTGCAGTTTTGTGCTGGTTTTGGAACCGTAATCATAGAGAGGGTGGTGCAGAACCACCCAGGATTAGGAGTGTGCACAAAACCAGATGGCCCAATTTGGTTCTAATCCAAACTGGACCTGAACTAGACTGGGCCAGTCTGGTTCTGCACCCCCTCAAACACCCTCTTTTTTTAAACTCACCCCCTCCAGGGGGCTTCTCCGAGGCCACAGGGGGGTCTCTGGATTTCCCTCTCCCCCCTGCCAGCCTCCATTATGGTAAAAATCGCCCAGTCCAAGCAGTCTTTGGCCCATTCTGGGCCTGCTTTGAGTGGCAGTGGCCATTTGGGAACCTGCCACACATGCCCAATGGGCCTCTGCATGGCCTGGGTCATTAAAAAAAATTTTGTAAAACCCCCAAATGGCCAGGGGAGTTCAGTCCGATACCGAACTGAACCAGGGGGTTTGGTTCAATATTGGACCGTCAAGCCAAACAGGTTCAATGTTGAACCTGTTCAACACCTAACCTGTTTGCACATCCCTACCTAGGATTGTGCCTGCTCCAGGTCTGTGGCACTTCTTGATTGGTCGCCTCTCTGAGCACATGTGATTATAAAGGGGATTATGTGGACCTGTTTTGCTGGTTTCTGATCCAGCAAAGCAGTTGCCCAGCAACAGGGATGCCACAACATCCCATCCCAAGCTTGTCAGCCTGTCAAATGGGAAAGTCACACAGGGGCATGCCCTTGTCCCACTCTGTCCCTTGTTGCCCCCTCCTGGCAATAAGTATAGAAAGGGAACGGGATGGCAAGATGGGCACTACATGCTTTTCTCTCCAAGAATGAAGTGGCAAAGATGTCACTCAGTTAACCCCTGCTGACTAAGTAAAGAGGCATATTATTATTGTTTACACAGCCAGACAGGTGTTATTGACTGGTTTGTTTTATCCAGACATCGAGTCCTTCCCAAGGACCTGGGATGGCTGAATTTTATTGTCAATGTTGTTGCTGTTATTATAGATATCGTCGCAGAATATAGGCTGTTCCCAGTAAAGTTGCCTTTTGTAATTGGCTGTTGGTGATTTCTGTGGCCCCTATGGTGTTGAGGTGCTCTTCAAGTTGTTTTGGAATTGCACCTAGGGTGCCAATTACCACTGGGATTATTTTGGTCTTTTTCTGCCACAGCCTTTCAATTTCAATTTGTAGATCTTTGTATTTGGTGATTTTTTTTTCTATTTCTTTTTCTTCTATTCTGCTATCCCCTGGTATTGCTATGTCGATTATTTTGACTTGTTTTTCTTTCTTCTCGACTACAGTTATATCTGGTGTATTGTGTGGCAGATGTTTGTCTGTTTGTAGTCGGAAGTCCCATAATATTTTTGCATCTTCATTTTCTATAACTTTTTCAATGTTATGGTCCCACCAATGTTTGGCTACAGGTAGCTTGTATTTTTTGCAGATGTTCCAGTGTATCATCTCTGCTACCTTGTCATCCCTTTGTTTGTAGTCAGTCTGTGCAATCTTTTTACAACAGCTGATTAGGTGGTCCACAGTTTCATCTGCTTCTTTACAAAGGCGGCACTTGCTGTTTGTTGTTGACTTTTCTACTTTTGCTCTTATTGCATTTGTTCTTAGTGCCGGTTCTTGTGCAGCCAGTATTAGACCCTCTGTTTCTTTCTTCAAGTTGTCATTCTTAAGCCATTGCCAGGTCTTGGTGATGTTTGATTTTCCACTTATATTGTGCAAATATTGACCATGCAGTGGCTTCTTTTTCCATTTTTCTGCTTGGTTCTTGACTTGTTCTTTCTTGTAGGCCTGCTTTGTTTCATTGGTGTTGAATAGTTTCTTGTCATTGACCATTTGAAGTGCATCTTCTTCACTGACCTTTATATATTCTTCAAGGCCTCTTTTCTCCTCCTCTGCTGGACTTGCAGCATTCCTCTTCCACCTGAGCTGCGAGGGAGGTATAGCCCATCTACATCACTGTGGGGGTGCAGAGCATGATTGATGGTCATTATTTTCCTGGTCTTATGATCTAGTGTCTCTAGCTCTGCCTGGGTCCAGTCTATTATTCCTGCAGTGTATCTGATAACAAGTATAGCCCAGGTGTTTATGGCTTGTATGGTGTTCCCGCCATTGTGTTTGGACTTTAGGATTTTTCTAACTCTCCTGATGTATTCACTTCCATTTTTTCTTTTAACTTCAGTGTGTACTGACTGAGTGTGTTCAGACTGAGCAAAGAGGCATATTATTATTATTATTTCTTGTTTACACAGTCAGACACGTGTTATTGACTGGTTTGTTTTATCCAGACATCGAATCCTTCCCAAGGACCTGGGATGGCTGAATTTTATTGTCAATGTTGTTGCTGTTATAGATATCGTCGCAGAATATAGGCTGTTCCCAGTAAAGCTGCTTTTTGTAATTGGCTGATGGTGATTTCTGTAGCCCCTATGGTGTTGAGGTGCTCTTCAAGGTCTTTTGGAACTGCACCCAGGGGGCCAATTACCACTGGGATTATTTTGGTCTTTTTCTGCCACAGCCTTTCAATTTCAATTTGTAGATCTTTGTATTTGGTGATTTTTTCTATTTCTTTTTCTTCTATTCTGCTATCCCCTGGTACTGCTATGTCGATTATTTTAACTTGTTTTTCTTTCTTCTTGACTACAGTTATATCTGGTGTATTGTGTGGCAGATGTTTGTCTGTTTGTAGTCGGAAGTCCCATCATATTTTTACATTTTCATTTTCTTCAACTTTTTCAATTTTATGGTCCCACCAATTTTTGGCTACAGGTAGCTTGTATTTTTTGCAGATGTTCCAGTATATCATCCCTGCTACCTTGTCATGCCTTTGTTTGTAGTCAGTCTGTGCGATTTTTTTACAACAGCTGATTAGGTGCTCCACTGTTTCATCTGCTTCTTTACAAAGGCAGCACTTGCTGTTTGTTGTGGATTTTTCGACTTTTGCTCTTATTGCATTTGTTCTTAGTGCCTGTTCTTGCGCAGCCAGTATTAAACCCTCTGTTTCTTTCTTCAAGTTGCCATTCTTAAGCCATTGCCAGGTCTTGGTGATGTCTGATTTTCCACTTATTATTATTATTGTTGTTGTTGTTATTTTAGTCGATTTCTATACCACCCTTCCAAAAATGGCTCAGGGCAGTTTAAAGTGGTGATTCTCTTCGTTTAGCAGGGGAAGAGTGACTGGCCCTATCCAACCCCTGCACAGCATCCCTCCAGTGGCTGTTGCTGGGGTCAACCTTATGTTTCATTTTAGATTGTGGGCCCCCGTCTTATTTATGTATTATTTATTTTTGTATGTAAACCGCTTTGAGAGCTGTGGTTCAGGGGCAGTATATAAATAGCCATAGTAGTAGTATGTCCAGAAGCACATGCACTCAAGGTGGCAACATAGGCAGGGCAACCCCATTAGAGCACTGGGACAGCAACATATTGCAGGTTGGCGATACCTGGCATTGGGTTTAAAAGACAGCCCCTACCAGGCATTCTTGAATGGCTAAGGTCTATTTTTTGTAAAATGATGTTGTTGAAGGGGAGCCCAGCTCCTTCCCCTTGCGGGTATCTGTGCAGTCCCTAGGCTTAATCATGAGAAGGGCTGGGCATCAGGATCAGCATTGTCCCCTAGGAAAGGGGCAATTTGACATATGTGCTGATGATGGATGCTGTTCCTGAGAGTACCACTCACTCATGAGAGTGTAAGGCCATGGGGACACAATTCACAATTGTGTGAATTCAGCTTCACAATTCAGGTTGAATCGCTAATAATGTGTGACAACATCCCTTCTCCCACGGAATGCTCTCTCAGGAGAGTATCAGGCCATGGAGATATGCATGGGGGCCAGACAGACGGCAAATGCCGCCCAGCCAGGTTGTTCTATACAAGCAAGCCGTGGGGATGAGTAGCCTGGCAACAGCTCTCCCTGGCAACAGCTCTCCCTGTCTTGGCGACTGCTATGAAGACGCTGTCAGTGTGCCCCCTGCCAGCCCATACACCCACTTGAACATGTCCATCTTTATTTTTGCCCGGAACAGCGACCCCGCTCTCTTGGAGTCACTGGAAATCGAGGCTCCCCTCTTCCGCGATTCACCATGGTGACAGATCTGCATATGCTACAATGGCGGGAAATTTGAACAAGAGTAAAGATTTGTCCCCTGTCCTGGTGTTTCCCCAGTATGCCCACCCGGCTACACTGGGACACATGGAGCACCAAAATATCCTCTGGGTGCATGAAAGACTCCCCTGGAAAGGAGGGGGGTCTCTCTGTGCAAACGTTTTATCATTAACCAGAGAGAAAGGGGCCCCACGCAAGCAGGGGGCCCTTTTTTGATAGATCAACTAATGAGCACACAGTCTGATGGAAGCCCAATGGCTGGCAAGCCTAAGGTCCTCCCCAGTAGACTGGCCCTCTCATGAGAGTGCAAGAGTGTGGTTTGGTATCCATGGACTGCTTTGCCATGGCATCCTTCGCACCACAAGAGCATCCTTGGTCACAATGGGCCAGGCCCCAGGATATTTTGCCTTCTTAGGAAGGCATCATGTTCCCTTCCCTTTCCTGAGTAACAGCAAGCAAAACGGTGCCCCTCAGCATCTCCCTCCAACTAGAAATTGTACTTACATGAGATTGATTTGTTTCGGGGCTTTTATGATGGTGGCGGTGCAATCACTGTCAGAAGAAGGGCTTGAATGGCATGGCACTGAGCAGAATTTAAATGCCCTGTCCCTGCTGAGGGTGAGCATTCCTTTCTGGAAAACCACTATCACAATCAGACACAAGTGAACTGGAGGATCGTATCTTTGTAGGTCACTGGTGCTATCCTGAAAGTATATGGGAGACCAGAAAGAGGCACTGAATACTAACGTTCATTCAGCCCATCTGTGACCTGATTTGAACCTATATATCCAGATGGCAGAGGCTTGTGAATAAGTATATTGTACAAGTGTTTTTGCCCTTCCTCTGTCAAGGAATGCTTGCCCAGAACCAGTGCTTGGAAACTCTGAGAATAGCCTAATTAGAATGAAGATTCATCTATCAAGTAATTCCCTTGATCTGATTATATTATGAGTCGTTACTGTTCTCACAAAACTGGAAAAAGTACATAGGGACTGTTTCAAATATGTTCTTGAGGGCTTCTTTATTTATTTTAAAAGCACTTTCATACCACTCGTAGAGGAAATTCAAAGCATTAATGTCTTAACAACATTAAGACTAAAATAATAAAACACAACCATAAACACAGCAAGAGAACTAACTAGCAAAAAGGCACCTTTTAAAAGTGGTGATTCTCTTTATTTAGCAGGGGGAGAGTAACTGGCCCTATCCAACCCCAGCACAGGATCCCTCCAGTGGCCGTTGCTGGTGTCTGTCGTGTTTCTTTTTTAGATTGTGAGCCCTTTGGAGACAGGCAGCCATTTTATTTATTTTTTAAATTTATATCTATGTAAAATGCTTTGGGAACTTTTGTTGAAAAGCGGTATATGGATACTTATCATATTTGTATTCATAAGCCATCACAGAAAAGGCACAGGTCAGCCAAAAACCTGATGGAAAGGGTTGGTTTTAGAACACCTCCCAAAATTCAATAAAGTGATAGCTCTTCTTTTGACCTTCCCAGGAAAGTGCCACAAGGGCCAGCAAAACTAGTTGCCTAACCTCAGTTGGCAATTAATTTAGATGACCTCAGTTGCAGGCAGAGGTACACCTAGGTAATTTTGAAGTCTGGACCTAAAGGCTTTTGGAGGGGCCCCCTCCCCTACAAATTAAGTATCATCATGCTCCACCAGCCAACCACAATACCCGGGACAGACGAAAGAGTATATGGGGCCCCCCAGGGGCTGTGGAGGCCCTGGACTTAAGAGCGCTTCTGGTTGCAGTTAAATATGGGGAGAGGTGCACAGGATGGGAATCCTTTTCAGTAGCTGTTAGGAGAGAAGCAGCAGTGTTCTGCATCAGATGAAGCTCCCATGACATCTTCAAGGTAATCTTCATATAAAGCACATTACCAGAAGCAAGCTTGGACATTACAGAACCATGAACCACAAAGCAGGGTGTGACCTGTCCTTGAGGGGACAGAACAGCTGTACTAACTGTAGATTTTAAAAAGTGCTCCTGATCAGATAAGGCAGATGTATCTCTTTCAGGGTATGGCTGTTCCCTACTGTCATCACTTCCATCTTGTCTGAATTCAGCTTTGATCTGTCCTCCCTTATCCATTGATCACAATTTCCAAATACTGGCTCAGGACAGAAATAGATGCTGCTGGATGCTTAGCTAAAGACAAACAGACCTGGATGGCATCTGAATATTGATGACACTGAACCCCAAACCAGGGATATTGCTAGGTGCTTAAAAGATCCAGGGCCGGGCCCACAGCCCCACTTTTGATCATTAAACTCAATTGCACCCATCCACAAAAATAATTACATATTCTTTTAAACATCTCTAATATTAGAATGCAGCATCTATGAAGGTAGAAGCAGCAAAGACCTAGGTAAGGCTACTAGGAGCTCTCTCCCATGCTGTGTGCAGGTGCTGCCACTGCTGCACTTCCATTCTGGAAGGTCATGGAGTGGGGAGCTGGCTGATGACATCCAGTGCTCTGAGCAATTCACTGGGGGCCCATGCGCTACGGGCCAGCCCTTTATTTATTTATTTATTTATTTATTTATTTATTTTTACATTTTATATCCTGCTCTTCCTCCAAGGAGCCCAGAGTGGTGTACTACATACTTAGGTTTCTCCTCACAACAACCCTGTGAAGTAGGTTAGGCTGAGAGAGAAGTGACTGGCCCAGAGTCATTCAGCAAGTCTCATGGCTGAATGGGGATTTGAACCTGAGTCTCCCCAGTCCTGACACCCTAATGACACCCTGCCCCAAACATACTGGTGATTGGAAGCTTTATACAGATATTGAGCAACACTGGTGATAACAACAAATCCCAGAGAACTGCAGTAGCCTCCAGGAGGCTGACATAACCTTGGTGTGAGTCCTTTCAAACAAACAAAAACGCATAACAAAACATGCTCTTCAAGACACTCACTAGATGTACAAGGTGATCCAAAAGAATAAAGCAGTCTACTGTACTGCAAGCTGATGCTGAATCCAACCAGATGAACAGGAAAGTATTCACCCTGTCTGTCTCTCTTCTGATGAAGACAACCCTCCTGGAAGCTTTTCACACAGGGCTTTTGGAAACTCACATCTTCTCTGGAATGGAGGGGGTGCATTCACATATCGGCTAGATTTACCCCAAAGTCCCTGCGGGTTATCGAGGAATAGTTCACGTACAATTTGGGTTTCTCACTGTGCATTAGTGTGTAACCAAATTTATATCCCGAGTTTAAAAAACTCACGGTGAAACCTGCTGCGCATAACAGCCCCAGGATAGCTAATACAGATTCGGTCTTATAACAAGGCTGGTAGCCAGAAGGAGAAGAGTCTAGACTAACCTAGGCTAACATTTGCAAGTACAAAACTAGAATTTAGAATTTTGTTTTGCAGTTCCAATCAAAATGCTGCACCGAAAATTTTGTTTTTCATAATATCCACTGTGCTTTCTGTGAATTTGCTATATGCCGGACCAGACAGTATTTATTGTTATCACACATCTGCCAACAAGCATTATGTGTTCCTGTCCTATCTGCAGTTCTTTGATCTTTATTCCAAAGCACCAGCATTTGCAGTTTCCCCTGCTTTCCATTCCCATCTTCTTCTGTAAGCTTATCAGATCCCGAGAAACAGTTGTGCCAAGGCCAAATGCACATGCAAATGAATGAGGCTTTTCACACATGCAGCCTAGCCTGGGCTAGGCTGTGCATGTGAAGTGCCGGGATCAATCCCGATCCCGGTGCTGCCCTTGTGCCTAGTCTTGCTTTTGAACCTGGCGTATTGCCGAGGTTAAGTGAACCTGTGTCTGCCGGGAAGGCAGACGGGCTCCTGCCTTCCCTGCAGCCCATGAAAGCGGTGGCCGAAGGTCATGTGCACAAGCTTAATGATTTAGAAGTGCTACTATTTCAAAACTATCAGTCCCATGATGCAGTGAAATATTACACAGCCGAATAAATTTACAAGTTCATGAAGGCTATAAAGTTGGCTGTGCTGGCCAAGTGCCAGTGAGCCATACTTGTGTAACGACATCTGGGGCCTGAGTAGATGGAGAAAGGATTCCAGAGTGAATTGTTGGAATGCATACCGAAGGTTGCTCCTTTTTTTTCACCCGGCAGATTTTCCATGGAAATCCGTTGCGTAGGACTGGGAAAACACAATTGGTGATGGAATTCCTCCCATGAGCTTGGTTCATAACTACTCCAATATCTGCAAGTTATTATCATGCTGAGTTTTTTTTGGAGTGGTTGCCATTGCACAGGAATGCATTTCCCCCCTCAGTTATCTACAGGAAGAAGATTACAATTAATTATTTGAATCCCCCACGCCAATGTCATGTAAACTGAAAGCACCTGTTAGTTCAAAAGTATGATTATGAAGGTCTTCCTATGGCATGCAACTAGTGCCATGGAAAAGCAATGGGACGATGTATTCTCAAGGGAAGCAGATATCCGTTGAACACAGCTTGTTTGTCAGTATCCGAGGGATCACAATACTGTTGTCTACAACAGCATATGAGTGACAAAAAGGGGAGACTTTTTTGGACTCAAGAGCTATAAACCAAATATATTATTATCTCTGGCTTCCTTTAAAAATATATTCTGTCTGCATAATGCATTACTTTCCCTCTTTTTTATAAGAGATGTATCTGCATTTTCAGTGGAACACGTCAGGGGGAGAAGAGGAGAGTCAGAAGGACATGAGGGCAAGAGCTTTGAAACACTTAAACATTTGAAATGCTGGTCTGGTTCACACCTAGTCCCAGGGTAGGTTTTACATGTGGTGGGGTGTGGGAGGAAGCCTCGGGTTCATGCATTCGTCTTCATTGTACACGCAACAGTGTCAACAGGAGCCTGCTTTTGTAAATGTGAGGAATAGACACAGGCCCCTTTGTCTTCAATAAGCGGGGGGGGGGGAAACCATGATAAAGTAAACATATTTTGCTTTCCCAATCACTGGAGCTCAGGGACAGCCCTTCCATGAGGCAAGGTGAGGTGACTGCCTGAGGTGCATTCACAAGGAGGGGCCTAAGGGGAAGCAAGTGCCAGCCATGCTGCCACCACAGGCACCATCCCACAGGCCTCCCAGGTGCCCACTGCCACTGGCCTTCCACACACCACTGAGGCATGCTGTTCATTCCCCCCGCCTTGCCCTACTGAGTCTTTCCCCTTTTGTACCTGATACAAGCTAGGATTGCCTCTGCCATGCTCTGTCTGCTCAGAGCCTGCGTTAATGGTGATTTTCAGATGATGCGGATGGTAATATCAGCAACAACCGTTATAACAACAAGAAGAAAGCACATCATACATATTATCTCAGTCACCGGTCCTCATATGATTTCAGCAGGGAGTCCACAGTAAGTAGTTTGGTATTAATAGAGCACAGTTTGCATTGCTATCCAGGTGGTTTCACTTAGTTTCCTGGCTTTCAGAAGTTGTTTGAACATTCCTATGAATCCCTTACTCTAAGGTCTACACAGTACTATTATTTGCCTTTTAGTAGTCGGTCAATGTGGTGACAGGAAAACATAAAAAACAAAAGGGGAAAGAGCACTTCAGTAATATTGCTACTCCTAAATCAAAGAACATTTTTCCTGTAGTAAAAAACAAAACAAAACACAAAACTAGACGGAATAGATATTATGACAAATTGTATGCAGAAACTATAATATTGTCCCAATTTGAGAGTTTTATCAGGTTTAACTGGTCTATATTTTCTCTGAGGTAAAATATCTAATTTACTGTACCCTAATACAAAACAAACAACTTATTTGCATAGGCATGTTTATACAGACAGATCTCCCTTCACATTGAAGGTTAAGGTTATAAGCTACAGTACATGTCATTTGGAGGAGGATGCTTGAGCCTGAGAACTGTACATAACTTAAAGCCCACAGGCAAATAGGGATGTGCATGAATCAATTTTGTTTCCATTTGTACCCAAATCGAAACAACCCCAATTTGTTTTGGGTCCAAATCTGACACCCCTGAATCACCCCAGATTTGATATGTATTGAATACAAATCTGATTTGGATCAAAAAAGGGTCCTGGGGCCAAAAGAGAGGGGGTAGTGCCCAATGGGTGGAAGCTACCACCCAAATTTAAAAGAAATTGGGCAAAGGAATGATATATATATTTTTAAGTTTACACATCTTTAAGATTTCCCCATAGGGAATAATGGGGGTTTAAACAACCCTATAGCTCCATGTGGGGGGCACCAGGGTGGCTCAGAGTGGGGTGTGGTGGGTGGTAGTGCCCAATGGGTGCAAGGAAGCTACCACCCATATTTTAAATGAATTGGGCAAAGGGCTGAATTTTAAATGACTTTTGAAGTTTACGTGTCTTTAAGCTTTTTTCCATAGGGAATAATGGGAATTTCAGCAGCCTTAATTATAATTCCCCCAGGGCAGTGGCACCAGGGTGGCCCATAGCAGGTTGTGTTGGGTGGTAATGCCCAATGGGTGCAAGGAAGCTACCACCCAGATTTCAAAGGAATTTGGCAAAGGGCTGTTTTTTAAAGGAGTTTTGTAGTTGGCATAACTTTGGGGGATGATTCGGGGCAGAAATGGGGTTTTGGGGGCAGAAGAGTGGGTCAGGTGGTAGTGCCCCAGTGAGTGCATGCTACCATCCAGATTTCAAAGGAATTGGTGAAAGGGTGAAAGGAATTGGTGAAAATTTTAAATAATTTGTAAAGTTTGTGTGTCTTTAAGCTCTTTCCCCATAGGGAATAATGGGGATTTCAGCAGCCCCATAACTCCACTTCCGGGGCACTGAGGTGGCCCAGAGTGAGTGGTGGTGTTGTGCACATAGGGTGCCAACCACCCCCATACCCACAAGCCCATGGGGTACTAGGTTTTGTTGTTTCTGAGGTAGATTCTCTGGTAGCAAATGAGAATGGATTCATTTTCAATGACAAACAATGAATCCACTCTAATTTTTGCCATGGCCTCAGAATGCTGCAGTTGGGGTGTGTGTGTGTGGGGGGGGTAAATGGGTGCAGGGAGGAGGCTAGAGTCTGTGCCTTCCTGCCCACTCAGAGCCCGTAGGCTGCTGGGCAGAGAATATTCATACTGATATATTATAGGCACAGAGGGCTGGAGGACAGGTTTCTCTCTCTCTCTCTCTCTCTCTGTGTGTGTGTGTGTGTGTGTATATATAGATATAGATATAGATATAGATATAGATATAGATATAGATATAGATATAGATATATATAGGGAATGGGGGGAAAGGCAGAATTGTTTTTTAAAACCATGAGGCTACACTACCCTTCTAACCACCTACTAGTACTAGCTAATGGAGATCCCTCCCACAGACAGAACCCCTGTTTAAACCTCTTCTAAACTAAACAACACACATCTTTTTAAATTCAATTGCAACCCCAAACCTCCCTCCAAATAGGAAAAAAGTCCCAAGTATACACAATTCCATAGGGGTGTGTGTTTGAGAGAGAGAAAATGGATACTCACTCAGTCTAGGGCTTCACCCATGTTGTGTGTCCAGTTGTCCACTTCTGTGGTCTAGTTTCTGAGTCTACTCTTTCTTCTTCAATCTCCTTCTCTTTCTTCAGTCTTCAGATTGCAGCTGGGGGCTGGGGCAAAAGCCTGGAAAATCGGGGGGGGGGGATGGCGAGGTGGGCAATGGCCACAGGGGCTGGGGCTGATGGCTGGCACTGACACAGCAGGCACAGGCAGGCAGTGATTCTCTCAGCAGCGGGGAAGAGGTGAAAAAAGAATTCTCTTCTTCTCAGGAACAAAAATCAAGCAATGCAGCAGACAGGAACAACAACATAGGAACATAGGAAGCTGCCATATACTGAGTCTATCTAGCTCAGTATTGTCTTCACAGACTGGCAGCGGCTTCTCCAAAGTTGCAGGCAGGAATGTCTCTCAGCCCTAGCCAGGGAGGGAACTTGGAGCCTAGATGCTCTTCCCAGAGCAGCTCCATCCCCTGAGGGGAATATCCATTAATATCCATTCCCAGGCTGGCATGCAGCAGGGGCAGGCAGACTGGGTGGTAAGGCAGGCTGGGCTCAGGCTGACAAGGCAGAAGGCAATAGGCATGGCATGGAAAGGGAAAGCAAAGCAAAGCTCTCTCTCTCTCTCTTCTCCCACAAGACGGAAAGGCAGAATGATGGCTGCTGCCTCTTTACATCTAATTGAAAATCCCTCCTTGAACTCCCTCCCACCCTTGCCCCTTCTTCGACCCTTCCCCTGGCCAATGTGCAGTCAGTCAGGAGTGTCAGGACCCAAAAGAGCCAATCTGGAACCAGGAGGGAATCGTCAGCAGATCAGCCCATGCTTTCGTTCACTGATCTGAAGCTTGGAAGGGTGGAAAATTCAAATAGACATCAAACACAAAATGGGACTACATGGAGATCACCATAGAGGTCCAAAACAACAAAACCTTTGGCTCTGAAACGCTGGCAATTTGTTTTGAAGCCAAATCTTTTGGGACTTGCAGATGGGCGATTTGTTTTGTGCACAAATCGCCCAAAACAGGCAGATTCGGGTACAGATTGTTCCTTACCCGAAACATTTTGCACATCCCCACAGGCAAGCCTGAGATAAATATTAACTTTATTTATTTATTAGGGGATTTTTATCCCAGCGTTCCACTCAAAGAATGCCCAAAGCTTACAATTAGAATCAAAATACAACTGGTAATTAAGAAACCCAGAAAGCAGAATGCCCCAGAATCCTCCTGAATCTTGGTTGGTCCCCCTTGCCTTGCCAGTCATAACCTGGCTAGTTCTGCATAAAGAACTGAAACTCAGTCCTCCCCTACTGCCTCTCGGGCTGTGTTGCCCCCTGAAAGACAAACACACACTGAGCTTTGAGAACCAGAGAGGGGTTCTGTGTCTTTAACAATTGCATAGCAGATGGGGGCTTGGATGGCATTCATTCATTCATTCATTCATTCATTCATCATATTTCTATACCACCTGATATTGAAATCTCCAGGCGGTGATATAACATAACAAATATAAAAACAATATAAAACAGTTAACATTCATAAAACAGGTTAAAAATCTTGATGAATAAAAACATGTTGAAATTGAAATTAAAAGCCTGGGAAAACAGTTACGAGTTCAGGTCCTCCTAAAAACAAACAGAGGAGGAGATGCTCTTATTTCAGCAGGGAGTATGTTTCAATAAGGGGAGATGCTCTTAGTTCAGCAGGGAGTGTATGAAGTTTGCCAATTTACTGGCAAATTCCAGTTTACTGTCAGGTTCTCCACTTCTGCCTTTCAGTGATGCCAAATGGGGAAGGAGAACCTTGCACCTATGTTGGGCACTGCTACTCACTCAGGAGCTATTCAGCTGCAGTACTGAAGTAGCAACCCACTTGGCTCTTGCTTCATAATGCCCTCCAGTAAGCATAGCTGGCCCTCCTCTCCATGCAGTGGTGCTCCATGATAAGAAGCTTGTGAATTGCCACATGAATTGCCACATGAATTGCTGCTGATATCCGTGACTTCCCCAGGATCATTGTACAGTGACATCTATGGTGACACTGAAAAGCATAAACAACCTTTGGCCTTGAAGTTCACCGACTGTAATCAAGGGTTCCAGGAAAGCCAACCTCTACCTGCTCTGAATAAATATTAAAAGATCTACATTCTTCCCCACCACATTCCTTAATGTATGTTAAAAGCAAAACTCACAACATGCAACTTTACTTGCAGTGTAGATGGACTAATTATTACATTTGTTTCCTGTCTTTGTCCCACCACAGAACTCCAGGTGATGTAAGTGGGCCATTGTGACTGGAGGTGATGGGAGTTGTAGTCCAACATAATCTAGGGACCCAGATTTGAGAACCACCGGTTGGGATGTGCATGAACCGAGGTTTGGTGCCGTGAGGAGGGGAGCACTGAGGGGATCTATCTTTTTTTTAAAAAGATCAGGCTTTTATCCACTCTCTGCTGCAGCATGCAGCTTCCTGTTGTGGCAGGGCCTGTTCCAAGTACCCTCGTGTGGCACCAGCACGCACATGGGGTCCGTTGTGGTCTCATGAAGCCTGAAGCAGGAAAGTGGCTCACGGGGCTAATACTTGCTGGTGGAGGGACACACATCCTCAGTGAGGATTGGGGGTTTCTGTTCTGGCAGGGGGCATCATTGCTTTTCAAGCTTCACCTCAGAGCAGGGCATGGCATGGGAGCACCTGCAGGCTTGGTTACCACAAGTGGTGCCACTTGCCTTCCTCCCCTCCATGGCTGCTCTGAAGGGGTAAACTGGTTCTAGTCACAGCAACACACCCATCACCTAAGCTAAGTGCCACATGCAAGGAGTATCCTGTGTCCCTTCCTTCACAATGCCCCAGCACTGCCAAGGGGGACCTAATAGTGTTCTTGGCACACACACCCCCTCACCAAAGTGCTCATCACCCCACACCACACATGGTAGGGGGATCCCATGTGCCCCCCTTTTTCCATCTAACACCCCCAAAACAGCTTGTGCCCTCTCTGCCTCCCTACAGGGGACTTGTGGGTGTGTTCCCAGCTACACACAGTCCCACAAGCCTTTCTGGAACTCCCACGGCACATGCAAGGGGGGGATCCCACGGCCCTTACTTCCCAATCCCACGGCCTGAAGTTGCTTGCCACCCTCCCAACCGCCCTCCACGCCACTGGCCAGGTGTGAGTGGGGAACCTCCGCACTTCGATTGGAAAGGAGCACAGAGCTTTGATCAAGAAAGTTTTAATTTTATTTGCAAACAGCAAACTCTCATGAGCTGGGTGGGGGGCAGGTGCTTGCTATCTCCTATCCAATCTGCTTCCACTGGTGTGGGTGATTGCCCCAGGTTTAAAGGGTGGTGAACTCTTCTGACATCATGCAGCTCTCTGCCTCCAGATGCTCTGGGGCAAGATGTTCCCAGGTGTGTTTTGCAAAGGCCACTCTCACAGCCCATGTTACCCTCATACTGCCAGTGATCCTCAGGGGTTGCTCCACAACTGATAGCCAAGCATGACTGTCTTCTCCGCCTCACCCTCTGGATGTGCGGTTGAGTCCACAGGCTCCTCAAGGAGGACATCTCCCCTCATCCCACAGATGTTGTGGAAGATGCAGCAGGTCACAGCACATTGGACACCAAATCCTCCTCCACACCCAGCAAGCCATAGAGTGCACGCCAGCAGGGTTTAAGCCTCCTGAACACCCTCTCCACCACCATCCTGACACTGCTGTGCCTGTAGTTAACGTGCCTCTCCACAGCCAATCTTTATTATGGTCAAAGACCAACAGAAGCCTGCTGGAGAAGAAGAGAAGAGGATACCATCTTCCCCAAGGTGTGAGACTGGGGTGCCTGCCTGGCTACCTCTTCTCTTCTGCCCTCCCTGGTTGCCATCTGCCTCCCCCCAGGACTGCTTGCGGAGAGGATTTGCAGGGCTGGGGCTGTAAGGGTGACTGGGCAGTTTTTCCTGGTTCCACCTGCTGAGCTTGCTGCTCAGCCTATATAGGAAGACTGCCAGTGGCAGCGGGCCCACCACTGAAGGGGTCGCCATCAAAGGGGTCGCTACCAAAGGGGGTCGCCCCTTCGGGGGAGCCACTTCGGGGGAGAAATGAGGGCGAGGGCTGGACACTTTGTCCAACCATTTGTATAGAGGGAGGCATTCAATAGTGGGGCTTCTGTTTAATCAGTTTTAAGTTGTGCTGAGGTTGGGTTGAAGTTGCAATGTGTGTGGGTTTGTCTGGAGATGGGGAGGCAGGGAGTGCCTTCGTTGAATGTGGGGCAGCTATTCCGGTGGTGGTGGGGAATAGAAGAAGAGACATTGGCAGGTCAGCAGGCTGTTCCAGGGGAAGGGTAGTCAGAAATCTAATAGCTGTCCCCCTTTCCGGCTGTCCTGCCAGCTCTTTGACCTTGGGGAGAACTGCCAACATCCCACATAACCTTAACTTGCTCCTCTGCAATGCCAGGTCAGTCCAAAATAAATCAGAACTCATCCATGATTTGATCATGGCTGAAGGGGCTGACCTGATGTGTATTACTGAGACTTGGTTGGGGGAGGCTAGTGGTCCAGTTTGGTCCCAGCTTCTCCCTCCAGGATATTCTGTAGAGGAGCAGGTGAGGGGACGTAGGCGGGGAGGTGGAGTGGCTGTGGTCTATAAAGATAATATCTCCCTTACCAGGGTCCCTGTTAGGGTATCGGACATATTGAATGTGTGTACTTGAGTGTGGGGACCAGGGATAGATTGGGACTTCTGTTGGTGTACCGATCGCCCCGCTGCCCAATGGAATCCCTTACTGAGCTCACAGACTTGGTCGCAGAACTTGCATTGGAGTCTCCCAGACTTTTGGTGCTGGGGGACTTCAATGTTGTTCATTTTGGGACCAATCTGTCCAGGGCAGCTCAGGAGTTCATAGCGTCCATGACGACTATGGGCCTATCCCAAGTGGTCTCTGGATCGACGCATATTGCAGGTCACATGCTTGATTTGGTCTTTTATTCTGATCAGGGTGGTATTCCATGGGTGGGGACTCCTACGATTTCCCCGTTGTCATGGACGGACCACCATCTGGTTAAGGTTGGACTTACAACTGCTTTCCACTTTTGCAGGGGCGAGGGGCCTATTAGAATGGTCCGCCTGAAGAGGTTACTCGATCCGGTCAGATTCCAAGAAGCCTTGGAGGGATTCAATATGCATCACCATGCATATTGCATGTGCATGGAGGCCAGAACTGAGCTGCCACTGAGCTGGTGGCTTGGTAAAGGCGGGGGGCGGGGTGTGTGCTTCCTGCACCCAGAGGGCAAGCTGCGGTAGTGAGCAGTGTCACTGGCCTCCGCTCTGGCCAAGGAAAGCAGCTTTTTTCCCTTCTCACCACCACTGCCTTGGAAATGCTCCTTTACTCCTGTACTTGTAAAGGGGGTGTATTCTCACCGGATACACTTTTACAAGTATAACCCCTGAACAGGTTCAGCCTGATTTGATGGTTCTACTCAGGGGCGTAGCAAGGTTGGAGTGGGCCCAGAGACAAGATTTTAAAATGGGGCCCCCCCACTCAAAGTCCAGGGCCTCCGCACACCCCAGGCCCCCAAGGATTTAAGTCTGATATTCCAAAATAAGTATGCTGCCTGGAAATACATTTCACTGAATACACACACGCACACGTCACAATATATAGCGATATACATTGAGTACTATACATTTGTTTTACTTTTAATGCCTAGAACACACTAGAAAGATGAATGATTAAAATGGGCCCCTCGCTGCAGATTAGCCAAGGAGACTTTCAACCATGCAGGGTGAGCCTATGTTTGTTTTCTCAGAATTCTGAACAAATTCAGTCAAGTTTGATTCCAGGAGGTTTTTCACAAGAGGCTTTTAAAGCCCTTTAACACACATCTCTGGAAGGGAGGTGCTGCATTCACATGTTGGCCAGATTTACCCTGAAGTCCCTGCAAGTTATTGGGGAGCAGTTCACACACAAGAAAAATAAAATAAAAGCACCACACATGCTTCACAGTTCTCACTCAGACCTTCTGGGTTGCAAAACAACTTGAACATAAGTGCATTTATAAATGAATGAATAAAATAAATATAATACTGTTTCTTCCAGAAGTTTTTGTAATTTTCTGCCATGAAACAAGCCACTTATAGGACTTTTTAGATAGTTTTTTTTAAGCCAGCAAATTTTCCAAGCTGTTTAAAAATAAATATTCAGAGACTTCTCAGTCCCTCCCCCCCATATCAAAGCCCTATGGCAAGCAGATCCCTATATATCCAGGTGGGGGGGTGAGGAAGGTAACCACAAAAAGGAGTTCACACTCTACCTGGCAGCAGGGGGTCTTCTGCTGCAGAGAACAGTGGAGGCCTCTCTGGCTGCCTCCTTCCTGGCTGGCTTGGGCCCTACTGGAGTTCAGGCTTCACAGAGGCCTACACGGAGGCCTCCGTGGAAGCCCCGCCCACCCGCCGATCAGCTGAGAGGCGGGAGAAAAGGAGCTCTTTGCAGCTTGTCTGCTGCCTTGATTGCCGGCCAGGAGAACAAGCTGGAGAGACGGCGAAGAGGGCAAGTGGCTGAGGGGCCTTGGGGCTGGGCAGGGGGCAATGGGGAGTCACGTGAGGTGCCTCTGGGGGGCCCCTCCAGGCAGTGGGGCCCCCAGACAACTGTCTCCCCTTGCCCTATAGTTGTTACGCGCCTGGTTCTACTGTACACAGAACTGGACCGGGCCAGGTTGGTTCGAATCCAGTTCTGATTCTGAACCGACCAAACTGATTCCATGCACACCCCTAGTCATCAGATGTAAAACCTGGTCAACTATTTCTTGGGTTAACATTAGCATCTTCAGAGCATAAGCAATAATTGTGACAATGCGTAGCACTGATTTGAAACACATCTTTGAGCAAAGGATTCTAAGATATCTGGAAAATTGTGTTTCAGTCCAGCTGAGACATTTGAGCGAGGTCTGGCCTGCTGCTTCAATCATACAGCCAACACAGGAATCGTGCATGTACCCCTGCAGACAGTGCTTCAAAATACCACACACAGCAGTTATCAAGAGGCTTTTCATAGCTGAGTTCCATTTTCTGGGTGCAGTTTAGTCAGATTCATCCACTTTAAGTCCTAGAAAATGTTGCATGGTAACATTGACTGGCCTGCTGAGTTCTCACTGGTATCAGCTCCTGAGGGAGGGGGAAAACTGATTATTAACGTCTTTCCTCCTTTTAAAAGACTCTGGTTCCATCCCATCCCAAATTCTCCATATGAGCCTTAATATGCATGTTTCCTGGTGCTGCTAGGTTCCACATGGCTAGAGACTGCTTGTCAAGGTAAGCCTCCTCATCCTCCTAGAAAACGGAACAACACTGTTTTAAGTTACCTTTATATTGGTCTCGAGTCACCTGTAACATTTCCCCCCACTAACCCCTATTTACTTGTATTCCAGGAGGCTCTGCTGCAATGGCCTGAATGGTTTCCTGCCACATTTGATACACTTCTTGGTCTTTTTCTGGGCATTTGGTTGGTGGAAACTTCTCATCATCAGATCTTGTACTGATACAACTTTTTCTTGGGTTAGGTTTTACAACAGGTGGTGGCATGGTTGGCTCCAAAGATTTGTTGGGGATCCCATGATTTCTGTTCTCTAAAACCTATTCCTATTGGTCCAGGATGGAAGGGCATGTTTATAGAGGGCTCACTTGTACCTGTTTTAGCCAATAAAGTTACAGAAAATGGCCGCTGCTCCATTATCATGCCTGCACCATCAAGACTTTCCGGGCTCTAAAAGCTGTTCCTATTGGTCCAGGGTGGTGGTATAGAAGGGTCACACGCCCTCTTTCAGGGCATGGCTGGGCACATTCTGCGGTGGTGTTGTGTGAAGGGGTGGGGGGCAGAACTTCCAGGGTGAGAGCATCGGTCTGATTCTGACCACTTCCAGTGATGTCAGAAAGCACATGTCTTTCAGTGTAAACAAATGTGCATGGCTTTTGTTTGTACACAAAAGCATGTAGTTTTTGACAGCTAGTATGTCTCTAAACTACTATTAGTCATGATGGCTATGGGGAACCTCCATACTCAGAGGTGGTCCGATCCAGCAGAATGTTTTTTTATGTTCTAAGGACAGACAAACTGATGTGTCATTAAATGTGAATGAGATCACTCTGTAAAATTCTCAGCAAATTACATGAGGTTTTAAAAACACCTCTTTTTTTTTAAAAAAAAATCTGATTAGAAGGTAATCTAATCTGGTGGTGGTAATATAGTAGACTAGTGGCCCCAGGCACAGAGCATCTGCACCTCTAGTTGGGCCAGGCTGTCCCACTGCCGCCGCCTCCTGCCTCCTCCTCCTGGCCGGCAGGGCTTCTCCCGCTGCCCGCCTGCCCACCTCCTCGCCACCACCATTATTTCTCCCCACTGCCTCCTCCTCCTGTCCCGTCACCAACTCCCGCCTCCTTCTCTTGGCTGGTGGGGCTTCGCCCACCATTCTCCCACCTCCTTGCCGCTGCCATTATTTCCCTCCCGACAGCGGGTGTGCCAGGCAGGCACTAACAATGGCCTCCCTGCCACCCAAACACTTTCCACAGTGCCCTTGTGCTGGCTGCAAGCTCCTTGGCGCATTTTGAGGCAGTGAACTGCCACTGTCCCCTTCCGCCAAATTCTCTGCTGCTTTATGTAGCAGCCCACCACAAACTCTTTCCATTCCCAGTCCCCGAATTCCCTGCTTCACGACCCCAGCCAGCAAGCTCCCTCCGGACAGCGGGTATGGCAGGCAGGCAGTAACAATGGCCTCCCTGCCGCCCCTCCACTTTCCGCAGTGCCCTCAAGCTCCTTGGTGTGTTTGGAGGTAACGAACTGCCACCCGCCCCCTTCTGCCGAATTCCCTGACGCTTTATGTTTCAGCCTTCCACAAACTCTGTCCCCAGTCCCCAAACTCCCTGTTTCACGACCCCAGCTGGCAAACTCCCTGGCTTTCCAAAGCAGCCACCCACACTCCTCTCTGGCTGCTGCTTTCTCGCTTTCTGAACTCTCACGCACTGTCAGCCAATCATCCCCTTTCTGCCACGTCCCCACGCATGGCCTGTCTTAGAGAAATAAATATATACATTGCCACTGCCAGCATGTTTTGTTTTATTTGTCAGATTTGTATTCTGCACTTCCTCCAAGGAGCTCAAGACAGTGGCTCACATACCACACAGAAGCCACACACGCAAGAGGGATGCATGCTTACCCATCCACTAGCTTCTAGAGCATTAGGAAGAGATTCTGTGTGATGGATGCTGTGATCATCACAGCCCTACTCACATCCCATAAGCCCCAATGGAAGCTGGGAATAGCTTCCCTGACACATGGTATTGTTCACACAGTTGTTTTGCCCTGCCAAGAAGCACTGAAAGACTGGTAAGGAACCAGTGAGCATGTATGTATGTATGTATGTATGTATTTATTTATTTATTTATTTATTTATCATATTTCTATACTGCCTGATATGTACTTCTCTAGGCAGTGTACAAAATTTAAAATATTTAAAAGTCACAGATTAAAATGCATGACAATAAAAACAAAAGAACAAAATAGTTGTTAAAACAAGTTTGTAAAATTATTAAAAATTAATTCTAATTAAAAGCCTGCAAAGACAGGAGAATCTTGAGGTTCTTCCTGAAAACAAACAGAGAAGGAGATGCGCTTATTTCAGTAGGGGGCATATTCCAAAGCCCTCCTGGATGCGTGTTTCCCTGTGCATTATGGGCCACTGTGCATAAGGTTTCCCAAATATATCCTTTCTCATAATAGCCTTGGCCCTGTAGTCACAGGTCAATGCAAAAAGCATAGGGGGAACCAGCAAGGAAAAGCTAGCATGTTGTTGTGGATAGAGAGTTGGACCGTACAGATTCACCTCCTGCTCCAGCCTGTTGTGTAATGTTGCTGTGTAAAAGGCTGACTTATACTGGGTGGATTGGCACAATCTCTGGCAAGTTTGTAAGCTGGGAACCAGAGGTTCTTAGAAAGTGCATACTTCTGGTGGGTGTGTCTTCTGGACCTGCCCAAGCCCAGTTCCCATGCTACGTTACCAAGAATATCTCAACTTCCACCTGAACTTCTGTAAGCAAGATTTGAAGTCAGACAGAAGAAGTTAGAAGAATGTTGATAATGTGGCATAGAAACCAGACTTGGGTGGGTTCAAATGACGTGTCCGCCAGAAGTGCATGCTCGCTGGGAACCTCTGGTTCCTAGCTTACTGATTTGCCAGCAATGGTGCAAGCCCACTCACTGAGTCAGACCCTTGCTCCATCTAGCTAGATATTGTCTATACTGACAGGCAGTGATTCTCCAGGATTTCAAACAGGGGTCTTTTCCAGTCCTACCTGGAGATGCAAGGGATTGAAACTGGGGCTTTTTGCATGCGAAGCAGATTGCTCTTTCATTGAACTATGCCCCCCATTCCTTGAGCAATGCAAGTAAGTGTTGGGTTACCCACTATTAGTCTAGCTTACCTCCCTAGCTGGGAGGATGCATTTTGCATTGTCTTGACTACAGGATATACTGTCTGATGGATCCATCTCCTCTCCTGTTTTATGGTTGCTTGTAAGTTCTCACATGAGAACTGTGCAGAAGGAATTATTCTGAAGATAATTACAGAGTGTTACAAAACATGGTGGAGAAGGCTCCAAGATATTTTCAAGGATGCACGTTGTAATACAAAGCAGCTGTAAAATGGTGGTAGTCCTGTACAGATGTCAAATATATCGTATGGTGATTCCTTGCATAGCTCACAGTATTGTCAGGACAGATCTGCCTGTATAAATGTAATTCATACATTTCCAAGGACATTTTTGTGGCAGCAAAATATGTATACAAATAATTCGTACTGTAGAAATGCAACTGGCAAAAGAATTAACTGGCCTTATTCATAGTTTTTGCCAGGTATTCCAGTTGATTCTAACAATACTATGAAAGCAGAGGGACAAGGAGAAGATGAAGCACAGTCATTTTCAGAATACATTATGAAAATAGCCAGGCATGTAAACTACAAATCAATATGAAAACCAGACACCTGTCTCTAAAGACTTCCTCTGGACTTTATGGGAGTTGTGTGGCTAAGCGCTATGCAACTGTAAATCCAAAGGGACAGTTTATACCTTCTGTATCTTGCACTTCAGCATGATGTGCATTCAGACACAATTCATTACCTTCATGATTGGTATTAGAGAGATTTACAGGATGCAATTTTGGATGTCATGAGGTAATGGCAACAGTTGAAGGAACATCTATCCAGGTGGTTTTGATATATAAAACGTGCAGAGGTTCACAAATTCCTTGCACTGGAATTTGACAGAAAATCATCTCCAGCACAATCTACAACTGATACAGACATGTGAATTGCAATTAGTCATGGTTAAGTTGCAATTTTGGTTCTGAAATGCTTTGTTCCCTTTCCCAGGTGTTTTCTAGCTTCTCAGGAAAGAGTGAGGATTCACAGGCTAGTAATATCGCATTTGAAATGTTTGTGGAGGGTTGTTTCTTTAGGAAAATTGAAGTAAGTATTTCAGAAGGGCACGTTTTAACATTTTGTTTCTGTAGGATTAATAGGATATTTTAAAATGGACCTTTTGAAATAATAGCTGTAGTAAAAAAAAAGCAAATAATTGCCTAATATGCTAATATCATGCCTAATTTTTAAAAGGCTAATTATTATTAACAGCTTGGGCCCAGGGTAATTAAAAGAATGTCTTCTTCACTATGAGCCCCCTCGCCTATTGAGATCATTTGGAGAGGTCTGTCTGCAGGTGCCACCAATTTCTCTGGTGGCTACACAGGGACGGGCCTTCTCTGTTGCCTCCCAGAGACTAGAATGTGTTGCCTGCTGAAATAAGAGCCTCCCCATCTCTGGTGACTTTTAAAAAGTCTCCAAAGACACATGCATTCACCCAAGCTTTTAACTATAATTGTGGTTTTAAATTGGTTTAATGTTTTAATTTTGTTTAAATTTGATGTTGTTGCTTGTTGTAAACCATCCAGAGATGAAAGTTTGGGGCAGTGTACAAATATCATAAATAAATAAAATAAATCATTACTACTATTATTTATATACTGCTTATTTATACTACTTATATTGATTGATTGATTGATTGATTGAGTGCCATCAAGTCACTGTCGACGCTTAGCGACCACATAGATAGATTCTCTCCAGGATGATCTGTCTTTAACTTGGCCTTTAAGGTCTCTCATTGGTGCATTCATTGCTGTTGTAATCGAGTCCATCCACATTGCTGCTGATCGTCCTCTTCTTCTCTTTCCTTCAACTTTTCCCAACATTATAGACTTCTCAAGGGAGCTGGATCTTCACATAATGTGTCTGAAGTATGATAGTTTGAGCCTGGTCATTTGTGCCTTGAGTGAAAATTCTGGATTGATTTGTTCTATGATCCATTTGTTTGTTTTCCTGGCTGTCCATGGTATCCTTGAGTGTTCTCCAGCACCAAAGTTCAAAAGCGACAGTGCTTTTTCTATCTTGCTTCTTCAAAGTATAGCTTTTGCATTCATAGAGTGTCATGGGGAAAACCATTGTCCAAACGATTGTAGTTGTAGACCCATCAAGGCATCTAAATATCCTTTCCAAGGCCTTCATTACAACCCTACCAAGTGCTAGTCTGCGGCATATTTCTTGACTGCTGGATCCTTTACTCTTGATGGTCGATCCTAAAAGGTAGAAGCTATCCACCACTTCAGTGTCTTCAATATCAGTTCTGATGCTGGTTGCTGTACCCGTTGTCATTAGTTTAGTCTTCTTTACATTTAATTGTCGTCTCATTTTTTCACTGTGCTCCTTGACTTTTTTTTACTAGAGCTTGAAGATCATCCGCATTCTCAGCTATCAGAGTGGTGTCATCAGCATAGTGCAAGTTATTGATGTTTCTTCCTCCAACTTTAAAACCATGCTCATCTTCTTCCAATCCAGCTTCTCTCAGTATATGTTCAGCATATAAGTTGAATAAATAAGGAGAAAGTATACAGCCTTGTCTTACTCCTTTGCCGATCTGGAACCAGTCTGTTTCACCATGTTCCATCTGGACTGTGGCTTCCTGTCCTATGTACAGGTGAAACTCAGAAAATTAGAATATCGTGCAAAAGTCCATTAATTTTAGTAATGCAAATTAAAAGGTGAAACTGATATATGAGACAGACGCATTACATGCAAAGCGAGATAAGTCAAGCCTTAATTTGTTATAATTGTGATGATCATGGCATACAGCTCATGAAAACCCCAAATCCACAATCTCAGAAAATTAGAATATTACATAGAACCAAGAAGACAAGGATTGAAGAATAGAACAATATCGGACCTCCGAAAAGTATACAGTATACTGTGCTTGATTGGCCAGCAAACTCACCTGACCTGACCCCATAGAGAATCTATGGGGCATTGCCAAGAGAAGGATGAGAGACATGAGACCAAACAATGCAGAATTGCTGAAGGCCGCTAATGAAGCATCCTGGTCTTCCATAATACCTCATCAGTGCCACAGGCTGATAGCATCCATGCCACACCGCATTGAGGCAGTAATTGCTGCAAAAGGGGCCCAAACCAAGTACTGAATACATATGCATGCTTATCCTTTTCAGAGGTCCGATATTGTTCTGTTCTTCAATCCTTGTCTTCTTGGTTCCATGTAATATTCTAATTTTCTGAGATTGTGGATTTGGGGTTTTCATGAGCTGTACGCCATGATCATCACAATTATAACAAATTAAGGCTTGACTTATCTCACTTTGCATGTAATGCATCTGTCTCATATATCAGTTTCACCTTTTAATTTGCATTACTGAAATTAATGGACTTTTGCACGATATTCTAATTTTCCGAGTTTCACCTGCATAGGTTTCTCATGAGGACATTGAGATGTTCTAGGATGTCCATTTTCCTGAGGATATTCCACAACTTGACATGGTTGATGCAATCGAAGGCTTTTCTGTAGTCAATAAAGCACATATTGACTTCTTTCTGGTATTCTTTGGCTTTCTCTATGCCAGCGTGCATTAGCAAGGATGTCTCTTGTTCCTCGGCCTTCTCTGAAACCAGCTTGAACATCCAGCATTTCCCTTTCCACGTAGGGCTCTAATCTGCGTTGGATGATCCTGAGCATGATTTTGCTAGCATGTGAAATTAAGGATATTGTGCAATGGTTTGCACAATCTAAGTCTCCTTTCTTTGCTATGGGTATGTCGACTGCCCTCTTCCAATCTGTTGGCCACTGTGTTGTTCTCCAAATTTGCTGGCATGATTTGATTGCAGCCTTGACTGATTCTTCTTCTGTTGCCTGTCATACAGTATTTCTGTAGCTATTCCATCAATTCCTGTAGCCTTCCTATTTGGAAATGACTGGAGTGCTGATCTAACTTCATCTTGATCTAACCTCCATACTAGAGGTACTTGCAAGTACAGAATGTCTTCTAGAGCAGGGATTCTCAACATTGGGTCTCCAGATGTTATTGGACTTCAACTCCCATAATCTCCCGTCTCAGTGGCCTTTGGTTGGGGATTATGGGAGTTGAAGTCCAATAACATCTGGGGATCCAACATTGAGAATCCCTGTTCTAGAGTATCTTGGATGTTGATGTCCCTGCTATGCAGATTTTCAGTATACTCCTTCCATCTCTGTTTGATCTTCTCTGAATCAGTTTCTATCTGTCCTTTGGCATTTTTTAGCATACCAATTCAAATCCCTCCTAGTTCAGAGATCTATATACACACACCACAAATTATGAATTTGATTTTTAAGCTTTTTTTTAAAAAAAGACAATTACAGATAAAACTTCGTTTAATCAGGTCAATTCCAGCTGACTAATGGAACCTCACTACCACTTAGGTAGTTAGAGACACACTGAGCCAATTCGGCTTATGAACCCACTGGCCCCTCTGTATTGCATGTGGAAGGAGCAACGCTGTACACATCTTCAGCCATCTAGAAGTATTTAAATTGCATGTTCTGTTCAGGGGTGGTTTGGCTATCTTCTCATGTGATTATGTGGTGGTGGGACTTCATGCTGAATGGAGGAAGACATGCATGCACAGGCTTCTTTCCCACATGATTCAAAGGGGCTGGTGGGTTTAGACTCTAAACACATATGCATATCCACCATCACCACCATGATACAAAGTCCTCTTACCTCATATTCGCCTACAACTATCCCCTGAATGATCGAATGCTACCTTAACCCCTCCAAATAAAATGGGCCAGTAGGTTACTGCAATATTTTTGTTCCAAAAGGTTTAGTAAATAGGACATGGACAATGTGATGCTCATGACACCGTGGGGTCAGTGGCCACCTAGCTACACTCTGACCCCCTGCTTCCGCTGTTTGCTTTTAATTGGGTTAGAGAGAATGGCATTTGTTAGCAGTGATGGACAGTAGTGGAAGACTGGTTGTTGTAGGATGGACAAACAGGGTGAAGAGTGAGTAGGATGTGGTTGGTACATCAGATCTCCTGCACTTACAAAGTATCTTTGGATTGGACAATTGTACCTAATCTGGATCTTAAAATATTTCAGATTGCAAACTAAAACACTTGTGGCAACAGCAGGGATGCAATGGTGTGTGTTTGCCAGAAGATGGAGATGTAGCACTTTAGTTGCACTGTAGTTACGCACTTTTGCATAGAATTGGTTGGAGACTAAGATTATCCATGCTGCTTGCTCTCTTGTTCATCTTTTGATTTCTTTCTTTCTTTCTCAGTTTTTATTTTTAAAAGTCAAGCTAGCAAGTGCTGACAGTGACATATCAGATAGTAAGTGCAGAAACATATACACAATAGGAAACCCTGCTTGCATTCTGAAAGCACAAGTTTCACTTTCCTGGCTCCAATTGGAAGAATTTCAAGATGGATTGATTCAAGTGTGTGAAAGAGAGAACATTACAGAACTGATGTGTGCCTTTGCTTGTTCTGTGCTAGAATGCTGCCGTTTATTTTAAGATATTCATGTCTATATGTTGGCTGTCATATTCTACGTGTTGACTAGTATAAAATAGTCCAAGTCTCAGTCTTTCCAGGAATCAGAGTGTCCCATTCACATTGTGTCCAATGTATGTACAATTTATATATAGTGTACAGGTGTACACTTGTGTACAATTCAATTTGACCTCAAATTGATTCAGGTCAAATTGGAGGTAATTCACAGATTTGGCCCCGAATTGAATCACCCTCAAAATAGAGGGCCTGTTTTGGGGTTGAAGAGAATCTCTTCCAATCTGACCCAAATTGATTTGGGTGGTTCAAACCGAATTCAGATGGTGATTCAGACCAGTCCTCCGAGGTGGGCAGATGCACCAAGTTCAGAGCGGAGGGCTGGTCTACCTGCCCACTCCAATTGGTAGACCAGTTCTCCCCAGAAAAAAGCACAATTTTGAGGCCCTTTCCCCCAGGGAAATGGGCCTCAAAATGGTGCTCAGATCACCCAAATTAGTTTGGGTGATTCAAGGGTGATTCGTCAAGGCAGCTGGCCAAACTGGCTGTTTTCAATGAATAAGTTCAAGGGCTCTGAAATTTGATTTGACCTCAAATTGAATTGTGGAATTTGATTCGTACACACTCCTATTGTGCAGATCTGTAGATACATACTGTTATTCACACATTATGTTCAACGCACACACAGTAATACACTTCCTACCTGTATCTGTACCCAGGCTCAAAAATGTACGCATATTCATTCATTCACACAGAAGCATATATATGTGTACAGACACCTGTATGTATGTACAATATAATGGACTGGTTCAGACAATATTCCAGTACCACCCACTCCCACAGTCAGCTCATGCATTTTATAAGGTGACACACTTACATCTTCCTGGCCCATCCTGACCCCCTCCTGGCATGTTTCTTTATTGCATGGGGAGGGACAGTTTGTTTGAACAGCAGGCTCTACCCATGGCCCAAATACAAGTTTAAAATTCAAAGAGGATATCAGGACATGCTAGGAAGAGATAAGGATGTGTGTGCTCCTGATGCATCCTAATTTTAATGATGTGGGCCAGTTAGGAGTAGGGTGGATATCATCCAAACCAGCCCAATTTCTGAACAGGATCTGGGGCCATGTTTATATCACATATCAGCTTTCTAGCTAGAGTGGGAGTAGCATAACTGTATTGGGTGTCACACCCACATTTTATGATAGAAATATACAAATGTTCCCCTTTCTGGTTTTTCAGAAATCATTCTTTCTTGGACTAATCTACAGCATTTAAAATTTCTAGGTGATTTTGTTGTGTTTGGGGATACAAGTGATGCACCCTTTTTTGAAGGAAAGATGTACAAGTGCCATATTTTCAGGTTTCCCTCATAAATAAGGGGTCTTATCTGTACCTGCCAAATTTTAACTTTCTGTGTTGTCGGGAGGTTGGGCTTTCTTTCATCCCACAAATGGAAGGTGTATACACACACACACACACACACTTCCATTGCCAGACACACCTGTTGTATTCAGGGTGTTTTGGACTATATGAATATCACATTTTAGATTTCTGGTGAAACAATAATTTTCTGGCATTTTCTAGCACACTGAGTAGCCTTTTAGGAAGGCAATAACTACAAATGTCTAGTTTTCAGGTTGTGAGACCCAAACATCTCTATATGTTTTCCTTCTCTCCCTGCACCCGCACATACATTCTTCCCAAGAGGAAGATCAGAATCCAAAGAACTGCTTTAAAGGCATCCAGGAGCTTGCATGCAATCCAACATTTTTGCTTTTTCATCTGCTTTTTGAATAGATGGCCACCAAACTATTTCTGAAGACTCCTTTACTTGTAAAAGCAGCTTGCTATGCTTCCATGATTCAAGACATATAAATGTACCCTTCCTGGAACTGGCAGCATGGTCTTTTAGAGCCTGGGCATGCACACAACAATTCCTCTTTGTAGTATCTAAATGCATACCCATTTGCACTGAAACATACATTTTAAAGTGAAGGTTTCCAAAAGAGGGGCATGTCACACCTAATACACTTCATGGAAGTATATCTTTCTTATTCCTTGCTTTTTGTGGTACTCCACTATAAGAAGCCACTCTTTCACTCAATTGTACAAAGTGGTCCTGCACTTGTTCATTGCTAGGGTTCCTCTCTGTTTGCATCCTGTTGGAATAAGCAGGAGCAGAATCTAGTCTGGCCTGAATACAATTCAGCATTTAAATGCACCTGATAGGTTTGTTGTCCAGTGTAAGGGAATTGAATATAATTTGATGAGAACATGCATTTATGTATAGTACACAGAGCTGCCTTGGTTACAGTACATTAGAAAACCATGTAAAACACTGCAAAATAATTTGCAGCTTTGGCAAGGTCAACATCAACGATAAGAAAGGTTTCCAACACGTTTTCCAGCCTTTGATTGGATTGCTCTGACAGTGACAATAGTAGTCGCATTGTATTTTCTTTCTTAAATTAACCAGCCTGTCTGTTTCCAAGGAATGAAGATACAAAGTAGGATTTGCACAACAGGCATTCTCTTGATAGCTTAGGGTTGAATATGTTTGGAGAGCCAGGATATTTCATATAAGAAAAGAGTGATTTCAGAATTCTGATTGCCACTTTAAAACAAACAAAAAACTTGCATGCCTTCTGTGACTAACAGCAGCCTGAAAATACAATGCAGGAAAAAAACTTCACCTGCTTTATTTCTGCAGTTTAGACTCGGGCTGCTATTAAAACCACTGGCTTAGGGCCCATATAAATGTGGCAATTCCTGCAGCATGAGAGGTCTGTTTCAGGTAAAAGGCAAGACTGAAGTCAACAGAGTGATCACCAATAGCTGGCTGCCTGATTCCCTGAAATTAACTTTCATACTCCCTAGAATAGTGCCTCTCATTTTCGGCATTTGAGTGTTTTTTGACACTTGGCTTAGTGGCACGAATCCTGACTGTGGAATACAATAGATGAGATATCTCTACTTGGCAGGCAGACAGGGCTTATTTACTGGCAAACAAGGAACAGAAGACTGTAAGGAACCTTTCTTTGGGAAGGTACTTATTGAGAGTGATTTGACACCGTACACATGTGCCAGTCTACGACAAGCCATTGGCTGCAATGGCACTTTCAGCCTATGGTGAGATTTTTGGTGAGAAAGTGGCATGGAAGTATTGGGCTAAACACCCTCTACTTCCAGCCCATGGCCCCAATTTGGATGCTCTTTTTAAGATTCAAAAGCCTCCCAGTCTGAACATCAGCATGGTTAATATCATATCTAATTTAGTTCTTAGAAAGGTGCCAGTGATCAGAGTCGACAGTCAAGTCAAGACATGCCTAGGCTACAGTATAAATATATACAGTACATCACTATTTCACTCTTTTTAGATGAAGAAAACTAATTTTTCTTCTTCATCACCTTCCTCTGAAACTGCTAAAACTGTGTCATTTTATTTGCAAGTGCTTTGCTAGTTGTAAAACTTTTCACATGCCTTTAGGTGACAATCACACTGCTGCATTGTGGGAGCTGCCTTTCTCAGTTGTCCCACTTTCTTTGGTTCTGATGTTACCCTCCTCAGCAGTCTGTTTGCTGAGGGCTGCTGTTTTGTTTCCCAAATGAAGGACCTGGCAATTCTGCAAGCAATATCCAAATATCCTATTTATGCGGTAAAGATCTTTGCCTGCTTGTTGACAGAAGAGTGCGGAGAGAGCGGAGGCGGTGCGTGGTGGGGGGGAGGGAGGGTCAGGTGATGCAGTCTGATGCTGCATCACCCCTTTTCATTAACCACTGAAAACAACATCTGCTTCACTGTAATGACGGGAAGGTTTCTCTTTATTAGATATTGGTTAGTTAATGATTTCTAAAATGATTTGCCTTACTAAGCAGGTGCTTCGGCATGGTGCAGAAAGACATCCTCTGGAGCCAACAGCAAGACAGTGCTTGGCAAAGGATGTTGCAATAAGTGCTGAAGGTAACGTTCCAAACTGCTCAGCCCCAACAGCCTCTGACTTTGAGGCTTTTCTCCAGCTGGAATCTGCTAATATTGAGAGAAGAAACGTTGGACTGGCCTGGCCTCAGACAACTGGCTTTTACTACTGTGCCATACCATCATAAGAAGCTTGACTAGAAAAGAAACACTTACTGGTTGTGTACAGATGATACTTTCTTCAGAGACTTGAAGGCAGCATGGTGGCCCTGGGGCTGCTGCAGACTCATAAGCAGCCCCGATGTTGTTCAGAATCAGTGATTGTACCATGCATGCAGCATGACCACAGTTTCCCCCCATTGCAGAGAATGGGTTCTGAACAGCGTTGGGGCTGCTTCTGAATCTGAAACAGCCCCAGGCTGGAGCACTGTTATCCATGATTCATTTTTCTGCCCAATGACGACGACGACGACAACGACGACGACGATGATGATTTATTCGATTTCTGTAACGCACTTCCAAAAATGGCTCAAGGCAGTTTACACAGAGAAATAACAAATAAGATGGAACCCAAAGGGCTCGCAAACTAAAAAGAAACATAAGATAGACACCAGCAACAGTCACTGGAGCTACTGTGCTGAGGGTGGATAGGGCCAGTTACTCTCCCCCTGCTAAATAAAGAGAATCTCCACATTCAAAGGTGCCTCTTTGCCAAGTTAGCAGGAGTTAATGGACCTTGCCAGAGCTGCAAATTATTTAGCAGTGTTTTACATGGTTTTTCCTAATGTACTGTAATCAAGGCAGCTCTGTGTACTATACTTGAATACATATAATACTATACATGTATTATAAGACTAACCTTCACTCCCTGCATCTGATGTCAGATGCTTAGGGGGCAGGGATAGGGGGCAGCAGTGGCGGGCTGAACCCGGGCTGCCGCTGGCCTCCCTCCGCACCTGGTTTTGTATAATATTAAAGGCCTGCTTAACAACTTGAGTGTACATAAACATATCTAAAAACCGGAGACCAGTGCATTGTGTTTCTGCGGCAAAGAGTGTGGATTCTCCCTGCCTTTGCTTCTCAGCTAACTTGTCTTTGAATCCAATTTTCCTCTTCCTCTTCACCACTGCCCATCAGCATGCTTCCTGCCAGCTCTTCAACTTTTAATTCATTTTCAAGTGCCTCACAAGTTTTTTTTTCCCTGATTAAACATTTATTTAAATAAGGCACTGGTCATTTGTCAGAAAAACTTCCACTGAATGGCTTACATACAGTGCAGTGTGCTGCCCTTGGAAGGGACACACACACACATGCTGGTTCCGAATGAATCCAAACTGTGTCCCCATTTCTACTGAGCTCCCAGAGCCTCCTAGGGATGTACAAACAGGTTCAATGTTGAACAGGTGCAACATCAAACCTGTTCGTTCTGATGGTCTGATATCGAACCAAACTACCCCTCAGTTTGGTTTGCTATTGGACTGAACCCCGCCCCCCGCCAGCTGTTGTGGGGGTTCATGTGTTTTAAAAAAATGTTTTTTAAACTTAAAAAAATTTAATTTTACTTACCGCCACCCGGTCCGGAGGCTTAGATTTGGCAGCGGGGGGTCATGACCTAGGCCATGCAGAGCGACCTTCAAAATGGCTGCTGCAATGTATGGCAGGCCTGGAATGGGTCAAAGACCACCCAAGCTGGGTGATTTGTACATAAATGGAGGCTGGCAGGGGGGAGGGGAACTTCTGGAGACACCCCAAGGCTGAATCTAAGCCCTCGGGTCAGGTGGCGGTAAGCAAATTTTTAAAAAAAGTTTTTTAAAAAATCAACTCATGAACCCCTCCTAACCGAACTGAACGGGGGGGGGGGCATGTTCGGGGTGTGTGTGCCAAAAACAAACATGCCCAGTCCGGTTCAAGTCCAATCCAGACTCAAGCCTAACTGGGCAAGATGTACACAGCCCTAGAGCCTCCATGACTCCTAAGAATTGCACCAGAGCTGCAGCAACACTGCTTCCATTATTCCTAATGGCAGCAGGGTCACTGCAGCTTTGATGCAATTCTTAGGAGCCATGTAGGCTCTCTGACTCAGCAGAAATGAGGACACAGTTTGGACTCCCCCAAAGCTACGACACATGCAAACCCCCCCCCCCCTCATGGGTGGCATACTGCGCTGTATGTAAGCCAGTTTGTTTGAATTTGAAAACTGGAGTGGAGGGCGTGGCTTTGTAATTGTCATAAATGTCAGTCAATCAGCATTGTAAACATGGACACAATGGGTTTCCCCTGAGTTCAAAAATTATGAGAAACTTAACCAAACAGGAATTAATCGAGCAGAATGAAGAAACTCTTTCCACTGCTCTGAGCTCCTTGGAGGAAGGATAGAAAAATGTCATAAATAAATAATATTGATATATGCAGCAATTTCAGTTTCAGAATAGGGCTAGCAAGCAGCATAATAAACATTATTCACTAATTAATGAATAAGTAGTGAATGATACTTATTAATGATACTTAATGTTAAGTATCAGCTCTTTGCTTTAATAATATTTGTGCTTTTACTTTTTACTTTTTCTTTTCTTCTCTATAATCCTTTTTCCTGTTAACCTGTTTTTGAACCAGAAAGCAGCGCTGACTGAGGTAAGTTTGGAACACACAATCCTGCTTTCACAGAATATAGCCAAATCTTCCGAAATATGAACAGCCCATAAAAATGATGAACTGGTGGCAACCTGATTGTTGAACTCTCCAGGCCTGCTAGAGACTGCTTTACATGCCTGGTTTTCACAGGGTAAGATGGTTTTGGAAAAGCACCCCATGTGGTTTGCTTACAAACTATCACATTTTGAAAACCGCTAGAGAACTAATGATTTTTAGGGTACTGGGTCATATCCTACTTTTAGGGCACTGGGTCATATCCCTGTTCCCATTTGCATTCTGTTCACACAAGGGGGAAAGGGTGATTTTCGCCAATTCAACCTTTCCTCCACAGCTCCCTGTGAGTCCTGCTCACATTTGCTCATAAAGGATGGAGCTCTCAGTTTTCAGGGGCCAAAAATCAGTAGCAAATTTTCAGAGCACTCAGAGGGCTTCAGAGGAAAAGGCACATTGGCAAAATTTGCCCCTCCCTTGCACAAATACAACCTACTGTCATTTGATTCTCCTGGATCCTGGTGCTTTTGTCCATGTCTGCAATATCAGGAAAACTGAGGAGAAAATTCACCTTGCCAGTGTCTTCTGTCACAAAATGGTTATTTAAATCAGCCCTGATTGCCATAGAGAAGAAGCAGTAAAAACAGCAGGAATGGTGGTGGTGAGGTGGGGGCACAAGGAGGCCTGGCCTGTGCTTGACAAATGCCCGGTTGAGGAATAACTTGTGAAGAAAGGTCTGGGGGGAGCTCTACGGTCCACTTCTTGCTCAAGTGCCAAAATGCCTAAGGCCAGCCTCGAGTCCTTTCTTACATGTTTCTGATGTCACTGAACTCTGCCAGTTTCTGGTCCCTGAGTTCCTGAGGGGCCCCCAGCACCACCCCTCCCTATTTCCTTCATTATCTCACTCACCCTGAAGGGCCGCCAGAGAGTGGGGTGAACATGGGCCCCCTCCTCCCTAGCTATGCCCCTGCAAGAAAGGTGCATAAGCAACCTGCAGCTACTTGGGATTCTGAGCTTTTTAAAAAAACCATATATTAAAAGGCTAGAAATCCTTCATGTTATAGTGAATGTGTGTATATACAATTCCAAAGTGCTGAGACCTTGGAAAATATAATTGACCTCTCTCTCTCTCTCTCTCTCTCTATATATATATATATGGAGGGAGACACAGAGAGAGAGAATATATATGTGTGTGTTTGTGTGTGTGATATTTGATAAAAGGATACATTATATTCTCCCTTTCATAGGCATTGGTCAGCTTTATTGTTTGTAAAAGGAGTTAGCTTCCTTTTTGAAGTCTAAACAACAATTTGATACAGTCAAAGAATATTCATGCATATTTGTTGAAAGTATGCCAGAGAGCTTTTCCCCCCTCTGGGTTCTCCCCAGCCATCCCCCCACCTCTTTCTCTTCTCCCCTTCTGGTAGGTGGCTCATTACTTCATAAATCTGTGCCTGAACCGGAATTGAGGCTGGGGAGCAACTGTGCTGCTTCATGCATCACAAGCCAGCGTGTGTGGGAGACAGAAACAGCACCTCTTTGGACCAGCTGCTCCATCCATCTGCAGCTGGGTCTAGGTGCAGTGATCTACGGTCAAGATCTGTACCGGGAGTATTTTTATAGCAGTTTTATAGCAGCTGGTGTGAATGGCAATAGGCAAGAAGAAAAAAAGAACCAAATTCCCAGCCATTGGGAACAAGCTTAGAAGAAACAAATAAACAGTGGGGGGGGGGGTATTGTTGGCATTTTAGGGACACTTTGTGAAATTTCACATTAAGCTGCCAAAACATGGTGAGGCTAAAATACTTTTGAGTGGAAGTGAAGTTTATAATGCTTCCATCTCTTCTTAAAAGGAGCTCCTTTTAAAAATTGTTTTACAAGGGACTAGTCTGTTGTAACAGAGATGGGCAAAATACTTCTAAAAATTATTTTTGATACCAAATACCCAAGCAAATGTATTTTAGATACAAAATACTTGGTAAACAACCAATCAAAATACGCAATACAAAATAGTATTTTAAAATACATCCTAAAATACAAAATACAATGCCTGAAAAAAAGGAACAATTTCAAGATGTACATTACTTATCCAAACCTGTTTCCATTTCAATTAAGCAATACAAGTTTTTCAAAGACTAAATTACTTTTAGTTTAATTACTACAAGTTGTGCCTTCTGGGGCTGTGAATAATCTCAGCAAAGGAAAATAATGGTTCTGCAGCACCACTTGATGTTAGACTTGTATTATATCTTTAAAAAATAGCCATCAGACAATGGGATACCCACCCAACATACTAATGTGCTTGGATTTGTCCTGCAAAACCTGGATTATTTCCAGCTTTTTAACACTCACTCAGATCAATAATTCCACAACAACATAACACCCTGTTCCTTTTTGCTATGTTTCTCCATTCTCATTTGCTATGTTTGCTATGTTTCTCCTTTCTCACCACCTTCTGTGGGTGTCTGCAGGCTTTTTTCTGGGGGTGGGGGGATATAAAGAAAGTATGTCAATAGAAATCAAAACACAAGAGGATGTATCCAATATTAATCCTGCTTAGAGTAGAACCATTGAAATAACTTAAAGTTAGTCATGACAAAGGCTGCAATCCTATAGCTGTGGCATAGTCAAATGAGCAGCAAGTTGTATTTATGGTGAAGCAATCATATGGTCAAATCATCATATGGGGAGGAGAACAGTTACTTATCCCCCCTTTCATCTCTCTCTATGCAATTCTTGAAACCCTTAGAGGAATTGGAGGGGGTGTGTTTTACAGGAGTGACTCAGAAGGATTCCCCTAAACCCAAGCAATTACTCAGAAAGCTAAAGAAAGCTTCTAGTTTATATAAAAATCAAAATGATTTATTTGTATATCTTCCTATAAATCAGAAAATAAAGAAGATTCTAACTGCCCCATAAGCCAATGTGGTGTAGTGATAAGGTGGTAAGAGAGACCCAGGTTGAAGCCCTAATTCAGCCATGAAGCCCTCACTCAATCAGATCACTGGGTGATCTTGGCCACTCACTATTTCTTAGCCTAGCCTACCTCAAAGGATTGTTGTAAGGCAAAAACGTTCTTTCGTTCTTTCTGGTTAACTGACTGTTACCAGTCATATGTTCTTAAATAAAACCATTTATTCTGTTAATGTGTTCTGCCCTGGGTGTATCTGGAGTAAAAATAGTTCCATCCCATGTCCTTGCCTTGCCAGTACAGGCAGAGCTATTATAAGAGATTCCTGCTAATCTCTAATGCAGTAGTGGCAGCAGCTCTTTTGACACCTTAGTTGACCCCTGGAGGCCAGAGCCTTGAGGAAGACCCCAGGTATGTCATAAGTGGTACTATGTAATAGGAACCATTTGGCCATCATCAATTTTGACATAATTAATAAACCAATTATGTGTTTGGGGCAATTGTACCTCTTTTTGACTGTTCTTCTTACTCTACTGCCTATCTGTTGTTTCATTGGGTGACCATTGAATTCTAACACTGAGACAAGAGAGAAAAAAGAAATCTCTGTCCCCACTTTTGATTGCCTCAGCCTGTGGATCACCTCTGACCATTTCGTCTCTTCCGTACTGCTCACTGACTTCCATCTCCCGTGGCTGTTGTTGGTGGCTTTCTTGCGTTTCTTTTTTAGACTGTGAGCCCTTTGGGGACAGGCAGCCATTTAATTAATTAATTAATTTCTGTATGTAAAGCGCTTTGGGAACTTTGGTTGAAAAGGGGTATATAAATACTCAACGTATTCATATTCTTATTCGTATCTTTTGAATCTAGTTGACCAGTGCCAAGCACAACTCTGGCTCAATATCACACAACATCACTGAAGCTTTCATAAAATAAACACTATGGTATCTAGAATACAATAATGCTCAGGAATAATGAATTAACAAGATATTACTTTTGAAACCTGGTAGAATGGCAATTTGGTGGTTTGACATTATTAGTTTGTTGTCTCTAACATTCTAAAAACTGAGCCTTTCCCCCAGCAAAGTCTGGTGCAGTTCTGCTCGAGTCCCTGTCCAAAGATCTGTCCTTCAAGAGTTGTTAAAGCTGTAATACTCTGGCCTGTGTGCTGTGCTGTGTGCCTCAAACACAGTACCTTGGATGGAAAACGACTGCAATATATGCCAAATCCTTATATAATCTTATGAGAAAGCATTCTGGTGGCAGCTATACCAAGGATTCCAAATAGCTGTTCGGCCCATTTCATGAGCAAAGGCAGAAAGCAATATTAGTAGATTTACACAATAGAATGATTAGGATAGAAATACCCTATTTGTCATTGCAACACACAGAGATCAGAACAGAAGAAAGTGGAAAATGCTACTGTATGTTATATGGGAAAAGGAGGTCTCTTTAGTGTTTCCCAGTCAGTGGTGACAGTCTGTCTTTCCCAAGCTTGGTGCAGAGGGTCAGTTTAATCCTCAGAAGTGCCAAGAGCTCCATCTGCTCTTCCATCTGAAATGGGAATATTGTTGCTCTTTGTTGTTGTTGTTTTTAATCTTGATTTGGTCTTTTGGTGTTTGTGATAGAGCACATAGCCCAGATGCCAATAATGAGGAGAATGTATTAAGTGATAAAGGAGGCTGAGGGCGGATGGAGAAATTAAAATGAATGAGGTAGGAAAATGGTACATCAAGAAGAAAATAAAATGGAGCTGATTGCAATATTCAAACCAGGTGTGGCTGTAAAGAGCTATCTTCAGAGGTTCCAGCAGATAGATCCCATAATCCTGCACATCTGGGAAAGTGTTGGTCACGACAGTCCTGAACACTGTGCCAAAAACACCTTAAAGATATTCTGTGCAAGGATCTAGCTTGCCATATTGTACAGCTGCTGTTTATTAGTGATGCTCATATTTTATATATACGAGCAGGTCAGAATGCTCTTACATGCAATGTGTGTAGAGGCACATTTTTAAAACCACTGCTTTTGTACAGCTCTTACATGCAGTTCCTCCCAAACATTTTCATGAACTGTGAATCACATTGCAGTAATTTATGTTTTGACAAGATTGAATACATATAACCCTTTAAGTAGTAGAATCCCTTTAGTTTCTACAAGGGTGCTGGCTTTATTTATTGATCCTATGCTTTTGTTCTAGTCCGATGAAATGTTTGTTTTAGCCTGTTTATTATTCTGCATCTTGTGATTTATGTATGCTTACTTTATTGTTAGTTACTTATTTCATTGTATTGTATATATTCAGATACAGTGGTTTAGTTTTATTAGCAACTGGATTGGCTGCTGGATTGTGTTTTACTTTTTGTATTCTTCTTTCTTGGTCAGTTTTTGATGTTAAACACTTTCAAGACAACATAAGAAGAACCCTGCAGCATCAGACCGAAGGGCCATCTAGGCTGATATCCTGTTTCCCATAGTAGCCAACCAGATGTCTCTGGGAAGTCCAGAAGTAGGGCATGTAGACAAATAGCCCTGTGTAGAGTCCAGAAGATGGAGGGTTATACTATGTAAAGAGCAGGTAACAGAATAAAGTCAGTAGAATTAAGAATTTAACAAAGAAAGTGTTTTAGTCCTTTTGTACAGGAAAAACAACCCAGCCTGCTTCCCTGTTATTCTGCTTGTTGTGTGAATGCTCCACCTCAAAGTTCAGTGCTGGACTAGGCTGTAGCAAAGCATTCTTCAAAAGCTGGGCTAGATCAGGGGTTGGATTTCTTACAAACCCCACAACATCTCCCAGTGTTGCTCCCCATGAACTGGCAATCAGAGGAACTCTGCTTCTGACCCTGGAAGTAGCATATAGCCATCATCACTAGCAGCCATGGATAGATTGCCCTGCATTAATGATCTAACCCCATTTTAAAGTCATCTATACTACTGGCTATCAGCACATCTTGTGGCAGTGCATCCAGTCATTGATGTACTGTGCGAAGAAGTATTTCCATCCATTTGTCTCTCCTGAATCTTCTGCCAACCAGTTTGGATGCCTCAATTGGTCCTAGTGTTCTGGGAGAGGGAGAAAAGCGTCTATCTGTTTCTTTATCCATTTGCTTTGAGCATATTTGAGAAGGCACTATATTATAAATAAAAATGACATGGGTCTCTGAGCTTAGCACAATTTTTGCACTAAGGTGGGGAAAGTATCAGGAAAATAAAAGTTACCCAACACCTTCCCCACTGCTCAATGGATGTTAGTAATCCGCTTCAAAATGCAAGTGCCAAGTCGCAGAGTTTTGCGTGACACTTGGTGTGTGCTAGGCTATCCCCACTGATGCACCCCTCCAGCTCCTTTTTGGATTAATGGGCTTATGTGTGGGGATAGGCACAATTGCCACATGACTGAAAGAAAATGAATGCGCTATATGAACATGTTCAGCCTTAGAAAATATTCTGTGGACATGCTGTGTCCTCACTACAAGGATTTCCCTACTCATTGATAGAAAGGGAAATGTTTAACAGCAACTGAAGATGGAAGAAAGAAATTTGAAATGGAGACTGAATCCAACTAAGACTTATTGTGCAGGAGACAGTTTTGATCTGCCTGTTCTGGCGAGGATTACACTATCCCAGAAGGAATAGGTAAGCAGTCTGAGAGTAGTTCTGGATCTAAACCTCTCTCTAGTGTCTCAGGTTGAGGCAATGGTCTGCAGTACTTTCTAGCAGTTTCAGCTGATATTCCAGCTGCACCAATTTCTTGAGACAAACAATGTTAAAACAGTAGTACATATGCTGGTAACCTCTTGATTCAGCTTTTGCAATGTGCTTTATGTAGGATTGCCTTTGTACATAGTTTGGAAACTGCAAATGGTGCAAAATGTGGCAACCAGGTTGGTCTCTGGGTCATCTTGAAGATACCATATTACTTCTATATTAAAAGTACTACACTAACTACCAGTATGTTTTGAGCAAAATACAATGTGCTGGTTATAACCTATAAAGCTCTAAATAGCTTAGATCTGGGATGTTTCTTCTTCATCATGAGCTGCTTCAATAAGACCTTTCTTCATTATGAGCCCTGCTACATATTGAAATCATCTGGGGAGGTCCATCTTCTACTACTACTACTACTACTACTACTACTACTGATAATAAGGAGAAGGAAATACTACTTCTCCAGTTGCATGATATTGAACGGCAGGAACTTATGTCTTCGGCCAATAGAATTTGCTCCCCTTTTCATTTTGGGATTGTGCCACCTTGGGGAGATAGAGGTGCTAATTATTTAACAACGCTGCATTTTTCCAAATTTCGGGTTTCATTTGCTCAGGCCCGGTTTAACGTGTTGCCCTTTTCTCTTTTGGAATGGAGGTTTGTTAAAGATCATCCTGTTACGGTTTTTTGCCCTTGTGGCGCTGGTCTTATGGAAACTCACCCATGTTTTGTTATATTGCTCTTTGTATCGGGATGCCAGAGAAGAACTTATTTTCCTTCTGCTACTCAAATTTCCTGGAAGGTGTGAGCTCTTTTATACATATTATTGTCTTGTGGATTCAAGTCCTGAGACTACAAAAATTGTAGCTAAATTTTTTCATTCCATTAGATTAAGGTCCTTTTTAAGCGCTTAATTGCGAGAGCTGTTTATTCTTTTAAAGTAATTTATTATGAGTGATTGTATTTTGTTTTATTTTGTTTTATAATTGTTTACTGATTGTTGTACTGGATATATTTGTTACTTCTATCTATGCTGGCCAACGGCTGTAATAAAATTGATGATGATGATGATACTACTACTGTTGGAAGTGAAGGACTTTGCGCTGTCTCTTGTCTCAGTGACATAGGAGGACAGACTAGTGAGTCAGAGGGCTAGAGGGTCAAGACATTGGTCATCTCTTCTCTACTGCTCTGACACTATCCCTTTGGAATGTAGATTGCTACTTTCAGGGACTAACTTCCTTCCTTCCTGCTTTGCACTCTCTTCCCTTCCCTTCCTGTTCCTTCTACCTTGCAACATGCAAGCTGCTCTCCCTGCATCATGTGTGCAGAGATGTAGAATCCATCTGCATCCAGCTAACTAGATAGATTAGAGATCCTAACTCCTCACTTTCCTATCTAGAATGGAGTTCTCTAATAAATGCCATATACAGGTGAAACTCGGAAAATTAGAATATCGTGCAAAAGTCCATTAATTTCAGTAATGCAAATTAAAAGGTGAAACTGATATATGAGACAGACGCATTACATGCAAAGCGAGATAAGTCAAGCCTTAATTTGTTATAATTGTGATGATCATGGCGTACAGCTCATGAAAACCCAAATCCACAATCTCAGAAAATTAGAATATTACATGGAACCAAGAAGACAAGGATTGAAGAATAGGAATCAGATTGGTAACTTAAATTTTGCAACAATTGGCTGGCGATTCCTCCCTGATTCCTAATTGCTGCATTTCCAATCAAATCTTGTGTTGCCGGAAGTGACTGACCCCACATTGGCTAGAGGAAGGGTCAAAGAAGGGACAAAGGTGTGGGGAATTCAAAGGAGGGATTTTTAAATGTACTTAAGGAGGCAGCCAGCCACCATTCTGACTTTCTGCCTCATAGGAGGAGAGAAAGAGAGAGAGTATCTTTGCTTTGTCTTGCCTGCCTGCTGCCAGTAGTGGATTCTCTGCTTTTTGTTCCTGCTTTCCTGATTAAGGAAAAGAGAAGATAATTTTTTTTTAACCCTCTTGCTGCTGAGACCCAAAACAACTTGGGGGTGATTCGATTCAGGTACAAATCAAATCAAAAAAATCAATTTGTGCACATCCCTATTGGAATGCACTCCCTGCTGAAATAAGAGCCTTCTCATTTCATCTCTAACTGGTTTTTAAAAGACTCTTAAAACATATTTGATAATTCAAGCTTTTGACTAGATTTATAGAGTTGTAAATTTGTGTTTTATTTGCTGTAAAACACCCAGAGGCCCAAGTTTGGGGCAATATACAAATATATTAACTAACTAACCAAACAAACAATTAATCTGACTCCAACCAGGCAAAGTAAGATGCTTGGGATGTAGATTTCTGAATAAGTTAGGAGGTGAATTTATAACATCATTACTGATGAACTTCCTCAGAGATAATTCACATAAAATTTGGGAATCAATATTTTCATGAAGGAGATCCTCAGAATTAGGATTGGCTTTATTGTAGGCCAACTTGGGCACCAGCCAATTGTCCACCATGGCTGGCCACTGAAATCCTGGTGAAAAATGCTGGTGGTGGCCACCAGTGCAGCAGCTTGGAAGCACTCCAAGATACTGACACTAAGTTAACACCAAAGTAAGCCTTGCCAAACCTTTGGGGTTTTTTAATCTTACCACAAAGCAGCTCTGAGCACTCTTCAACAGCCGTGTTGGTGACCACCATCTTCCTGCTCTTGTGACCAGTGGTGCAATGGTAGGGATAAAGGTTTTGCATTATAGAAAAGAAATGTGGCTTCCAGTGTAGCTGGAACATATCTTCTTCCTGCCTGTGGTACATTTTAGTCTGGATTGTTTTTTGACCTCAGTATTGACCACCAGGGTACATCTAGGGGTGTGTGCGGAACCAGTTTAAGCAGTTCAGACCAAATTCAGATCAGATCTCAGTCTGAAAACCAGTTTGGTTGAACCAACCAGCTGGTCCAGTATGTCCAACCAAACCAGCTCGAACTGGTTCACCAGTTTGAGTGTCTGTATAGGGAATTCCGGTGAGGATTTCCCCTTGCTTTCAAAAGCAAAGAAAGGTGGCAGAGGAGCAATGAGAGAGAGGCACCTTTAAAACAGAAAAAGAAGGCACTTACTGACAGGCCTGTGCCACCCTCCCCCTACCCTCTCAGTGGCTGCAGCACACAAATGCCTTCTGCACAAAGGACCTCTGCCCGGTTTGCTGCAGACTGGTTCAATTGTGGACCGGTTCGACACAGCCCTAGGTACATCTCTGGGCTACCAGGAGGGACTCCAATCTTGGCCCCACCGATTCATGCACCAGAGTGTTCCTGTTTTCACCTGTGAAGTATTGAAGGGTGTACTATAGCTTACTATTCCCTCCTCTCTCCCCTTCCTTCAATTGATATAGATTTTAAGCCTATGAACAGAGACCTGAACACTTCTATTTATGTACATTTATACAAATAATAAATGATGATGATAAGTTTTTCTTATTTGCTTTGCCACTCTTCTCCCCCTTTTCAATAAGACAAGATGAAGCTGTCTTCTCTTAGAACACCTATAAACCTCTCTTCATCTCTTCCTTGCAATATATCAGGGCTGCTCAACTCAGCCCACCAGCAGATGTTGGCCTACAACTCCAATAATCCCTGGCTATTGGCCACTGTGGCTGGGGATTATGGGAGTTGTAATCCAAAAACAGCTGGGGGGCCTAAATTGAGCAGGCCTGCAATAGATTCTCTGTTGACTAATGGATAGCTTTTTTCTTTAGCAGCAGATGTTGCTGCATTGACAGAAAACCCTGCAGGTTCTGAGGTCTTGGTAAATGAGCCAATTTAGAAGATGTCATCAAGAAAAAGGTGGGTGGGTGAAGAAAGATATGAAATACAACAGCAATAGAGTTTCACAGGGGGAGAAATTCTCTCCCTGGGTAGGTTTAGCACTTGTCTCTGCAGACAAGCATTGTATTCAGGGAAGGCAAGAGGCATGGCAGTGGAGCACATTGACATTGTGGCCCTGGGTATCCATCGGCCAGTATGGTCAAATGTTCACAAAAATATAGGCACCAATGCAGCTGGTGGAGGCTTCCAGATGTCTTCTTCTTCTAATCCTACAAAGAAGGGAGATCACCCTATAGGGATTCACAACCCCCAAAGCATCTGTTAGATGCTAGTCAAGCAACTGTGATTGTAACTTAGGTAGTAGGAAATATTGATTTACATCTATCTATCCATCCATCCATCCAGATATGATCATACTTGACTCTTTTGAGACCCTGCAATGAATTTGCCTAGGTCAGGATTGGAGTAGAATAATATGCCCTTCCCATATGTACTCATTGCACATGCAAAGAACATCTGAAAAGAGTATATGAGCTATTAATTTGTATACTTAGCATGTGTTTTATAAGAAGATTGTGTATCAGAGATTTCAGAGTAATGTCATACAAATAGAAATAATAGCACTTCCATCCCAAACTCCCATATAAAACGTAAACCGTCCCCACATATGGACCATGCTTGTTGGCAAGGTCTGCAAGAAGTCCTCCAGAATTCACAACTGCTTTCCGAGAGTAAGGCCCTATTTGCCTTACTCTAATGGGAAACTAGAGTTAAAGGAGCTTGAGGCTGACAAACCTGTATGTCGTTGAGTGAAACCACGGTTCCATCAGAAAATGAATGTAAAATAAAAGTGTAATAAATAAATAAATAAAAGTGACCTGAGGTTTGCCTTCCCAAACTCCAAATTGAAACCTCGGGCTGTAGTGAGTTTTGCTGCTCCTACATGCGGTTGGTAGCCAGCTGTGGCATATCTGAATGCTGAAAAGTGGGCTGTGTTCACTGTGACCAGAGTTGGGGGAGGAGGTTCCTCACTCTCTCTGGCTGTGATTGGCATTTGGGCTGTCTTCATGCCGGAAGAAAGCCTGCACAGCCAGATCCCCCTCCTGCAGTCTCCCTGACTGCAGTCTGGTTCCTGACTGTTTCCTCTGAATGTGGACGTGTTACACATGAATGGGGCATGAGCTTCACTCCTTCCTATGTACCCAACAGAGTCCAAAACAGAGGCATGTGTATATCCTGATACACTAAAATATTCTGTTGCCAGTATGATCCATGTGTTTGGCTGTTTGAAATGAAATTTTATGGAGAATAAGAAGAAAGGTAAAAAGAGGGACATGACTCATACTTCATCCTCAACGATTGGCTGCAGCTGTGATGCATTTCAGATCGTTGTACAGGAAGTGCAAGCCCTGAAGAGCCTTGAGATATATTGTGCATATTGCTGACATTGAAATGTCAAAAATAAAGTGTTTGTTATGTTTGAAGGTTTCATGGACTTGTTTTACAAAGATGTAACTTCTGCCACTGGCAAGATATTTCTCACTTTACAGAACAGCTTTTTCATTTCTTAATTTTACTATATAAACTCTTACTGTATTCAATAATGAAAATGCTACCGGTAGCTTTTCACCTAAATAAATGGGATTTCTTCAGACATTTCCATGGAACTCACTCTAAATGGGGAGCATTAAAGTATCCAGATATTAAAAATATATAATGGCATATCTAACTTTTAGAAATTCACAAAAAATATTTTATCTGGCACTTTAGATGACAATGCAGGTATATTTCAAGGAAAGTGTTAGCTACTAGGGGTGTACACAAAACAATTTTTGTGTTTTGATTTGAATAAAAACACCCCCATTTTGTTTCAGGTCCAAATCTGACCCCTTCAAATCACCTCTGTTTTGTTTTGAACCAGAATTTTTCAAAATCTGAATTGATTTGGATCGAAAAAACGTGTCCCAGGGCAAAACAAGTGGGGGTGGTGGTAGTGCCCAATGGTTGGAAGCCACCACCCAAATTTCAAAGGAATTGTGCAAAGGGCTGGTTTTTTTGTGAATTTTTGAAGTTTACCCATCTTTAAGAATTTTCCCATAGGGAATAATGAGGATTCCAGCAAATGTCAAACATCAGGGGAAAACATCAGGGGGAAAGGGGTGGCCCAGAGCAGAGTGTGGTGGGTGGTAGTGCCCAATGGGGGGCAAAGAAGGTACCAGAATTATTTCAAGGGAATTGGGCAAAGAGATGATTTTTAAATGATTTTTGAAGTTTACGCATCTTTAAGAATTTTTCCCATAAGGAATAATGGAGATTTCAGCAGCCCCATAACTCCACTTGGGGAGCACTGGGGTGGCCCAGAGCGAGTGGTGGTGTAGTGCACATAGGGTGCCAACCACCCCCATGGGTTGCGAATCCATGGGGTACTGGGTTTTGTTGTTTCTGAGATCTTCTGAGTGTAGCTTCTCGGGTAGCAGATGAGAGTGGATTCATGGTTTGTCATTGAAAATCTCATATGCTACCAGAGAATCTACACTCAGAACACCTCAGAAACAACAAAGCCCTGTACCCCATGGGTTAGAAGTGTGGGGGGTGTTTGCACCCTATGTGCACTATACTACCACTTGCTCTGGGCCACCCCAGTGCCCCCCAAGTGGAGTTATGAGGTTGCTGAAACCTCCATTATTCCCTATGGGAAAAATTCGTAAAGACGTGCAAACTTCATTAATTCCTAAAAAATCAGCCCTTTGTCCAATTCCTTTGAAATCTGGGTGGTGGCAGGCACCCATTGGGGCACTACCACCCAACCCACCCTTCTGCCCCTGAAGCCCCATTTCTGCCTCCCATTTGAAGATACAACAGGCCCAGAGAATGTTAATTCTGATATATTATGGTGCAGAGGGCTGGAGGATAGGCTTCTTTAAAAAAAGAGAAAAGCACCACTGCCCCAAGAAAAAAATCTTTGGAATGGGAAAAAAGACATAATTGTTTATTAAAACCATAAGTCTACGCTACCCTTAACCACCTACTAGTACTAGCTAATGGGGATCCTTCCCACACAGAACCCAGTTAAACTTCTAAACTAAACACACAACTTTTTAAATTCAATTGCAACCACAAACCTCCCTCCAAACAGGAAAAAAGCCCCAAGAATACAAAATTCCAGAGGGGTGTGTGTATATATGTGTGTGTGTGTGTGTGTGTGTGTGTGTGTGTGTGAGAGAGAGAGAGAGAGAGAGAGAGAGAGAGAGAGAGAGAATGGGGTACACTCACTCAGTCTAGGGCTTCACCCAGTTGTCAGCTGATGGCTGCTGTCACAGACAGTCAGTGATTCTCAGTCTCAAGGGGGTAAAAAAAGATTTCTTCTCAGGATTCAACAAAAAATAAAAAAGCAATGCAGCAGAGATAAATTTTACTCAATTCCCAGGCTAGTAGCCAGTGCCACACCAGCCACTAGCCAGCATGAGCAGGCAGACAGCCTGGCTGGGTGGGCAGGCTGGGCTCAGGCTGGCAAGGCAGAAGGTGGCAACATAGGGGCAATGGCATGGTGGCAAGCAAAGCAAAGCAAAAGTTTTCTCTTCTCTCCCCGAACAAGGCAGATTGGTGGCTGGCAGGCTGCTGCCACTTTAAATCTGAATGAATGGCAAAATGCATGAATGAATCCCTCCCTCCCTCCCTCCCTCCTTTCCGCCTTCTTCTACCCTTCCCCTGGCCAATGTAGGGTTAGTCAGAAGTGGCAAGAGCCAATGGGAACAAGGAGGGAATAATCAGGAGATCAGCCCATGTTTTCGTTCACTGCTCTAAAGGCAGGAAATTCAAATAGACGTCAAAGACAAAATGGAGACTAGGGTTGCGCATTTTGTATTTTTTTCTGTTTTGATTTGTACCAAATCCGAATCAACCCCATTTTGTATTTTGTCTGAAATTAAGCCTTCCAAATCACCCCAGTTTTGTTTTGTATCCAAATTAATCTGAATCTGAATCTGAATTTATTAAAATAAAAAAATGGGTCACATGGTCAAAAGAGTGGGTGGGGGTTATAGTGCCCAATGAGTGGAAGCTACCACAAAAATTTCAAAGGAATTAGGCAAACTGCTGATTTTTGGTGAATTTTTGAAGTTTGCGAGTCTTTCAGATTTTCCCCATAGGGTATGATGGAGGTTTCAGGAAAAGTATAGTTTCACGTGGAGGGTGGGGTGGCCCAGTGTGGAGTGTGGTTGGTGGTAGTGTCCAGTTGATACAAGGTAGCTACCACATTTTTTTCAGAGGAATTTGGCAAAGGGCTGATTTTTAAAGAATTAATGAAGTTACGTGTCTTTCAGATTTTCCGCGTAGGGTATAATGGAGGTTTCTGCAGTCCCATAGCTCCACTTGAGGGGCACTAGGGTGGCCCAGACCAAGTGGCGGTGTAGTGCACATAGGGTGCCAACCACCCACATGGGTTGCCAACCCATGAAGTACAGGGTTTTGTTGTTCTAGAGGTGTTCTAAGAGTAGATTCTCTAGTAGCATATGAGAGTGGATTTATGGTTTTTCATTAAAAAACTCATTTGCTACCAGAGAATCTAAACTCAACACCTCAGAAACAAAAAAGCCCAGTACCCCAATGGGTTAGCAATCCAGGGGGGTGGTTGGCACCCTCTCTGCACTACACCACCACTCACTTCTGACCATCCCAGTGCCCCCCAGGTGGAGTTATGGGGCTGCTGAAAGCTCTATTATTCCCTAGGGGGGGGGGAATCTTAAAGACGTGTAAACCTCAAACATTTCTAAAAAATCAGTCCTTTGCCCTATTGGAATCTGGGTGCATCGCCCTTGGGGCACTGCCACTCAACCCACTGTTTTGTCCCTGAAGCCCCACATAAACAAGTTGAAAGAGTGAAGAGAATGATGAACAACGACAACACTTAATTTTTTGGCACAGTTATTTGAGAATTTTGCAGTGGTTGGGAGCCTGTCCCTGTGGCACTAGCACAGCAGCACAACCCATTTGTGGATTCAAGCACTTTCAATAAAAACATTCCCTCCCCATGGAACAGTGACCACAGGTCATTTGAGATAGCAAGATAGACCAATGAGCCAGCGTGGTGTAGTGGTTAGAGTGCTGGACTAGGACCGGGGAGACCTGAGTTCAAATCCAAATTCAGCCATGATACTAGCTGGGTGACTCTGGGCCAATCACTTCCCTCAGCCTAACCTACTTCACAAGGTTGTTGTGAGGAGAAGCCTAAGTATGTAGTACACCGCTCTGGGCTCCATGGAGGAAGAGCAGGATATAAAATGTAAAAAATAAAATAAAAATAAAATAAAACTGCCTTGGTACTGTGGGACAGCTTCAAATGTTCATTTAACTGAAGTGGAGTGAGCCGTAGCCCAAACAAATCAGCCTACTGTTCAGAATTGTTGAGATTTATCATCACTGCATTTAAGAAAGTGCAAAACCATGGATCATGGTTACAAGAAAGAGAGAAGCAACTAAGATTCCTGGGGATGTCAATAAATTGACAGGGATATTCCCCACCCCCCTCCTTTTGTCTCCAATAGTCCCATGTGGATGACCTGTCCCTGCAATGGCAAAAGTTGTGAACCCCTGGCTTAGACATCATGTCCCACCAAATTACATTGTGGCCTAAATTACATTAGACTGCTCAACTTGGGCAACAAAACTTAGACACCACTATCACTCATAAAAATCAGAAGAAAAACAAAATAGCTCTTCAAAAGACCCCTGAACAAGTCAAGAGATTCTTTCTAAACCTTTGGAAAGAAAAACCTGTGTAATTTCAGAACTTTCTTAACCAGCTTCTCGAAAAGCTTCTCCACACAATTTATACCATGGCTTTTAGCAAGAGCTTTGGAATTGCGTTGAGCTCTCAGAGATATTTGGGTATTTCTATCTCAAGATGCTGTCTTCCAAATCCCTTTGCAAGGTCAGTTTGCATTTCAATCACACTGAATACAACACATACTTAACTAAACCATTCAAGCTCAAAAGCTTTTTGCATATCTTATCTTCTGCTAATCACTCAGTGCCTCAGCTGGAGTGGAGAGAGTCAGAGAAGTCAGTTTCAATTGCAATGCTTTTCCAAAGAACAAATCATTCTGTCCAAAACACAGTCATTTTTATTTGGAAACAAAAATCTCTGTTTTTTAATTCTTGATTTTGTTTTGGTTACAAAACCTCTGAAATTGCCATTTTCAGGCACAAAATGTTTTGTACCTGAATCGAAATGCACAAGACTAATGGAGACTGACTCAGAGATAGGCACAAAATGGAGGTCCGAAACAACAAAAGTTTTGTAGTTGAAACAGGGATGATTTTTTTTTTTTTAGCCAAAACTTTCGGAAGGTGCAAAGGGGTGATTCATTTTGGCTACAAAGTGGCCAAAACGACCCGTTTCGGTTACAAAACATTTTGTACCCAAAATCTTTCACATATCCCTACTTCCTCATTCTTCTCATCTTCAGCTTAAGTTTCTTGGACTTAGTTTCAAATCTCTCCATGGCTTATCTATCTTCTTTCTTTTCCTTTTCTGTTCTTTCTCAAAATGTTTATCCTACACTAGCAATCTTATAATTACTTTCTCTATTCCTTTGCAGCTTCTTTCCACTGAAATACCACTTTTAAGAGAAAAGGTTATCAAAGCTGCTTACCTAGAAGGAGGAGGAAGAGGAGGTGGTAGTGGTTCCTGGTCCCCAGAGGGCTCACAAATGAAAATAAGCACAAGGTAGACAGAACATCAGACACTGAAGGGATGTATTTTGCTGTGGTGGAATAGGGACAGTGGCTTTCCCTTGCTAAATATAAGAGAATCACCACTTTGAAAGGTGCCTCTTTGCCCAGTTAACATCAGACATCCTACTGATTTCATATCCATGTCCTCCCCCTTCTCTTTTTCCTTTCCCTTCCTTCACAGTGCCTCATGTGTCTTGTCTTTTACTGTAGATTGTAATACAGTAGATTGTAAGCTATTTGGAAGGGCCTGTTTCACTGTTCATCTTTGTACCAAGAATTTTATGTACAATAATCATGTTTTTTAAAATTTATTTACAATTTTATGTGCAAATTTTATGTACCAATAATCATGTTTCTTTTATTAACTAAGTAGGGCCCCTCAGGTGTTTGGAGCACAGAAAGTCTTCCTTGTCAATTTCTTTGCATCTGGTTTATCATGTATTAGGAACCTCACTTTCCATTTTGCATAAAAGACCCTCAAACACAATCAACTAGCCCTGGTACACTACCTTTTGTTCTGTAGCTGGAACACAAGCAGTTTATCTTGCAGCATTTAAAAAAAAAATCACACCTCCAGTTCTGGATGAGCTCTTACATTAAGATTCGTGGTCTGTGGCCTGAGGAATGTTGCTAATCTTATTGAAATTCTGTTATTTTTTTCCCCTTGCCATTCCTGCTAGTATATAGACCAAGCAAGGCCTTCTATATTTGCTCTGGGCAAAACTTAGTGGAAGTTCTGCTCCTTCATTTTATGATACCTGGCACCAGAGCAAAAGCTCTACAGACATAGTTAGTTCGTTAGTTAACATATTTCTATATAGCAAAGATCTATAAAGCTAATACTTCTTGAGTAGGTGTTTCCACACCTTCTCAGAACTTCCTGAAGCTTCTCAATATTGTATGCTCAATTTCCTTCCATTATGTGTTAACAAACTGTCAGTGGTACAATTAAAGAAGTTGCCCAGGTCTTCCCTGGGGGTTGAGATATGCTAAGATAGAAATGGCTTGATATACAATTGCCTGGGCTAACTGATTTCAAAATGGCAAGCTTCCACCCTTTCTCTTGGCTTAATAAACCGCATGCAAAAGAACTGAGTTGGGAAGAATTTATGGAAGAACCCATGACTGTTTCTAGTAGCAATGCCTTTATGGAAGCCATAACTTCAAACTGGGCCAGTTCAGACAATACTGTGTTCTTTGGCCCTGCCCTGGCAGAATCGATAAGGATAAACAGACATCATGAACATGCTTCCAGCACACCAGGGCTCCTTTTCCTAATCGTATATGTTTGTATGGGTGTGTGTGTGTGAGGGGTGGGGGTGTCATCTGAAATACTAATTTAATGATGTGTCATATGTAGGGGAGCAAATCAGAGGAGCTTCCCCATCCCTGTGATTAGGAGAAAACACCCCAGTGCACTGGGAGGAGAGAAGGATCTGCACAATCATCATGTGCTCATCATGGGTGTTAGGGTTTATATACATCCCAAAGTCATGTGGAAAATCCATGTGATAAAGATGGAATATGCATTTATAATCTGTTACATATTTTCTTTGTACAAAATAAAAACATGCTTCCCAATTACCTACAGATACCAAATTTTGCATAAACAATCCTGCCACTTAAATTAACGGAATGAACTACTTTTTACACCAGAATATGCTGGGAGAACAGTTTAAATATTTTGGGGTATATTTCTTAGAAGGAATTCTGAATATAATCATCATATCTTAACTGTTATTGTTTTTAACATATTTTTTTTACACTCAATAATCGGATCAATAATTCAAAAACAACATGCTCAAGAGAAGCCAAAGAGGTTCAAATTTTCTATGCATGGCAATTCGTCAATGAAATGAATAATGTTTGAAGTTGAAATCCACATTTAAAACTGCTCTTTTAGTTCCCTTTTGCAAGCACATTAATAAAAATTATATTACATCCATTTCATTTCTTGAAATTTCTTATAAGCTTAATCTATACAAAATGACTTTGCCTGGTCAGCAATGGGCCTCACTTCCGAGTTTCCTCTGTTTGGCTCCAGTCCCAGTGAAGGAAGCATTCCAATACCTTCTTTACTGACACTGTCGACCAACTGATATAGGTAATGTATCAATTGTGAGTCACTGTATGGTTGACCTTATTGCAGAAATAATACTTAATTTCATAATAACCACATGTATAATTACTATACATGTGCAGAATGTACTCAGGGAAAAGTTCCACACTTTAAAGGGTCCATCAAGGGTATAACATGGCTAGAGCGGGCCCTGGGACAAAAAATGAAAATGAGTCCCTACCCTGCCCCCATCCCATCCCCACCCCCACCTTCTCCTTCAGAGATGTGGGAGGGGAAACTGTGAACAGCAAGCTGTCACTCATTTGGTGGGCCTCCCCTCTCTCAGGGACCTAGAGACATTTGCCCTCTCTGTGTTCAATTAAAGCTGTGCCCCTGGGATCCATCCTCTTCAAAGATGCTTTCATACCAGAATCTGACGAGTAAGCACATCTGTTTCTGCTAAGACAGGTAGGGCCTGATATACTTATCTGCACATTCCACAGTTTGCAATATCAGGTATGTTAATCTAACCCTGTTAAAAAAAGAGAGACTTAGTTAACCCTTTCTTGACATCTGCTTCAAGAAAAGCTACTGTTACGCTTCTCTATGTTTCACTTCAATTGGCTTGTCCCTATTGCCAAACAGGGAAATGACCCTTTTGAGTGTGGATGTGGCTGAAGTATTGCATGAAATATGCCTCCCCCAGTTTGGCTGAGCCTAGAAAATGTTCTACTGGAAGGCATGCTTGTGTTATTGCATGCTTGACTTATTGCATAATTGTAGCCTGGCCAAAATATTTAGAGAGGGACTGGGATTTCTGGAGATTTTTGCGACATCAGGCTCAAGTTATTCTTACTACCCAGCTGGAACATCTCAAAGGGAAAATCACAGAAAATTGCCTGCAGTGCCACTGTTATGCCTAGATTGTCCCTTAGTAACAATAGCCATAATAGCATTACCTGATCTTCCACCCAGTGAGAGTATTTCACTGGCAGACTCATTAGTTTCTATGGTAGGAAACCCATTGTATTTGGCTCTTAAGGCAAGATGCTGATTAGAAGAGGAGGGAAAGATGTTCTGACTCACTGATTTCTCAGAGGCTGATCAGTTTCAAATTTCAAACCATGCAAGGGCTGTTTCTGAAAGAAAAGAGAAGAAGATGGTGCATCATAGTAGCTCATCAGGTCTAGCACCAGAGCTTTTGCTTAAGGGGCTGATGGATCTGCTGCTACCTGCTGTTTCAGGGATTAGTATGGTTATTACCCAATTGTCCGATTGTCATATACTTGCTCAGAGCCCCTGGAGTGGCCAGAGGGGGAACCCAAAATTCCAGAGAAAATCTAGCTGGGGATGGGCTGGGATGCTTGTGTGTCAATGACTAGGTTCACTGGCATTCAGTTCACATGGGAAAAGGCTTGAGTAAAATCCCACCTCATCCCAAGCTGGGAAATGGTATTACCAGCACAAGTTACTTTGTGTTTGTGGTCCAACTTTTTTAAATTAATTAATTAATTAATTTTAATACTGCCTGAGACCCAGGGTGGTTAATAACAAGATAAAAACAATCATATGATGTAAATCGCTCTGAGCCATTTTTGGAAGGGTGGTATATAAATCAATCAATCAAACAAACAAATACAATGAAATGAAATGAAATGTTCAATGAAAACAACCTCAAAATAAACTAAACATGGCTACACCCTAAAAAGAGAGTTGGGAGCCACTCATTGGCCAAAAGCCTAGATGAAATAGTTAGCCTTCAATTTCCTCCAAAAGGCTGGAAGAGAGGGAGGCCATGTGAAGGGATGCTGTGCTGGGGATGGATGGGGCCAGTTGTTCTCCCCCTGCTAAATAAAGAGAATCACCACTTTTAAAAGGTGCCTCTGCTCAATTAGAGCAACAGAGCTCTGCCAGCTGACCTAGTCGAGTGGGTTTATTCAGCTGGAAGGCCACATGCGATATTCCCTCTCTGACTGGACAGTTTTAAGCAGGGATGGCCTATTTATGTTTTCTTGCGAGCCTCCATATTCTCTAGGCAGTAGTCCAGGTCTCCAGTAGTGTGGCCAGGATGTATGAATTCAGTCATAGGTGGCCAGTCCAGAATTCTGTCATAAGTGGCCAGGATCTATATTATTCAACTCTCCCGAGCAGCTGGGGCTGCTCAATTCTAGGGCATATGTGCCCAGATAACCCCATGTGAAACCCATCAGAAAATGTAACATTGGCCACATTCACATGTAATGCCAAACCGGAGTTGAAAGGGTCAGAGGTTGGAATTTGTGTGCATCTGAATGTATGAAATTGCAGTTCCATGGCAAAAGTGGCCTGTGGTTTTCCTCCTCAAACTCCTATTTGTACCTTTGGTTTGTAGTGAGTTTTGCTTCTTCAACCTGAGATTTGGAGGCAGCATTACATCTGAATGCAGACGCCGCCATAACCACGGTTTTGTGCTGTTTCTGGAACTAAAATCAGAGAGAGGGCAGCCCAGACCCTTCCAGAAATGTGGAAGATCTATGCCCGCCATGGGTCTCGATGGCCACCTCTCTGTGAAAATGCCCAGTCCCCTGCATTCTCTTTTCTCCTCCCCATTCTGCCTAGCAACAGTGACACTGTGCTTGCACAGTGGAAGGATTTAAAGGGATACAATAGTTTTGGCATCTGCCTGCTTTCTGCTGCTTTCCCTGGGAACTGAGTGTCCCTGTACAAATAAAGGAAAGAGAGATGGGAACGGTGACCACTGCGGAGGTATATTTGTGCACCACTTGATGCACTGTGCTGTTTAAGCCAGACAAGGAGCCATTTGTGCAGAACTCATTGTGTGCACAACACACGGCTCAACAGTATCAATGCATAACACCCCTCCAGGGCCCTTCCTGTTGGAATTGCAGTGCCCCAAATGAAGTTTTGCAGGGGGGGACACTCCATCAAACACCCATGCCACTCGCCATACAACCTGGGCTGCCACCACACACCCTACCAACCTTCTGGGACAAACATTGGAAAGATGCCACCTGGACAAAAGGTGTGCAACTGATGCCCATTTGTGGGGAGGAGCCTGTGATGGTTAAGGTCAGTTTGAATGCAACTGTTACTGGTCGGAAGATGTTCTTGACTGTAGAGGAGAGAAATCTCTCTATATAAAAGGATAGCAGGCAGGGCTCTGCAAAAAGATGGGTCATGAGGGAGGAAAGAGCCCCTTCAGGAGGAGGAGGATGCCATTGTGTGAATTAAATGAGGAAACAAGATGAGCAAAATCTGTTAACTCAAGGAGGGAGGAAGGGAGAGAAAAAACATGAAGGAAGGGGGAAGAAAGAGTGGGGAAGAGCGAGTGAAGGAGAAAGAGAAAAAGAAGGGGGAAGAGAGAGACAGAAGGAAGGGCAAGGGACGGGCCTGAGCCTGTCAGCAGCCTGAGGGGAATGAGTGGCCATGGCAGCACTGGCAGCAAGGAAGGGCCCAGTCAACCACTGCTGCTGTTTGGGGCTACCGAGGCCATTGTCAGAGGGAGGCAGGCAAGCAAGGGACGGGCCCGGGCCTGTCAGTGGCCTGAGGGGAAGAGGGGCGATGGTGGTGGCAGCAGCGAGGAACAGCCCGGTCAACCACTGCTGCTGCTCCTGGGGGGAGGAGCAGGAGTGAGGCTTCGGTGAGGGTGGGGAGGTCTCTCGGGATAGGGGGCTGCAGCTTGGCCAATAGGCGCCGGCAATGCTGCAGCCGTGACCAAGAAGGGTGAGGGGGATGGAAGCAACGGGATGGAGGAGGAGCAGGAGTACAGCTCAGGAGAGGGTGAGAAGAACTCTGAGGTGAAGGGAGCAATCAAGTGCTCTAGAGCGTGCAAGAGTTCCAGCATTGAAGCAGAGAGAAATAATGGTGGCTGCCAGGATGCAGAAGTGGAGGGCCGGCAGGCGAAGCCCGTCCAGCCAGGAAGAGGAGGTGGTGGCGGGGAGAAATAATGGCAGCAGCGAGGAGGTGGGCAGACAGTGGGCAAAGCCCTACCAACCAGAAAGAGGAGGTGGGAGGCAGCGTTGGGATGGCTTGGCCCTGGCCCGCCCAATGGGAAGAGCTGCGGGGGAAGAGAGCTGCGGGAGTGGGGAGAGCAAGTGAGCTGTGGAGGGGAGAATGAGTGAGAGAGCTGTGGGGGGGGAGTGAACTGCGGGGAGGAGCGAGCAAGAGCGCTGCGGGGGGGCGAGTGAGCAAGTGAGCTGTGGGGGGACAAGCGAGCGAGAGTGCTGGGGGGAGAGCAAGCAAGAGCGCTGCGGGGGGGGAGCGAGCGAGACCACTGTGGGGGAATGCCACAGGCTCAGTGCACAACTGCACAGATGCTTTGTGCGGGGTCGGCTAGTTATTATTATTTTAGCATGCACAAAGAGAAGAAATAAGACTTCTCAGTAGGTATGTTATTTTAAATTTCCGTAAGCTCTGTCTGTGGGTTGTTTTTTAGTTTGTGTTGCAGTTTGTCAGGTTTTGGTTAGTGGTTTGTAGTTAGATTTGTGGTTTGCTTGGATTGTGGTTTGTATAGTTAGGTTTATGGTTTGCTGAGTCTAGGTTTGTAGTTGTTGTAGTTGTTAGTTTGATTTATGCTTTCTTGAAGCCTTGGTTAGGTTTGTGTTTCCCCTGTAGTTTGTGGTTGGTATTTTGGGTAGTGGAACACCTAGATACTCCAGAGCAGGTTGGGTGGTAGGGCACCATGGGTTTTTTTAGTTTTTCCTGGTCCCCTTCCCACCGCCATAGGGAATAATGGGAATTCAAAGAGACCCCATAATTCCCCATGGGTAGCACCTAGGGACACCAAAACAGGTTGGGTAGTAGGGCTGCATGGGTACCAACTACTACCCATCCCCAAAAGCAATCGGGCAAAGGTGTGAACATTTAGGGATTGTTATGTATTGCAGATTCTTGGTTGTTAAATAACTTCTATTCTTAAGGAATCCCTATGAAGAAGTTGTGTCACAACCAAGAGTTCAAATCCCTATTATTCCCTATTGTCAAATCTTTAGAAATGGCTTGAGCATGGTTCGAGCTTGAGTCGAACCATGGGTCTGTTTGACTGAGCATTGGGACCCAGCTCAAGCCTGGTTCAAACTCAAACCAAACTGGGAAAACTAGTTTTGTGCACATCTCTAAAGCTTACTAGCAGCCCACTATGAACACCCTGTTTTCCCTGTCTTAGTGGCCCTGCAAATGCAAGGGGCTTATTGTTAAGCATCTTGTAGGCCATAATATTAAGCTATGGGTTGTGTTAGGCTTGGAGGGTCATAAATTGTTGAGGCCTGATCTAGTATGCTATTAACCTCTTCTAAGAAGATTGCACAGATCCATGAAGTATTGGGGATTTTTAGAATTGCGCTTTTGTGCTATTGTGCAGAAGTTCCCTGCAAAACATATGAGGCACGCCACAGGTTGCAAACCTTGTTGCGCAAAAGTAACATATTTGAACTAGCCCAGTGCTGGTCTGGAATGCAAGCTCCAGACTTAGTGCAATTAGCTAGCAAAACAGCCTTGAGCTAACACAATGACCTGGTGCAAGTGAAGCATTCGTCAGGCTGTAAGTCAATGAGCCGGGTCTCATGATCTGTGAGACCTGGTTTCTTCGGGTGAGCAGGGAGGGAGCCCTGGGTGGCTGGATCGGCCGCCCACACGATTGCCGCCTCCGAGACGGAGCCGGCGGGGGCTGGGAATTCGGGGGCCGCGTGGCCCCCGCAAGCCCCAGTATGCCCTGTGCGTGTGCACAGGGCATACTGGGGAGACCCCCGAGCCAGGAGGCAGCTTTTCGCCTCCTGGCCGAGGGTCTACGCGGCGCGAAGGCACGCCGCAGCTACTCACGATTGTAAAAAGCAGGTGCAAACCTGCTTTTTACCAGGGGTTCCAGAGCGGGTTACCCAGGTTCAGAGCGGGTTACCGAGCCCAGTGGTTCTGATGATTAACAAAAATCGGTCTAGGCTCTCCTAGCCCGATTTTTGTTAATCGTGAGAATAGCCCCAATATTTTACAAATCTTCTTATTACTTTTTAAATCTCACTATAACTCAGGGAGGGAGGATAGGCAAGGAATGATTTGCACAGTATTGCTCCATGTTCATTGTGACTAGCCAGGATTGTGAAGCTGAGTTTCCCACACTCATCCCCACAATTCTACCCAGGAGGACCTCCACTAACACCCTCAATTGGTACTTCCTAGCTTTAGAGTCAACGACTGCAATCTTTGATATGCCTTTGTTCAAGTGCAAAGAGTTGGTGCATGAAAGATGCTATTCATTCCAGAGCCTGAAACCCATTGCCCTCTTCTTACAGTTTGTGGAGGGCAGCAAGCTCATGTTTGCAGGGACAAAGCTGTCCCAAAGTCTGCTGTGGCCATCTTTGTGTTGTTGCCAAAGCTCCAGTTGTTGTTCACATGTGTTTTGAGTGTTCAAGGGCCCAGGGCATGACTGCATTCCGAACAACTTGTGGAACACATTGCGCTCGTATCAGCATCTGGCGCCACTGCATTCTTTATAGGACACAGACCTCTGAGCATTCAAACTGCCTGAGGGGCAGCATGCGAAAACATTTGCTGTGGGGGTTGCCACGATGGTGAGTCAGATTGTAAGCCTCTTTGTTTTCCATGCAAAGTTCAGGGCAAGTTTCTCCAAAGCATCCATTTGGATGGCTCTGAAGTTATCTGTTTCTGGCCAAAAAACAGCAACCGTCCAGAAGGACAGGCATAGCTTCAATGTGCGGAAGCCACTCGAGCAATCCTTTTGGAATGGAATGCTAATTTTTATTCTGAAATCGCTGTGCTCAAAACCAGCAAAGCCGTGATTAAATAGTGCATACCTCAGAGCCACAAAATGTGCATTTTTAATGTTGGCTGTGTCTCAGGAATTGATATTGTCTAGTGGAACACCAGTATCATAGAAAATTCTGACTAAAGGTCCACTAACCTTTCTCCCCAGAGCGGATGATATTCTGGTGATGGGTGTATTATTGTGAATACCAAATATAGGGCTTGAAAACAGTGATATACATTTCTAAGGAATGCTGGGGGAGGAGGAATGAACTGCAGATGTTTATACATGTGTATTAACAAAACAGCCATACAGTCACAGGGCATGAAGCAATGCACTAGGGAAGGCACATTGCCACCCTCAATATTCATCACAGGTCAAGAATGAACCTGTGAGCTGTGCTGTATTACATTAACTTGTGTTTGTCTTACCTGTGACATCTGCTCTGATGTCATCAGGGAAGCAATTTAGGCACAGTATTCTGTGTGTTTACCATCAGGGATGCAATTTAGGGAGAGCAGGGAGCTCTCCACCAGTTTCTCTCTCCACCTGGTGTTTCAGATGACATGTGGTTATTCTTCAGGAGCACCGATCAGGTTATGACGAGGTACAGCAAATCTTCTGAATACAGGGCTGTCTGGCAGTTTCATCCTAATATATTCAAGAGTGTACCTTTCAGTGTAGTTGGGAAGTTTGCTTTCCTTCGAATCATAACTCTTTCTTCCTCCCCAAAATCAGAAATGGTGTTCTCGTTACCATACCAAGAGCTGAGTCAGAGTAGAGGAGGAAAAATGTCCATGTGTTAACATTCCACTCTACTAGGATTGTGTAGGACAGGAACATAGGAAACTGCCATATCCTGAGTCAGACCACTCATCTATCTAGCTCAGTATTGTCTTCACAGACTGGCAGTGCCAGTGGCCTCTCCCTCCATCACATCTAGTGCTTCTCACCAGAGTTTGCATTATAGGGGTGTCATAGGGATTCCAGACTCCTTACCATTTATTAGGATCCTCTAGTTACAGTTTGTAGAAGGTTATGGGAGGCCATGATTGGAGGGGAATTAGAGGGGAGGTAATACAAGAGGGGAGTTGAGTTGTGGATTTCATTAGCAGATTTTCTTTTCTCCAAGAATTTGAGCACTGCAACTCACTCTGTGCCAGATGTCATTAGACTGTATGTTCTTCTGGACCCACTCCACATCATTGGCTACTATTGGTGGGAGGAGAGAAATGTACATTGTGATGACATCTCCTCATGGGATAACTTGAACCAGAAGTTATGAAAGGGAAGGAAGGAACTGGGCAAGGGGCTGCCATTTTGATCTTTTAATCTTGTAATTCTGAGGCTCGTCCAGATGGTGATATATTCCAATTTCAGTGCAAATTACGACAGGGGATAAAACAATGGCTGCATTCACACAATCACAGCAATCCTGATTAAAGAGTTAACCAGGAGCGCTAAGCCCTGCAGTACTGATTGTGAGAACTCAGAATTTCCAGGTCAAACTACTATTTAATTACAAAATTAACCAGAATAGATAACGAGCAAATGCCGTTTAAGAACAGTGGTTTGACCTGAATTGCCTTGAAATTCGGAGTGCTCACAATCAGCTCTGCAGGGCTCAGCAATCCTGGTTAATGTTTCAACCAGGATCATCATAACTGTGTGAACGCAGCTTATTCATCCAGGAGATGTTCAGTATATGAACATTCAATGGTTTCACAGTAGTTCAGCCAATAACAAACTGAGTACTTGAAGCAAGCTAAACAGAAGCCCTATTTAGATATTGCCTGTACACATGAAAGTGTCTGTGCACATGTACATGTATTTGTCTGAATGGCTGTACATGCATTCACTCACCCCTCAAATGCAGAGTGCAGATAAGGAGTATTGAATATGTGTTGAACATCATGTCTGTATTTCTGTACATGTGTACAGATCTGTTTATGCACACATTGCACACAGGTTTTATGTACACTCAACATAACACATGAATGGGGTAGGCAGGCAACTAAGTAGACACAGCTCTTTTTAGGTCCATAATGTACATAAAATTAGCATGAATTGCTTGGATGATAGTTGATATTAACATTTTCCTATAATATTTACTTAGAGCAAAATAATGATCCTCATCCTAATGGCTGCCCAACTCACTAAAGAGCACTAGGCACATATATATATAGGAGTTCATTTATTTAAGAGAGGGAGGAAAAGTTTGGCAGCTTCTTTGCCTTCCCCTATCCACATAGGGGCCATTCACAATCTGGCTCAAGTATGGCAGCTCTTTCTTTGGAGACGTCCCTACTCTTTTTTCATTGCTGGTTTTGCTTGTGCATCACTGGTTTTGGAAGAACAATGTTAGGTTGGGGGTTTGCCGTCGTCTTTGCAGTAATGAACACCTATTGGGTATTTTTCTGAATTCGGCTAAAGCAATATACTCTACATCTGTAGAATGCTCACAGTTCTCTGCCAGGCTCACAGATAGTTTGTAAAACTTTAGGAAATGGAGCAAATATATTAAAGATGTTGCACTGCTAGGAAAAAAAGGGAAGGAATTTAATCCAGTTGCACATGTCTCAGTTCATGCCTTTAAAAACAACTTTGGCATATTTGGAGCTCATAAACCTGTTGCAAAAGGATTATGTATCATGTAGCTTTTCAATTATACATGCACTTTTTGCAACATGTTAATGAATTCAAAATATGACAGTGACAATTCCTCATAAAGGACTGACGACTATCTGCATATAGTTTCGCATATTGTCTATCATCTTTTCAGGCAAATTATGTACTATTTTCATTGATGGGCTGCTGGTTATGAAAACTGCAGATTTTAAAGTATATCTTTGATGGTGCCATTGCTACTGTCATGATGCAGCAACACACAAAATGCATTGAAACTTAATTGGGGGACCTGTGAGTGTTTGCACAGGTAAATGTTTCCCACATGGGTCAAAGCCCAAATCACATCGAAATAACTTTGCAGTGAGATTTCCAGACTGCTTGAGAGTAAAGAGGGCAAATAAAATGGATTTACAATCACTGTAGAACAGATGAGCAACTTTTCCATGAGATTACCCCAGAGTAACTCTTTTGCAGATGCTGAGGAAGAGTGTTCTTTGTAGAGTATGTGAAACCTCAGAACCAAATGTATTGGAACAAACTGATACCTTCAGTTTCAGAAAGACTCTTAAAGTTCTTTAGAAACTTTAAAATGAAATGCAACTGAGCTGCTAGCAAATCTGATGAATGTATGAGTTCTTCCAATACCAGCAGAGTGGCTAGACAACATTCATTTTAAGTGGTTCATCCAAGCTGTTTGGAAATAGACAGATTCACTTGGACCCACCTCAACAAAACCCTTTGCAGATGATAGTAACAAAGAGGTGTCCTCTGTAGAGTCCTACAGAGTAACTCCTGAGTAGTAATATCCAGTAATGTAATCTGGATGCTGCTCAGTGTCTTTATTCAAAGTTATACCAATTATTTGGATACTAACTACAAAAATGAACTTCCATCAGTTGCCTTTAAAGTACTTTTCTTTTTCAGTTTCCAGTCTGATGTCATTTGTTCTAGACACAAAACTGTGGAACATGGCTTTACTGTGAGGTGATCTTACCAAGCACTATCAGCACGACAAATATTACAAAAACTATAAACATTGTAGATAATTTAAAAAGAGGCTGTAAGTGGTAAATTTTAAAGCTAGATAACTTTTTTTTTTAATGCTAGCGAATTTAATGCTAGCAAATTGCCAGGAGGTCTAGGGCCAACAAACAGAAGTATTGCTTCATACAATGCGTGATCCACTTGTGGAACTCTCTGCCACAGGATGTGGTGACAGCCAACAACCTGGATGGCTTTAAGAGGGGTTTGGATAACTTCATGGAGGAGAGCTCTATCAATGGCTACTAGTCGGAGGGCTACAGGCCACCTCTAGCCTCAAAGGCAGGATGCCTCTGAGTACCAGTTGCGGGGGAGTGACAGCAGGAGAGAGGACATGCCCTCAACTCCTGCCTGTGGCTTCCAGTGGCATCTGGTGGGCCACTGTGTGAAACAGGATGCTGGACTAGATGGGCCTTGGGCCTGATCCAGCAGGGCTGTTTTTATGTTCTTATGAAGCCTCGCCACTGTAGGACCTTTTACACTACTAGTTTTTGCAACCTTGCAATCCTGGCACCAAAGGGACTTCTCAGCCAGGGTGCTATTCAGGACCAGCCATAGGACAGATAGCACCCTGGGTGAGGAGTGTCTTCAGCAACCTGCTGCCCCCCATGGTAACTGATGAGAGTCTATTTTTGTAGTTAGTACCCAAACAACCTGTAAAAATTAATGGCTGGGAGTAATAATGATAAGAATAATAAGAATAATAACAACAATCATCATCATCATCATCTTTATTTGTTCGCTACTCCATAACAAATTGTTCTCTGTGCAGCTTACAACACAACATTAAAACCTGAGATAGAAACACACAATAAATCATTACAGGCCAAAAAGTGTGTGTAAGAAGGAAATACAAAACACAAAACAAAAACAATTTAAGATTTATTTATTTTTTTAAAAAAATCAGTTACAATCAGATCAAACATTTTTTAAAAATTAAATTTTAAATGTTAAAAGGCCTGAGTGAACAAAAATATCTTTACTGGAACCTAAAAGAGCAAAGTGATGAAGCCAGGCGAACCTGACTGGGGAGGCTATTCCATAAGCGGGGTGCAACCACTGAAAAGGCCCTCTTCCAGAGTTACTCAATAGTACTGCACAGGAGTTACAGTAGTCTTTTAGACTACTCAGCCACTGCTCCCCCGCCCCCCGCCCCCCATGCAACCAGCTCACTCCACAAACAGTGAACCACCAAGCTCGGCTTGGCAGCCCTTTCAAGTGGGTGCCCTGAGCCACCGCCTGGTTTGCCCATCCACAAGGCCAGCCCTGGTGCTACTTATCTAGGGCCGGCCCATTTGTACCCGTCACCAATCACTGAAAGCGCAGCTCACTGCTCATTCCAAGCGAAGTGTCTGCTTCATCTGCAGTCCTCTTAGCCTCTAATATGAGCACCAACTTCACAGTGTGGCTGTGGCTCTCTGTTGTGGTGGTGGTTTTAATTGTTAAATGTGCCGAACCTTATTACAAACAGCTCTGCTGCGATTTGTCTTGCATTATTTATTTACAAAAATCACCGCTATTGCCATTGTCCATTTTGTTAAATAGAGGGTGACACATTCAACAGCCATAAAAAAACAGCTTCCAATAAAGGAAGAAAAAGCAGCAGATTATTTCAATAATTTATTTTCATGAGAACCAGATGGGAGCACTTTTAATCAGATTGATTTGACAGTTATGGCAATGATGGAATAATACATAACCTCATAAATATCATGGCTTAATAATTTGACCAGACTGACTGCTACAATCTAGCTAGATGCTGAAACAATTGCAGATAAGGACCATGATCTCACACGGGGACACACCAGCAAAGAGGACCTTAACATCCTTGCAGAAGTTCCTCAAGGTCTCTAGCATAATGGTTGAAAAACAATAGAGTTTGTTTGTTGCCATCATCTGTTCAGTGTGCCTAACTTGCAATACTGCAAATGGACAAAAAGGAGAAGAAGGACAAAGAAGGAAAATGAGAGACAAGGAAGGATATGAAGAAAATGCATCAGGCCTTGCCCTAGTGCCATCATATCCTTGACAGAATGGAAATAATGGTGGCAGTAATAATGAGGGGGATAATGTTTGTTTCATATCCATAGTCTCATTTGGTGGAACTGAAGAGGTTAAAACAACGGTGCCCCTCTTGGAAGACATGCCAATTAAAAGAATGCAAAGTCAAGAAATGCAGCTGGATAAATAAAAGCAGCCCAGATGGCATAACAACAAACTTCTGGCAGATCTTGTGGCAGACAATTTTCTTGCATATTTTATTTCCCAGCATTGTGTTCCACTAGACCAGATCACACCAGTGAACATTCAGGTGGGAAGACAAAAACAAAGGGTGCCTGAATGCTCTCTCTGTTTGTTCTCGGGCTATCACAGTGCCAAAAACAGGTCCACTGAAAAGTACGGTGTTTATTCACACACCACATAATTACCCCTAATATTCTGCACTTTCCTCTAATGAAAAGGTACCTAGGTGAACATGGCTGTAATCTTTAGGGAGATGTTGATTTAGGTACCAGTGCACATAGGGCAAACCTTCTTTCACAATGATGATCTCTGTCGCCTTTGTCCAGACTTCCTCCAAGGTCTATTGAAGCCCAGAGTGCTTCAATTTGATGTGCTTGAACAGGATTTGTGAAAACGGGGGCTATTTTGGGCCCCTGCTTAGTGGTTTAGGGAGAGCATAGATAACCTGTGTTCTCATGGGCAACCCTGCCCCTTAATGTGGTAGGGGCAGCACTCCCTAACCTGGTGGTGGCACATCTCCACTCCTGCTGGTGATGGTGGCAGAAGTAGCAGCCTCCTCCTAATGATAGTGTGCTCCTGACAACCACACAGTGCACTATTGGGGACAGGTAGGAAGTGGTGATGGGCTGCAGGAGCCCATTGCTGGAGAAGGAGAATGGCAGCGGAGCACAGCAGCCCCAGGAGTGGCTGGCCAGCAGGTGAGGGAAGGGGAGTGAGGTGGCTCCAGAGAGGAGTGAGGTGGCCCCAGTGGCAGGAGGACATGGGTTCTTGGAACCTATTATAGCTCCACCCCTGCCCCTGCTAGTGGAGTAAAGAGGCATATTCTGAAGGGTGATTCCCTCATATTTAGTAGGGCGAGGGCAGTGATTCTCTGATAATGAACAGGGATCCAACTCCAGCACAGCATCCCAGCATAGCATAGTGTTTAGAGTGTTGGACTAGGACTGGGAAGACCCGTGTTCAAATCCCCATTCAACCATGAAACCAACTGGGTGACTCTGGACCAGTCACTTAACTCTCAGCCTAACCTACCTCACAGGGTGGTTGTGAGGATAAACACATCCCGTCAGCCTTCGAAGGGTCATTTCGGCCCTTTCTGAGGTGGCGGTGTCCATATTGGAGGTTACCTCGCATGCATATGGGCCATTTACATGGCCAGGTCATGACCCAGTCACACAAATGGCCAGGGTGCACATGTGGCAGCCTCCAAAATGGCCGCTTCCACCTCAGAAAGGGCCGAAACGGCCGTTAGAAGACTGAGGGGAGTCTGGCAGTGGGAGTGGGAAATGCTGAAATGCCCTTCAGTCACAGAAGCACCCCCCAAGGCTACCATCTGTGTGTGTGTGTGTGTGTGTGTGTGTGTGTGTGTGTGTGAGAGAGAGAGAGAGAGAGAGAGAGAGAGAGAGAGAGGAGAGAGAGAGAGAGAGAATGAACACATTCCTTTGCCAGCAATGGGAGGAAAGCACTCCCTTTCTGCTGGTGCAGTGGAGGGAGGCATTACTTCCCCTCTACCAAAAAGGAGAAAAGAGAGAAGTACTCCCCCGTTGCCAGTGGTAGGGGGAAGGAGAAAAGTAATCTCCCTCTGCCAGTGGCAAAAGTGAAGACATCCTTTCTCCTTTGCAGGTTCAAGGAAGAGCAGTATGACATGTTTGCTGTCAGGGAGTGAGGGGAAAGAGGTGCAAGCAGCATGCCATATACGCTGCTGGAGGGGGGATGGAGTACGGGAAGGCCCCTTGCCACATCACCTCAGTCACAGATGGGGCTTGGGCCAGGCTTGAGTCTGCATACAGTCTGGAAGTCAAAAATGAAAGAATGGCAGGTTGTGGGTGCACTAGTGGTGTTCCAGAAACAAGAGAAGGTAATTTGGAGACACAGCCCCAGGGAGAAATTTGACTGGGGAGAACTTTGTAATCATCCTTACCAGTTTGACATGTGGAAGAATATAAATGTAAACTTCAGATAAGATTTTTGGAGTAGTGACGTACTAGACAGCTAAGAAAAATGGGCTCATGATGAAGCCCAGAAGATAAATCTAAATTATGAGCATGAAATCTAACTTGACTGTCATATATGAAATAAAACAAAATATTTTGCTACAGACCAACTTGATGGGTGACCCTGGATATCTTTGCCTTCCTCTGAAACATCTGGCACAGCCAAAATCGTTAGCCGTCTGGCTTTGCTTTACCACATTCTTTGTTCTATAAGTTCCTCTAGAATGGCATACCTCAATCCCTTGTGCTCTCTGCTTGTGGCACACGATAATCTGAATGATATATAGACGACTCTGTTGGAAGATCTTGGCATCAGTGCAGGGGCTGGAATATTTTGATGGTCTTCTGATTCCCCTCGCCCCCAACCTTCCCATTCTCTTTCTCTGTAAGAAAATAATTTGGCCTTTTAATTCAGCAGAGCTATGCTGTTCGGACCTGATAAAACCTGTGCAGCCAGTGGCCTAATAAAAGAAGTTTATACAAATTACGAATGGTTTAGAGAAAGTGAATAGGAAAAGAAGTGAAAAATGAAGAAAACCCTTCCGTGCACATAATACTAGAATATGGAATGAAATTGGTTAGCGGTGGCCAAAAGAAAGACAGAAATACAGAAAGTCAGAAAGACAGACAGACAGAAAGAAAGAAACCTTCACATAACTGAGAGCCAGTGTGGTGTAATTGTTAGGGTGTTGGGTCTGGGTGAGAACTGGGTTCAGACTCCTGCTTGGCCATAAACCTAACTGAGTTTCCCAGACTCCATCATATCTCTCAGCCTAACTTACTTCACAGGGTTCTTATGAGGATACAAGAATGGGAAGACCCATATATGCTCATTAGAGAAAGCATGGGATATCAATCAGTCAGTCAATCAATCAATCAATCAAAAGATGATGTGATGATGGGATAGGTCTGTCAATGGAGAGCAGCCATGATGGCTCAGTGAAACCTGTCAGATTGGCAGCAGTATATTTTTCCATGCCAGTTCTTAGGGGAGAAGCAAATGAGCGGGGCTGTTGCCTTCAAGCATCTGGGTGATATGCTCTTGGAAACAAAATGCTGAGCTTGATAGTCTGATCCAGAAGGCTCTTCTTACATTCTCAAACCTACCAAGACCATAGCTGGAGGAGTCTGCTGCACGCCTGAACACTTTTACCGCAGGTCTCCATTTTGCCTGCTGTATCTGAAATGGCTTCATTGCAAACATGGTCTCCTGTGTGATGTGGCTGATCATTTGACATCCTGCCCCAAATTCCGCAATGCAAGTTTCTTCCTTCCCTTCATTTTCTTTCTTTGTTGTAATCTATGTGCTGCTCTGGCAGACGTTTTATTTCCAGGATATTTTTCCCCTCCAAGTGAGCGCTACTAAGTGATATGAGGAAGCTTTGATGGCATCGTCCTGATTGAAGAGCAGCCTTCTGGCACATTGGAAAAAGACTTGCTATATGCATGCTGCTGAGTTATAATAGGGATACCACTGCTCAGCCTCCTGTTTGGGCTGCACTCTATTTCTCATCTTCCCATATGGCTGGAGGAGCAACGAGTTTCATGGACTGATGCCGACCTTTGGAAGAACAGAAGCAGAAAGCTGAAGTCTTTCTGCTCACCCTGAGAGGAAAAGCAAAATACATTTGTCTTCCCTCACTTGCACTCTTTCCCATTTTTCAAAATTCCCTCCCATTGCCTTTGACTCTCTGTCCCTGGATGTCTTCCCACTCAAGGGGATGTTTCCCTCCAAGCGGAGAAATTAAAATCTAAAGTACCAAGATGTACAGTGCCCTCATTTCCTGAAGTGCCAGTCTACATAGTGTGCAAACATCTGTGTCACTAGCTGTGTAGTTAATAGGCTTGAGTGAAATTGTCTATTCTCTTCTGGGTAGTATTGAACAGTTTCCTCACAAATGGAACGGTTGTGCTCCATTGGTTAGCTATCTGGCCGAAAGAGATGATAGGTTCCCATAGATGCTGAGCCAGATACATGCTTTATCATGCAGCTTAATGACATGGGGAACTTAAGGTTTGCAAAAGGTCCCCAGTATGCACATTTTGAAATGTGTGCAGAATGAAAAATCTACACCCGGTTTCAGCTGCAGTTACACTGAACTGATGGCTCTGTTCTTCAAGTGCATCGTTGATATTTATTTCAGGTATAGCATTTTCCCCAACATGGAATTCAAGGTGATATACATATATGGCTCCCAGAAAACTTCCAGTCTAGGCATAAGTTTGGTTCCCAGGCTATGAAATGTACCATATTGGTACATTTTAATAGAAATACAACCTGACCCTATGATATAGAAAGAAAAGGAAAGATTGTGCCATCGAGTTGGTGTCGACTCCTGGTGACCACAGAGCCTTGTAGTTTTCTTGGTGGAACACAGGAGTGGTTTACCATTGCCTTCCTCCTGCGCAGTATGAGATGATGCCTTTGCCATTGTCACTGAAATGAGCATCTGTCTCCAGCACCTTAATATATTGCTGCTGCACGATATAGGTGACTACAAATATATATTTACTAGGCACAGTCTGGGAAGCACACCGTTGGGGATTCAAACTAACAGCCTCTTGTTCCCTAGGTGATGCTTCCCTACTGCACCACCGCAGCTAATTATATACACCACACACACACACACACACACACACCATTCACCCTATGATATAAGCCTTTTTCAAATGTACAGTGACCATGTGGAGAGGCAGACCTGGGATCATATCCCTAATCCCTGCCTCCATGTATTCTGCTGAAGATATCTCCATAGGCTCAACCCACAAAAGTTGGATGCATATAGGCTCTCCAAACACAATTCAGCATGCTACAAAATGAGGCTCTTCATACAATTAGTGTGAAGACCCTCTAGGGGGTTTGTGGGGAGAGCGGTCTTAGCCCGCTCTCCCCGCAGACAAGCAGACAGTCTGCTCTTGGTGGCCATAGCGGCCGCCCACACAACTGCCGGCTCCATCATGGAGCCAGCCGGGGCTGGGGAATTTGGGGGCCGCGCACCCCCTGGAAGCTCCAGCATACCCTGCGTGAGCGCGCAGGGCATGTTGGAGAGACCCCTGAGCCAGGAGGCTGCTTTTCAGCCTCCCGGTTGGGGTCTACTCATGAGTAGCCACCGTGCGGAGCTGTGCTGTGGCTACTCACAATTTTAAAAACTGGGTTTGCAGAGTGCTCACTCTGCAAACCCGGTTTAAGGGGAGGGTTACTTTGGTGGGCTAACCACCTGGAGGCCACCGGGCCCGCCTGGGGGCCCCGGTGGTTCTCACAGTCAGGAGAAATCAGGCTAGGCTCCCCTAGCTCAATTTCTGCAGATCGTGAGAATAGCCTCAGGATCTCCAAGTACTTGCACAGAGCCTTTGCACATATAGTTGTACATATATGAGCCCTGTTCTGACCCTTGGTAGATCATGCCGAGGTCAGGGCAAGGAAGTGTAGTCCTATTTCTCCTTCCATATCTTTAGAATGTGCATGATTGTCGTGTGAATGTTGGCATAGGAAAAGCCTTAACAGTCTCCCATCCATTCATTGATCAGACCGAGACTTGCTTATCATCCTCAAAGTTGTTGCATCATATGCCATCAGACCATGCTTTGGGACCTTGCAAGCACTCACATGTGAATGGAGTAAATTACCTGATGTAATGATGTAGTTCCAATAGTGGCATCTTGTCCAAGGCAAGTGGGCTCTATCTGTTCCTCAGTTGCAATCCTATCCTAACCAGTTATTGGTATATGTGAGATGAATGGAAATGCACAAAATGGCTGAATGGTAGAGATGAAATGTTTCTGCTCACTGTAGAGGTTTTGGAGTGTAAATCTAGTCTCTTTTTAACAGAGAAAGGTGGGATATAAATAATTTAAATAAATAAATGTGCCCCATCCTGCTTCCTAGACACTATCCATTTCTGTGACAAGTTAATAGGTTTGTATAATGTATCTAGCCATGGTAAATGCTAACTCTACCCTGTTGTGCAGGTATGAAAGTTTGGACCAGTTCACAACACTGGCCTGACAACCAGGTGTGATGTAGTAGCACCACATGCAAAGCAATCAGTTCATGAAGGCAGACTGCACCAGCTCTCCAAGAGATCAAACAAGATCTTCAGATCCAAGAGCTGTGATCCATTGATAGAATGTTTGAGCATTCCAGCTTCCTTACTTTTCTTATATAGCTGAGTTTGCAACTTTGTTTTTTGTTTTTGTTTTAATCTTCCATTTCTATCTTCCCTTTAAAAATAGCTCCAGTTTTTAACTGGCTTGTAAGAGCTGTGAGTAAAGTTAGGCAGTCTGAGAAGTCAGAACAAGTTTACTCCAATGCACAGTTAAATTATACAGCTCAGACATTCAAGAGTGTTTCTTTTTTAAAATCATGCAAACATTCCACAGAAAATATATCTACTGTACCTAATAAGGCTTTCTCTGCACTATCATTACATTTCTTTCCAAAAGCATTTCCAATAAGAACTCTCCAGATTACGCCCCCTTAGCTAGCTCATCTGTTCAGTCAATAAGCAAAATTTTATTGCTTTTATGAATTAAAACCACTTTACATCCAATCATTTTCTAAACATCTGTAGTTGAATCAGTCTAGGGAGCTTTTGAAAAATCAATCAGTAGGGAACAGCTTTAATTTCTTGTGCTTTTTTATTTTAATAAAGTATTTACACATGTTTGCTCCAAATGAAATGAGAAAAGCACCCCCTGGCTTGGGCATCATAGGTGGCAGTGACAGTTCTGAAACACCTCTTCCAGCTGGTAATAAAAGGATTAATCTGGGTGTTGCCTCATGGAAAAGAAAATAGCCCCCACAATGTCAGGAATAAAATAAACTTATTGTGATCTTCGGCTCCTACTGCAGTAAACAAGAGTGACATAATTTGAATTGTAGACAAACCACACTGGCACATTTTTACGTTCTGCATATTATAAGTTCCTTTCGTGCGTCCAGCCAGGGCCATCCTTAGGGCATGGCAAGCAGGGTGACTGCCCCAGGCCCCTCTCTTTTAACCCCCGTTAGAATGAACTGGAAGGGGGCCCCACACGGGCTGATTTGTCCCAGGCCCTGCACCTGACCAGGGCTCTCTAAGGACAGCCCTGTGTCCAGTGAGCATGTGGAGGAGAAGGTCTGATCCTCTATGAATTTAGTTAGTTAGTTAGTTAGTTAGTTAGTTAACACATTTTTATACCGCCCAAAATGCAAGTCTCTGGGCAGTTTACAATAAATAAATAAATAAATAAAAAGGTTTAAACATAACAATTTAAAATTTAAAACATTAAAACGATTAAAAACACAATTAAAACAATATCTAATTAAAAGCCTGGGTGAACAAATGCGTCTTGACTGCCTTTTAAAAAGTTGTAAGAGATGGGGAGGCTCTTATTTCAGCAGGAAGTGTGTAACAAAGCCTCGGGGCAGCAACGGAGAAGGCCTGTCCCTGAGTTGCCACCAGACAAGCCGGTGTCAATTCATTTAGATGAATTCATTTAGATGATTCATTCAGATGAATCAAGAATCCTTGATCCTCACCTCTGTGTGCTGAGCGGCAGATCTGTGCATAGGCAATACTCACACAAGTTAGATATGTGTAGGCTCCCTCTGCCTGGTCAAAAACATCACAAAGGCAGGGAGCAGGATAATGACTGGTGTGATGCTAGCGTTAGACTGTATTGTGAGGGCATTATGTGAAGAAATACATCTCTGTTCCAAACTTGTTCTTGTGTTTGCAGAAGATGTTGTGCAGCAGAGGAGTGCTGCTCACTAGGAGTGTGCACACAAAACTGGGTTGCCCAGTTCAGTTTGAGTCCAGACCAGACTTGAACCGGACCGGGTATGTTCAGTTTAGTGCACCCTGAACCTGCCCCCAATTCAGGTCAGGTTTGGGGAGTTCGCGAATTAAAATTTCCCCATTCCCCCCCACCAATATAACTCAATGCTGCCACTCCAGGAGCTTCTCCATGGCTACCAGGAGGGGGATCCTTCAGAAGTTCCCCCTGCCCCCCACCGACCTCCATTATTTGCCAAATCATCTGGGCCTCACCCCTGTGGTGGTGGCCATTTTGGAGGCCACCACCACAGGGTCACGCAGAGGTCCATTGGGCATGCACGGTCATTTGGCAAATAATGGAGGCCGGCAGCGGGGGAGTGGGACTTCTGGAGACCCCCTGCAGCCTTGGAAAAGCCCCTGGAGTGGTGGCAGTGAGTTCTATTTCTGAAAAAAATAATAATTTTGAACTCACAACATGCCCCCCCCCGCCCACACAACAGGCCAGGGGGTTCAACTCGATTACGAACTAAACGGGGTGGGTGGGTTTTGCTCCGATATCGAGCCATCAGACCTAAATGGTTGGATGTCAAACAGGTTCGTTTCCAAAACATTGTGCACATCTCTAGTGCTCACTAGGTGCCTGTGTTACCGCAAGCTGCACTACTCACTGCACAATCCTACGTATCCTGGATATACTGCTGCTATTTCTATCGTTCTCTTTACACTCTTATTCTGCTAATGGTTGAGCAACCGTTGCACAGTAGTGCAAGCGTCTTAGAGGCCTTACACCAATGCTGCTATTGTACTTTAATATTGGTTAGTTGTCTTGTGGTTATTTTTATGATGATGCAGGATTTAAATAGAAACAACACTAATCTGGATCCCACTCAGAGCTTCAATTCATATGTAAAGGACCCATGCACACATAGTTGTGCATATGTGAGCTCTGTTCAGACCTTTGGTTAAACACGTACAGGTGTGTGCAATATTGTTTCCCCTTCCAAGTGTTCAATATGAACATGCGCATGATGCTGGGTCAGGTAAAGGTCCATCGATTCTAGTACTCTCTTTCTCACAGTAGCAAACCCCTGTTATTTTGCACAATAGCACCCAAGGCCTTTTGAATGATCAGTATGAACTGTTTTGGGGGCCATCAGGAGGGACAAGCAACATCCCTAGTCCTTATCTTCCAGATTAGTAAGATTTATTCCCAAAATTAGTACTACAGAATCATGAACAGATCAAAATTTCAGAACAGTAGGTTGTGTTTTCCTGCCTTTTTCAGTAATACTGCCAGAGGCGTATCTAGGATAAACAGCGCCTAGGGCAAGCACTGAAATTGTGCCCCCTGTCCAAACACCCGACACCCATCTTTCAGATAACTTTACCATAATATCAGCTCAAAAATACAAGTCAAGCTTGTTAATCTTTTAATATTTCAAGAACTATTTAGCAGTGGATGTAGCCTGACCAAAAAATGCTGGAAAACTACAAATTTTAGTATGCTGGGGCTCATGAAATACCCAAATACTATGTGGAGGTATACTTTGAAAACTAAACAGATGTGCCTGTCTAATTCTCTACTATGCACTGTAGCATCACTATTACATAAGTTTTAAAAATAAATGGAGAATTTGACTTTCCCCAGATACTCTGAAAATAATTAAAGGATATGCAGAATACACTGTGTCACTGCTTGGAATATATTCTAGTATTTCAGAGAGACAGTTAAAAAATGAGAGAAAAGAGCAAGAAACTCCCAGTGGGCCTTAAAACAAAGGATTTCACACTGATCAAAGACAAACTCACCATTAATAGCCATATTATTAAGACATCACATTTAACTCACTTATGACAAGAAGCAAAGTAAGATCAAATAAATACAATCCTAGTTAATAAGCTTGAGCTCAGTATTCGCAAGCCCTGATTCTCTGTACATAGGGCCAAACTGAATATCTGTACAGTGACTTATATTATATTAAATTTTAAATTTTTTTACCTGTTGCCCCTTTGGGGGGGCTTCCTAAAGGCCGTGGGGGGTGTCTGCAAAGTTCCCCCTCCCCCTGCTGGCCTCTAGGGCCATGCAGGGACCATTTGAGCATGTGCGGTGACCATTTTTAAAAATAATTGGTTTTTTAAAAAATGGCCACTGAAAACAAAATGGCCACCGCACATGCTCAAATGGCCTCTGTGAGGCTTGGCATGGTGTCCGGGGGCACGTGCCCTGCCTGCCCCACCCTAGGTACACCCCTGAATACTGCTTTACAGCAGATTTTAATTATGGGAGTCTGCTTGATTTGTATTTGTCCTATTAGCGCGACTTTTTATTGGCATTGATGTTTATGTCAGACATCAGTTGTGAAGGAAAGATAGCATAGAGAAAGAATCATATAAACAAACTAGAACCAAAGACTAGCTTGAGGGAAGTTGGGGGCAGAGGGAGAAGGCAAATTGTGATCAGGCAGGAAGCTGATTAGAAGTTGCAGAGCTAGCTCCAGCATGGGAGCCAAGCAAGATGAAGAACGTGCATGGATTCATTAGGAAGTTACCTGTTGGGCCAAGTGGTATATAAGGAGAGGAGTGCCTGATGCCATGCAAGCACAAAGGGAACATTCCAGCTAGGCTCTTATCCATATGGTCTTATCTCCACCTGCCCTCAAATAGGTGAGGCAGATGGCAAGAGGAAAAAGGGCCTTCTTGATTGTGGCACCTTCTTCATAGAACCTCTCCTCAAAGGAGCTTACCTGACACCTACACTGCTATCATTATATTGGCATAGTCATGCCAGTACAGTTAAGATGAGGAGTGTTTTCAACATTCTGCCATTACAATCCCTGAATATTCTATTGCTTATAAAATCAAAAGTATGCATCCAATCCCCCTGAAATCATGTAAAGTTCAACTAGGGGAAAGGAGACACCACTCCTCCATATTTCATGCAAGTCCATTGCAAAATGGCTGAGGTGCAGCAGTTTAGGTTTTTAACTCCTAAAAAGAGGATTCAAGGTGTTGGCAACACTTTTTCACCACATATAATGTGTGTATATATTAGGGATGTGCAAAACGTTTCAAAACGTGTGTATATATTAGGGATGTGCAAAAAGGATGTGCAAACCGAAATGACCAATTTTGGGTGATTCGGAGCCAAACCGAATCACCCATGATGAGACCCAATAATTTTCGGACCCGAAACGAATCACCCCTGTTTCGGGTCCGAATTTTTCGGGTGTTTCAGGTCTTCTTTTTGTGTCCTAGAAAAGTGCCAGCCTTGTCTTCTTCTTCCCCCTCCGTTTTCAGTTTGATGTCTCTTTGGATTTCCCGCCTTTTTGCCTCCATTGATTTCAATGCAGAAATTGCTTTCCTTTTACTTTAATTGAAAATGTCCTGGGGCCAAAAGAGTGGGGTGGGGTGATAGTGCCTAATGGGTGGAGGTTACCACCCCAATTGCAGAGTGATTGGGCAGAGGGCTGATTTTTGGTGAATTTCTGAAGTTTACGCGTTTTTAAGGTTTTGTCCCATTAAGTATAATGGAGGGTGTATCGCTTCACGTCAGGGGGAAAGGGATGGCCTAGAGCAGTGTGGGGTTGGTGGTAGTGCCGGGTAGGGGCAAGGAAGCTACCTGAATTTTTTCAAAGGATTTGGGCAGGGGGCTGATTTTTGGTGAATTGTTGAAGTTTACGCGTCTTTAAGGTTTTTCCTCATAAGTTATAATAGAATGGAGCTTTCAGCAGCCCCATAAGTGCTCTTGGGGGGTGCTGGGGTGGCCCAGAGCGAGTGGTGGTGTAGTGCACATAGGGTGCCAACCACCCCCATGGGTTTCTAACCCATGGCGTGCAGGGTTCTGTTGTTTCTGAGGTATTCTGAGCAGAGGTGTAACTATAGGGGGGGCAGGGGGGGCACGAGCCCCGGGCGCCATCTTTTCTGGTCACGTGGGGGGCGCCGCCATGACGACATTTTTTTTTAATTTTTTAAAAAATTTCTTTGTTAATACAAATGTTTCCTGCTCAGTGCAGCAGCGCTGCAGCAGTCAAGGGAGTGCGTCGGCACCCCCTCCCCCATGAGAGGTCCCTTCCGTGCCGCCCAAGAATTGGCGGCGGCGGGCGCTTGTGAGGAAAAACCTAAGTTTAATGTAGTATGTGGGGGGGGGGCGCCATTTCAGTGCTTGCCCCGGGCGCCGTTTTCCCTAGTTACGCCTCTGATTCTGAGTGTGGATTCTATGATAGCAAATGAGATTTTCAGTGACACACCATGAATCCACTCTAATTTGCTATCATAGAATCTAAACCTTAAAGACATGAACTTCAACAATTAACCAAAAATCAGCCCCCTGCCCAAATCCTTTGAAAAAATTCAGGTAGCTTCCTTGCCCCTACCCGGAACTACCACCAACCCCACACTGCTCTAGGCCACCCCTTTACCCCTGACGTGAAGCGATACACCCCCCAGTCTACCTAATGGGACAAAACCTTAAAAACGCGTAAACTTCAGAAATTCACCAAAAATCAGCCCTCTGCCCAATCACTCTGCAATTGGGGTGGTAGCCTCCAACCATTAGGCACTACCACCCCACCCCACTCTTCTGGCTCAGATACCACTTTATGCCCCGATCTGCCCCAAAGACACTAAAACTTCAAAAAATCACCAAAAACCAGCCCTTTGCCCAATCCCCCTGAAATTTGGGTGGTAGCCTCCACCCATTGGGCACTACCACCCCACCCCACTCTTTTGGCCCCAGGACCCATTTTTATTACCTGAATTGATTCGGATTCGGGTAAATCCAAATGCGAACCGAATCGGGGGCGATTCGGGTGAACAAAATTTGGGCACAGAACAGAACAGGGGTGTTTCAGTTTGGGTCCGAACCAAAACACCAAAAATACCAAATTGCACACCCCTAGTGTGTGGTGCCTTGAGCTGGTTTGGAAAACATCAATCTAGTGATTTTTGAGTAATTAGTGTTCAGAATCCCCACAATAGGGAAAAATAACCAAGGGAAAGTTAGCTAAGAGCATTACTGCGTCTGCCCACTGAGAATTCTGAAGCCAGGGTTGGGAGGGACAAGTCCTGGCAATTTCTCGGAGTGAGTTCCTGATTCCGAACATAGGTGCCTGATAAGGACAGTCTATGAGTACTCCAGCATTTGTATGATTAAACAACCATTCCTCCATCTCCCTTTCCTTTCATGGGCATTTTTTCCCCTCTGCCCCCTTGCTCTCACCTCCACCAAAGAGGGTAAGCTCAGCCCGTCAGCAAAGCTTGGAATAAATTACTAGAATGTAAGTCTTTTTATTCAACCTGAGCTTACTTCTGAGTAAACACATGTAGGAATCAGGACCAGCAGAGATGCTAGACAAGAATGTGGGCTCTCTCTTTTTCCTTCCTCCCAGCCTCTCAGCAAAGCATAGAAAGAAGGAACCCTTCTGTGGGGGGGGGGGGCATTTATTTCTTTGGGGCTAGGAAGTTATGAAGAAGGAACAGAAAGGAAATCCTAAAAACCATTTCCACCCAGCAGCAAGAAATCATCATTTTGGTGTAGACTGCTCTAGAATACGGAGGTTTAAAACAAAAATGCCAGTAACATAAGAACAGCCCTGCTGGATCAGGCCCAAGGCCTATCTAGTCCAGCATCCTGTTTCACAAAGTGACCCACTAGATGCTGCTGGAAGCCTACAGGCAGCTGTTGAGGGCATGCCCTCTATCCTGCTGTTACTCTCCTGCAACTGGTATTCAGAGACATCCCATCCTCTCTTACTCTGCAGAAAATACAGCAAGAAAGAGACAGTGACTGATATAATAAGTAACATTATTCAAAGTTATCCTACTGGAATTAAAACAACATGTTAAGGAATGCCTAGTATGCTTTTAATTTCAATGAGACTACACTGAGTAAACCATTATCCTAACAGCCATTAACCATTAAGTGGAAGCCCAAGGCTTAAAGGGAAAAAATCTATTCCATCAGTGCTCAGAGGCTGCATCATTTGTGTACAAATTTTAAATATACTACTTTCTAGACAGAAGGAAAAGAGACAGACACTAATGAGTATCAGTAAAACATGCCACAACTTTCTGCACCAGAAGAGCTCATATCCCTTCCTCAGGGCCAAACTATAGCCAGAGAAAAGGCCCTTGAAAGGTGGGGGGAGGGTGGCTGCTCAAGGCCTGTGTGTCCTAAGTGAAGGAAGGAGAAAAAGGAGGAGATATAAGGCCTCCTAGAGGTTTCCATCCCTTAAAAGATTTGGGGTTTCAAGAATTGGGTAGGGATGTGCTTGCCATCGGACTGAGCCTTCAACCAGGGTCATGCAGATGGCCAGTGAGCATGCACGGCAGCTTCCAAAATGGCCACCAGCATGAAGAGGCCCAGAATGGGCCGCAAATGGCCTGTAAACCACCAGAACTGAGCCGGATTGAGACTGGGGGGAGGCCGGTGGGGGGAGGGGAAACCGCTGGAGACCTCCCATGGCCGCAGCAGTGCCCCCTGGAGATGGTGAGTTCTTTTAAAAAAAACATTCCCATTAGAACCCTTGGACCAGCCGGGGATGGGAGTTCAGCTTGAATTTGAATCAAACTTGGTCTGGTTTGGCTCAAGGGTAAGCAGAGGGCGAGCCCTTGAGTCGACCAAGTTTGATGTCGAACCAGCTCGAGCTAGAGTTGGTTTACACATCCCTAGTGTGGGGCATCATCACGTGAGGGAAAAGGAGGAGGGATGGGGGAGACTGCCTCATTCATGTAAAGCCAGCACTGGGCAGGAAGGGTGTGGTCACCAACCATGTGCACGCAAAGCATATGTTATGCATACCCCAGTCCTCATGGCCATTTAAAATGTTACCACTTTCTTTCAATCATGTCAGCTTGAATACAGACATTCTTTGTACCAGCAACTGTGAAGAAGGAAATTGCACCAAGGATACTGAATAGTGAACATGCTGAAAGATTCATGAATAGCCTTGCCGATTGTAACAGCGGCTCTGAAAGCTAGATTACTAGAATCCTGAGTCCAGTGTTAGTTACTTTAATGTATTAGAGCCATAGCCTTGGGACTCATGAGAACAAATCTGTAAAATTGTTATTCTGATACGCAATGTTGTATTACTCCTCCAAAGGCCTGGCATATGTACCCTGTGTGGGGAAATTACCTGGTTGTGGCACCATCCCACTTCCCTTACCCTCTTAAATCCTCACTTTGAAGCATCAAGAAAAAACTTGATGGCCGAAGTGCCAGGAAAGGAAAACAATGGTTGTTTGACAGTTGGTGCTTATAAATTTTAAAAATTGCCCCCTCTGTCCTCTTCCCTTCTCAACTCTCTCTTGATAGGTAGACTTGCTCTGTGGATAAGTTACAAGGATTAGTCCTTGCATACCAGGACTCAACATCTCTCTCTCTATTTCTCTAAGGCATACCCGTCGCTAATCCCATGCGTGGCAACTCTTGCAAGAGTTCACAAATGAGCTGCTGGGAGTGGGAGTGGGAGCAGAGAGAGGCGGAGGTGAAGCTAAGGCACAGGCCAATTGGCAGGCCAAGGAAAGTGGTGCAGTGGACAGGAAAGCAGAGGCCAACAGGTGGGGTGAGGAAAGTGGCGTCCAAGGCAGGAAAAAGGAAAGCAGAGGCTGACGGGCGGGGAGAGAAAAATGGCTTTGCAGCAGTCTGGGGATAAAGGGAAGTTCTGTTTCTTTTGAATAATGCAGAAGAAAACACATTCTCCATGGGGGTGAGGGAGTGCATCACAAAGAGCTGCCCAATAATTGATATAAGCACTGTGAGCCTTTAAGTTAGGGATTTGAACAATGCTGTTGGACGGCTAAACAACGAGCTTCCAGTGTGTTTACTTATGGTTTCTATTTTCTGGACTGCAGAGCGCTGAGAAATTCTTTCAGAGGGAGTTTAAGGGGCCCTGCTGCCCCATCCCCTCGCGGTTCCTGGATTTAAGCATGTAAGACCCACCTGGGCAAAGCGGGGCTTCCTCAACACCCCCCCCCCGCTCTGTCTGCTATCCCCACACCACACTGAGTGCAGCCGCCGAGTCTGCTCTGCTGCTGGCCAGCTCCTCCTTTCCCCGACATGCCACCAAGGCCACTTCCGATTGGCTGGGCCCCTCTGCTGCTTCCACAGAGGATACTGGGATGTGTAGTCCTCAGAGAGAGAGAGAGAGAGAGAGAAGACAGAGCAGTGCCGGTGGTGGGAGCATTCAATAAAGAGCAAGCACACAGCACACACAGAAACACAGGGGGCATCAGTGAAGCCCCAAAATTAAAACACATGGCCCTCCCCTCACACTCAAGGGAAGGGGGGGGAGACAGGGATAGCAGCTGAATGCGAGACTGTCACCATGCCAACCGCCTTCTGTATGTCTCTCTCTCACACACACGCAGAACAACAGTATCTGAGAGATCTCCTCACAAACACAAAGCTTTGGGGAGGGGAGATTACCCGAGAGGGAATAGAAAGAAATCCATGCTTCAGACAGCTACACATGTGATGGTAACATGGTCCCAGTCTAACATGCTGCACAGAGACACTTACACTGACATAAGCCCTGTGCACTCAGAGAAGGACCTTTGCAATGACTGCGCTCCTAGAAGCACCCTTCCCTTCCTTGCTGGCAAAGGAGAGCAGCCAGCCCTTGTGCTCAGGGGCTTGTGAGACAACCTACAAGGGAAAGGAAGAGAGATAGTCGAAAGAGGAGGGAAAGGGAAGGAGAAAGAAAGACAAAGAAAAGCGTGAAAATGAAAAGAAGAAACAAGAGAGGAAAAGAGAGATGGGAGGAGAGGAGAGACAAAAGAGGGGAAATGAGGAGGGAGAGAGAGAGTGTGTGTAAAAATAAAGAAGGGGGAAAGAAAGATGGGAAGAGAGGGGGAGGAGAGAGAGAAGGGAGAGGCAGCGAGTAAGAAATAAGGAAGAGGAAGAAAGAGGGGATGAGAGACAAAGAGAGTGAGAAAGATAGAAAATAAAGGGATAGAGAGAGCATTTGGGGAGTTTGGAGATCAGAAAAGGTAGGAATGAGGGGAAGTGGGAGGCAGCTGGAGCAGGAGCAAGGGGCTGAATGACACATGAATGCCAGAGTTGAGGAAATAACTTGTTGGAAGCAACGGGGTGGGCAGGCCTCTGCAGTGAGGGGGCTGTAGTGGGTGTCAAAGGGAACAAACAGATTCTAGTGCACAGATGCTCTGTGACCCTATATGAACCCAACAATGCTTCTGCCACTTTTGAGACCACAAAAAGCATGACTTCTCAAAGAGGATGGAGCAGCAGCAACAGGAAGTAGAGGAGGAGGAGGCAGGGTTTCCTCACAGATCACAGATGTGAGCTGAGATTTGATGGTGGAGTTGATAGAATCAGCGGAGAAGTGGTTCTTGACAGTGTCATATGTGAACATGGATGTGATGTGTGATCATGTTGGGGTAATTGGTGTAAAAATAATGAGAACCTGTGCTTCAGGTCCATGTTTTTGGCACCATGGTGGTGCCAAGAGGCACCGGATCTAGGATCCAGGCACCGGATCCAAACAAACAGGGACTGCAGAGCAATAAAGCAATAAAGTACTAGTATGCAGATGCTCTGCGCAGGTTCAGCTAGTTCATTGTAATTTTTGAAACCTATTCCCTACAAAAGATATCCCTGTTCTGATTCCTTGTGTCTCCTCACACATCCACTGGCCAAGTCCTCCATGGTTTTGACAGCTCAAGGGTGAATGGCACATCCGAGTGATTACTAAGACTATGATTTGATAGCACATTAACACCTTGGTGAAGTGGCAAATTGGCACACTGGCACATTGGTAAAGTGAGATATGTGTGTGGATGTAAACCTCTCACATGAAAATAAAGCTGCACGGAAGTCCTCCTTCTTCTGATGAAAGTCTTCTGTTGAAAGCAACAGGGTGGAGAGTGGGCCGGCCTCTGCAGTGAGGGGGCTGTGGTGAGTGTCAAAGGGAACAAACAGATACTAGTGCACAGATGCTCTGCGACCCTATAGTTCACCCCGAACTGAGGGTGATTAAGATGTGTGTGGTCAGAAATGTGTTCAATTATTTGTGTTACTAGTGCTTAATGTGTTTGTGCACAAAGCACTACAGTGATGAATCGTTGGAGACCTCCCCTGCTGTCCTCCCATCCTTCTTTTTTTTGCTGAGGAACACGCAAGTTGCAAAACGTGCAGGAGAAAGTGGGCTTTCTCCAATGTGGTTCTACCCTTTAAATGCATGGACTCTAGGGATGTGGCATCCCTGTTGCCAAGCAGCAGCAGGAGGAGTAAGGAGTTGTGTTTCTGGGCTGCTCTGAGCTAACCTCTCTATGGTTGCGGGAAAAGTTTGCACAGAAAACCCAGGTTATAGCAGCAGCAGAATTGAGATGATGCAATGGTGCCTTTGAACCTCAGGTTTCAGCAGCGAAACTCACTACTAACCGAGGGTTCCAATTCAGGTTTGGAAGTGAAAATGGATCTGCAGCTGGGTGATGAACCTGTGGCTTCATGCATCTGGGTGATCACTCACTCAAAGCTCTGGCACGTTTACTTCTAATTTGGTGTTATGTCTGAATGTGGCCAAAAGCTCCTACTGGCCCCACTTTACATATCAGGCTGGGAGAAAGAAGAAAGGGGTGGCCTCACTCTGGTCACCACGGATGCAGCCCATTGCAGGGCCCAGAGGCATTACTGATTCTGACTCCATTTGTTTTCCTTCAACAATCAAGGAAGTATGGAGGACCTCCCCTACCATGGGATCCCCTCTGTCTGGGAGAGTCTAGAAGAGAGGCTGGTGAAGAGGAATTGTGCCCACTGAAGTCATAAAATTGTCTTGCTTTTCATTGCAGCCACTTCAGCTGCCCCAGACCCACCACAACTGTTAAGTGAACTCATTGAAAATGGCCCTAAGAGGAACCTTTGAAAAGACATTCGTCATGAGCAAGCCACTTGGTATGTCAGCACCCTGAGAATGAATGGCATTTGTCTCCATCTTTATTAATTTGTTCAGTTTTGTTGCACTGAAATACATAGTTTCCAGCTTGCCTTCCAAACAGGAAAATATAGAAAGCAAATCCCAAGTCTGACATCATTCCCAGTCAGCATCCCTTTTTAACAGCTTCCTCTAATAACTCATTTGTGACTACTACTATTTAGCAGATATATAACAGCAGATATATATTTAAGCAGATATATATAATATGAGGTGGGTCTCACAATCCGTGAGACCCGCTTTTGTAAAAACTGCAGGGAGAGCGGGCTAAGCCCGCTCTCCCCTCAGATGAGCGGACAGGGAGCCCTGGGTGGCCCCCTGGCCGGCTCCATGATGGAGCCGGCTCCATCAATGGCCGGCTCCGTGATGGAGCCGGCAGGGGCTGGGGGGAGCAGGGGCCACACGGCCCCCGCAAGCCCCAGTATGCCCTGCGCAAGTGTGCAGGGCATATTGGGGAGACCCCCGGAGCCGGAAGGCAGCTTTTTGCCTCCCGGCCGGGGGCCTACTCATGAGTAGGTGCGGAGCGAAGCCGCGCTGTGGCTACTCACGAGCCTAAAAAGCAGGTTTGTTGGGGCGCTCGCTCCGCAAACTGCTTTTTAGCAGGGGTTCTCGAGCGGGTTACCCGCTCAAGAACCACCGGGCTTGGCTGTGAGCCTGGTGGTTCTTACAACCAACAAAAATCGGGTTAGGCTCTCCTAGCCCGATTTTTGTTGATCGTGAGAATCGCCCCTATATTTTTCAGTGCTCAAAATCCTTCACATAGATTGTCTCAATGCAACAACCCATACATTAGTTCAGTATTCATCTCCTCATATTGCAGATGAGGGACTGTAGCTGAAACAACAACTTAATCAACATCATTTAGTGACATCATGACAAACCTGAGATTTGAATAAGGGCTTCCTGGTTCACTACAGGGGTTGACAGCCAGTCTTGCAGTAGCAAGCATGAATTGTCCCCTTTGCTAAGCAGGGTTTGCCTTTGCATTCGGGTGGGTGATTACATGTGAGTACGGTCTGCTGTAAGATATTCCCCTTAGATAATGGAGCTGTAGTTCAGTGGTAGAACATCTATTTGCACAAAGAAAGTCCCAGGTTGAGTCCCTGGCAACTCCGGCTAGGGATGTGCAAACAGGTTCGAACTCAGACCAAACAGGGCATTGCATTGGTAATGCCAGTCTGAGTTCGAACCAATCGAGCCAGTTTCGACTCGAACCAGTTCGAGCTGGTTCGAAGGTTCTAGAGTCCGTTTTAGTTGTTGTCCTCCATTTTGTGTGACTTGTGTTGCTTGATTTCATTGGCTGAGCTCTTGCTTCCCTGATTGGCCAGATGGCTCTCTGGTAGGCTCTGCACTGTGCCAGTCCTTGTGAACTGGCACTATATTGGCCAGCGGGAAGGGCAAAGGTGGGGGCTCCCAAAGGAGGGAGTTTCAAATCCTATTTAAAGCAAAGCCCCTGGCCTGGCAAAATCACTCTGGCTGCTGTCTTCTCTGGCTTCCTTCTGGTCTGTTGTTGCTGTTGCTGGTGGTGAGTCTGCCTGGCAGACCCTGCTGTGTTTTTTGTTTTGTTCCCAATGCCTTATTCCCTTCTGCCTGCTTTTCTGCTCCCTCACAATCCCCCCTTGCTTTAAACCCCTTTTCCCTGGTGTGACTGTGACTGTGACTGTTTGTTCTCTGCTGCTGGTCCCCCCCCATTAGTGAGTGAGTGAGTGATTGAGTGCCTCTCTCTCCCCCCCTCCTCTGGGCCAGGGCACCCTGGCCTAAGGCCTCTCTCTGGTCCATTTCCCTAACATCCCCCAGTCCCCCCTTTCCTCCCCCCCGCTTTTTTTTTGCTTCTGTGGTGGCTGCTGCTTTTAAATCTGTTGGCTGAGTTGCATAGAGAGTTCTCAGCTCAGCAGCCACTGCCAGTTGTTTTTTATTTTATTCTGAGGGGTTTTTTTTGTGTGTGGGGGTGTGTCTTTGTTTTCTCTGGAGCAGGTGCTTTTCTTTGTTAATCTTTTGCTTGCTGTGCTTAGCACACCACCTGCTTCAGAGTCCAGCAGCACCTTTCCTTCCTGTCCCCCCCTTCCATTCCCTTTCTTTCCCCCTCCCTCACCACTTCCCCATCCCCACAGCCATTTCCCCCCAACAGCCCTTTTATTTATTTAATCAGTGTTTTTACTTTAATTTGTTTGTTTGTTTGGGTGATTAGCTACAAAGCTTTTCAATCTGCCCTACCCTACCGCCCCGGCTGTCTGTGCCCACCCACGCTGTGCCAGCCTGCCACTAGTCTGGAATTTCTTCTTTTTTCCTTCTCCAGGACAATGAGGAGGTAAGTGCTTACGTTTTGTTGCCCCCTTTGTTCCCTTTAGTTTTCTTTAAATAGGGCCTCCTTTCATATTTGGGTGTGGGGGACTATATTTTCTGTGTTTTTCCTTTACAGGTTGTTCCTTGTTTTCACAGGTTGTTTCTTGTTTTCACAGGTTCCTCTTTAGTTGTGCCCCATTGTGTATTTTATTACATTGGTTTTTATTGTATTGTATTGTTGTGTGTGGAGTGGCTGGGTAGGCTTGTTTTAAATAGGATCTTCTTTAAATAGGGTTTTTTGTTTTTGTTTTTTAAAAAAGAGTTTCCCCTGCCAAATAGGGTTGTTTTTCCCCCAAATGGTTTTAAAAAATAATAATAATAAATCCACCCCCCATTTTTTTTACATTTTTCTATTAGTATTATTATTATTATTTTTAAAGCCCCTGGGATCTTTGGGAATGTCTCAGCATTGTGTGGTGAGCAAAGCTCACAGCAGGGTGGCAGGCAGATATGGGAGGAGTCCCCAACCTGGTGCAGGAGGCCGAGGGCGGGGGGCAGAGAAGATGGCTGCACGGGGTCCTACAGGTCCCCATCAGTGAATTCTTTGTCCCAGGTGAGGCGGTGGCACAAAGGCTCTCCTATCTGGAGGATCTTGCTGCCTGCTGCCACCAAGCCAGGTCCTGGACATGTGGCAGGTATATCGGGTGGTACTCTGCTGGGGCTGGCGCCCGGTGCAGAGCCTGACAGTACAGGGGGCTATCCTGCTATGGAAGCTGCTTCCGTGGCAGGGGTGTTGATGAAGGGGGTTCAGAAGGGGGTTCATTGTGACAGACAATGGCTCCAATGTAACAGTGGTGATAGAGTCAGTCTTGGAGTGTGTGAACATAAGCTGCATGGCACACATGCTGCACCTGACTGTCAGAGATGCCCTTGGCCTCAAGAGGTGAAGGCGTCCAGGGAACAGGGCCACCCCATGGCAGGTGCTGTTGCTGCCATGGCTGCGCTTGTGGAGAAGTCCCACATGATTGCAGCCCACTTCTACCAGAGTGAGAAGTCCAGGTGCCTGCTTCATGGGCAGCAGCATGTCCATGGGCTTCCACATCTCATCCCCACAGATGGAGATACCTGGTGGAACTCCACCTTCCTCTTGTTCCAGTGCCTGCTACAGCAGGAGGTGTCATTCGAATGGGTCCTTGGGCATGTGCGACCTATCCAACACAGAGTGGAAGCTCATGTCTGAGCTGCAGTTCCAGTTCTATAAGCAATTATGAACTAACAATTTGATGACATACAAGCACTTCTACCAACATGCAGGACATAATATAATTATCTCCATTCCATACTTGTTTTCCTAAGCAGAATCTCAGCTCATAACACATGAAATATGGAGCAGGTCTTGATCTTGATGAAATTGGCATGATCCAGGCTCTGGGTGCCACCCAACATTTTGTTGTTGTTGTTGTTGTTGTTGTTGTTGTTGTTGGAGCTAGGACCCTGACAGCATCAGCTCTCAGCTGCAGTGTCTCATAGTGACCATTGGGGTTTTTTAGGGTCATGGATAAAAGTGCTGGTCTCCTCCCCTCTTTGTTCTTCCAGTGTTAGTCTCCATTTTGTCTCTCCATAGATGGCTGTTTGTTTTGGTCTCTCTCTCCAGCCATGAGCTACAGCTGAAATTAAGCTGCAGGCTTTTTCACATTTGTTTGGAACCTTTTCTTTAAATAAATCCTTCTAGTTCTTCAATACTAAATAACGGTCTCAAAAACTCTTGCTTTGCTGCTTTCTCACCAAACTGGTTTTGCTTTACTATTTGGGGACTGAACTGCCATTCTTCGCCTACATTTTTGTGGTAGACAATAAGGTAGACAATTCAGGGGATGAGTCCAGCATGGAAGCCCCCTTGCCAGTGCACCCATTAGAGGAATGAGACCCAGTCCCCCTACCAAGGCGAGCAGAAACATCCTTGCTTGCATCTTTGGATTCGGGGGGCCCTTTGAAGACCAGCAAAACTCCTGCCCCCATGCCATTAGAATCGTTAAACCCATTAGAACCAGCATCTGCAAAACCAGACACTGGCCCTTTAAGCCTGCCAGATCCTGCCAGAAAGGAGAGTGGAGCCAAAGTTAGCCACCAGCAGACAGGCCTACTTAAGGCTTCAATAGTCGCAGGTCCTTGATAAAACAGCATCTATTATGTTGGTTCTGCACACAGCCCTGCCTTTGATGCTATCCAAGATCTCCTCCTGCCTGTGTCCCTGCTTGGCTTGAGACCACGTCCCCTCTTCTGGTCTCTGACTCTATGATGTGGCAGACACTGGCCTGGAACAGGATAGAAACCCTCTACCCTCTTTTAAAAATATATTATTCTGAATATTGGATTGACTTCAGTTAGACAATTATGCACATTACAGTTTTGAAGACATTGAAGTATCCAGTGTGCACAATTTATGTCTCCGTGATTTCATTCTGTTGAGGTGCCCTATATGTCCTTGCCTATTCACAAGACCAGCAGTGGAATTGTGGAGCAGATCATGCAGAGTCCTTATTTGAGCCTGAATTTAAAAAACAAAACAAAAACCCATTCCCCCCCTAAAGTATCTTGAAAAGTTATCCTACTTTGGGTTCATCTCATAAGCACCTGAAAGCTGCCCTGGATACACACTGAGAGATACAGGGCTGGTATGAAGCTATTCAAAAGTTCAATATTTGTAAGCCAATATTTGCCACATCTTTTGTCTTTTACATGAAACTATCCCCTTCTTGTATCATAAAAGCTGGCATATGTGGATTTCAGTATTCTGTGATACTTTAGATTAGCATCAGAAATATCATAATTTGTATACAAACAGCTCATAGACCAGTTTTAGCCATATTTACAACTCAGAAGTATCACTGAATTCCCCGGAAAGTAGCACTGAATTCCCTGGAATTTATGCTCTGCATAGGATTGTGCCAGGGCAGTCACATTTACAAAGAAGTAAAAGCCACTGAATGGCTCAGTGGGGAAATGACTTGACTAGCAAGCCAGAGGTTGCCGGTTCAAATCTCCACTGGTATGTTGCACTTACCCCTCCCGTCGCTCTTCCCCTGCTGGTGCTCAGTTTTTCGAAAGTCCATGGGGTGGCAGTGTACCTCCCTGCTGCCCCGTTTGCCCCTGTTTACTAGAATTGAGTGGAAGTATCTGGTGTGCCTGCACACACCAGCATGGGCGCATGCACATTGCGCCTAAGCACACACATGGCAGGGGCACAGCAGGTGCAATGTGCGGCAAGGAGGTATGCTGCCGCCCCATGGACTTTCGAAAAACCGAGCACCGGCGGAGGAAGAGTGGAGGGAGGGGTAAGTGGAACCACCTGCTGTTCAAACCAGTTCAGAGGCACATCAAGGGCCTCTGAACAGGTTCCATGCACATCTGTAGCAGCAATATAGGAAGATGCTGTACAGCATCATCTCATACTGCACAGGAGGAGGCAATGGTAAACCTCTCTTGTATTCTGCCAAAGACAACCACAGGGCTCTGTGGTAGCCAGGAGTCGACACCGACTTGACAGCACACTTTACCTTTACGTTCCACTGAGTTAAATGGACTCACTTCTAAGCATGCATAGGATTACAGCCCTCAGGCAGCATTGAATTCTCTGGAATGTTTGAATAAACATGAATAAACGGGGATGTTCATCACCTAAACTGAGCAGAGCATTTCTAATTTGTGTATCACATTTTAATTTTCTTTCTTGTATCTGCCTTTAATTCACACCATGTACACACATGACTCTTTAAGGATTTGGATTCTGATTTCGACGGTAGTTGAAAAGATGACACTGTGGATTCAAGTGTGAGTTCTTGTGTTGTGTGAACGAAAAATGAAGGAAGTGTTTTCTCTCTCATTAAAATAATCTAGAGCCCCTTGAGAGCCATGCTGATTGAAAATGTATTGAAATATGGCAATGATAACAATAATAGATATAATCTAATAATGCAATCCTTTCCTAATAAAAAACGCAATTGGTAACAGACAGCAATTGGAAAGTCTGAGAAGCATGAAGGTGACAACTGCCTTTGCTTATCATATTAAACCAATACAGCAATGTGCATTGTTTGTGATGTTCTTTGGGCAAAGACTAGGTTCACTTTGGTGCTTCAGCAAATATATAATATTTAGGAGGAGGTTCCCTGAAATATAGAGGCATGCCTTTATCCATGTTATCTCCTTCCCATTTTCTTTTGGCAATTACAGTAATGTCAGCTGCATTTTGAAATGCCCAATTATCAAGCACAAGTCCCCCTTTACCTTTTGCATGAAAGAATAATCCCCATATGGTCCGTGCTATGACAGAATGGAAGCATTTCTTGCATTTGGAAGGAGGAACTAAAGGGACACCACTCTGTTCATTCAGATAATCAACTTCCCAGAAGTGACACACAAGGAGAAGGTGAGAGCTGCACCGTGTTCTGTGGAATCCAATGCAAATGTATGCAAATTTCTTCATATTAGAATCATTGTTTAGTTGTCATCCTCACATGGGGCACATGAAAGCCATATGACCTGATTTTGCACCTGCTGTTTAATTAAATTTACAAGGCAGACACAGTCTCTACTCCTGGTGATATACAAATTCATTTTTACTACCAACGCTTCTCATTTACAAGGTACTTGACTGCTGTGTTTTCACCATCAATAGCTGCCCAACTGCTCTTTGTTACAATGCAGATTGAAAATGGAAAACTGTCCACAGTTTGGGCATAAGGAACAAATTATATATGAAAAGTGATTTCCCTCTTCACTTTCTTTTTGGCGGTGGGAGTGGGGAGACACAGGCAAGACTGAGACTACAGGAGAAAGTTTATATTTCTGATTATAACAGCCTAGATCTTTCCCTCTGTGCTAGGAGGAAGTCTAAACACACACTTTTGTTATGCTGCCAATGGCTTTAGTGTTTCACAAGACATATCAGGTTGAAAGAATATGCCAACAGTAGGATATAGTAGGCCTGTGCAAATTCAGATTAGTAAAATAGGACATAGCCCAATTTTACCTTTGCAACCCCTCCACCACCAAAAATGGAGCTCTCCGGAGCTCCAAATGGCAGCGAGGTCCCCCGCCTTGCGATCATGATATTGTGTGTGTGTGGGGGGGGGGACCCAATCTTCTGCCCTATCTGCCCACCTGCCCCGTGCATATTAAACTTTGGTTTTTAGCCCTTTTAAAACTATCAGCAGCCACCAGCCACTCTCCAGGAATTTTACATGATTCTCTGATGTTATAACACTTCCCCTTGGATTCTCTGTTCTTATATCAGTTCCTCTGGTGTTCTATTACCTGGTTTCAAATAGTGAGTATCCACAGTTATCCACCCAACCCCCCGACTTGACTCTGACCCATTTCTTATTCTGATCCTGACCCTAACCTTGAATTTGACCCCAAATCCAATCCCAACTTTTGGAGGGGTCCAAAGGACCCCAAACTGACATTTGCAGAGTCGGTAAAGGTCAGGTTGGACCCAACTCTGATCTTTTTTTTTTTTACACACATTTCTATCCCACTCTTCCTCCAAGGAACCCAGAGCAGTGTACATGGTTATGTTTCTCCTCACAACAACCCTGTGAGGTAGGTTAGGCTGAGAGTTATGTGACTGGCACAGAGTCACCCACTGAGTCCCATGGCTGAATGGAGATTTGAACTTGGGTCTCCCCAGTCTTGGTCCAACACTCTAACCGGTACACCACCCATTTTTGTCTGTGCACTGGGCTAGCATGTAGCATAGCAGCTGGTATCTCACTGGCAGGAGATAATTAACAAGGATTTTGCATACAGTGGCACACTTAGGCATTTTGGGAGCCTGAAGCCACCCCCACCACCCCACACTTTAGGGAAAGTCATGGGCTTATGATGCTCGAGACTTTCACTGCACAGATGTGCGGGGGCATCCTGCCTGTGCTCAGGCCCAGACAAACTCCCCAGCTGCTGCCGCCATAGGGGAAGCCCGCTCAGCTCTCACCCCCCAGCTGCTCACATGGCAGCGAAACCAGGAAAGATCAGCGCAATGGTGGTGTGGGCATGGGGGTGGTGGGGGGCTTCTGGGGAGTCCCCCAGGACATTTGGATACCCCCTTCCGGAGCTGAGGCCAGGACTTCATCCCAGAAGCCCGGTCCTAAGAGTGCTGCTGTTTGAATGTATGGTGTTGGTTGGGAATGCCATTTCATGCTCATGGGGTTGCTTCTTGCTCATGGTTTGGGTTTGTGCATAAAACTGAGAGTACAGGATAAGAAGAAAATACTCCTCTCTCTTATTGTGCTCACTAGAGGAGCATCAGTGTTTCTGCATTCATTACTTGCTGCACATAGATGGGCAAGGACAGCTTGTGGGGAAGGTGGAGGAGTTGAATGGCATGTTATTATGGGTATTCTGGAAAATATATTACTTTGCACATTTGTAAATTGAGCTGATAGACAGTCCCTCTTACTCTGCTTCTGAAAAGAAGCTCACTGCATATCCCATCTTCAGTGCCTGGTGTCTCCAGGTAGTGGTGGGAAAGACTGCTGTTAGGTCTTTGTCTAGATTGGCCTAGAATTTACAGGAATTGGTGTCAATCACAAGGTGACCACTGCAGCCAATCCTAGAGATCCTAAAGCTCTTAATGGCTTGATATTGTGAAAAAGACTGGACCATCAAAACAACAACAACAACAACAACACACACACAAACCCTCGTTCGCAACCCTACCATGCTGTATGAACCTGTGGAAAACCTGTGCCTGAATAGCTGGATAGACTGATAGTTCAATTTGAGGCTAACTTCTGAGCTGTGATACAAAGTATGGGGAGCTCTGGGAAACATATAGCTAAGTTTTAACACTGTGAAGGGCCACCATGGGATAAAGTCACAGAGACTTTGTTGACTGCATTGGTTGGTTCAATGTGCACTAAATTGTCTGTTCATTCCCTGATTGAGTGATTAATTTATATACCGCCTGATTATACACACACACACAAAATATCTATCTATCTATCTATCTATCTATCTATCTATCTATCTATCTATCTATCTATCTACACACACACACAAACACACAGAGCTTTGGAATATGCTCCCTGCTGAAATAAGAGCATCTCCTTCTCTGTTTGCTTTCAGGAAGGCCCTCAAAACTCTCCTGTTCTCGCAAGCTTTTAATTAGAATTAATTTTAATAATTTTAATAACTTGTTTTATATTGTTTTCATTGTGTTTTATGCATTTTAAGCTGTGATTTTTAATATTAAAATTTGTACACCACCTAGAGATGTATATATCAGGCAGTATAAATATATATATCTTGGCAGTGTACATAACCCATATTACAATATAAAAATAAAACAAACAAAACACTTTCGCAGAATAAAACGGAAACAATTCACAGCATAGAACAATTAAAACAATTTCACAGAGTAAAACAATTAAACAGTTTAGAATTAGTTTTTATTAAAAGCTGGAGAAAACAGGTGTGTCTTAAGGGTCTTTTTTAAAGCAATCAGAAATGGGGATACTCTTATTTTGACAGGGAGTGTGTTCCAAAGCCCTGAGGCAGCCACAGAGAAGGCCTGGCCCTGAGTCACCACCAGATGAGCCAGCGGCAACCATAACCAGACCCCCCATCACAATTGTCTCAGAGATACTATCTTAAAAGTTTATTGTTCCTCATTCCTAAAGCATCACCAGTACAGTTTTGAGTTAGGCCAACCAAGCAGGCCTCCAGCCTGCACAAAAATGTTTGTATCCATTAAGAAAGGTAGATAGTGGTCATGAACACAAGTTTTCACGCCATTAATTAAAAGCATAAGCACTCACAAAAGCAGTGAGCACCTTATTAAAGGTATAAAACTAATTAAAGACATAAGCACTCACAGAACCAAAAATGGATTTAAGCTCCATAAATCTTTATTGCTTAATAAGAGGGTATAACAGTATGCTCATCTAACTTCCAACACACCAAAGCCCAACTTAAAAAAAATATCCAGCAAGAAACGTGAACCATCTTCCATTCAAGAGTCTCATGTCCTCACCCACACCCAATGCATGTACATTTGTATAAAAAATATTGTGTCAGGAGTGTGCAGTGCAGGAGAGCTACTTCCATGACCAAACACAGTGTGCTGAATGTGGGGAGGTGAGATGGTGGTAGCATGCGCTAGCATGTATCTGTAGCCTCTTCTGAAGGGGTCATGAGAACAGGATTAGTGTTGCACTGTGGTTGATACAGTGTGATCCTCCTAACTAGGCAAAGAGGCATCTTTTAAAGTGGTGGCACTCTCTTCTGCTTAACAGGAAAGAGTAACTGCTCCCAATTCTTACCTGCATAGCATCCCTTCCAGTGGCTTGTTCATGTCTCCACTGATGCCACCTTTCTGCTTGCAGGGAATAATACTGAAATTACATTTAAGGTGGCTAATTTTTGTGCTGCGGTTGTGAAGATAAGATGAGGTTTGTTTATAACTAATCATTAGAATGGGAAGGTCTTAGATTTTAGGTAAATAGATCCTAATAGATTCTGGCAATCTGTGTAGCTGAGAGGTTTTTGTCTTTTCTTGAGTGGATGGCTGTGATTGTTTTATCATATTGTTTGTTATTGTTTCTGATCATAGCCTGAAATAAAGAACTGACTGATTGATGTCTCCATTTTGTTTCTTTTTATATTGCGAGTCCATTTGAACCCTTATCTCATTACTTTTTCTGTTTTGGGAACTTTTTTTGGTGTTGTAAATCTGTATAGAAATAATCCAAATAATAATGAATAATAATGTCCCCCAAGATGTTGTGCATCAATAAAGGTTAGGAGTTTCTGTAGAAAGTTCCCACTGCAGTTTATGAATAGCTGTGTTAAAGACACAGAAACATTTTCCAGTCTAAAGCTTGTGAATCCATAGGAATCCATATGATGTATTTAACACAGCTATTCATATTCTGAAGTGTTTTGACAGATGAGTTGCAGGAGTATTCCACTTCTCCTGAGATTTCGTTCTAATAATATAATGGAGGTAGAGATGTAGATATTATTGTGGAAAAGGGAAATGCAAAGAGTAATTCCATCAAACCATCTAGAGGTGGCAGCACATGTTTGCATAAAAAGAAAATGAAATATGGAAGAAAAAGTGCAAACTGATTTTATTATTAATAAGCACTGGTTTGTTTGTTTGTTTGTTTTTTGTGGGATGTAAGTGCCCTGCAAAATAATAATAATGGGGATGAACTTCCTGACAAAATGGGCAGTCTGTAGATTTTATTAAAGAGCTTTTATGTTCACGTCAAGACTCATAGAGATGGGGTTCACATCCTAAGCTTCTCATCCCCAACAAAGGCCTGAATATTTTCTTGCATGACGAAGGATCATGTAGTTGCTGTAACTGTCAGAGATTTGACCCATCAAGTGAGGAAGATAACCTGGCAAACAGAGAACTGAAAAGCAGTGATGCCTCCACCTTGTTTGTTTAATGATAAACATATGAGCTTTTCTAATATATATAAACCTCAAATGCATGTGAACTTATGTGGAAATACTTAGCATTATTTTTGGTAGCCACTATCATTGGGATGGTTCTTTTTAAAGAACTGGCCTTTTTCAGATGACAAGTTTGGAATAATGATCTCAGGAAGGAGTGGAATTGTGGCAGCAGGTTGCACCCCAGCGTACAAACATTTGATCAAGTTTTGCATAGATCCTAGGTGTATATAAGTTGTACACACAAGAAGAAGTCCTTACGTACAGAGCACAGTAGAATCCATTCAGCATAGGCCCAGGAAGAATGTGCATAAGCCCAGGAAGAATCTGCTGCCATTATTCCATTCCATCCCTCTAAATTATCTCTAGGCTGGGCTATTATGGATGATTGTCAGTCAATGTGTCATTCAATGCATGATGAGGAGTGAGTATGCACTTTAATGCAGCATTTTAACCACACAATTAAGCATGATTAAAATGTTCTGCCTTCCTATGTGACTCTTCAGATTGCGGGAAGCACACTGAATGGGTGGGAGATGTGTGCACACTTGCTTCTCATGGTGCATTGGGCAGCCAGTCAGGAAATTATAGTCTGAACTGACCAATTGGTATGGGAGTCCGCAAATCTGAACCTCTGGCACATTTACTTATGTTTTGGTGTTATGTCTGAATGTGGCCTGGGTCTCTAAGAGCCATCCATAGAGACACGAAATCAAGTTTGTTGAAACTGCATATAACAAGAGCCTCCTGTATTGCATACAAACTCGGTTTCTACAGTTTCTGTCCTCAGTTTCTTCAAGAATAGTTCCTTATACTCCTTAAGGAGTCCAAAGGGACTCAAGTGGATGGGCTGACATCCTGACTAACAAAGTGTGTGCACTATGAGGGACTGCAGGGGTGCAAGAGGAACCCTTGTGCAACTACGCCTTTCCCCCTGTGCTCAGGCTGTGGCACAATTGAAGGCCCTTAGAATCCAGAGTGCTCTCCATGTTCCAGAAGGGCTCTGCAAGAGAGGAAACATGACTCTGACCATCAGTGACATTTTCCCAATCTTACAGCACTTCTAGAGCAAAAGCTGTGCTTGGATGTCTCATGGCTCATGTGTGCAGGGTGAAAGGGGCAGTTGCATGAGGGTTGCCACTGTGACCCTGTAGTCCCTCAAAGGGCATGGACTTCAGTAGGATGTCAGCCACTGAGTTTATAGTGTGGAACACTTCATGCATTTAACAATGATTATGTTTCATAGCAAGGTAAGCTTTGACATGAAATATAACTTGGTAGGGCTGTACATTTAAACCATCAAACTTTCAGAAAATTCGGATTCAGATCTGATACAATCTGATCCTAATGTAGCAATATTGGATTGGGAGTCTATGGGCTCCAGTGATATCGGATATAAAATTGGATTTGGAATCTGAATCCAAATTTTAACTTAAATTCTGATTCCACACACCCCCCCCACAGTGGTCAATGGGGAAATCAGGGGGGCAGGGGGGTTGCCAAAAATCACCGTTTGGTCTTAGAGTCTTGAAACATAATACAAATGTGGGGAAAGAGGTCAGTGTAGTGAATTTAGTTAGTCTGCTGACATTTTGTGAATTTTTGAAACTTCTATTAAAAATTGTGAAATCTGACTTGTTTACAAAAACTTCTGAAACTGAAAACTCTCCTTGGACCATCATTCCACCAGCATGTGGAGGAATCTGCCCTTTGCCTTCATGAAAAAGGGCAGCAGTATGCCCCTTTCATATCTCCTGAATGGATGGGGATACAGGTATGAAATTGGGGCACACTGGAAATCCACACTGGCAGGAATCTCCTTTTCCCCCCATCCAAAGCTATGGGTAACTCCTCTGATTTTGGGGGGGGGGGGGAGGGGAAGGATTTGGGGGGGAATTCTAAAAATAGAAAAAAGGGCTAGAACTGGCTTGTTTCAAGGAAGAACTTTACAAAATGTTCTGGAACTGAAGCCCTCTCTAGGACCATCATTCCACCCTCATATGAAGAAAAAAGGACATTGCTTTGATTTTATATTAATTTTTGACTTCTACATTGCAGAAGCACACAGTGAATAAAGGTGAAAGTACTTTGAATGTTTCTGTTTTTGTGGTTAGAAAGAATTTCTCACTTTCCCTTCTAGCCATTAAGGGATTAAAAGATGTGAATTCCTTTTAATCCCTTTAAAAATGTCTGCCTGTTCCTGCAATGGGAAAGAAAAACATCACTAATATAAAATTAAAGGAATGTCCTTGTTCCTTCACATGGAGGGTGGAATGATGGTCCAAGGAGGGGTTTCAGATCCAGAACATTTTGTAAAGTTCTGGCGTAAAACAAGCCAGATTTCACATTTTTAGCCATTTATAAAAGTTTCAAATATTCACCAAAAATCAGAAGGTTGACCAATTCTTTTCAAATTCACCTCAGGGGGTCCTATTACTGTTCCCCACATATGTAGCATATTTCAAGGCTCTAGGGCCAACACGTGATTTTTGATGATTTTTTCAATTTCCCCATTGGTCACTATATGTGGTGGTGGGGGGATCTGAATTTAAGTTGGAATTTGGATTTGAATTCAGAATTCAATCCAATATCACCAAAGCCATATAATCCAAATCAATGTTTGGATAAAACAAACCAGTCAATAACACCTGCCTGACTGTGTAAACAAGACATCATCATCATCATCATCATCATCATCATCAATAAATAATCCCCAGCAAAGCATCCCTCCTGTGGCCGTTGCCGGTGTCTATCTTATGCTTCTTTTTAAAGATTGTGAGCCCTTTGGGGACAGGGAGCCATTTCATTCATTCATTCATTCATTCATTCATTCATTTCTATATAAACTGCTTTGGAAACTCTTGCTGAAAAGCAGTATACAAATATTCATCATATTCATATGCAGCTCCACCTTTTCCTGAGCCAGCAGAATGAAAAAGAATGTTTCCCATGAGAATTTGGCAGCTCTTTTACCTGAACTAGAAATGCTATTCCCCATGTATACAAGTATACAGTAGGAATTCACCTATATTTTTGAAAGTATAGATGAGATAGCATGAACTTTTAAAGTTTCTTTTCAACTTTCTGTCTTATCTCTGTGCAGTGTGCTAGAATAAACTGCTTTACTACTACTAATAATGCACCGTCTAGTCAACATGTAGCTCAGAAATGCGTCACATGCCTGCCTGTTCTTTCTTTTCCCGCTTTCTGGGATGCAGACTGCGGAAGCTGGATTTTTGGAGCATGTGGGGAGAACCTTTTCTGTTGTAGTGACCAGGCAGTGCAATTTGAAACTCTGGGAGATCTGGAAACATGTGACATTCATGCTGAAAGTTTGACAGATTTTTGATTTTGGTAACATCCCCCCCCCCGCACTTTAATATTATTGAAGTTTATTTCTTGTGTCCCTTCAATGAGATGATTATTCCTTCATGGGTTGTTGTTATTACTACTACACTCCTATTCTTAATACTACCCTGATTATTACTGCTACTACAGCTACGCTTGCTGTATCACAGTCAGTGGCGTAGGGAGGGAATAGGTGGCCTGTGTTCAGGCCACCCCCCCACCCCCACCAACTTGGTGATGGCAGCCCACTGGGTCACCCTTCTCTCCCTGCATGAACAGCTGCCCATTTCTCCCCACCGTGTGTGGTGGCGGCCCGTATGGAGTCCCCGCCTCTCAGCTGGCCACCACGCACACAGTGGGGAGTGTGTGTGTGTGTGTGTGAGTGAAAACGGGCACCCCATGTGCATGACTGGAAATTGTTGGGGGGTACCAGCCGTGTCCATTGTGGTGAGTGCAGTGGCACCTGTGACAGCTGTGCATTGGTTCTTGGAACCCATGAACACAATTAGAGCGCTGCCCCTGATCACAGTGGATCTAGTCTAGCAACGTACTCAACGTACTATATGCCATAGGCTAAATCTAGGTATATGTTTTTAAAGCATTTGTTGGGCCTGGGTGTCCACAAGCTGTGATTAATAAGAATATTAGTAGCATCTGTTTTAGGGTGGTCTTTTGCTGAATATGGAGAGCTGATGTAATGTAGTCACTAAAAAATGAGCAAGAAAGAAAGAAGTCAAGGTTGGAACCTAAATTTCTCCAAAGTAAAATCTGACAGAGAACTTGAGAGTTTCTCCAAGGAGACAATGAAAATAATTTTAGGATTCCTTCATCTTAATCTTGCCTCTGCTATGAACTCACCGGGTGGCCTCAGGCAAAGGACCATCTCTTGGTCTCAGAAGAGTCTTTCACATCTAAAATATGGGGATAATAACCTTGATCTATGAAGCAGTACATTTAAGCACAGTATTAATCCACATTATGGCCACATTCTTATGTAATGTGAACCTGCAGTTGAACAGGCCAGAGGCTGGAACTCCATTCCGTCTGAATGTGTGCAACCGCGGTTTCACTGCAGAAGTGACTTGAGGTTAGCCTCGTTAAACTCCCATTTGAACCTTGGGTTTGAAGAGAGTTTCACCGCCGCCACCTGAGGTTATTCGGCAGCAGCATTATGTCTGAATATGGACACTGCCATAACCACGGTTTCATTCACCGTCTGGAACTGTAATCATAGAGATGGCAGCACAGACCCGCCCAGGATTGTGCCCGCTCCATGCCTACGGCGCTTCTCACTGGTCACTTCTCCAAGCACTCACTCCACTCCCTGTCTCCGAACCAACAAAGCAGCTGCCCAGCAACAGGGATGCCACCACGTTCTATCCCAAGCTTGGCAGCCTGTCAAATGGCAAAGTCACACAGGGACGTGCCCTCTTCCCACTCTGTCCCATGCTCCCCCTTCCTGGCAATCGGGAGAGAAAGGCGACGGGATGGCAAGACAGGCATTCTGTGCATTGCTCTGTGAAAATGAAAAGAAAAATATCTATGCTCATAAGCACATACACTCAAGATGGCAACATAAGCAGGGCAAGCACATTTGAGTGCTGGGGCGGTAACATATGGCAGAATGAGGATACCTGGGGTCAGGTTTAAAGGCAGCCCCAGCCAGGAATTATTGAATGGCTAAAGTCTATTTTTTTGTACAGTGACGTTGGGGAAGGGGGGCCCAGACCCTTCCACCTGCGGGTACGTGTGCGGTCCCTAGGCTTACTCATGAAAAGAGCTGGGCAGCATGATCAGTATTGCCCCAATGAAGGGATTGATTCCTCATATGTTATGAGGATGGCTGCAGTTCCTGAGTGGACCACTCACTCATGACAGTATCCAACGGGATACTCCTTCACACCTCATGAGAAGATCTGTTAATAATCTGTGATGACATCCCCTTCTCCCATGGACTGCTCTCTTGTGAGAGTGTCAGGCCATTGGTGCCAGATGGCAGATGCCACTCAGCTAGATTGCTCTATATAGGCAAGCCACGGGAATGGGTATCCCGCCAACAGCTCTCTCTGTCTTGATGACTGCCATGAAGAAGCTGTCAAAGCATGCCCTCTGCCAGCCCATCCACCCATTTGAACGTGTCCATCTTTGGTTTTGCCCGGAACAGCAACCCGACTCTCCTGGGGTTGCTGGAAATCAAGGCTCCCCTCTTGCATGATTCCCCAGGGTGGCAGATCTGCACATGGCATAATGCCAGTCTGAACCTGGGAAATGTGAGTGAGAATCAAGATCTGTCTCCGACCCCAGTGTTTCCCAAGTTTGCCCACCCAGCCATGTCTGGACACATGGAGTGTCAAAATCTCCTTTGGGTGTGTGAAAGGCTTCCCTGGAGAGGAGGAGGTCACTGTGCAAAATTTCTATCTTTAACCAGAGAGTGGGGGGCTCCACACAAGTGGGGCCCCATTTGTTGGGTTAGCTCAGGCATCCCCAAACTGCGGCCCTCCAGATGTTGCTGAACTACAACTTCCAGCATACCCAGCCACAAAAATTGTGTCTAGGGATGCTGGGAGTTGTAGTTCAGCAACATCTGGAGGGCCGCAGTTTGGGGATGCCTGGGTTAGCTCAACTCATGAGTGTGCAGTCCAATGGAAGACCAAACGTTTTTGAGAGCCCAAGGTCATCCCCCAGTAGACTGGCCCTCTCATGAGAGTGCTAGTCTGCTGGTGTCAAGCTGGGGGCAGAAGTGTGGTTTGGTCTGCATGGACTGCTTTGCCAGGGTGAGCCCTCGCAAGAGCATCCTTGGCCACAAGAGGCCAGACCCCAGGATCCTTTGTCCTATGGCATATACATATCCCCTCCTAGGAAGTCATCCTTTTCACTTCTCTTTCTTGAGTAATGGGGAAATAATGCCCCTCAAGATCCCGCCCACCACCAGAAATTGTGCTTGAGCGAGACAGTTTTGTTTTGGGGCTCTTATGAAGGCAGCGGTGCAATCGCTGTCAGAAGAAGGGCTGGAATGGCAAGCCTTGCTGTCCCTGCCGAAGGCAGGTGGACCATTCTGAAAAGGCATGATTGTGCTTGGTATGCTCCCTTGAAGATTGTGGGCAATGGCTGCTGCCCTGGAGACCTTCTGATGCCTTGCCCACAGTCTGGCAACATGAGTGCTATGGAGCTTGCTGGGATGTGGCCTCGGTAGACCAGGAAGAGGGAGGAGCTCCCCTGCCCTGAAAATGGAAGTTACTGGACTGAAGTTGGACTGACGTCTGCAATGTGATGCACGTTTTGAAAAATTAACAGCGAGTCCTACAACCTTCGGTTTCGTATTACATGTGAATGCGGCCAATATGTTGTGTTCCCTATTGCAACTTCATCTGAAGGGGCAATATATCTTCCTCTGTGGCTATGCTAAATGACAGAAGTGCACACAGTTTTGCCAGTTGCTTTTGAATCTACAGTAGATTCATCCCACCCCCGCCACAAGCAATATGGACTGAATTAGTTTAGTCATCTGTGTGGTTTACCATGAGCACAGCGAACTGGTGAGGCTGTGCTGGTGAGGATATTTTTCACTCTCAGCATAGCAGAAGCTCTTGTGGTAAACCATTAGGACAACAAGTTCTGCAAAGGCAAATTCAACCTGGGTGGGCTAGAAAAGTCAATCCAGGCTGCACATCAGTTGCAAAATAATTGTCTGTCAGTACTTAATGTCTTCCCAAAATCTATCCCCGCTTAATATAACTGAGAGATGGTGTAGATGCAGTGGCTAAAGGAGTGAGCTATGAATCAGGAATTCCCTGGCCTGAATCTTGCCTCTGCCATGAGTTCACTTAAGCAAGCTGTTCCCTCTCAGCCCCACCTACAATATGGTGCTAATAATACTCACTCTACAAGGTCGTTATAAGGATTACAGCAAGATGATTCATATGAAGCTCCTGGAATACTTGCAAGTGCTTTGCAAACATTAAATACCCATTCTTTTCCTCAACATGCAGCCAACGTTCTGGCTGCATATTGTGACCTAGCAAACTGTGGGTGCTAAAGCACTGGTGGCAAAGCACAGGGTTTGCAACTATTCTCTCATTCATTTCAGTTTTATCGTTGGGTGTATCAACACTGCAAAATCAAACCGATTTTGCTCCTTCTTTCTCACCTGAGCACCCTGGGAACTGTCAGAAGGAAAGGGCTGGAGAATTCATACTCTCCAAGATTTCATAGATGAAATGAAGGAATTGCTGTGGACTTGTAAGTCCCTTCTTCTCATCCTGGGTAAATCATTGCCAAGAGTCCCTCCCCACTTCAGCTATTGTATGTAGCAGAAAGGTTGTATCCATCTATCATATGTTGTATTCACTTACTGATCTAAAAGCCTAGAGAATATTTACTTTTTGATTTACAATATACCAGAAAAACAGAATGCAGTGCAATGCAAGCTATCCAGAGATCAAAAGGCATCTCATCAGCTGCAGGGTGTGAACTGGCAAACTATACCACAACATGTTGCCTTAGTGTTCACGCATGCACATTCCCCTGTTCTCCCTTGCATCTGGTCATCCTGACCTATGGAGATCCAACCCACTACAGTGTAAACTAGTTAGAAAGAGCAATGTACAGAACCTTCTTCCACCTTCCCCAGGGATTTCTCTTGTCCTATAGAAACACATTAGCTTCTCTTGAAAATTCTCTGATGTCTGTCTATGGGAAGACATCTGACATTTGCTTTGAATGTCACAACTGCAATTTTTAAAAGCAGCTTTAAATCTGCCTCACTCCTAGGTCTTCCAGTCAAGGAAGTGTAGGAACTGTAGAGCTATGAGAACATAGGCGACCTCTAAAAGAAAATTGTCAGCACTGCCCCCCACCCCAATTTTAACTCCCTGGTTTATTTTGGATAAGCCATGACAATCAAACTGGTACCAAATCAGTATAAATTTGCAGTGTAGCTGTGCCTTAAATTCCACCACTGTTAGTTTCCTTCTCTTTTCCTCAAAGGAACAATATACAGTAGCAAGGATGATAGTCCATTTAGGCATCAGCAAGTCTGGGCATTCTTGGCTCTAGAGATAACATTAATCAGATGCCTTCAGACCATAATCTGGACAAGGGCCCTACATCAGAAAATGATTTTTTTATTTATATATTATTTATCAAATTTGTATGCTACCCCAAATGTCTGTCTCTGGGCAGCTTACAGCAACATAAAAACAATCCAAAACACAAAAGTAAAACCCTTCAAACAATTTAGAACCACAATTAAATTAAAAAGCTCAGGTGAAAAGGTAAGTCCTTAACGACTTTCTAAAAGTTGTCAGAGATGGGGAGGCTCTCATCTCAACAGGGAGTGCATTCCAGAGTGCCAGGGCAGCAACAGAGAAGACACAATGTGAAAGCACAATACATGTATGGAGATGCCTTCCCCACTCTTTCCTAAAAGCTTAGGACAGATTATAAAATACATGTAGGGTAACATTATCCAGCAATCATGTGAGTTATGTTTGGCTTTAAGATACCAATCTGTCTAGGGCCAGCCCAATGAATCATGGCTGAATAAAGACTAGGTCAGCCAGCTGGCTATTCTCTTTTGAATCTGGCACAGGTAGGTTTTTTTTGTCAATCGTCAACATTTTTGTTAGGAAAGTTGAAATTTTAAAGAGAGATGCAGGATGTGTAATTGTTAGTGGACATGTACAGATGCCTACAGGGCACATACTGACTTAGAAACTTCAGATGTGTGGATGTACGTCCTCCCCCATTCTTAGGTTACTACATGTCTTGCACGTGCAGTGTAGGGCATGTGTGCCACAAGCCACCATGGCTTGCTTAGTCTTTATACTGTAAGTGGTGCACTAAGGTGATTAGTGGCCTTTTAAGCATACAATCCATGCTGTGTCACAGGGATACATGTACAGGCGCGTAACAATGATAGGGCAAGGGGAGACAGTTGTCTGGGGGCCCCACTGCCTGGAGGGGCACCCCAGGGGCACCTCACGTGACTCCCCATTGCCCCCTGCCCAGCCCCATAGCCTCTCAGCCACTTGCCCTCTTCGCCATCTCTCCTGCTTGTTCTGCTGGCCCGAAATCGAAGCAGCAGACAAGCTGCAAAGAGCTCCTTTTCTCCCACCTCTCAGCTGATCGGCGGGTGGGCGGGGCTTCCACGGAGGCCTCCGTGTAGGCCGCAGTGAAGCCTGAACTCGAGTAGGGCCCAAGCCAGCCAGGAAGGAGGAGGCAGCCAGAGTGTTCTCTGCAGCAGAAGACCCCTTGCTGCCCTGCTTAACCCAGACCAGCATTTGCCAGGTAGAGTGTGAACTCCTTTTTGTGGTTACCTTTCCTGCCCCCCCCCATATATAGGGATCTGCTTGCCATAGGGCTTGGATATGGGGGGGGGAGGGACCGAGAAGTCTCTGAATATTTATTTTGAAACAGCTTGGAAAATTTGCTGACTTAAAAAAAACTATTTAAAAAGTCCTATAAGTGGCTTGTTTCATGGCAGAAAATTGCAAAAACTTCTGGAACAGTATTTTATTAATTTTATTTATTCATTCATTCATTTATAAATGCACTTATGTTCAAGTTGTTTTGCAACCCAGAAGGTCTGAGTGAGAACTGTGCAGCATGTGTGGTGCTTTTATTTTATTTTTCTTGTGTGTGAACTGCTCTCCAATAACTTGCAGGGACTTCAGGGTCAATCTGGCCGACATGTGAATGCAGCACCTCCATTCCAGAGGAGATGTGTCTTAAAGGGCTTTAAAAGCCTCCTGTGAGAAACCTCCTGCAATCAAACTTGACTGAATTTGTTCAGAATTCTGAGAAAACAAACATAGGTTCACCCTGCATGGTTGAAAGTCTCCTTTGCTAATCTACAGCGAGGGGCCCATTTTAATAATTCATCTTTCTAGTGTGTTCTAGGCATTAAAAGTAATACAAATGTATAGTACTCAATGTATATCACTATATATTGTGACGTGTGTGTGTGTATTCAGTGAAATGTATTTGCAGGCAGCATACTTATTTTGGAATATCAGACTTAAATCCTTGGGGACCTGGGGTGTGCGGAGGCCCTGGACTTTTGGGGGGGGGGCCATTTTAAAATCTTGTCTCTGGGCCCACTCCAAACTTGCTACGCCCCTGTACATGTAAAATACTGAAGAAACCAGTGAGTCCAAATGTCTATGTGATGACTTCCTGACAATCTATCCCTAACCAGATCATCCCCTGACATATACAGACTTTACTCTCTCTCCAAAATGACAGAAGTTTTGCTGGCAACCATTGTGAAGGTTTGAACCTGAATCTTATACGTCTAGATCAGAGATTCTCAACGTGTGGGTCCCCAGATGTAATTGGACTTCAACTCCCATAATTCCCAACCAAAGGCCACTGGGGCTGGGGATTATGGGAGTTGAAGTCCAATAACATCTGGGGACCCACACGTTGAGAAACCCTGGTCTAGATTATCCACTGCTGTGTATTAACTGTAGAGCTGGGGAACTCTCAGGGACGTATACTGAGGACAGCAGAGGGAAGGTGGGAATGGCAAAAACTGTTACATACCTGAAATATTCTAATGTGATGGCAGCATTAGTTTGGATCCCCAATGTTGACAAATACCCATTTTTGACATTTGATAGGATTATTGTTTGCATACTTGCCAGTATCCAACAAAGCAGTGCATAATCTGTACAAAGCAGTGCATAATCCAGATGTGTAAGATTCGGGTATATGTCAATATCTCTCTCCAGATGCTTATCATCTATCAGTCTGCTTATTATTTATTACACAGAGACCTTGAAGATTATGTAGATCAGGAATAAAGAGTATTGTTGTTAAAATAATCACAAGGATTCATAGGGCAAATGCCTCTAAAGAAGGCCTTGTTAAGGCTGAAATGTTTGGGGCATGATAAGAAAAGTATCAAAAGAACTATCTCCTTGCATGATTCATAGTTGAATCTTGGTCCTACAAGAAAAGTCTACTGGATTACCCATTTGCGTATCTGAACATTTGGGACTTCAGAAGAACTCTTGTGGGAGATTGGATTACAAGTGTGGTGCTCCTTTTCCATTGCTATTTGAAGAACCAAGTCAAGAAGGACATTTTGGATTTATACCATATAGGAATCACTTCCAGTTTTGATTGATATGTTTACTAATTATGATTTTTTAATTGTTTTCTGTGTACACTGTTTTATATTGCTATTTTAGCTAAGTTATTCTATTAAATTTTGTCAATATATTGTCTACAGGTCTTATAATATATAGAGGTTCATGTACATCTTCCAGGGATTGGTGTTTTTCTGCTGGATGATCACATTGTTTTGGTTTCTTTTTGAAATATTAGACCTAAAGTAGCATACATGGGGTTCCTAGGTGGTCTCATATCCAGGCATGGGCCAGTCCTAGACTTGCTTAGCTTCAGCAAGGTGGGTGCCTCACATATTTTCAGAACAAACTCTGAGAGCCATAAATTGAGCATGTCTGAAATGCATCTGCACTGGACAAAATGGTGGTCCGGCTTGTAAAATATAATAATTACTTGACTGGCATAAATGCAAGGGCTTCCTGCAGTGCAATGGAGTAGCCAGTGGGCTGTGACTAGCAGCTAATTGAAACTCGAAAATACTGAGCATGTGTGGGAACAGCTAGAGAGAAGCAGCATTATCAGGAAACTGGGGAAATCAAAGCAGGGCAGACATGCCTTTACCACTTAACTGGGCCTGAAAATGGCAGAAAAATTGTATTCTTAAAAGCTTTGTCATAGATTTAAAACACAGAAGTAACCTTCAATGCAACAACAGATAAGACAGGTTGTTTCTCTCAAACATCATTTTCAGTGTGATGAAAATTTCATGATTCCCCAAGCTGGGGGAATGCTTCAAACTCTTCCATTCAAATTGAGAATGCTCATCAGTTCTTTGGGGGGGGGGGGTGAAATGTGAAAGAAATATGCATCCCAACAATTAGGGGTGTGCATTTTGGAATTTTATTGTTTCGATTTGTATCCGAATCGAAACACCCCCATTTTGTTTTGTACCCAAATTTTCTGAATCCGAATCAGCCCTGTTTTGTTTTGTAGCCAAATTTTCCGAATCCGAATCGATTAGGATTTTTAAAAAGGGTCCCAGGGCAAAAAGAGTGGGTGGTGGTAGTGTCCAATGGGTGGAAGCTACCACCCACATTTCAAAGGAATTAGGCAAAGGGCTGATTTTTTGTGAATTTTTTAAGTTTACACATCTTTAAGAATTTTCTCATAGGGAATAATGGGGATTCCAGCAAATGTATCGCTTCAAATCAAGGGGAAAGGGATGACCCAGAGCGGAGTGTGGTGGGTGGTAGTGACCAATGGGGGCAAGGAAACTTCCAGAATTATCTCAAAAGATTTAGGAACACAGGAAACTGCCATATACTGAGTCAGACCATTGGTCTATCTAGCTCAGTATTGTCTTCACAGACTGGCAGCGGGTTCTCCAAGGTTGCAGGCAGGAATCTCTCTCAGCCCTATCTTGGAGAAGCCAGGGAGGGAACTTGAAACCTTCTGCTCTTCCCAGAGCAGCTTCATCCCCGAGGGGAATATCTTGCAGTGCTCACACATCAAGTCTCCCATTCATATGCAACCAGGGCAGATCCTGCTTAGCTATGGAGACAAGTCATGCTCAACCACAAGACCAGTTCTCTTCTCCATTGGGCAAAGGGCTGATCTTTTGTGAATTGTTGAAGTTTACGTGTCTTTTAAGATTTCTCCCATAGGGAATAATGGAGGTTTCAGCAGCCCCATAATTCCACTTGGGGGGCACTGGAGTTTCCCAGAGCGAGGGGTTGTGTAGTGCACATAGGGTGCCAACCACCCCCATACCCACAAGCCCTTGGGGTACTGGGTTTTGTGTTTCTGAGGTGTTCATTGTAGATTCTCTGGTAGCATATGAGATTTTCAGTGAAAAACAAGAATCCACTCTCATATGCTACCAGAGAATCTACACTCAGAACACCACAGAAACAACAGAACCCAGCACCCCATGGGTTAGCAACCCTTCCCCTGGCCAATGTGGTGTCAGTAAAGAGTGGCAAGAAGCAAAAGAGCCAATGGGGAATAAGGAGGGAATTGTCAGCCGGTCAGCCCATGATTTAGGTCACTGATCAGAAGGCTGGAAGGGTGGGAAATTCAAAGAGCTGTCAAACACAAAATGGAGACTGACTCAGAGATCACCACAAAATGGAGGTCCGAAACAACAAAACGTTTTGTAGCCGAAACAGGGACGTTTTGTTTTGTATACAAAACTTTTGGCTCTGGAAAATGGGTGTTGTGTTTTGTCTACAAAACACCCGAAACAGGCTGTTTTGGGTACAAAATGTTTTGTATTCAAAACATTTCACACATCCCTACCAACAATAGCCTCTACTCGAAGTAAGGCCTATTCTTCTCAATGGGGCCAATTTCCAAGAAAAGTAACTTAGGCTGCAGAACGTACTGGACATTTTGGAAATCAATAGAAAAACTGTCATTGAAATGTCAGCAGACACAATGAGTAGGATCAGAGTATAACCAAAGGTCTTGACCACTTGCCAAGGTCTAACTGGGGTCTAACATTTTCCATGTCAGAGCTTGGATTATAACATATGACTTAATCGAATGGATACATAGTATGTTTGTGAAAAAATTCAGTGCTGAAGGGTCAAAACGAATCATGTGCACATCCTGACACACTGTTGGGATGTCTTTTAATTGCATGAGAGGGCACTAATCTGAATCACCCTCTACACATACCCCAAAATTTTGTTTACAATTTTGAACATGGAGCATGTTCAGAGGGACAATTTAGATCAACCTTAATTTAGATGAAATTAATGGATGCCCCAACTGCACATCCAGACATCCTCTGGTGATGCCAGGGCATGCACACACTCAGCATGACCCTGTCCTGCTTGGGTGTTGTGGCTGCATTTATTTTTTTAAACGGCCCAGGACTGACATCCAGACAATTAGTGTGCCATCTCATGAGGGGGAGAGGGGTGATTTTCAACACTCATGCTTCCCCATTTCTCTATAGAAATATGTCTCCGAGAACTGCATGTCCTTCAGGAACATATTTTCAGGAGGCACAGTAGGATTCAAGGAAAAGGGGGAAATGTTGAAAATAGCCCCTTCCCCCTTCACTCAGTAGTGCACCAATAATCTGGATATGTTACTTTGGATGACAGCCAATGTCATTTTAGGTTATTTTTTGTCAGCTGCCTTGGATTCAGTAAGTAAGATGGGATACAGTAGGAAGAAAGAAAAGAGCTTCCATATAATAAAACATTCCATATTTGGGGGGAAATGACATAAGGAAGTCAGAATGATTTCACAAAGCACTTTTTACAAAAATGGTAAAATATACATAATTTATTCTGTGTACAGGATTAGATTTTCTGCCCTCCTCTACTTTTTAGTACAGAACGTAATCAGCCCTAATTATATGTACTTTTGCATTCCATTTCTTAATTGAGGATTTGGTTTATATTGCAGTACAAATTATGGCAATGAATAAAATGGACACCAGCGTGTTTTTTTCCACTGGCAAATTATGTGGGCTTGGGTTTGTATGACTGTGCATTGTGTATACATTTTATCATTCTTTGTAGTGAAGAAGACCATATGTAGCAAGGTAAACATATAGGACAATGAAACAATTAAAGCCAACCACAGGAATTGCCTAATATGAAACACAAATGCAGCTTAAATTCAGAAATTCAGATGTTGTTATGATTCAGCTTGTCCCAAATAATAGCACACACATTAACAAGGAACATTAAACAAAAATAGTGTTCTGGGACATTTCCATTTGAAGCAGACTACAGAATATGTAAGCTCCCACAGGCACACACCAACAGATGAGATGACAGACCATAGCATGAATTAGAGATCTATTCCACGCATTTGGAAAAGAGCATAAAGTGAATTAGGAGTACCACTTGCATTATAAGTCCATCACACTTACATTCACATCAGGATGAGGTTACCATAGGCAACAGACATATTTCAGAGCCTGCCCCTATGTATGGGGAAAGTTGCAACCTTCTTTTGATAACATATATGGGGTCTTACATACCACACAATGCAACACAGGTTGTTGAAGCTCTGCCTGCATTGGTGTGCACGTGTAAAGACTCAAAACACAGCTGCTGATGCTGATGACATTATTGTGCATCAGAGCAGCTCCACTCCAGCACATAGTTGCACAAACACAACTGTGCAATGGGGTGCCCATTTTTTAAAAAATAATAACTTGGGTAACAGTAGTCTGGATTCTGTTCATAATGTATGTGATTTGTGTAATATATTCTGTTGTCGGTAACCTTGCAGAATCCATTACTCATTTTGATAACATCAGTAAGCTAATGTTCATGGCTAAAGGTTCTCTGCTGCCTAACTCAGAAAACCCCTGCAGATTCTCTCCTAATGACAGCAAGATTCTCTCCCCCTGCCCTTTTCCTTTCCATCAATAGAAGCCAAAGTTCTGAGGAGCATAATGCTTTCATAATGCACCTGAAATGGATGGTGTACCACAACAATCCCTGGCAAGGTCCCCAGAAGGACAGCAAATCTCATCTGCTTCCCTTCCAGTCAGGAAACCGTATATTCGGGTGCCATAGTAACCCAGGTGCAGCCCTATCTTGCACTTCATGCAAGTGAAACCAAGCAGAGCTTTGCTCTCCCTACCCTGCCCCCTCTAACAAGCATGCTAGAAAAAAGTGAGTAAATCCAAACATTCTCCTTACTAAAGACAACCATTCAAACTTAGTCTTAAAGCAACAGGAGGACAGGCTTTTAGTCTTTCCGAAACAATGATATAACTAAAAGAAAACACAGAAGAACAATATTTTTTTACTTTGGATAGATTTCTACAAGGAGAACAACTTCCAGCACAAACTGCGTTCCTTAAGGTTGCCAGGAAATTGCTCAGGCTGGCCTTTAACAGCAGCTTGTGGTTGGCTGGTCAGATTACAGCTTGTCGCCTGGGTCTGCCGCTTCCCCTCCCTGCCTCTCTTATTCAGGTAGGAGAATTGTGCTTTGGTTACATGGCTAAGCATTAAGCTCCCCAGCTCTGAGATGGCCTTGTTTCCTCACAGTCCACCTGCCCACTGGGGCAAGAAGAAGCAAAGGGCCAAAGTGGGAAATGACAGAGGAGGGTTCTAATAACTACTGTGCCAGGCTACATGCCTTAACTTGAATTGTTTAAAAGATCTTCTTCTTCTTTTTGAACTGTTTTCTCAACGAACCATTTTAGAAAAACAAACCCCAGCAGTTTGATGTGCAGGAACCAGCAAGTGAAGCTTATTACAGTATGGAGAAAATGCAAATCCTTTCCAGATGTTTTATGAAGGGGGGGGGACACTGTATGTGCCTGAGCTCCAGGTATTCATTATATGCCCTGCAGAATCAGAATCGCACAAAGAGAGCTCTCCACATGTATATTCAGGGGTTCTTATAATGAATGTGTGGAGGTTGGGTAAGTACCATCCCACATCCCTGCTTCACATCTTCATAAAAGGTCTAAAAATTATTGATGTCTGCATATCAAGATTCTACAGTGACTGATTGGGAAGCTGGCAATTCTACTGTTCTATTCTACAGTTCTATTCACACCTGTTATGTTTACTTCTGTATGCTTCTAAAGTAGAGTCCTGAAGAAGGACTCTCCTTTAGAGAATGAAAAACAGAAAGCCTATTAACACCACTGAAGTTGTCTAAGTGCAATGTTCAGAAGTCTGCAAACAGAATCCTGATTATCTCTTTTGTGGTGGACTCTATACATGATGAGAGGTGGAGCACTTTTAGTCCAGGGCTTTTCTACTGCCCAGTCTCTCTCCAAGGCTGGACGTAAACAGGCAGCCACGTTTGGCCAAACTGTTTCCCCATTTGTATTTGGCCTCTTTTGATAAAATCTTCACCGACTACCTTTTTTGCATTTTCTTGGCTTCATGAAAAACATTACAGGAAGCAAAATAGTAGACATGAAGAGAAAACAAAGAGTGGTCAATATGAAAATAATGAATATTCAAAAATAAACATCAACAATATAAGAATACTGGAGAAAGAATTTCACCTGGAAGTACAATTCAATAGCCTTTTGTGCACATATTTTGTTATGGAACTACTAGTTTAGATGGTACTTTGGCTCTTAAGGTCATCTGTAGGTTCATCTGACTATTGACCAATGAATGAAATCAAACCCCATATTGTGTCATAAAGTACAATGAAATTAATCTGATTTAAAGAAAGATTGATTTGAAAAGGTTTCTATGAAACTGAAATCATCTCAATAAGGTTTATTACTATAGTGCTGTGCTCAAGGAACTGAATAAGCATCAATATACATTTTAATTAAAGCATAAAGTGTTAAAATATTTTACTGGGCTCTTACTCAGCATATCCAGTGGGTCTTTTCCTCTCAGAAATGTCATTTTATTGATCTAGAACATTTGCTTTCCTGTGCATTGCACTGCAGCTCTTTTCTTTTACAAAAGAAACATTTTATATATTGGTCATAATCCTTCGTGATTATATTTGGCAAAGCTAAGCAAAGATTTTGCTATTAAACCGTATTGGTGATAAAATGTATATTTATCAAATTTCAAGTTGTATTCTCTACATTGCCAGATGTTTTTCCTCCTTTGCAAACTTTACTCATCTTTCTATGAACTACTAATTATCTGAAAACATTGGATTTTTCCAGGGAATTCCAATAGGTTTTTCCAGTGGGATGGCAGCATTCCCCTGAACTCTATGAGCCCCACCATCTACATCCAACAGAATCTGGCCTTCAACTCTTCCATCTGAGCATTGGAAGTATGCTGAAAGGGAACCTGCCATCCAAGCTCCTACCGGCTCTCCCCCTCCCTGCTGCTCAGCAATAGAGATCGCCCATTGCACTGGATCTTGAAGCCCCACATAGCTCCCACCTCAGCCGGCCATGCCCTCACTGCTGAAGAAAACCTTTTGCCTGTGCCTTCCCTTGTTTCCCTCCTGTGTCAAGGTCTGGCCAGCTACTAGGGAAGTTCACGAAGCAAGCGGAGCTGCTGAAATCAGATACGGCTTGGCTGAACGCTGTCGACAAGAATGTTGACGAACGTTGATTCTCAGCAATGAGTAGGAGGTTGGAGATGTGATTTATAGAGCAAGCCGAGAGCTCCCAGATGGTAGGAATTCAAGGCTTGTCAGCTCCTCAGCCCTCAGCTCCTCCTAACAGCCTCTAATTGCATTCTATGTCTTGTGAGCCTGCGCTGTTGTGGAGTCAGTGGTGTTTCATTGCTTAGCTCTTCTTCGCATTGGTCCCCCACGCCTTCCGCTGACTCAGGTTGCCGTGCCTGCTCTAAATCATCAGTTGGATCTACCACAGCCATTTCATGAACGCTGACAGCCGGGCTCTGCCCCTCAGACACTCCTGAATCTGCTGGTAAGTTGACAGCTTCCCCTTCCTCCTCGCTGTCAGAGCTCGAGGGCGTGACATCCTGCACCTGATAGAATGAGATGATGGAGGTCAGCCAATCCTTGGACAGACCTCTAAGCAGCCACCCCATGCCTCCTTGTGTATCAGGAGATCAGCTAATGAGGTTTGAATGCATTCAAACTGGCTGCCTGAGTGCAGAGGGCTGGGGGAGGAGTAAAGAAGAAGAGAGTGAAGAGAAGAAGGGGAGAGAGAAGGGGAGAGGATGAAAGAGGGAAGGGGGAAGAGGAACAAGAGAAGGAAAGGAGGGAAGAAGGAGGGGAAGGCGGAGAAGGAGGGGGAGGGGTAACTTTACATTAATCACTTTACGTTAATCACTAAAGAAAAAGAAAGGAGAGAGAGTGACATCCTGGGGTGAGGAGCAAGCCATCCAGAGGTCCTAAGCATAGAGTTGAGGAAGAGCCCAAGATGTCACCCAGGGAGTTCTGCAGATATGGCACCATCACTGCAAAGTTCCCCTCTCTTGTACTTGCCAGACATAGCTCATTCAGGTAGGGACAGGGCAAAAAGAAATGCTTCTTAGGCTGATCTAAGAACTTGCATGGGTTCATATGGGAACAGCTGGTCCTTAAATTAATGTGGCCCCAGACCTTTTAGGGCTTTAAGGCAAGCCAGCACTTGAATTTATCCCAGAAGCAAAAGGGCAGCCAGTGTCATTGGCATAATATAGGCCATTGGTTGTGGTGTCAAGTCGGTGCTGATTCCTGGTGATCACAGAGCCATGTGGTTTTCTTGGTAGAATACAGGAGTGGTTTACCATTGCCTTCTCCCATGCAGTATGAGATGATGCCTTTCAGCACCTTCCTATATCACTGCTGCCCGATATAGAAGTTTCCCATATTCTGGGAAACACACCAGCAGGGATTTGAACCAACAGCCTCCTGCTCTCTAGCCTGCTGCTGCACCATTAGGTGGTTGTCACATGGGCCATTAGTCTGACCCCAACCAGCATTTTGGCAGTTGCATTCTGCACTAACTGCAGCTTCCAATCCATCTTCAAAGAAACAGAAACTTTGTTCATCTTCAAAGAACTGGAAAGAGAAGAAACCAAAGGAAAAGGTGCAGAAGGGTAAAATAAGAAACTCAAAGAATTTCAAGTTAAGTGAGAAGTTATTCAAGATGAAACAGAAGCAATACAGGCAGAATTATTAGCAGTTGAAGACAGGGTAAGATCGGCAACCAAAAATATAACTGCAAAGTAAGCATCAGCATAGAAGTGATAATTAATAGCACAGCAATGTATAAGGTTCAAGTGCCAACAGAAAAACAGAGAGACGGGATCCCAATGCAGAAGAAAGTAGCATCTAAGAAAGGCAAGAATAAGGCATAGTAGTGAAAGAAAAATACGACGAGGAAACAGAAGCTGAAACATGATGCAAAAAAAGAGAGAAGCTGGAATCAGAGCAACCAGTGAAAGATGTTAAAAGAGAACTATAAGGAAAAGAAGATCAGACACGAACATTTTTGTAGGGAAGATAATTGGAAAAGATCTTGAGGAATCAAAGGAGCAAGAAAGGAAAGCATCGGAGAATGAAGCAGGAAATAAGACAATAAGCATCCAGACAACTAGAAGTGGGTGCATATGTAGAGATCAGATTAGAAATATATCCCCTCTTAGCAAAATTTAAGGCAGAAGACATGTGTAGTCTCCTTTGATAACATAAAGCTGAAGTGTATATAACCCATCGTAATGCAGTTTCCTTCCCATTTTGGCCCCAGTGCAGGGGTGTGTGTGTGTGTGTGTGTGTGTGTGTGTGTGTGTGTGTGAGAGAGAGAGAGAGAGAGAGAGAGAGAGAGAGAGAGAGAGAGAGAGAGAGAGAGAGAGAGAGAGGATATGAACCCAGAACTTCTTGATTCATAGCTCCGTCTTTTTCGCCACTATGCCACAGCACAGAGGCAGTGCTAAGTATTGGGGGAGCCCTCAGGCAAAAGCCCTGTGCTGCATTCCCCGATGACTATCTCCTTCCTCCAATGATATCTGGTTATCTTAGCCAGCAGCAAGAAAGCTAAAGCCAGCAGCAAGAAAGCTAATCAGCCAGTTGATGCATTTGTCCTTCAGCTTGACTGCTTTGTTTCTTCAGGGGACTGGGAAACCTGGGGAACACTAGCTGAAGGAAGAAGACATCTGCTGTACCGACCATTGCTTAGTAAGCTTGTAGGGGAAAGCGTCCAATGAGAAGGCTTATAGTGGGCAGCAGAAGACATTGCCCTCCTTTTCTTCAAGGGCTGTTCCTCTGATAGACATGGGCCTTCAGATGGGCATCGGCCCTCGGGCCTGTGCAAGACCAGGATGACTCCTGACACTAGCCCTGCTATACCTGCTTTCAAATATATTCAGCCAGTCCCAACCTGCACCACTAAACCTGCACTGAAAGCTATAAAAGGGAAGACGATTCCCTTCAGAAAATGGAAGTCCTGCCCAAATGAAGAGAACAGGAAGGAACGTAAAGAGGAGATTCTCACGATTGGGCAAAAGCGGGCTAAGGGAGCCTAGCCCGCTTTTGCCTGATCATCTGCTGCCAAAGGAGTCATGTGGCTCCTGGCACCAAACCCTCCTAATTCCCCCTCCCCTTAGATGAGGTTAGAGAAGCGAGCGCTCCACTAACCCCGTCTATTTGACTGTGTATTGCCATGGCGCGGCTCCGTGCTGCGGCAACACATGAGGAGACCCCCGCCGGGAGGATGAAACAAGCCTCCCAGCCCTGGGGGTCTCTCCAGGATGCCTTGCGTGCTTGCGCAGGGCATCCTGGAACTTCTGGGAGCCGTGTGCCCCCCGATCCCCACAGCCTCCGCCAGCTAAGTGACAGAGCCGGCAGTCATGTGGGTGGCTGGATCGGGCTGTCTGGGGATCATCTGTGGGGAGAGCGGGCTAGCATGATGTAGTGGTTAGAGTGCTTTGACCGGGGAGACCCAAGTTCAAAGCCCCATTCAGCCATGAAACTAGCTGGGTGACTCTGGGCCAGTCACTTCTCTCTCAGCCTAACCTACTTCACAGGGTTGTTGTGAGGAGAAACCTAAGTATGTAGTACACTGCTCTGGGCTCCTTGGAGGAACAGCAGAATATAAATGTTAAATAAATAAATAAGATAAGATATTTATACTGCTTTTCAACAAAAGTTCCCCAAGTGGTTTACACACACGCCACACACACACACACACACCACACACACACTCTCTCTCGGCGCCTTAAGCCAGCCTTGCTCACATTGGCTCTTTGAGCAGGTGCGCAGGTGGTGGAAGGCCACAGCGCCCCAAGCAGCTCGTCCACATCCTCAAGAGTCACAGACTGAAACAGACCCATAGCCAGATGGTGGCATGGAGTTCACCCGCCTCCCCCAAAATTCTTCTTCCTCCCCAGCAGCCACCAGGAGCTCAGTTGAAGAGGGAGAATAGCTCACCTCACAGCCTGCTGCGCTGGCACTCCAGCCACTCCTTCTCCTCCCATTCCCGCTGAGTGAGCAAGAAGCTGTGCTTCCATCTTCTCCCACCTGCGCACCTGCTCAAAGAGCCATGTGAGCAAGGCTGGCTTAAGGCGCCGAGAGAGACGGCAGGAGTGATTGGAAAGGACCGGCGCAATGGCCGCTGCTGAGAGAGAGACTCCGCAGCTGCAGCTCAGAGCAGCAGAACACGGAGGAGGAGAGAAAAACTAGTCTCTAGTCCTCCCCTTCTGCTGGGCATTTCGGACAAGTGGCTGGCTGTGCTGTTGACTTGATTGATATTAAGTCATTATGCGGGGGGGGGGTTTACAGGTGAGGCAGGTAGTAAGAGTAGGTGTGTGTCAGTGTGTGCCTATGTCTGTCTTCCCTCTCCCCCATGATGGCTCCTGGCAGCAGGCTGCTGCTAGCAAAGCAAAAAGAGACGCTAGGGGGATGGGATGTGTGACTCTTGTCTGGGGCTCTGCAAGAGAGAGAAAGACTGTATGTACAGAATGTACATAGGCATGGCTGATGCTCTGCAAAGGAGATAGGCTTTCTCTGTGGCTGCCCCAGGGCTTTGGAATCTGCTCCCTACTGAAATAAGAGCATCTCCTTCTCTGTTTGGTTTCAGGAAGAACCTCAAGACTCTCCTGTTTTCTCAGGCATTTAATTAGAATTAATGTTAATAATTTTAAAACTTGTTTTAATATCTATTCTATTGGTTTTATTATGTATTTTAATTTGAATCTTTTGAATATTTTACATTTTGTACACTGCCTAGAGATGTATATATCAGGCAGTATAGAAATATGATTTTAAAAATAAAATAAAATAAAATAAAATAAAATAAAATAAAATAACAATAGGCAGGCAGCCTGACCCCGCACACTCTTGTGATTCCACCCCCAGAATTTTAGGTTGGCTACAGGCCTCGACTGAAATGGATCCAATCTAACCATATAGGTGGAGTTGCTGAACCCCTCCACATTAGGCTTTGCAATAATTGTGGAATCTAGGTCAGTCTGAATACAAGTGATTTTTATCCACACACAAAATTCATTAAACATCACAACAGGTAACTGATAGTTCCAAATACTTTCAGAGAGCGAGGGGCATATACTAGCCTTCTCACAACCCTGGACAACTCCGCTTGGTGTAAGATTGTGGATGCAATACAGGCAGAAAACAATTGCTTCTTAGCTGCACGCATTGCCAGAGCATAGATCTTCAAATGTGTTAATGAGGCAAGGTGAGGCAATGGCCTCAGGTGGCACCCCTGTTCTGGGGTGGTGAATGCAGGCATCCTGACCTGCCCCCCACAGCCCACGTGTTGCCTCAACTGCCTGCCACTTCTGGCCACACTGCCACCCTTCCCCATCACCATGGGGATACATTTTAAATGTCAGATTCAGCAGTAAGGGGAGTAAGAAGGGAGCTCCTTCCTCCCTCACTGGCCAACCTGAAGTTTAAATCTCATCCCCATAGCAATGTGGAGGGGTGGCAGAGTGTGTGAAGGAGCCAGCGCTGCCCTGGCCATTTCATACCCTCCACTGGCCTTCTCCATCACCTTGGATGGGTTTTGTACCTCAAATTCAACAACTAGGCTAGAGAGAAGAGAGCTTCCTCCTCTGGTATCATTGCTGCTTTGGCAGCAGCAGCTACCTTGCTTGCTCACTGGCCTATCCATCACTGCCACCATCTCCCCAGCACTAAATGTCCCTGGTTTGATTGGCTCCCCCCCCCGCCAATAGGCACTGATGGGTCATAGGATGTGTAGTAGCAGTGACAGGCATCATTGCACCCTGGAAAGGAGGATGCAGGAAGGTTGAAAGAGGGGGATTTCATATTAAACCTATTTTTTTTAATCTCCACTTCATTCATTCATTCATTCATTCATATGGCACCTAATCAACTGTCTCTGGATGGTTTACAACCAATAAAAAACAATTAGATTAAGCAAACCAATTAAAAGACACCAACTAAATACATAAATTAAAAGCATAATTAAAGCCAAATAGATTAAAAACAACCATCAAATGCAGGGTTTTAAAAAGTGCATCCTTAAGAGTCAAAAGAGAGGGCAAGTTAAAAGAGAGGGCAAACTTTATATCTTGGCTGGGAGTGTGTTCCAAAACTCAGGGACAGCTACAGAGAAAATCCGACCCCTTAGTTGCTGCCAGACAAGTCAGTGGACCTCTTCGGATGACCTTAACAAGCAGTGGGGAGTTTATGTAGAACACTAACTTAAAACAATAATTCTTTTGTTGACGCTGAGACAAAGAGATAGACAGAAGATGCCCTTCTGCTGCCTTTCCCATGGTCTTTTATTTGTAAAGTTTTTTTAAAATGGGGCATGCTTAAGCCATGCACTTTCAAAATATATGTATCTATAGAACTTACTGAAATTGTTCTAAAAAGTATGAGAAGATCTGTTCCCCCTCCCTCCTTTCTTCATATGAATGTGTTGGGACAGGTTCTCCTTACCAGGACATTCAGAGACAGAGTTATTTAATAAAATCTATATTTCTCCCAAGCAACTCTGTTTCTGGTCTAAGTATGTGTGGAGGGTGTAAGAAATCCATTACTTGATCCAGGCCAGTTTTTGAGGAATGCTTTATGTCAGTTACAATCTAACCAAGTGAGCCTGAAGCCCTCCAGTGGTTGTTGCTGATGTTACGGAGGTGTGTGTAAGAATGTGAGCCCTTTAACCCCTTTATCATACCTTTTGCTATATAAACTGCTGTCAGAATGTTTTTGTTGAAACCAATAAAAAACAACAACATGTACAACGTGTTAGAGAGGGTATGTTGGCCCAGAACACCTACACACTGGCACTTACACAAGGCATGTTGAGGCTATGCATGAACTAGTACTTAGATCCTCTTTACATGCATATTTCCTTGCATGGGTGCCATTGGTGGAAAGGAGGCTCTAGTGCCTGTCCAAGTACGTGTAATAGCTTTGCCCAGGTATCTTGATGCTCTCTTTACATACCTCACAAATGATCCACCTCCTAAGCATGCAGACTTCACTTGCATGCTATGTCAACAAAGATCCCTATGGGTTGAAGTCTTTACAGGAACCTGATCCAGAGTGTCAACAATTTGACAGACAGAGCAGCCATGTGGGGGAAAGAGGCATTGGTTACTACCTGGGGGAAAGGGACCTTTAAAAGTAATGGCTCTCTTACATTTAGTAGAGTGGGAGCAACTGGCCCTGTTCAGCATGGCAAATGTCCCTCCAGTGACCATCGGAGTCCTGTGCGTGTGTGTGTGTACGCGCGTGTGTTTTCAGGTTGTAAAGCCCTTTGGGACAGGGAACCATTTTCTCATCCTTTTTCTATTTATTTTTGCTTTGCAAATTGTTTTGTGCACTTTTTGTTAAAATGTAATAACAACAACAACAATCACAATAATCACAACAACAACAACAACAACAATAATAATAATAATAATAATATAATATATGAGAAAAACTGAGATCAGTGGGGATTAAGCATGTAATAAGGACCTTTAGTCTCAGTTAGGACAAACATCCACTGCATTGTGCTAAGGGTAATACAAGAGCCTTGATAGCCTATGCATGTCCTTCTTCCAAACCAAATGACCTGGGGATTTTTTAATTTTATTTTTTTTTGTAAATCAACTTTCTATTATGACAGACTCCTTACCACCTGAGCACAACAATCATTGTTAGATTTGAGAGGTTGTGAGTTTTCCCCTGGTTTTTTAAAGAAACCTTCTCAAGCCTGACAAATGTTAATGCACAACCTATCGCATCTGCATGACCTGGCACCCACCCAAGCTATGCACCTGCACTATTACCGCCAAGCTTTCCCAGAGCCTTTTTCTTCCCTAACAGCTTGCTCTTTTTTGAGGGTGGCTGGCTGCAAGGTTGCTGGGTTGGTGCTTTTTGAGATTTTGTTTTGTTTTGTTCTCCACTTTCCCTTTTTTGCTTCCAATTTCTTTATTTATTTCACGTCAAACACTTTAAGGCAGGCATAATTTTATTTCCCCCAACTGTTGTTTTGGCGAGCTTATTGGAGCTAATCATATATGTCCCTCGAGAGGTGCTGTGAGACTGGCCCACACTGAAGCAAAGATAGTTGCCGCGAAGAGAGTGCTGAAGAACGGCAGCCACCTGCTTTGCCTGAAGGGCAATGTAAGATTCTGCTCAAGAAAAGCAGAATGAACAGCTGCTTTCTGCTCAGGCCATTCTGACAGTTCCCATTGTACCAATAAAACATAACGCTATCAATTGCTAAATAAGATCAGGCAGAATGGCACCATTTTCATCTCTCTTCCCACCCCCAACTCTCTACTGTGAATGGTTCTGCATCAAGACACAGTCAGGTGTGTTTACATACAATTCATTTGCATTAATATACACGGCCTACCAAGGCAAACAAAGAAAATGAACGCCAGCTTCTGCTGCTACTCTTCCAAAGAAGACAATGCTCATTTCAAGACCAAACGCAAAGTGGCAGAATGGAAACGACAATTATTTGCTAGAACAAATAGACAGAGCTCCACCTAGATTTGGTCTGCTCTGATCATCTCTCTGTAGGAAAGCCAGTTCCCAAAGAGTACTTTATATTGCAAGAGCAAGGCGAAGAATCAGATCCAGGGAAGGAGTGATGCAGGTGGAGACGGGCTGTATATATCCCCGATTCTACTTGTTAGCCACGCTGGCATCCTCTTGAACTTGGTGGTGCCTTTCCTCCTTCTTGATATACATTCCAACTGAGCTGCTAGCATTGTGCTGTTGAATAAGTTCCATGTGTTCCTGAAATAAGTTGAAATTTGAAGTGATTTGACCCTCCTGACTTTCCCTTTCAGCTTCCTTTTTACCAGTCCCCTCATTTTTTATAAGTTTCCTCTTCTGAAGTCCCACGCATCTGTGTTGGACTTCCTTGGCAATGCTCCACTTATATAGAAGCTGAACTGGATCACACTATGGTCACTGTTCCCCACTGGTTCCACACAGGGATATAGTGATGCCACTGGTGGCCCGTGTTTAGCTGATGCCACTGTTGTGGCCACCTAGCCACACCCTGCACCTGACATCAGATGCAAAGGAGGCATGGTCAAGTTTGAAAATGGGGCCATGCGATCCACTTGCAAGTAAATAAGAACCAGCGCCACATTTGCTGCAGCCGTGTGGTTCTGTTTTTGAAAAGCTTCAGCCAGCGCTGGGTTCCCAGCCTGGCCGGAAACCTGTTTCCCTGCCTTTACAAGCAGGGAAAGGCACTCCCTGCCACTGCTGCGAATGTGGTGCTGGCTCTAATTTACTTGTAAATGGACCGTGCGGCCTTGTTGGCAAATGTGACCATGCCCCCAACGTCAGATGCAGGGGCATGGCTGTGGCACCAGGCGTGGCCCCTGGGCATGGCGGTCAGGGTTCTTTGGCCAAAAAAACCCCATGCAATGGTGGCTCTGTCCCCTGGTTCTACAACTTTGACATCTCGCACCCGTTCCTGGTTACCACTCAGGATTAAGTTCAGGCTTGCCTTCTGTATGGTTGGTTCCACCACCAGTTGTTGTAACGCACAGTCATTTAGCATGTCTAGGTATTTCGCCTCTCTGTCAATACCTGCACGTGAATTTGTCCAGTCAATGTGAGGGTAATTGAAGTCACTAATTATTACAGTTCTGTCTCCCTTTGATGCCTCTCTGATTTGCTTCTCCAACACCAGGTCACTCTCAGCATTTTGATCCAGAGGGCGATTGCACATCCTGTGTAACACATTTCCTTTCAGTCCTTGTATTGTCACCCATAATGATTCTGTTGTCATCCATGATGATGATTATACTGAATTATGATGATGTATTTATTGTACCACCCAGGAGATGCACGTTTGGGGCAGTATAAAAATACACTAAATAAATAAATAATGAGCCACCCTTGCCAATGGGTCACAGTGTGTGAAGCTGGAACAGCAGCAGTGTTGGATGTCAGAGCATGCCCTGGGGCAGAGGGCAAGAAGGAAAAAGGGATGGAGGCCATTTCCTGGTGGGGAAGAAATGCACAGCTCAGAACTTACTTTTCTCAACAGCAGCAGCAAGACTGGCTGTTTGCACGCCTGGCCTCCTTGCTCCCTCAGCAAGTGCCTGTTCTTCTCCTATACAGCCGCAACAAGCAGTATATCCTGTTTGTTGCCACCCCTTTCTAGCACTGTACCCTCCTTCCACACATCAAGCAGCAGCCAAGAATAAAACATGTCAATGGAAGAAGCTTCTTTCTAGGAAGACTTCATGCAGCTGGAGATGGTGCAGTAATATAGTACAATTACATTAAGTAAATATGGGAGACGTCCAACATACTTCAATTATCCACAATCTCAAAAGACACACAATCCCACAGAGTTAAGCACACTTAAGTCCATTGATTTCAGTAGGCTTAAGGACACTAGTCCTGTGTTGGATTGTGACCACTACGGATTATCAGAAGCCACAATAAATCATTCATTGCCATAGCCACTGGGGCGGGGCAGGGCTGGAGTGTCTGTGTAGTGCCAAGAAGGATCACAATGAGATGCTGAAAAATCCTAGACTGACCTTGCCTACTTTACACTTCCAATTGATTCTTGCTCACTTCATCAACCCTACTCGGTTGTCAGTGCCTGGCATCTCCCTTCATCCCTCTGTGATCCATGTCATGTAGATTTTCAGTCTCTTGGGGAGACACCATGTCACACACATGTTCAGAACTGTTCAAAGTTTATGATTGTTTTTAATAGATGTTAAGTACTAGTCATAGCAGCAATAGTTACAACAGCATGATAGTAAGGCAACAGATAACTGAAATTCAGATCATCAGGCTAAGGTTCAAATGGTTCATAGCACACATAAATACAGCTCAACAAACAGAAAAACAAATAAATATATAAAAAAATATTATGACAAAATTAATAGGTCATTAATTGAAAGCACTTCTTTTTGAAATTATTCATTGATTTCAGCAGATATTCCATGCATGAACTGAAAATCCTTTGCAGTTGGCATTTTATATATAGCCCAATGAAACTGTTATAGTGAAGGGGAATTTAAAAGCTGTACAGTATATGATGTTTTGAGAGAAAGTAAATCTCTCAAATTCTGAGTGTTACACTGAATGGACATTCAAACCAAAACTGGAAAAATATCAATTGCCACACACAGACTCAAGACTCCTCTTTACCAGTAAGCTGGCCATCAGTGTGTGATGGCCAGAAAGAATATTATGCAGTCTAGTGTGGAAGTGTGTTCAGGAGCACATCCTCTGCATAGTTTGTTCTTATGCATCTATCATACAGGCTATATTTCTGGGAAGGCTTAACTTCTTCCATTAGGCATGAGGCTTGATATCTTCCATACTTTAAATAAGATTCAAGTTAGCTGAACACAAGCTTTCCTAAAGTGAGACAGAAAGACGACAAATTAAAGAAGGTGGAATGGTGGGTGGGACAGATTGGTTGAGATGCTAACTGTATAAGCTCTTTTACAGCTCCCATGAAGCAGAGTGTCTGAAGAGCTACTGAGAAGCATGCAGACTACATTACTCAACTGTATGACAGAAGAGTTACTACACTAGACCACACTTTTAATAGGACTACTCAGGAACAATTTAACCTGGCTCTGTTCACTGACCAGACTAGTGAAGTGCAGAGGAGGATGGTTCCAAAGTGGAAAGATATGTAGAAGAAGGTTAAAGGAGACTGCACCTTTAAGGGAGAAGGCTTATTGGGGCAGGGAGAGAAGCATTAGAATTCCTTCAGGTACAGTACCAATTCCTCCCTATTCCTTACTTCACAATAATATTTATCACGCAGCCTGAGCACAACAGTACATATAATTTGGCAGCTAGTTTCCAAAGATGGCTGGTACTGGAGGATAGAATGAGGACATTGCAAATGTATTAATTTACTTTAAAATGTCTACCCCACCATTCAGCAACAACATCCAAGATGGCCAACACATTTAGCATTAACATTCTTTTTTCAAAAATCACAAAATGATAAAAGCATTTTTTTAAAAAAGCAACAGCAAAAACAGAAACACCAGGAATAAAATAAATCACCCACTAAACATTAAAACAACAACAACACATGATTACCAGGCACTGAGAAACTAGTAACGTAAATGCTGACTCCTTTATACCTAAGGGAAAGTAGTCTACACCTGGGATGACCTCATCAAAGGGGTTTCCCTAAAGGCAGTGACACCCGGAACAGGCCCTCTGACACAGATCTTAAAGAGCTAGCAGCGTCATAGGGGAACAGACGGTCCTTCGTAGTGGAATTAGACTTCTGAAGCAGATCAACTTCATAGTCCATAAAGCAAAGTGAACAAGGCCCGAACATAAGACTGCATCACATATGGTTGGGAGCAATTGGTGGGTCTTCCAGATCTTTTTTTTAAAAACCTGGTTGTACTTTTGGTTTTTGAAGCCAGAATGAAGGCATATGATGCAGTTCAACTGCTGAAGCTAATCAGACCTAGTCTTGAGAATTATACGGAAGAGAGACTGCTTGGAAATCATTTGTAAGTTGCTCTGAGCTTTTGTAAGCTTTTGTAAATTGCCCTAGAAAGCAAAAATACAATAACTAGTTATGGGATTGAGTTCCATATACTGTACTGATTTCTGACTATTTTTTTAAAAAGTACTTCTGTGTGTTTTAAACTGTTTGCCTGCTAATTTCATCGAAAGGCATTTCTCAAAGATAAGAATGTTTTCCTGCTATGTTAATTGAGTACACTAGAACAAAACCACCCCACGAGGGGGATGCATGTATTCTGTAGTATTTACTGGACTAGCATACAATTCATACTTTGGGTTGGATTTATAGCACACTCACCAAAAATGTTGGTTGCCCCTTTTGGATATCATGTAGGCTCAGTGTAGTAGGAAAGTGGGTTGTTTTCACAAACAATGCTCTGTGTCATCCATTTTTCTGTCTGTAGAATACTATAATTCAGCCCTCTTTGGTCTGAGATTAGTCTGACATTTATAAAGTATCAAGAGAAAAGCAATCTTGTTAACACGTTTTGAGTAGTGAGTGATGCAGCATTGTTTATCTGCTCCACAAAGCATTTCAGCTGAAAGGCTCCATTCAGAAGGCAACTCCAAATTGTGAATTCTGGAAGGTCACAAGTTTCAAATATTTTAGATCAATAGCGATAGAATTTGCTGGATTCACACCAGTTTTTCAACAGCTTCAAGTTCAAGAATCTGACTCTTATTAGAATTCTGAAATCTTTAACAGTACAATATAGGAGCTTCAGAGGACAAAAAGTAATCACAGCTGAATGCTATAATTCTTTCTTTCATATCTGTGCAGTTACTGCTACAATTATGTATTATGATATCTTGAGGAAATAGCTGCTAGTGGAGGACTGTTCTCTGCTTTGTACTCTCAACCATGTGTAAGAATGAATAATTTGCAATGGGGTGATGGGGAGATAATTTCTTAATAAAATTCATTTCAGATTATGGAAAAGGGTTTTATTTCTACTTTCTTCTTCTTCCTTTTCCTTCTTCTGTGTGCACAACATTAGTCACTTTGTCACCCAGTGTCTTTTCTCCTGCCTGTATTTAGAGTTTTCTTGTTTTTCCCCTTGATAGTAACATTGTGAATTTCCTTATAGGTGCTCCATATTGCAGGTTCCTTCTATATTACAGCAGACTTTGTCAGCCTATGATAGCAGGCCAATGAGTGTGGAGATGCTGAGATCATAGATGCTTACATATGAGGAGCTACTATGATTGTATATACATATACTGGTACCATCTATATACTGGAATATATTTGATTTAGTATAGAAGAGAAGTATAACTAGAATTTTTGACTCCTGGCTTTGTGGACAAAATCCCCGGAGGTGTTTGTTGGAGATAGAGTTCCAGTGCATCGACCTTTTGCACTGATTATCCTAATGACCATTAGGGGCATTGGGAGTAGAGGTAGTTAGCGAGGTCTCCTTACCTGCCCCTGCTTGCTTCTTTTCTATGACCCCTGCCTTGACTCCTCAGGTACTTTCTATAGTGAGTCATGCCTCTTCCTTTCCTCTTAGAGAGCAGATGGATACATTTCTCTCTCCCTACCTGTCTGTCTCTCCCTACCTACCTATGTAGCTGATAGATAGGATAGGTCTTTCCTATTTCAAATGTACTTCACCAATAAATCTATTGACTTTAGATCATACAACAATCTCCATGTGTGTTCTTTAAATAACTGCAACAGCTAAATGCGGCACTCTACTCTGTAACTGGAGTGGGTAGCTTTTTTTTGGCACTTTGCTAAATAATAACAAACACCAACATTGTTTGGCCTACCACTTGTACTTTAGATCCATGCTCAACATGGCTTATAACATCTAGCAGGGAGGTTGTTAGAGATGGCCTAGCTGACATCATAAATGCCTCGCCGAGGAAGGGCAGGATGCCTCCATGTTTGAAGGAGTCAACAGTGAGATATTGACTTAAGAAGCCTGCCCTAGAGCCCTTGGTGATGGATACTTATAGGCCAGTCTCCAACTTCCCTTGGGTGGGCAAGTTAATTGAGAGGATGGTGGCTGATCAACTCCGGGCAGTTTGGGTAAATACTGATTATCTATATCCATTTCAAACTGGCTTTAGAGTAGGCTGTGGGGTGCAGACAACATTGCTTGGCCTGGTGGATTATCTCAACCAAGGAATGGACAGAGGGAGTGAGACTCTGTTGGTTCTTTTGGACCTTTCTGCGGCTATCGATACTATTGACCATAGTATCCTTCTGAATCGTTTGGGGGATTTGGGAATAGCTAGTACTTCTTTGCAGTGGTTACGTTCATATCGCTCAGGTAGATTCCAGATGGTGTCGCTAGGAGATAGTTGCTCAAAGAAATATTGTATGCTGTCCCTCAGTGCTCCATCCTATCTCTGGTGCTTTTTATCATCTACATGAAACCGTTGGGTGAGATCATCAGGAAATGTGGAGAAGGGTGTTATCAATATGCAATATCCGAATCTATTTCTCCATGACATTATCATCAGGAAATGGCATAACCCCGCTAAAGTCCTGCCTGGAGGCAGTAATGGACTCAATGAGGGGTAATAAATTGAAACTGAATCCAAACAAAATGGAGGTACTCATGGTAAGAGGTCATACTTGGAGGGATGTGATAGATATTTCTGTTCTGGATAGAGTTGCACCCCATCACGAAGGAATAGGTATGTAGCTTGGGAGTGCTTCTGAACTCACTCTGGTTTCTCAGGTTGAGGCTATGGCCAGGAGCACTTTCTATCAACTTTGGTTGATATGACAACTGCATCTATTCCTTGAAGATAGTGATCTCAGAACTGTGGTGCACTCTCTGGTAACCTCTAGACTTTAGGGATGTGCAAACTGGTTCGAATTCAAACTGGTTCAAAGGTTCGAATTCGAACCAAACCAGCCATCAGGTTTGAGCTGCAGGTTCGAATTCGAACCAAACAGGGGGTGGTTCAATTTGAACCGGCTTGCTGGTTCGAACTGGTTTGAACCTCAAAAAGTGGGTGGGGTGGTAGCTGTCCCAATTCCTTTCAAATAATTCTGATAGCTTCCTTACCCCCCTTGGGCACTACCACCCACCACACTCTGCTCTAGGCCACCCCTTTGCCCCCAATGTGAAGTTATACATTTGTTGACACCTCCATGTTTCTTTATGGAGAAAAACCTTAAAGACGCGTAAACTTCAAAAATCACTTAAAAATCATCCTTTTGCCCAATTCCTTTCAAATAATTCTGATAGCTTCCTTGCCCACCTTGGGAACTACCACCCACCACACTCTGCTCTAGGACACCCCGTTCCCCTTGACGTGAAGCTATACATTTGCTGCAATCCTCATTATTCCCTATGAGGAATTCAAAAATACTTTAAAAATTCACCAATAATCAGAGGAGTGTCTGATTGCCTTGGGGTTTTGTGCCCCTAGGTGTGCACCCCACTTTTGTGCCCCTAGGTGCTCCACAATAGGGGATATGGGCTGGTTCGGGTCCCATTATACCCTATGAGAAAAATAATTAAAATTATTTCAAATATTCATAAAAAACCATAGGGGTGTCTGAATGCTTCGGGGTTTGGGTGGTTGTTGGCACCCATGGGTGCTCCACAATAGGGAATAATGGTCTGGTTCAATTCCCATCATACCCTATGAGGGGAAAATTTAATTTCAAAAATTCATTTAAAAAATCGTACGAATGTCTGATTGCTTTGGGGTTTGGGTGGCAGGTACCCATGGGTGCCAGCTACCACCCTACCCACCTTTTGAAGTTCAAACCAGTTAAAACCAGTTTGAAACTGGTTCAAATTAGAACCGAGCCAGAGGGTGGTTCGAGCAAAACCAAAACCGAACCACTCCCTCCTGGTTCAAACCCGGTTCAAATTCAAACTGAACCGGGCAAACCGGTTTTATGCACATCCCTACTAGGCTTGTACTGTAATGTGCTCTACATGGGGCTGCTTTGTATATAGTTTTGAAACTTTAGTTGGTCCAAAATGCAGCAGATAGATTTGTCTCCAGGGTTTCTCGGAGAAGCATATTAAGCCTGTCTTAAAATAATTGCATTTGCTTCTGGACAAAATACAAAGTGCTGGTAATTACTTTTAAAGCCCTAAGCAGCTTAGGTCTGGGTTACCTAGGAGAGCACCTTCTTCAGCATGATCCCCAGTGCACATCAAGGTCATCAAGAGCGGTCCATCTCTGGATGCCGCTAGCTCGTCTGGTGGTGACCCGGGAGCAGGCCTTCTCTGTAGTCGCTTCTGGGCTGTGAAATAAGCTCCCTAAGGACATTTGTGGCTTGTAGGGGTGTGCACGGAACTGCGGAGCTGCAAAGTGCAGCAAAGCGGAAGAAAGGGCGGCAGGGAGATATCCTGCCACTCTGTTTACTCAAGAAAGTGCATGTGTGCGTGCGCACACAAAAGGCTTCTTAAAGCCTTTTTGTACTGACTGCACGCCAAGCGGGGGAAGGGGCAGCAGGGAGGTATCCTGCCGCCCCATTACTAAAAGAACTGCTGCAGCACAGCACCAGAGAAGGGGCGCTCAAAGAAATAGTAAGATAAATTACTCAAAGAAATATGGCACCGGAGGGGGGAGAGCGGTGGGAGGGGTAAGTAAACCCTCCCGTGCCCTTAAGGGGACCCCCCACTCCGAACCACCCAAATCCGAACCGCCCATGTCCGGACTGGTCTGGAGGCCTGTAGAATGGCCTCCGGACTGGTCCGGGTACATCACTAGTGGCTTAACATCTTTATCAGCCTTTAAAAGAACCCTTAAGATGCATATTTTTAGCCTGGCTTTTAGTAATCTTGGGATGTTTTAAATTGTTTTAAATCATTGTTGTTTTAACAGTTTGTTTTATTTTGTTTTTATTGTATTTATTTTTATGAAGCATGAAGCAGTTCTGGGGCAGCTATTACTGTAGTGGTGGAGAACAGAAGATTTGGTGCTGGCAGAGCAGCTGGCCATTCCAGGGGAAGGGAAATCAGTTATTTAGTAACTGTTCCCACTTCCAACTGCCTTGTCAACTGCAATGCCAGGTCAGTTCAGAATACGACCGAAATTGTCCATGATTTGATTGTGGATGAGGGATCTGACCTGGTATGTATAACTGAGACCTGGCTGTGGGAGGCAAGTGGTCCAGTATGGACTCAGCTTCTCCCTCCAGGCTATTCTGTGGTAGAGCAGGCTAGGTGAAGTAAGCGGGGTGGTGTGTGTGTGTGTGTGTGTGTGTGTGCGTGTAACAACTGTGGTCCATAAGAATACCATCTCCCTTACCAGGGCCCCTGTGAGACAGTTGACTTATATTGAGTGCATATTTCTGAGGCTGGGAACTAGGGATAGATTGGGGATTCTATACCATCCACGCCACTGCCTGACTCCCTAACTGAGTTGATGGAGCTGGTCTCAGAGTTGGTGTTGGATTCACTCAGACTTTTGGTGCTGGGAGACTTCAATATCCACTTTGGGGCTGGCTTGTCTGGTGTGGCTCAGGAGTTTATAGAGGCCATGACAACTATGGGCCTATCCCAAGTGGTCTTGGGACCGATGCATATTGCTGATCACATGCTTGATCTGGTCTTTTACTCTGAAGTGGGTGATGTTCCCTGGATTGGGACTCCGGTGATTTCCCCATTGTCATGGACAGGCCACCATCTGGTTAAGGTTGGACTCACGACCATGTTCCACCTCCTCCGGGGCTGAGGGCCCATTAGGATGGTCTACCTGAGAAGATTATTGGATCCAATAGGATTCCAGAAAGGCTTGGGGGGATTTAGTGTTGACTCTGGTGGTGACCCTGATGACACTCTAGCAGGGAATTAGAATAATCAACTCACCAGGGCAGTGGACATGATCACTCCTAAGCGTCCTCTCCGACCCACTTCAAAAATCGCCCCTTGATAGACGGAAGAACTACAGGGGCTGAAGCGATGAGGCAGACAACTAGAGCGCAAGTAAGAAAGATTGAACTTGAATCTGACAGATTATTACATAGAGAGCATTTGAAGATCTATGCTCAGGCGATACGTGTGGCAAAGAAGCGATTATTTTCCTCCCGTCTACATTCTACACGTTCACGTCCAGTGGAGTTGTTCATGGTCATGAAGGAGCTAATGTGTTCCCCTTCCCCCTTGAATCAGTACTTGGACCCAATAATTACTCACTGTGACCTTTTAAATGAGTTTTTTGTGGACGAAATCTCTTGTATTCAGGCCGACTTAGATTCAAACTCCACAATGGTTACAGAGTCTGATGCTGAGGTGTCACTCTTCTTATGTGACGATCCTTGATCAGTTTCAGTTCATGAACCCTGAGGATGTGGACAAGTTGCTTGGAATGGTGCGGCCTACCACCTGCCCTCTTGATCCTTGCCCGACATGGCTTATACTATCTGGCAGGGAGGCTGTTGTAGAGGGCCTGGTAGAAATAATAAATGGTTCTCTGAGGGAGGGCAGGATGCCTCCTTGCCTTAAAGAGGCAATCATTACACCACATCTGAAGAAGCCTGCCTTGGATTCCTCAGAGTTAAGCAATTACAGGCCTGACTCCAACCTTCCATGGCTGGGGAAGGTGACTGAGAAGGTGGTGGCCTCTCAACTCCAGGTGGTCTTGGGAAACTGATCTAGATCCATTTCAAACTGGCTGTTCGGTGGGCTATGGGGTGGAGACTGCTTTGGTCAGCCTGATGGATGATCTCCAATTAGGAATTGACAGATGGACTGTGACTCTGTTGGTCCTTTTGGATCACTCGGTGGCTTTCGATACTATTAACCATAGTATCTTTCTGGAACGTCTGAGGGGACTGGTCATGGGAGGCATTGCCTTGCAGTGGTTCCACTCCTACCTCAGAGGCAGATTCTAGATGGTGTCCCTTGGAGACTGTTCTTCAAAATCTGAACTTTTGTATGGTGTCCCTCAGGGCTCCATATTGTCTCTGATCTTGTTTAACATCTACATGAAACCACTGGGAGAGATCATCAGGAGATTTGGTGCAGGGTATTATCAGTATGCTGATGACACCCAAATCTATTTCTCCATGTCAACATCATTGGGAGAAGGCATAACCTCCCTAAATGCCTGCCTGGAGGTAGTAATGGGCTGGATGAGGGATAACAAACTGAGGCTGAGTTCTGATAAGACGGAGGTACTTATTGTGCAGTGTCGGAACTTGGGAGATGATTTTGATCTGCTGGTTCTGGATGGGGCACACTTTCCCTGAAGGAACAGGCACGTAGGCTGGGGGTGCTTCTGGATCCAAACCTTTTCCTGGTGTCCCAAGTTGAGGCAGTGGTCAGAGGTGCTTTTTATCGCCTTCGGCTGATACACCAACTGCAACTGTTTCTTGAGGTGAACAACCTCAAAACGGTGGTACATTTGCTGGTCACCTCCAGACTTGACTACTGCAATGCGCTCTATGTTGGGTTGCCTTTGTACATAGTCCGGAAACTGCAGTTTCTTCAGAATGTGGCAGCCAGGTTGGTCTCTGGGTCATCTAGGAGAGACCATGTGTTGAAAGAACCACACTGGCTGCCGATATGTTTCCAGGCAAAATACAAGGTGCTGGTTATTACCTATAAAGCCCTAAACCGCTTAGGCCCTGAGTATTTAAGAGAACATCTTCTTTGCCATGAGCCCCACTGCCTGTTAGGATCATCTGGAGAGGTTCATCTGCGGTTGCCACCAACTCATCTGATTTTAATTGTTAATTGATTTTATATTTTAAATGTTTTTAAATTGTAAACCTCCCAGAGACACAAGTTTGGGTGGTATAGAAAGATGCTGAATGAATGAATGAATGAATGAATGAATGAGGACTGTCGGGGCAGCCCCTCCCCCCACCTTCCCAGGAGTACTGAAGGACCAGTGTGCCCTGAGAGGAAGGCAAGAAAGGAGGCACCCAGGCCAGGGAGCTCTTGTCCTCAGTTCCTGAAAAGACCAACAGCCTGAGACAACGTTTTATTAATCTTCTGTAATTTGCTTCTTTTACTCTTGTAAACTGCTTTGGGTGCCTTTGTCAAGGCAGAAAGGCGGTATAAAAATGTAGAAAACCTAATTAAATAAATAAAATCCATAAATCCATAACATAAAACATGTCAACAATGAAATAATGTCTTTAGAAGCAGTATCCAAAGTTAAGGGATTTCCCCTACATACTATCCAACACCTTCAATACATTACAGTTCCATTTGAAGAGGAATCCTATTATGGGAACAGTAATGGGAACTGTTTATGATGCAGAGCCCGTTTTTTCTTTAAATGAAACCACATTTCTCTCGGCTTTCAAACTGGTAACTTGGTTGGGATTCATAATCTCTATATGAAAGAGATTGAGAAAGTATTACATATGGGGGATGAAACATGTACACATACACACACTTCAAAGTGCCTTCACCCCTCCCCTCCCCATGCGCACACACACGCATGAATCATAGTGGGGCTCCCCCCCCACCACTTTGAACACAGAAATCTCACTGTCTATTAATACCATTCCTGGCACAGCTTACATTTCCATATTCAACACCTCACATTCTGTGGTGTAGAAGAAATTGCAGTAAACACAAGCTGCCCTTGTTACTGTTCTTGAAAACTGCATGCTGCCTCCTGCTCTCACACAAGCTGTTAGGCCACAACTGGCCATGGAAAGGAGGGGGGGACCATTTTCTCCAAAATCATGTTGCCCTTTAACATTTAAATTACTGCCGAAACATTCATAGTGAATGTTCAGTCCGGCTGGCGATGTTGTTTCAGAAGCATGAACACAGCTGGTGCCAAGGGGGAGGGGAGTAGCAATTTGCGAAGTTCAAGACCTAATCCACATATTCAGCTAGAATGTTCTAAAAGGATTTAATCTGAGGAAGCAGTGTGAACAAATGGTTCCATTTAGTTTGCTGTCTATTATTGTAAAAAGGAAGTTTCAAAACTGACTCCTTCAGCACAATCTTGGATGTTTATCAAAAACCCTTTTCAGGTGGATCCTGTCCTTGGTCTACATGGCAATGATCTCTCCTAGTATGCTGCAGAGGAGACCTGGCATCAACCAAACTAGATGCGGAACCAAACCATGCCACCAGCCAGCAAGGTTGTTGAATGGCCTGATCATGAGACTTCATAGCAACAGAACCAGTTCTGTTTACCCAGAACCAAATGAAAGCAAGCTGCTGATCCCAATTTCAGTCTGTCCACGGGACAAGTTAAAATGGGGACTGGTGACTGACCAGCAAACATGAAGGGCAGAAGTAAACAAATGTATTACAAAACCAGGCATGATAGCATTTTTTAAAAGAATTATATGGGGGATGCAGGAGACTTGGAGCCCCCCCCCAAAAAAGCAATAGGAAAAGTGGGTGCTTAACTCTTACCCTTCCTGCTACTTTCTGCTGCAACTCTCTGAAGCTGCTCACCGCCCCCTCAACTCAAGGCGTATATTTGTGAGGGCGAACTTGCATCTGGAACTCCACAAAAGAATGGACCTTGGGGAGTGTTGTGGCAAGAAATCTGTGGATGTAAATCTGTGTGGAGGTAAAGCTCCCTTACAGTTGCCTGTCTACTCCAAATGTATCCATCCCAAAGCAGCTTTTTCTAACAAAAGTGTCACTTGGGATTTTGCTTGCATTTCACACTTAGTTCCATCCTGAGTAAGTGTTTTTCTACATTGTATTTCATGTGCTCATTGTAAGATCGCCTCCTATGCTCAGGGTCAGCATCAATGATGGGCATACTTGGGCAGTTGCCAAAGGCCCAGCGTCCTCAGAAGGGCCCACTACTAATTCCTGGTACCACCATAGCCTTTGGGTGGTGATGGTGGAGCAAGTCTCTTGGGGCCCATCCAAGCAGGAAGAGGCCCATGGAGGACAGTTTACCTTGAGCCAGACTTAACCATGCAATACTCCTCTTTGTCTCCTATCTTCCTGGACTATCAAATGTTCATTTTATGAGTCATTTACAGCTATTTGAAAGCACTTTTTGGGATGATCTTGATCTCTGGCAATCTGGTCAGGACTTCACTTCACATGTATTTCTTGAAGCCTGACTTTTAGCTATCTGAAGACTCTTAGTGAATACATTTGTCTGTTATTGGTTGATTTGTGACAGCAAGACAAGGTCATTCTCATGACGGTTCTGGGCAGGGCTGTGGAGGGCAGGGGGAGGGGGATACAGCCGACCTTCCCTCACATGATTGGGGTGCAAGTGATCACTGAGTGGCTAGGGGGCAGGGAGAAAGCAGGCTGTGGCCTCCCACATCCCACAATGCACCACCCTAACCCTGCAGGGAGTCCAAGCAGCCATACAGCTGGGGACTGGGCTCGAAGGTGGGGGTGTGCACAAAACCGGTTTGCCCAGTTCGAATCTGGACCAGAGTTGAACTGAACTGGGCATGTATAGTTTTGTGCCCCCTCTGAACATATCCTGGCTCGGCTTTTTTAAAGACTCACTGCCAGGTCTGAGTCAGCAACGTTGGCCATGGGGGGCTCTCTGCCACCCCACACCCCGCTGGCCGTCTCCCACTTGAAAAAGGGCTGGTTCAGCCTGTTTTGGGGAAATTCCGGCCCTTCCTCAGGTAGTGGTGGCCATTTAGGAGGCCACTGTGTATGCCAAATGGGCCTCTGTGTGGCCACCGGAGGAAGAGCCAGAATGGTGTGGATGTAAAACAAACTTCTTCTTCTTTCACTTAGAATCCCTGAACCGATTTCAAGCCGGCTCAGGGGGTTTTGCTCAAGCCCTTGGGCCGGCCCAGTTCAATGGCAAACCAGCTCGACCTCAAGCCAGTTCGCACATCTCTAGTAGAAGGGTGCACTTGTGGCCTTCTGCCTTGGTAAAAGACTGGGGAGAAAACTCCGGCTACCCAGCAGGGCAGCTCCAGGACCAGGCCTGATCCCAGCATTCCACACAAGTAGCCCTACCTGGGGAAGGCTGTGCAAGCCCAGGTCAGGCTGCTCAAGTGAACAGCTCCAATAACTCATACAAGTCTAGAGCTGGAAATGGATCTTACTTTGAACCTTAAACTGGTCAATTACAGTAAATCTTATATTTCGGGTTGCAGATGACGTATGTACAGTATAGCATAAATCATGTATCAGTTTTATACCCATTTGTGGCATTCCCTAATCCTGGGAAGTGTTGTTTGGCGAGGGTAATGAGAATTCTCTGTTAAATCTCTGGCCTATAGCATAGAATTGCAGTACCCAGGGTTAGGAACATAGGCTTCCTATGTTCCTATGTTCCTAATAGGAACATAGGAAGCTGCCATATACTGAGTCAGACCATTGGTCCATCTAGCTCAGTATTGTCTACACAGACTGGCAGAGGCTTCTCCAAGGTTACAGGCAAGAATCTCTCTCAGCCCTATCTTGGAGATCCCAGGGAGGGAACCTGGAACCTAGATGCTCTTCCCAGAGCGGCTCCATCCCTTAAGGAGAATATCTTACAGTGCTCACACATCATCTCCCATTCATATGCAACCAGGGTGGACCCTGCTCAGCTAAGGGGACAAGTCATGCTTGCTACCACAAGACCAGCTCTCTTGCCTACAGAGTTGTGGGGAAGAAGGAATAGTTGTTAAATCTTCTAGGTCTAGAGTATAGGCATGCCCATGTAACATATTGTGATATTGTGATACTCTCTCTTTAAGACTAATTATACTAAGTCAGCAGAAATGGGACCTAAAGCCCAGAGTCTCAACACAATGCTGTGAGGTGCTTTATCAGTCCACCACTCTTTTAGTTTAATCACTGGACACTCATCAGTCATGCAGACCAAAAAGCCAGTTCACTGCAGAAATGTGCTTTGATTGTTCATAGTTCAAGATGGCATACTGTTCACCATCTTTAAATGGATGGCTTTTAAAAGATATAAATATAGCACACCTCATTTTTAAATACCTTCATAGGTAAATGTACACACTTTGCTCTCTTGGATCAGACCTACAGTCCAGATGATCTCAAGAGGTATTGCATAAGCAAATTTGCTTATGGAGCAAATTGAGAATGAACTCCCCCACCCCTGCACTCCTGGAGTCCTCATCTCAAATGTAATAGTCCAAGACTGGTTTGTATTTTGCAGCATTGGTAACCATCTCTAGTAAATGAGTTTTTATTGTCAGATATCCAGATTATCAAGAATCTCTGAAATTCTCTCTAGACTCTGGACCACTTCAAGTACACTGTTTTAACTGCCTAGAGAGACTGGTAGTGGGCGGTATACAAATATGTTAAATAAATAAATAAATAAATAATTGGGGGGGGCTGTGGTTTGTCTTCAAATATGCTTCAGAGTTTCCACATCCACAGTTCTGCTTCATTGAATGGTCCTTTCTTTCAGTCATCTACACTTGAGACACCCACCCAAATCCTTGCAAAATCCTTGCAATTGTTTCTTATTCAAAAACTATACTTTCAAACTTTTAAAGCAGGCTGCCCAAATAAGCATGCTTTTTCATTTATCGGAGAATAAGTACATCTGTACTTTGGGGCAAAAGCAATTCAAAAGCTGTGTCTATTGAGAGGACAAAATACTCATGACGCTGGATTTTCAATTTTTAAGTAGGAAGTTTGGAGAAGTGGGAGGGTGTTGTTTTTTTTCATCAGCGAACATTTTGGAATAGAATTAGTTCAATTGTGCCACTGGGGCATCATCCCAGAGACTTTCCAAACAAAAAGATATGTGAAACAATTCACAATTTTCCCATGTACAATCCAATGATACTCCTGAGATTTCACATTCCTCTAAGATAGTTTCTAAACCTCATTATCTTCCAGTTTCGCTCAGTGTTCTGGCCAACTGTCAGATGGCTGTGGATTCTGGTACTAATGAACTGTAAAATATCCAGGGATTAAATGTCCAAGGTTGCAATCCTAAACATACTCATTTGAAGTATGTTTCACTGAAGTCAATGGAATTTCATTGTGTCAGAAGGAGTAGGATTAGGGATATGATGGCACACATACCCATATAAATCGTTATCCTTTTTCCAGTAGCATGATTTCCCATGGCTCTTGGTACCAATAATTCATAGCACTGAGTATTCTTTGTTTCATTAAAGCCAGTATTCAGAAAAGCTCAGCCTTGATACTTGTTTACAATACCAGGATTCAGTCATGCCACATATGAAGTACTAAGTGGGGGGAAACCCTGTGCTTCTGACCATGACCATTTGCCTCTTCAATAGCCCTGTTCAGCCCTGTTCATACAATTATGTTGTATGAGTGTACAGACATCTGTACAATCATTCATGTTATTGTGTGAATGAGTGTACCTGCATTCATTTTTAAAGTGAACCTGGATACAGTTCCCTCAAATGCATGATACAGATAGGAAATGTACTGCTATAAATAACTGTACTTATACAGATCTGTACCTGTGTCCAGTGAACACAGATCGTACGAATGTTGAAAACGGTGTGTCAATAGGGCTTATGTGTAACCTCAGACTGTAGTTATGAGTAGTGATGTTTCGGTGCCTCTATTTTGAGGCACCATGACACTTTGAGCTTTACCCACTGAATTGTTTTATTACGGAAATGGAGTCTGCGCATGCACCATCTTGAGTGGTCAGCAACACTATGCTGACCACCCAAGATGGTGCATGTGCACGTGCAGACACCATTTCCTTGATGACCCCTGTCTCCGAGGTCCAAACAGTGCTGAGCTGAGGCAATGAGGGCAGCAGAGTGGCCATGGAGCAGCAGATAAAACCTGCTTTCTTCCTCTTAAAGCACTTGCTTTCCGCCCCCCTGGGATGTGCATGAAACACTGTGCACATCTCTAATTATGAGACAGAGTATCGGAGGATCTGGCATCAAGTTAGAAGATGCTCAAATGCATGATGCATATGGCATCAAGTTACAAGAATCCAAGCTACTTTGGAGAACCCAATATTGGTTTAGTAAGATCTGAAACAAAACCAAAGAGACAGCGGTGCTTTTTCTGAATCAGCAGCACAAAAACTGGCCCTTTGGTAATTTTTTGAAGTCTGTTCCAAAAGAAGGTGAAGTTCTTAAACATACAGAGAGATGACAATGGGCATCTGAATGGACACAGGCAAATGACCAGCCCAGAAGCATTATCCTAACTCTCAAACAGCTTTGTTTGACAGTGTCATTGTCATGTAGCCAGATCTGATTGGCTATCCAGTCCCATGATGTTATCACATTCCCAGTGGGCTGGTTTGGACAATACTGCCCAACCAGCCCTTCTAAATCTCATGATGCGGTTACATCCCACATGCCCTGCTCACCCTCCTAGCATGTCAGTGTGTCTCCACATAATCCTGTAGGCAGAGGTTAATCTAGATGCCCCCTTTAATGTATGAATTAAAGCGGAGTTGGGCTGGATTGGACAAACAGCCTCCATGAAATTAGGTGGAAGCATGCTGGTGTGCCCGGAGGAGAAGTGGACGTTCAGGCAACAAAATGAGAAAGGCTGGTCAGGTAGTATTGTCTGAACTGGCTCATGCAATCCCTGAAAGGTTGATAGTCACTATAAGAAGGAAAAACAAGTTCCCAAAAATGGTACTGAAGCAAAGGAAAGAAGCCAGAGACTTGTTTCCAAAAAACAAAAACAAAAGCAGACTTAAAAAATATTTTTGAAGGAAGGGGAAGATTAGACTCTCCAGCTTCAATTTCAGCCTGAAAAATAAAATGGATGAATATTTCATGCAACCCTAATAACAAAAGCCACTATTCTTTATTTTGTGAGGATAAATATTAAAGAGCAGTGGTGGCCATTATTACCAAGTGCATCAGAAGTGAAGTCCAAAGATGAAATAGTACCACTCCAATACTCCCTTTGTGCTTTGAGCCAGTTTTGATTTAGATTTGTCTAGTAGACTTGTCTAGTGAGCACAGGCCACCTAATGGCACAGCGGGGAAGTAACTTGCCTAGGGAGCAAAAGGTTGCTGAAAACATCTATATCGGGCAACAGCGATATAGGAAGATGCTGGAAGGGATCAGCTCATGCTGTGTGGGAGATGGCAGTGGTAAACCTCTCCTGTATTCTACCAAAGACAACCACAGGGCTCCGTGGGCACCAGGAGTCGACACTGACTCAACGGCGCAACTTTACCTTTTACTTTAGTGAGCATAGGAAGAAGGAGCTGCACAGCATTGCACTGTAGGCCTAAATTCATGCCCTACCCTCTTACTCCTCTCCAGGATATTGCAAGCTCTAGCTATCTGTGCCCCTTGGGGCACCTATACTAAATAATGGCCATCAATAGTATTTGGTTGTATACATGTAGGTATATTATTTGGCTTTTAAAATGATATTTGTATGCAGTTGGGAATGCTTTTCTATTTCTTATATTGTTGTTTATTGTTTATAAGCTACTGTGGGTTCACACATTTTTCCTTATAAGCTACTTTGGGTTCCCACATTTTTCCAAAGGAGCCATACAATACGCACAATTAATATAGAATGCAGTGGGTGCAGAGTAGTGGTAAAGACATCCCTGTTTGTTTCTGCCATTAACTCACTAAGCCACTTTCTCCCATTCACAATATAGTAGTAATAATCCTGGCCTACATTACAAGGCTGCTTTTAGAAATAAAACAAATTATGTGTAAAGTTTGGGATACTCTTAGTGCTACACATGTCATAATAATCCTGACTGACATGATGAGGGAAATTACGAATTTATCCTTTTAATTTCAGTGGGACTATGTTGAGTAATTTTCCTCATCATGTCAGCCATCATCATCATCATCATCATCATCATCATCATCATTGGAATGAATGAATAATTTATTATGGTCCATGACCAGATAATAAAACAGAATACAGCATAAAACATAAGACGAAAGTTCAGAACAATAACTTAGATAAAAGTGACTTTAAAAACTCGTTAACAGCTGAGTTGTTCTCACCTCAATTTGCGAGTCGCTGCACAAAATCTTGCTAACGTCTCTGTGACCTCCATGTGCATTGTTGTTGTTAATAATAATAATAATAATAATAATAATAATAATAATAAATAATAAATAATAAAATACATCAGAAACTTTTTAATCAAGAGCTGTGTTCTCACAATCACATGGATCCTGGTTAAAAAGTTAATCAGGATTAGTGAGCCCAGAGGAGCTAATTTTGAGAACTCAGAATTTTAGGACAATTTTTAGGACAACTGCTCTGGTTAACCAGAATTTAACCAGGATAGATAACTAAGATAGCTAGAACCCTATCCTAGTTATCTACCTTGGTTAAATGCTGGTTAACCAGAATGTATTAACCAGGATTGTTTTGAAATTCTGCATTCTCACAATCAGATCCACTGGGCTCACTATTATTATTATTATTATTATTATTATTATTATTATTATTTCGATTTCTACACCGCCCTTCCAAAAATAGCTCAGGACGGTTTACAAAGAGAAACAATAAATAAATAAGATGGCTCCCTGTCCCCAAAGGGCTCACATTCTAAAACGAAACATAAGATAGACACCAGCAACAGTCACTGGAAGTACTGTGCTGGGGGTGGATAGGGCCAGTTACTCTCCCCCTGCTAAATAAAGAGAATCACGATGGTAAAAGGTGCCTCTTTGCCCAGTTAGCACTAATCCTTTTTAACCAGGGTCCTTGTGATTTGAGAACACAGCCAAGGTAGAGTAAAATTCATGGCTTTGAGTATCATCTAACACAGGGATGTCGAACTGCGGCTCTTCAGCTGTTGTTGGCTTACAACTCCCACCATCCCTGGCTACTGGCCACTGTGACTGGGGATGATGGGAGTTGTCGGCCAACAGCTGGAAGGCCGCAGCTAGATACTCTTGATCTAAAGTTTCAGAGAATGGCATTGTTGACTCATATTTATTGTGTCTCCTTCTTCTCCCTGTTTTAGAGGAAGGGGAGAGGAAGTGTGAGTTTTGACAGACAGCAAAATATATTAAAATGTTTCCTCCCATATTTGTATAGGCATGTTTTGCCTGTTTACTACATGATAACAAGGAAGAGAGAAGGGGGACCAATAGTGAGGGTGGGGGGAGGAAGTGGGAGGTGATGTGGGGGATTATTAAATGCACTCGAGCCTCCAGAGGCAGGCAACATATTTCTATCACTAGCCTGGCACCAAAAATTGTTGGCATGAGAACAACTGTCTCATTGATTCTCTTTAGCAAAAGAAGACAAAGTTACTTACCAATAAGATTTGTACTACCCAAATGCAATAAAAAAGGACTGTTTCACCAATTGTCATATCTGTTCTGCACAGGCTGTTTCCTTATGTGTTTTTCAAATTGGCAACAGGAAGCATATTAAACTGATTAAGGATTGAGTGAATTCAGGATCAAGCAGGTTGGCAACAATGGCTTGCTTTAGTTTGTCTAAAGCCATGGGACTACAAACAGAGCCGGTTGAAAAAATGCGAACAAACACAGCATCTTTTGTGATTAACGAAGACATCTTCTAGAGGGCACTGCACAGTTTTAAGAGGTGCTTTTGAGCGTAAGAAGAATACAAACAGATATTTTTTAATTGTCCTGGAGTATGAAGGAAATATTACATTTATTTCTGCTTTTTAAATCTGTTTTTCTTCTCAAAGGTGAGAGTCCAAAGCAGCTTATAATAACAACGGCAATTTTAAAAATAGACTGTGAATCCCAAATGTACATAACTGCCATTCTAAAAGATAAATAATATACCTTTGTTTCTTTCATAAAACAAAAACTGGATGTGAGAGACCTAGGTAATAGTGCCAGCTCATTGCGTTTCACTGCTTGAAACAAATGGAAACAAGCAGCCCTACCCACTGGGCTGGAAACATTCCACTCCTCTTGCCAGCCCAAACATCGCTCCTTTACTCCACTTGCCTCCAACCTCTTTGGGTCTGCTCTGAAGTGTGGTAGTAACCACCCTTCATGACTATGCTTGGCACAAAGTGGTGAAAAGTAGCTTCAAGTAGATGTAGACCATCCCACAGCTATATTAATCTTAAAATACTTGGGAAAGATAGTTGAGGTTTGGACACATTGAAAAGGACAAAATAGAGTAGATAAGAAAACAAAGGGGTTGATTTATTGAGGGGTAATAGGGGTACAGAGTGTGAGAAGAGGGTGGTTAAGCAAGAGATTCGAGCCTAGCGTTCCCATAATGGGGTTTGGCAGACCCTCTGGAGATGGCTCAGGTAGCTCCTAATAGGGATGTGCACGGAACCAGGCAGGGGTGGTTCGATGGCACTGGAGGTGCTGCCTTAAGAGCAGGGGAGAGTGCACTTACCCCTCCCTCCACCCTTCCCCTGCTGGTGGTCCTTTATTCCGAAGTTCATCGGAGCGGCAGAGTCCCTCCCAGCCGCCCAGTTGCCCCCATTGTCCGGATAGAACCGAAAGTATCTGCTGTGTCTGTGCGCACCGGCATGAGTGTGCACACATTGTGCCATCACGTGTGTGCACAGGTGCAGCAGATATCCAGACAATTGGGGCCATGGGGAGGCAGGGAGGTCCTCTGTCGCTCTGGTGAACTTCGGAATAAAGAAGTGCTGGCAGGGAAAGAGTGGAGGGAAGGGTAAGTGCACCCTCCTCCACTCTTAAAGCAGCACCCCCAGTGCCATTGAACTGGCAGAACTGGTTGCCTTTCAAACTGGTTTGGAGGCCCATATGTGCAGTTCCGTGCATATCCCTAGCTCCTAAAGCACATTTACCGTGCCATAGTGCTGGGAAGGGGGGAAGTGGGTTGGTGGTGAATGAAAGAGAAAAGGTAAAGCCGTTTTTCATGTCTACCTGATTTAGCGGGGGTCCTTCTCTCCAATTCGCTCAAACACATGGAGAGCTATGGGGCACATGCAAGCAGTGTGCACGAGTATCATTTGATGTAAGAGGGGTGCAAGAGACAGATGCCTTCTTTGGGGAGGAGTTTATGGGCAAAAACATATGCTGAGGCATGATGGAAGAGTTTCAATGGAGGAGACTAATGAGTTGTTTATTTAGGAAGCTTGAAGTGTTTTGGAATGCATGCTCTAAATAGGGCAAGAATATTCAATATTGATTAGGTTATGTTCAGGGTGTTTCTCCTCCATGCTCCGTAAACAAAAGAAATGTTTCACAAAAGATAGCTGAAGATAGCAACCTGCATGGAAAAGGGAGGAGGGGGGATATATTGCACTTTCTGGCATTACTTACCCAGTCTCATTAATGATGCAGAAAGGGGTGAGAAGTTCAACTTAGCCTTGAGACCTCTTATCAATGTATACTCATAAGGGAGGAAGAGAGTTAGCATTCCTTTGCTTTTGTCTCTTTTATTTATTCCTCTGATTTGGTTGGCCTCGAATATTCTCAGATGCAATCAAAGGGGCATTTCCTTTAGTCCATTACATTGTTGGGAGATGCAACTCCTGATGGCATCGAGTCTTAGCACCAGGCACTAGGCGTAGAGATAGTGATCAAGAGACTATGCTTTCCCTACTCTGCTTCCCCCTTGATAGTCTTAGGTTTCATTCTCTCACCTGAGAGACAGACTTTCTTCTCTTTAACTCTATGAAGTGAGTCTCATGATCAGTGAGATCTGCCGAAATGAGATCTGCAGGGAGAGCAGGCTTAGCCCGCTCCCCCTGCAGACGATCACCTGTGGGGCCCTGGGCGGCCGGATTGGCCACCCACATGACTGCCGGCTCTCACACGGAGCTGGTGGGGGCCACAGAGATTGGGGGCCACGTGTCCCCCGGAAGTTTCAGGATGCTCCGCACAAGTGCATGGGGCATCCTAGAGAGACCCCCAAGCCCAGGAGGCTGTTTGCAGCCTCCCGGCAGGGGCCTACTCATGTGTCGCCGCAGCGTGGAGCCGCGCTGTGGTGGCACACGGTTAGCAGAGTGATCGCTAACCTTGCTAACCTGGGCTAAGTGGAGGGGTTATTAAGAGGGCTAGCTGCCGGGAGTCGTGCAGCTCCCGTTGTAGTACACGGCCACCAAAAAGCAGACTAGGCTCCCTTAGCCCACTTTTTGGCAGTCGTGAATCGCCTCTATGTCTCCATCACAGCAATGACCTGGGGGCACCATGGGGAAAGGTCTTGTCAGAACAACCTTTCACTTCTTGAATATAGCCAGCTAAAGCTTCTCTTCCAAGCAAGCCTGGGAAAAGGTTAAGTTTCTTTTGTTAGCAGGATGCATTGAATCACCCCCAAATGATGTGGCAAGCTAGTCTACTAACTTCACCTTCTAGGATGCACTGGCAGCTTACTGTTTGCATGCCAGTGAGGCAGTGTGGAGTATGGGTTCACCACGGGCAGCTATGCACACTGGCCTTTCCTTATCACCACTGCATTGCACTAACACCAGCTCTCTATCTCCCCACCACCACCACCACTGTCTGTCCCCTCTAGCACCAAACATCTCTGGAAACAAAGCAGAGAATCTTAACACTGGAGGAGAGAGAGAGAAAGAGAGAGAGAGTGCTAGCTCAGCAGCACAGTCGTGATGAGAAAAGGTAAAACTTCTGATGCTGGATCCCTGCTCCATGCTGCCTCACCAGTATGCAAGAGCAAAGCCATTCTCCAGAAGGTGAGGCTGGGGGCAAGGGAGAAAATGGACAGCATCTGTGCTGATGAAGGGTGGGCTGGCAAGGGAGAAAGATGGAATATGAAGTCAGGTGGCAAGAGCAGATAGAAGTTGAGGGTGGGGGCAGCAGGCAAATGGGGAGGTACCAGTGGTGGAGGTAAGATGCTTGCATTCATTGCCCAGTGAAGAACCTCCCACCTGAAGTCATCACCACACGTGGGTGGCCTTATGAGAAAGGCATTCCTGTGCGGTAATCTTCTGTCCTATCCCGCAGCTATACCCAGCTGTTTAATGAGGTAAGAGGAGGAAAAGCCCTCCTATCCTGTGCAAACTTCGCATAGTCACTTCCCCCACCTCCTACCTTGCTTTTTATTCACTCACAATCACGAAACGGGAGCGCACACAGTTCCCAAACTTGGGTAAGATGTTTGTCCTAACCAACTACTGGTTATGGGAATTAGCTTCATGTCTCTATAGGGCTAGTATCAACTGAAACTGCAGACTTAGAGGTAAATGCACATTTACAGTGCATCTGCAGTGTGATGGTTTGGTACCTGTAGCATAGGTATGAATTGAAAGTGGAGGGATTTTCACAAACATTTTCAACAATGGAAAAGTTATCCCCCCTTTCTGGCAATTTTGTGATGATTGCTGTGAAAGGGCTCAAGTGTTCACCAGTTCAGGAAGCATCAGCCTCATCAGCCTGAAGATGGTCAGGGTCCCCCCCCCCACACCCACACCCACCAATCTGAACAACCAGCACCATTTTTGCCTTATAATTATTGCATAGTCTTTATGGATAGAATAGTCACATGGGCAACCACACTAGTGGGATCATGTAGTGAAAGGGATCGGTATGTACCAAAGCAGAGTTGGCTATGTGATGACATCACTGAGGGTAAAAAATGATGTTGTAACTTAGCCAACTCAGAAAGAATACGTTGTAATTATAAGGCAAAAATGGTGCTGATTGAGAAGATTGAGGCGGAAAACTGATCATTCACCTAATTCGAGGGGCTTTTTGGAAAGGAGAGTGGGGAAAATATTTGAAAAAGCATTGCTCTTGATCTGAAAATGGAAATGAGCCACCATTTGGTAAAGCCCTATGTAGAATGTGTTTTCTGAATGAAGGGTCAACCTCAGGAACCAGAGTCGACAATAGGCAAACACAGCAGGCAAGTTGCCTGTAGCTTACAGACAGCGCAGCTGCAGCAACAGAGGAGTGAAGCAGTCAGCCCAAAAGATAAATCAAAACTCAGCATCCAAACACAGCAGCAGGACACCAACAAGAAACGTTGAGGGCAGCCAAAAACGGAGCCATCGCAACACTTCACTGTGGGGAGCTCCATTTTTGTGGTTGTAGACAGCCACTGGTTGATTTATGAAGCAAAGGAAATAAAGTAGTGAGCAAGAAATAAATAAAAAGTGTCATTCTTGCTCTCCACATGACTCTCTTAATTATAGCAAGGGTTTCTACCTTTCTGATCTGGATGTGATGAGAGGAGCCAAGGGACAATATGCAATTGTTTCCCTACTTTTTATGAATGTCTTGTATCAACCATCATGATGGGCCAGTTCAGATGAGTACCAACCACACCACATGAGAAGGACAGGGTCATGCTGAGAGCACGTCCACCCTGACATCACTGGAGAATGTCTCAATGTGTTGTAGGGGCATCAGTGTTCCCTCTAACAGGGATCACAAGATGTTGTTGACTACAATTCCCAGAATCTGCAACTGCAATGGCTTTTGCTTGAGATTATGGGAGTTGTAGTCAACAACATCTTGGAATTCCTGTTAGAGGAAACATTGAAGGGCATTCCTTAATTGTGTGAGGGGAACATTCATCCATTCACCTAAATTGCTCCTCTACACAGGCTCCAAAACCCTGCTTAAACAGGGTGTCAAGCATGTAGAGAGGAGATTCAGATGAATGCCACCCCCACCTCCCCACCCCCGATGATTAAGGGGTACCTTAACACCGCATAGGGACATCCACCAATGATGTCAGGGCAGGCATGCTCTTGGCATGACCCCATCCTAATTGCATGTTGCAGCTAGTGTTCATCTGAGCCATCCAATGATGTTTTCAAATGCTGAACTGATTCAAGAAGAGAGAGAAGCTGTGCCATAACTGTTAATAAGCAATGTGCTTGAGTAGCAGCTATAATCTCCTAACAGGAAGGTGCTTCTTTCGTAGAAGTCCCAAGACTCATACAGTTGATGTTGTCATAATCAAGTGATAAATGAGTATGAACGAACTAGCCCTTCAACAAAGGACAACATACAGCAGTTGTATGAAAACTGATTGAAACAGCAGTCAGGTTGGTTTTTGCAATTTTATTTCTTTAAAATGGTTTTTAAATTTGCTTTTTTTTTTTTTGTCAAAAAGAGCCTCCAATAATATGATGGCAATTCAAAACAGAGCAACAAGAAAAAGCAACAACGAATATTAAATCAGAAAGGAGCAGCTGAATCCCAAATCAATTAGCATAGAAGCTGCATCTTTACTGCTCATCAAAAGGCAAGCACGGATTGGCTTCTCATGGGAGAGTGTTTCACACTTTAGGTGCCACAATGGAAAAGTCTCTGTCTCTAGTGCCTACCTACTGTGCCTCAGATGGCGGAAGAACATTGAACAGGGCTTCTGATGTTAATCCTAATTTAAGGGTAGGTTCATTTGGAAGTTGGCAGTTCTTCAAATATTCATTACTCTAAGGATATTACAGGATATCCTTCGAATATCTATTCTTCAAATATTCATTACACTAAGGATATTACAGTTTAAAATATTGTTCAGATTACCTTGTGCTCATTTTGGAAGGGAGTGCAATTTTTGCGATTCCCCATCCCTTGTCAGCCATCTGCATCCCCTGAAAATGTGCAGTGGCCTTGTGTGTGCCAATGCCACACACAGGCTGCTGGGAGCAGCACTGCAGCCGAAAACGGCCTTCTGGAAAGTGGGTGCCGTGCCCAGAAAAGCGGTAGGGCATCAGAGGAACAGGTAAGGACCTGCTTACCTGCTTTTTAAAGGAACTGATCCCTGCCCCCACCCCCCAAACTGGTTTGAATGCGGGTGCTCGAGCCACTTCGGCACTTTCCTAAGAAGCCGGTTAAGGCACATCCCTATTCTGAGGGTCCCCCAGCCCTATTTTGTGCTCATGTAAAAGGAGGGGGTGCAGTTTTTATAATTACCCTTCCCATTCCAACCTCCATATTCCAAGAAAATATGCTCCTAACTCACAGGTATAGGTTTTTAAGAGATGCAGGGAATTCAAGAGGGGAAATGAATTGGCAAAAATTGCATGCACAGGCTTCTTGCACAAGCACAATATATAGTGTGAGTGGAAGTGAGTGAATACAACCCAATGAGATAATTGCGGCAAACTTCCCATGTCCAAAAATAGGTATGAGTAAACCACACACACAACTTATTTACTGCATAACTAAGGACAGTCGTTCAAGCAAGCTTCATATATGACATTATACTATACATTTTGATGAGATGTTGATGAGTATGATAATTAACTGGAAAATATATCGGAGAGACAGGACAAACAGACCTTCCGAGGAAAATGTCAATAATTTGATTTTTAAAAAACTTAAAGTAATCCAGGGGTGAATTTTATGAATTATTATTATTAATAATAATATAAAGATAATCCAGGAGTGACTTGTATTAATTATTAATAATAATGTTTATATACCACTCTTCAACCAGAAGCTCTCAAAGCAGTGTACATAGCAAAAAGAATGAGACCAAGAATCCTTTCGCTTCTCAGTGGTTCTTTATGTTCTTTCTGCTGTCCCCAACTTTGATTCACTATTGAACCTGTAGACAAGAGAGAAGCTGAGGAGAACAAAATCACTAGCATCATTGTGCAAACAGACCCTGAAGAGCAGCACTTTTTTACAAAGACATATTGGCTGACATGAAGAAAAATACTCAAAGTCGTCCCACTGAAATTAAAAGGATATGTTAGGCAATACCTAACTTGTCCTTTAATTCAATTGAACTACTTTGAGTAATTTTCCTCATGTCAGCCACCATATATGCAAGTTTCCAGGATGTTTCCAGATAATTTGACCATGTCAGCTCTGCTGTCTATCTTGGGATGATGGCTGATTTAGCATAATCATTTGCTGGGCCCTGCATTTTACTTCCCACATGTATGTTATTAAACTGCCATAGAAAAGAGATGTCACTTTGTCTGCCATGCATTGTGTGAAGTTTGCAACCTATTTATTTTAAGTTATTTCCAGTTTATGTGCAGTCCTCAAATTAGGTATCTAGGATGTTTTCTTATAAAATAAACAACATTTCCCCCCGCTCCTAGCAGCTCCTCTTCGATACAGCTGTCAGTATGTCCGGTAGACTTATCCAAGGCCATTTGCAAAAAGAAAGCATGGCCTATTTTTCTGTGGCAAGCTGCCACCTTTCACCTACAATGATGCACAAAATGGAAGTGGAGTACCATTTACAGGATTATTATTATCCAGTGTTTACAGCTAATGGATTTGTGTTACAGCTTCATTTTACAAGGACTCTTCTCTACTTTTAATTCACCCTGAGATCTGTCACTTCATCCCCCCCCCACACCATCATCCTTATGAAAGCCATTATCTTTCCATTAGCAAACCTGCTAGATAGTTCTTCCTGTGCTCTTTGATCTGCCTAGCACCTGTTTCCATTTTTTGGTGCACTCTTTTTCCCCATAATTACTCTCAAGAATTTTAAAGAATTAGTTTGCTGAGAGCTACTTCACACACGGTGGTACATTAATTAATGTAAGATGTAGGGTGAGTTCGCATCGCTGTTTTTTTGCTGCCATTAACAACTCCCCTGATCTGGGCAAAGCAAGTTATCCTTGTAGACCATTTTTCTGGAGCAGGATAAAAGGCCAAAGATCCTGAAAATCCAAATTACACTTACACCTCTCTCTGTTGGTTTGCAAAGGTTGTATAGAAGTACTATACAATGTATCTGTATAATGTTGAGTATCATGTACTTGTCTAACACTTGGTCTGCCACACAGTCTTGCATTTGCTCCATTGTAAGCTGCTTCCAAATGCTATTTCCCCCCCAATAGGTCAGATGTACTGGCCGACATTCTGTGCAGTGAAATCTTGGTGTTACCAAGCTGCCAGGGGTTGCCGCACATGCAAAAAGCAGCTTGCATCATGCTACTTCCATCGTTTCCAATGGAAGTAATGCTGTTGAAGTGCCCATATGGTGCTTCAAGCAGTTTCACAGCTGCCTTTTACATGTGCATCATCAGCCCCCAGTGGCTTGCTAATGCTGAGGTTTTACTGCACAGAATGTCAGCCACTGAAAGGTAGCTAAAGTGTGCCGTCAAGTGGATTTCGACTCCTGGTGACCACAGAGCCCTGTGGTTATCTATGGTAGAATACAGGAGAGGTTTAGCATTGCCTCCTTCCATGCAGTATGAGATAATGCCTTTCAGCATCTTCCTATAACACTGCTGCCCGATATAGTAACAGTGGGGATTTGAACTGGCAACCTTCTGCTTGTTAGTGAAGCATTTCCCCACTGCGCCATTTAAGGTGAAGTGCTACCAATTTAACAAACCATCAACAAATGCAGATTACATTACATTGTCTAAAGTCTCAGATCTATTGCTGATATTTCTAATCAGAGGAACTCAGAGATCAGTCAAGAACTTTCGGTGCCTGAGACAGAAACTCTAAATGACATCTCTCAAGGATCAGCAGTAGACTAAATAATTACCAGTTTACCTGAAATCTGCCACCTGAGAGAAGTGCACTCTCTCCTTAATGGTAAGCTGCCTCTGAATACCAGTTGCAGGGCAGCAACAGTAGGAGAGGGGGCATGCTTGGATTAGGATCTGGACTAGATCAGCCTTGGGTCTGACCCAGCAGATCTCTTATGTTCTTATGGCCATCCCTTAATGTATGTAGTAGGCCTCAGAAAGACTTCTGACTGAAATATTGGATAGGTGCTGCCAGCCTGGAAAGATGCTACTGGCCTAGTTGCCACTGGTCTTACTCTCACCAACACAGCTCTTTGCAGCAGCCTCAATGAATGGCTGTCACCTGGTCACTCAGGGTCATTAAGTCATCATTAAATTAGCCCCACTGAGGATCATTAAGTGGAGCTGACATTTATGGCAGGGTTCTCAAACTGTGAAAAAGATAGATTCCTTCAAGCAAGCCAGCCAGCCAAAAACTCCTGTTCTCCAAAGGTATCATAATAATTATGCACGGTCTCTCTTGGGACCTAAAGCTAGGGCAATTTGTGAGTTTGTGGGAATCCAGGGGTGTAGGAAGGTTGGCATTTAGCCTTGGGACAGGATGTTCTGGTGGGCTCATGAAGGAAAGAAAGGAAGCACTCTGCCAGCAAAGAAAGCACTCGCCCTCTGCGAGAACACAACAAGCCACATGTCCATGCCCAGCTCTGGCAATGCCCAGTGCCATGCCCAGTGCCATGCCCATTGCCATGCCCATTGCCATGCCCCTGTATCAGCATGGCTGGCAAGGGGTTGCATAGCCTCAGTGGCAAGGGGAGTGAGAGGGCAAGGGAGTGTCCTGCCCCCCCCGGGCCCCCACAGCCCAGGGGCATATGTCCCTACTCTACCCCACCTCAGGCCAATGGTGGCTTTTCCACTATGGAAAACCATTTTGCTTCTGGAATAAGAGCCCCCCGCACTTGCTGTTGACTGCTGGGGTGGATGAGGAAGAGAAAATCTGTAGGATGGAATTGCCCAGCAGCCATATTCACATGCCACAATTCAACAAAGAGTTAGATATGCTTAAGGCGGCAATCCTGTGCACACTTCTCTGGGTGTAAGTCCCACTGAACTGCTGAGTAAACATACATAGAATTGTAGCATACCTCTGGTTCACTAATTAGGCCCACACCCTTCCCCAACAATAATTTGTTCCCAAATTATTGGGAATAAGGATCCCCAAAGATAATTTGTTTAGTGAATAAGGATGTTCTCTTTCCTTATTTGCTAAACGTGGTGAGGGGGAGAAGCAGAAGTGGGAGCATGCCAGCTAGTCCAAATTGATACATTCTCCCCAGCCAGGCTCCTAGATGACTGCACATTCAGTACTTGTCTGCAGACCCAAGCCAAGACCCAAGCCAACAGTTATGGGGAGCAACTTTCCCTGTGTTCTGTGCTTGCATTTGCAGATAAGTGCTTAAGGATGCCCAGTGGCATGGGGAGAGGCAGTGGTTGGCTAGCAGACATCCATTCTGCAAGGAGAGAACATTCTGGGGATCTTCTCATGACCAGCATTTTTGGGATAAAGTAAAGTTGTGCTGCCATGTCGGTGTTGACTCCTGGTGACCACAGAGACATGTGGATTTCTTTGGTAGAATACAGGAGGGGTTACCAGTGCCATCTCCCGTGCAGTATGAGATGATGCCTTCAGCACCTTCCTATATCGCTGCTGCTCTATATAGGTGCTTCCCATGTTCTGGGAAACATACCAGTGGGTATTCAAAACAGCAACCTCTTGCTCCCTAGGCAAGTTACTTCCCCACTGCACCACTGGGATAGGAGGCAGTAAATGCAGGCTCATGTGGAGCCATTGAAATCCTGCTGACTCATTGCCTGCAATGCATGAAACTCAACTCTTGTACCCAGGTCTTACTTGAGGTAGGTGGGAAATAGCTGCTGTCCTACTTTGGCGTTTGATCGTGAGGTTGCTCATGCCATTCTTAGCACCTAAGCTAAGCTAACTGCCATCTTTATCAGAGAGTTGCATAACTAGAAGGGCCAGGCAGAGGCGATCTACTTGTGCAATGAGGGCTGCCTCCCTACTGGGAATGCAATGCATTGTGGGATACTTAGAGACTCTAGCTCCCAGTTTGACTGTGAAGCCAGCAGCTGCCTTGATCATCTGAGTTCAGGGCTTGCAGAACACAACAGAGGCTCTTCTTATCTGTCTGAACCATGATAGGATATCTTCTAACCCAACCACCCCATATAGTCATGTGAATAGGCCTCCTATCTTTTTCTAGATTAATGAATTAGCATTCCACAGAGATATCCTAATTAGGGTTGTGTGTTTTGGTTTTTTTCTGTTTTGTTTTGACCCGAATCCAAAACACCTCCATTTTGTTCTTTGTTCGAAATCAAGCAATCCGAAACACCCCAATTTTGTTTGTTCAAAATCGCAGAATCCGAGTCCGAAATGTTTTGTATTTTAAAAAATTACCCCGGGGCAAAACTAGTGGGTGGGGGTGGTAGTGCCCAATGGGTGGAAGCTACCACCCAAATTTCAGAGGAATTGGGCAAAGGGCTGACTTTTGGTGAATCTTTGAAGTTTAAGATTTTCCCTTAGGGAATAATGGAGGTTTCAGCAAAGGTATAGCTTCACATCTGGGGGAAAGGGGTGGCCCAGAGCAGAGTAAGGTGGGTGGTAGTGCCCAGTGGGGGCAAGGAAGCTGCCAGAATTATTTCAAAGGAATTGGGCAAAGGGCTGGTTTTTGGTGATTTTTTTTGAAGTTCATGCGTCTTTAATGTTTCCCCCCATAAAGTCCTATAACTCCAGGGGGGCACTGGGGTGGCCTGGAGTGAATAGTGGTCTAGTGCACATAAGGTGCCAACCACCCCCATACTGACAAGCCCATGGGGTACAGGGTTTGGTTGTTTCTGAGGTGTTCTGAATGTAGATTCTCTGGTAGCATATGAGAGTGGATTCATGGTTTGTCATTGAAAATCTCATTTGCTACCAGAGAATCTACACTCAGAACACCTCACAAACAACAAAACCCAGTACCCCATGGGTTAGCATCCCATGGGGGTGGTTGGCACCCTCTGTGCAATACACCACCACTCACTCTAGGCCACCCCAGCACCCCCTCAGTGCAATTATGGGGCTGCTGAAACCTCCATTGTTCCTTATGGGATAAAACCTTAAAGATGTGTAAACTTCAGAAACCAATTTAAAACCAGGCCTTTGTCTAACTCCTTTGCAATCTGGGTGGTGGGCAGGCACCCCTTTGGGTGCTAATGCCCAACCCACTGCTCCAGCCCCTTTCTGCCCCAAATTTTCCACAAAGACATGCAAACTTCAACAATTTATAGAAAATCATTGCCATGCAGCACACACCACAGAGAACAGCAGACTAGCAGAGCTTCCTAAAGAACCAGGTTTCCAAATCAAGCATCTGATGCAGCAAACTAGGGCCAACAGCAGCATCAAGTATGCCCTCCCCTCCCTCCTCCACCAAGCAAGCATTTCTCATCCACAGACTGTTTTTTCCAACACATCAACAACAACACATTAACAACAGCAGAGCTTTACGAAGAACCACGTTTCCAAAGCAAGATCACACATATATGTAGCAGAACAACAAACCATCCTAGGCAGGCCGGCCAGCATTTGAATTGCTATAGATAGATAATTTTCAGACACAAAATGTTTTGTTGCTGAATCAAAATGCACAAGCCTAATCCTAATCTGATCAACAAATCTGGAAAAAAGTTTTTTACACACACACACACACACACACCCTGATTGGTTTTAAGTTATCGACAGCCATTATTGGATCTGTTCCACTTTGTTATTTTTGTAATTATGGAGGACTATATAATTATATATGTACAAATGTATACTTTAGCAGGCATTATGGAGATGCAGAAGCAAGCACATAGGAGTCAGTACTAGTCCCAAAGTAACAACAGCATCCCACAATCCAAAGAGATATTGATTGTGGGGGTTTAGGGGGGGTTAGGGGGTTTGTGGGGAGAGTGGGCTTAGTCCGCTCTCCCCACATACAATCGGAAGGGAAGCCCTGGGCAGCCGCAATGGCCACCCCGCCGTCATGGAGCCAGCGGGGGCTGCGGGGATTGGGGGCTGCACGACCCCTGGAAGTTCCAGGATGCCCCGCGCGAGCACACAGGGCATCCTGGAGAGACCCCTAGGGTCGGGAAGCTTTTTTCAGCCTCCCGGCGGAAGTGTCTTCATGTGTTACTGCAGCGCGGACGCACGCCACAGCAATACACCATCAAAAAGATGGGGTTAGCGGAGCACTCACTCTGCTAACCTCAGCTAAGGGGCGGGGGGATTAGGAGGGTTTGCTGCCGGGAGCTGCACAGCTCCCGTGGCAGCAGACAATCAGCAAAAAGCCGGCTAGGCTCCCTTAGCCCGCTCTTTGCTGATCGTGAGAATCTCCTCATCTTCTCTTATTCTCTTAGAGCAACTCTGCCAGCCAACATTCAAACATAAACTCCAACCTGCAGCTTTTTTTCCCTTTTTTCTTTGTATACACAGTCTGCCAGGTAGATGCAAATTAGTTCCCACTCAAGCACATAGGCGTGACTTGAACTACATTCCAAGGTGGCAGACCATTGAAACCTGCTGCACAGATTGCCCATTATGTAGGGTTCATGATCTATGACCAGGCCTACTGAGAGAATAACTGCATGACAAGATGGCATTGCTGTGATGTCATGTGGTTGAAAAAAGTAAGAACTGAGTTGTATATGGGGACAATGGATTTTACTGGTATCAGACATTTTCATGGTGGACAAAATCCATATAAGGTAAGCAAGGCTATAGCTATAATAAAGATATATCTATATATATTGGGGAAGGTAGGAAGGGGCCAGAGCATGACATGCAACGTTTGCAAATATGTATACAAAAGTTAATGGAGCACAAACATGTAGGCTTGCTTGCCAACCAAAATATACCATTGATAATAATGTGTGGCACGTGGACAAAAATAGGGCTAACTGTCATCCATTTCATAAACACTTCCCTTCCTCCCCAGTTGCCTGCAGGTGAGTCTGACTCCTTGCTGCCCTGTAGGAGATTAGGCAAGTGGCTATTTACAAGTCCAAGCTCAACAAAAATCCCAGGATGGTCCCATAAAGAGCCTCAGTATTTGTTCCAGTGTCTGAGTACCTGCGTCTTCCAGACAACAGAAAATTCACTTGGCCTCCCTCATAAATGAGCGACGGTGCTGCATAGTTCCCTTTTCACATTTCTCCATTATACCCTTGATTATGTGTCCTTGGTGACAATACATTTCTGGGTCCATGCACTTCATTGCTTCTAAAAGAAACTCCCTTTTACAGCTGCCAAAGCAGCAGAAATCATGTCAGTCACATTCAGAAAACCAGTGAACCATATAATACCACTGACAGCTAACATACGTGACTTTAAGAACCCTGGCTACAGCTAGAGTGATATGCCTGCCGTTGCTATTAGGAATGTGGTCCAGAGAATGGGATGGCACGACATTTGAGTAACATGTATTTTGATTTTCTCAGTGACCTTGTCGGTCTTAAGTGCGATGCATTCCCCACCCCTGCCCCGCCGAGATTAAGGCATATACACAAAAATCAATGTTTATGAACCGCAATTGCCCTCTCTTTCCATTTCACCATTAGCTCAATTTGTCCCAAGAAGTAAGAGTACCATTATCTTGATTCAACAATACATTTGAGAGACAACAGAGACAAACATTTTGGTATTTTGAAGGAGAACTTAATGCCAAAACATAATTACAATTTCTGTTCAAGAACACCAGGTCTCTGAAATAGCTCCATTAATCTTTCAGCCTTTCAGTGTGGTTACCATGTGTATGTAACTATCCTGCCTCCCTGAGTTTCCATGTCCTTGTAATGATTTCAAACCTTTAATTGCCTTTTGAAGTATTGTACTGAGGTGTGGGATACAAATATTTTAATAATATATTTTTTAAAAAAACACAACACATGTAGTTCAGCCCTCATGTACAACTCTTTTGTTAGGTAGCACAGCATTCAAGAATGCAGACCTGTCAGCTCTGAGCAAGGAAAAAGTATCAAGAACTAGGGTTGTGCACAAAACCAGCTTGGTCTGTTTGGTTTGAATATGAACCCAATTTGAACCCGGCTGGGTAGGTTCAATTTTGGTTTTGCTCAGAAACCCACACCCCCAGTTCAGTTCGAATTGAACTTGAACTGGTTGTAAGAGGTTCTACAAAGGGTATAATGGGGACTTGAACTGGCCCATTATTCCCTATGCAGAGCACCTAGGGACACAAAACTGCGGTGGGTGGTAGGCATCCAGGGGTGCCTAACACCCACCAAACCACAAAGCAGTAGGACACTCCTGCAATATTTAAAAAGATTTTAAATTTTCTTTCATTTTCCCATAGGGAATAATGGGGATTTGAGGATGCCCCAACTGCCCCCCTGGGGGGTTCCTGGGCACCAAAATGGATCTGGGGGCAAGGCTCCATGTGCCACAACTCCCCCCAGCAGCCCCAAGCCGATGAGGCTCATGGTTCTTGTTTCATAGATTTTTAAAGATTTTAGCCTGTCTCAATGCAACGAATAGGAATTTCCCCCCCATTCAAAAACCTAGAACAGTGTGTGACCTAATGAATAATGTGTGACCTCAAAGTTCATGAGTGCGGGGAGAAATTCTAGATGAACCAGTGATCTGATTTGGTATAAGGCAGCTTCCTATATTCTATGGATCTGTGAGGAATTGTGGGGGTAGAAGAAAAGAAGCAAAGAAAAAAATAATTGAGGCTGTTCTCACAAGCAGCCAAGCCCTTGGCTTCCCATGAGAACCACCGGGATCCACGCAGATCCCAGCAGTGCTGTGGCACCAAACCCAGCACCACAGCTCAGCCTAGGTTAAGGGTGAAAACAACCCTTGCTCTGCGATCATGTGTCAGAGCTAGCTGCTTGCAGCTTGTACTGACACAAAGATGAGTGCCTAGAGCACCCAGCCCCTGGGGGAATCCCCCAGTGCACTGCGCTTGGTGCATTGTGGGATTCATGGAGGCTGGGACAATGAGTCCCGGCCTCTGTTTACCAGCACTGCTGGAAGCAATGCAGATAGTCATGGCAGTACTGGTTATGTGGGCTTGTGGCTTGCATGCCACAGGGGCTGCAAAGGGTCGTCTAGGGGAAGGTAGGTTGAACCCTGCCTTCCCCCCGCCCGCCCACGCATTCACATGGCTGTGTGAATAGCCCCAGTATTTATTTCCACCCCCTGCCTTCTGCTTCCCATCATCCTCTTACTTACCTGCCTCTCACCACCCTCCAGGCAAAACTGTCTGAGGGAATTCTTTGATTTTCTTCTTGAGAGGAACCCTGAAATCCCTCTTTGAATTTCACTTTGGAGAAATTTCAGTTCCAAGCCTGCATTCAACTTTCCAGACTCACTTCCTGTGCTTGGGCTGATGGGAGGAAACATAGTGCCCAGCTACTGAAAGGCACTACTACAGCAGCTAGGTGCTCCCAAAACAATCATAAGGGGTTGTCAAGTTACTCCAGGGAGCTGGTGGGTAGAAGGGATTTGAGCAGGCTGCTGACACTTTCCAACAGGGCCGGCCCAAATGTTTTTGGTGCATTTTGGTGCCGGCCCAAGTGTTTTTGCATGCACACACACATTCCACACTGGTCCATCGGGAAACAGAAGATGTTGTTCTCTCCCTACTGAAACCTTTCCTGGTGAGTTACTACTGTGACAATGTGATGACATTAGGCAAGCCCTCCTTTCCATTAGGCAAGACCTTTCATTAGGCAAGCCCTCTTTTCCATTTGTTCTCTTGGAGTCATCAGGCAAGAGGATCAAGCCTGTCCTCCTCTTTGACATGGATTTGGGCCAGTGTGTGTGACTGGTGGGGGGGGGGAGGAGGTCTATCAATGTGTGTGTGTGTGTGTGTGTCTATCAACGGCTACTAGTCGAAGGGCTATGGACCACCTCCAGCCTCAAAGGCAGGATGTCTCTGAGTACCAGTTGCAGGGGAGTGACAGCAGGAGAGAGGGCATGCCCTCGATTCCTGCCTGTGGGCTTCCAGTGGCATCTGGTGGGCCACTGTGTGAAACACAATGCTGGACTAGATAGGCCTTGGGCCTGATCCAGCAGGGCTGTTCTTATGTTCTTAGGGGTGGGGTGTATTTGGGTTGTCAACTCTGTCAGAAACTATTCTTGGATTTTTTTCTCCCCCCAACACCCCCCCCCCCGAGTATTAAAATATCTAGTACTGATTTAATACTCACCTGGAGACTGATGCCAATTCCTGGAGATGAGGAGAACCCTCCAGTTCTCCCATATCCCCAATATGGTTGCCAATCTACAAGGATTGCCCTGCCATCTCTGGAAATTGGTACCAATCTCCAGGTGACTATAGAAAGCAATCCTGGAGACTTAATGGCTTGAAATTAGAAAGCCATTTCAACCCCACCCCCACCCCCATTAATCATTTGTGTGTAAAGGTCAGGCACCTCTTCCACAGAAAGAAGCCCTCACCTATCCTGCCTGACTCCTAGTTATTTGTCACCTTTCACATCCACAAGTGAACTCAGAGTAGTAAATAGATTATTGAAAATCTTAGCTTTTTATGTCCAAGCAACCTACATGATCTGACAGGTCATTTCTTTGCTAGTGAAACTAATTGCAAAGTCTGATCTGCTAGTTCAAAGCAGAGCTGTTCACAATATCTCAGCTAGTTCTACAACTTTGCTAAGGCTAAGCTGCTATACAGCTTAGATACAAAATCTTAAAAGCCTTTATAGATATTTTGCAACCCTCTTGTTTGCAGCTGAAGCAACAGGCCCCTACTTTAGCATTTCAAGGATAATACAGGCTTAAATTTGTTCAGTCCTGATAGATAGTGCATGTATCTTTTGGGTACACCTAACAAATACATCCTGTTTGGGGACTAAAGGAAAATTTCAAAGGCCTAGGTGCACTTGTATGTTGATTCCATTTAACCCATCATACTTTATTAAAATGTGTTGCTCAAACTGTGTGCAAAATCTGCACACAGCTTGATCAATATATGTTAATAAAGTATGATGGGTTAAATGGAATCAACATACAAGTGCATCTAGGCCTTTGAGCTGTGCTTGCCCTGGAGAAGAACACTTCCCACATAAGAAGTCCACTTGGCTGGTTGAACGTCTAAAACCGAAACAAAATGTGGCTGAAACTCAACCACAAGTTAGGGGGTTCCCCTGGGAAACAGGTTGTTGTGGCGAGCTCTATACTGACTTGAAACCACAGGGAATGAGCCATCTGTTAGTTGGAAACACCACCAGTTCCATGCAAATCACATGCCTCAAATGTGGAGACTAGAAGAATGAGTTGTCCAGAAGGACAAATCGTAAATGTAGCATAAGGGTCTTTAATCCAAATGAACCTATCAGGATACAAGGAAGAACTATCTGGTGGTTAGGATAAGCCAATCATAAAGTGGAATACAAAATATTGCTGAATATGGTATTTGATTCCTGTGGGGTGGGGTTATAAAAAGTATACCATGATGAAGAATCAGAGACTTGGTTGACCCATGCTACTTGAACTTGCTATCTATTATGTTTCTGCATACTGCTACTTTAAACTGAACATGATGCAATAAATGTTACAGATTTTACTTGACTTCGACTATGTTTTGTTTTCTTGACAGTGCTTACTCAAATGGAGAAGACCCAAAATAAAAACAAAGGTCAAGGTGAGTTCAGTGGGGCTAAACTGAACTCACATATACAGCTAAAGGTATGAGGGCTCCTTACAGGATGCGAGGAGTAAGGAATGTGTGACGGTCGGGGATGGAGCTGCCGTCATAATGCTGACTCCCCCATGCATGTTCAGTAAATGGAATGAATGACTGGAGCAAGCTTTACTCTGTAGTAATCACAAATGCAAGACCACAGTTCAGTTAGTAGCCCCAAGTACGTTCAGGTGCAATCAGTGGTACAGCCTTCCATTTAAAGAGTTACAGGCTTGGGCTGCACAGGCTGCAATCTTACGCCCTTGGGAACAAGTCCATTGAAGCCTATGTGACTAGCAACTGAGAAATGACACTTTCACCACATAATACCAACAGGGCTTTTAGAAAAGAGGTGGTGGGAGAATAGGCTTAGCATCACAACTGAATATTTGCAAAGCAATGGTTATAAATGATCTCCGGCATTCCTGATTGTTTTTCTGCCAAATGACTGGTAGCTTCACCATATAATCACAAAGTTAAATGTAGTTGTATGAAAAGGGCTCTTGAATTGCATTTGATCCAGTATCTCTTTTCCCCGACAAGAATAGAACTTTCTTCCTTTCCAAAAGAATCTTGCTTCTGCCTCCTGAACTTGTTTCTGCCTATCACAGCAGGGTGCGTGGACACATCACATTGTTCTTCTCTATGGAATGACACGTAACCGGTTTTTTAAAAAAAACCTCTCTCCTTGTGTTTATACTGTTAATAACAGATGTTGCTCTGCGACATCACACATGCTGTTTAATATTATCAAAACAATTATTCATTTATTCATCTTTGCACAGTGTGTGCAAGCTGGCATTACTGAACTTGCAGGCATGGCCGTCATGAATGCATAAACCTGAAATGCATGTCATATATCATAAATCACCCTCCGCATCCCCACTCACATCACCCTTCCTAATCTTTGGTCTGAAATTTTCATAACATTATTGCTGACAAACTGATAAGGAGGTGGCAGGCCAAACTTCTGGCGCATGCTGAGAAATGCTGAGATGCTAGAGATTCATCCTATTTGCAGGTAAGCTCAATCATGACCTTGTCACAGGCCACAGAAGGGAACAGAGAAGGTTTCTTGTCAATTAGATTCAGGAGAGTTTTGAACCAAGCCAGAGTCCAAACAGTTCAAAGATAGCAGTAGAGAACAGCAGCAGACAGAAGGAAGTCCTTCTCCTTATGCATGTTCTCGACTGTCATGATGCTTAGGGGAAAAGTCTATTGTAAGAATGCAAGTGACCCTGTCTCTGCTGGAGGACTGCCTGTGCATTGGCATAGAAGGCATTGAGGGAACATGAGGCAGGCAGGCAAGCAAACCCCACCCCCCCAACAAATAATTCATGCTTCTGTTGCTACCTATTGCTAGGCTCTTGTGGTGACTTGAAGAAAGCCACTCTTTATATAGCCCTGCTAACTGGGCAAAGAGGCACCTTTTTAATGTGGTGATTCTCTTATATTTAGCAGGGGGAGAGCAACTGGCTCTATCCACCCCCAGCACAGCATCCCTCCAGTGGCTGTTGCTGGTGTCTATCTTATGTTTCTCTTTAGATTGCGAGCCCTTGGGGGACAGGGCTCCATCTTATTTATTTATTATTTCTCTATTTGTTCTTTTTGATTATCATAAACCTGTGAGTGTGTGTGCACGCATTTCAGAAATCTAACACTGGGGACAAAGTTCACACCCTGCCTAAATGCGCCATGGCCTTCTTTGCATCCTCACTTTCCCCTTAGTGCTTCTTTGTCAATGGGCCAGCTTGGATAATACTCCCCCCCGCCCCTTGAACTTGCCCATGCAATTAAAAAAGAGGACATGCTTCACCAGGTGTTCTGATGTGCTTCTGACATGTCCCTTTGCTGCTGGGGGTGACTGCCTGTCTGAACTGCCATTCTACACACAACCCATTTACTAGTTTAAACTAATATTTTAGTCACATGCAGGGCATTGGTTCAAATGAACCATCCCCCCACACAATAAAAGAACATACTGGGAAGACATCAGGATGCGAGGAAAACATATAATCAGGTGTTTGATGGAACAGCTGAGTTTTAGGAAATATATGACATCTACCTTCAGATGACCTGCCTACCTACTTGAAGGTCAGAGGCGTACTTAGCCACGGACCTTGGGGATCAGGTCCGTGGCCTCCTGGGGGGCCTCCAAACAATCTGGGGGGCCTCAGAAGAGCCCCACCACTGTGTTGCCACTGTGCTGCACTGCTGCCCCACACCCACATGCATCACGGCATGCGACACTATCCATACTCAGACTGTGCAGGCACGCTGGCCGTAGGGAAGCCAATGCACTGGCCAGGGAATGCCCGTGCCACTGCCATAGGGGTGGCCTGCTCTGCTCAGCTCACCCCCCGGTGGTGAAGATGGGGAATATTGGTGCGGCAGGGCAGCAGGAGGAGCAGCGAGGAAAGGTATTGGGGGGAATTGAGGGGGGCATCACGGCAGGGGGCCTCATGGTGGAGCAGTGGTAAAACTGCCGCCCTGTAACCAGAAGGTTATAAGTTCGATCCTGACCAGGGGCGCAAGGTTGACTCAGCCTTCCATCCTTCCGAGGTCGGTAAAATGAGTACCCAGAATGTTGGGGGCAATATGCTAAAATCATTGTAAACCGCTTAGAGAGCTCTGGCTATAGAGCGGTATATAAATGTAAGTGCTATTGCTATTGCTATTGCTATGGTGGCAGGGGGGCTCCAAAGCCCTCTAGGTCTGGGCTGATTTTGGACCTAGGAGTGCCAAGCCAATGTTGAAGGTCAGTAGAAAAGTTTGGGATCCCAGTGACCTTCCGGCGCTAAGGTATGCAAAGGCATCTCATGCACAAAACTAGCTAATTTGTATTTGTTCCCCTTTCAAATTACAATCTATAGTAAGACTTTGTTAAATGATGCCCTCTGGCCTTGTTTGGATGGAAAAACAACTGTTTGCTTAGGTCCCAGTTGTTCATTCACTTTTATGACATTATGTAAGTTCTGCTTTCTGGGACAACACAACAGAGAATTCAAGGTCAAGCAGAATCAAAAGCTGGTTGCTCTACTTAATTTTGCCTTGAGTTGTTGACAGCAGGGGCTGATAAGGATCTTTTGACAGAGCTGACCTTTGTCTGCTGCCACGGCTGGGACATTTCGTTTGCATGGGACTTTCTGAGGCTGGACCAAAGGTCAGAGTTGTTCAGTGTAGCACATCCAGTTCCCATAATTAAAACATTCATTAAGCCTTTTTGGTTAATGTCGATGTGTTTTCATTTGAGAAATTCATTAACCACTAGGCACATCAAACGATGTGTTTTAGAACTGTTGGGAAACTGAATTGTTAAGCAGTTATACAAGAAGCTGTACAATAAAATGATGGATTGTTCTTTAGCTGTGAAACAGAAGTGATACAGAGGGGAGGGCAATGACTGCAGACTCTATTTGGCATTCCCACAGATTGGGATTTCTAGGGAGAAACTTCATGTTGTTGTTGTTGTTGTTATTGCACCCTGGGCATTATACAGTTTCATAAGCAGAAAAAGACATAGATCTTTGCCCCTAGCAACAATTTACTAAATTTCAGCTATTAGGGAGAGAAAAGAGGAAGGAAAGGTGAGGTAACAAATCAGAGCTAATGGTGAGAGGCAATGGTAACTTGGTGCAGCATGTAAAGTAACGTGTGCCATCGAATCAATGTTGACTCCTGGCAACCACAGAGCCTTGTGGTTGTCTTTGGTAGGATACAGGAGGGGTTGACCATTGCCATCTCCTGCGCTGTATGAGATGATGCCTTTCAGTATCTTCCTGTATCGCTGCTGATCGGGATATAGGTGTTTCCCATAGTCTGGGAAACATACCAGTTTAAATTATCAAAAAGAAATCTATAACAATAGTCTGGGAAACATACCAGTGGAGATTTGAACTGGCAACCTCTGGCTTGCTAGTCAAGTCATTTCCCTACTGTGCCATGAGGTGGTAAACAAACCCCAAAGCATACAGACTAGGAGGTTTTGGAGGAACATTTGAAGGAAGAGTATGAGCCAACATTGCCTAGGTGTTGCGGTCATCCCAGGCACAAGAATGAGTGAGAAGGAATAGAGAGAATGGGCGGAGCCAACACGTTATGGTGGCAGACCCTGAGGGTAGTAGAACTAGCTGAGCGCAAGTCAGCTAGGCAGAGATATCTGACTCCAATTGTATTCAAAGCAGCATATTAAACAGCAACCTCCATTATGGAGTCTGAGCTGACTGAAAAATGCTGGCACAGCTCTAGACCTCTCTGATATGTTAGCTTTTCAAATGCAGGGGCACACCAAGGTAATCTGGGTGCCTAGACCACTCAGCCGTGAGCCCCCCCCCATGTGAGGCCCCCCAAAACCTCCTTTGGGGTGCCCACTCCACCAAACCTCCGCTTTAAAAAATATTACTACTGCAGCCGAGGCGTGGCTGGGGGGGTGGGGTGGAGCAGTCCTTCTCCATTCTCCCCGCCTCCCCCAGCAGTGTGGACCAGAAGCGACACTGATCCCCTCTGTTCAGGCCAGCGTCTTCATCCAACTGCGATGTCTCGGGCTTGCGATGATCTCAACTGTGCAGGCACACCTCACAGTTGGTTAGAGATGCTAGCCTGAACGGATGGGCTCAGTGTAGCTCCTGGTCCCTGCCTCCACCAGAAATGCATAGGATTTCTGACAAACTGGCATTTGCAAACAAGTAATCCCAAAGGGCATTCATGGTACAGTCACCTGGTGGATTGTATCACGAGGCTTTTCTGAACACCTGACTCCATTCCTGTGTTTCACAGTAGCCAGGTCAGAGTTTTCTGTAATGTTGCTACCATCTTTCTACGTTATTTCAAATATGAACATTGAAGACAACTTCAGTTTCAGGAGCTGAGCTCTTGAGCCAACCAAGCAGATATTAAAAGAATCCTTCAGTTTTTGCAGGACTATGTGAGAAGGCAACTAAATCATGAGAACATGGGAACATGTTGTTGTTGTTCCCATGGCAACATGGGAACAACATGTGAACATGGTCACGGGAACATGGCAACTAAAACTCCTGATTCCATGTACAGTGAGGATTCTAAAGGCAAAAAAAAAAGTGCAGTTCTGTTTCGATTATCAAAAGGAAATCTATAACAACTTGACACTTAGGAATGTTTTTACAGTATAATGTTTCCCCAAATTAAACATTGCCAATAATAATATGTGGTTACTAATAAAAACTTGCATTTTACAGCATCTTTTTAAAAGAGTGTGTGTTTGTGTGTCAGTTTAATCTAGGAACATAGGAAGCCAGAATGGGGCTCTTGTGTGGGAGCAAGAGGATCGGCTCCTGCCTTCCTTTCAGCTCCCCGCACTGCGGTTTGGTCATGAGAATGACCTCATTGTTTAAAGTACATAAAATAGTACACTTCCTATTTGTACCCTGGATTTGAGGGGGCCTGTGACCAGGTTCATATTTAAAATACACACATGTATAGTCATTCATAATAGCCCTGTTCAGACATTATATTCTATGTGTATACAGAAGTCTGTGCACATATACATGGCTTTTGTGTGAATGACTTACATGCATTCACTTTGAAAATGAGCCTGGGTACAGGACGTATACTGTGGTACATGCATTGAACGTAACATGTGAATAACTGTGCAGATCTATATGTGCATATACCATACTTGGAGTATACATGCATTGAACTTGATGTGTGAATAGGACTGTACAAACGCACACATAACAACATGACGTCTGAATATCACTCTTCTGTTTATAGTTTTCACACCTGTGCTGCAGGATAATATATTTCATGTTATTGTGGCGATTGATTGATTGAATAACGTGGGCTTCAGTGTGAATCCGTGGATTGGCAGAACCATAACTTTCTTCAGTGTAGTTAGAAGCCTATGGAGAATTTAATTTGGTACAGTGCAGATATGTAACAGTAAGCAGTCTTTACAGTAGCTGAGGGTGAAGGAGCTTGAGCAGGAGGAAGGAGGTAGTCAGGAAGATAAATGAGCAAGTATGGTTTATTAATGAGACAAAGTTCCTGCCAGAAATGGAAAGAAAAGGAGATGAGACAGCAGAAAAGAAGGACCAGGAGTGAAATTTTTAGGGAATAATTCATTGGGGAGGGTAGAGTAGCTGAAGAAAAATAGGATGTAGAAAGAAATAGGAAAGGATGGCAGGTGACACATGAAAAATAGAAAAGCAAGGAGATGGCCAAATTAAAATTTTAATTAAGGTCTGTGATTCAGTGGATTTAAGGCTGCATGCAGCAGAAATGAGATGGTAGAGTGGATGCACCACTTCAGGCTGCACATACAGGGGCTGTTCACATGACCACGCATACGTGGTTGCGCACTACCTTCCCCCAGTTGACTGCTCACAGCCCCAAAGGCATCCAAGCCGTGCACCGACATGACCAGCACTGCCGGGAGCAAAGTGGGCAAACAGAGGCAGGAACTCATTGTTTCGGCCTCCAGAGATCCCACAATGCACCGTGTGACATGCACGATGCATTGGGGGAGTCTCCCAGGAGATGGGCACTCTATGTGTCCATCTTTGTGTGCAAGAGCTGGCGCTCTCTGTGTGGGTGCTCTAAGCACCCATCTCTAGGTGCTTCTCTCTGGAAGCAGCCTGGCTCGCACATAAGCAGCAAACCCGGGTTAAGGGAGCACTCGCTCCCTTCTCTTTGGCTAGCAGTCGGGCTGAAAAGCCAAGCTAGGCGGTGCTGGCCCACCAGGATCGAGCCTGATCCCAGCAGTTCTAATGTACAGCCTAATCCATGCTGGGCTTCCCAGAGGGTTAGGCTGTGCGTGACAACAGCTTAACAGTTTATGAATTGTTCCCAGGTAACAAACACCCTGCAAGTAGCAAACGAGCACAGCAGGGAGAAAGGTTCTAAACCTGCTCTCACTCTACCGGCCTCGTTGTCTATTGTTAATGAAGGAAATATTTAAATATGTTATTCTCTTACCAGCACTCAAGCGGTACAGTCCATTCTACTGCTACTGATCCTATAAATATATGTAGCACAGAGATTGGGAATGAAGTAAAGTAAAGTGTGCCATCAAGTCAATTTTGACTCCTGGAGGCCACAGAGCCCCATGGTTGTCTTTGGTAGAATACAGGAGGGGCTTACCATTGCCTCCTCCCGCACAGTATGAGGTGATGCCTTTCAGCATCTTTCCTATATCGCTGCTGCCCAGACTATGGGAAACATACCAGCAGGGATTTGAACCAGCAACCTCTGGCTTGCTAATCAAGCCATTTCCCTGATGCACCATTAGGTGGCTGGGAATAAGGTAACAACAACTTTATTTATTGGCCGCCCCATAGCAATTAACCTCTGGGTGGCTCACAAACAGGGACGACTACCAGTTCAGACTGCAGGTGTGATATGTTTTTAACACCCCTGTGTTAAAAAAACAAAAGCAACCCAACTTGCAAGCAGAAAATAATCACAGCAGGGAGTAGACTGGGTTAGAACATTTATGTTTGATGTGTTGTTTTTTGTAGTTGTTGTTTTTTAAATTTGCAGGGCTTTAAAAAAGAAGAAGAAAAAGAAGAAAGTTGGGAAGTCATTAAAATATGACACCCCACCCCACTTGCCATGTGAAATGGCATAGTCAGCTCATCATATGTGGTTTCTACCACCTCATTCCACTGCCTCTTCAGGCCAGGCCTGAGTCATTCTCAATCTGGTGGCTGGGCTGTGACTTCCGAGAGGTGAAAAGTAACTCCCATACAGTTTTGCAAGTGTTTATCTGGAAGATGCCTGCGTGGGAATTTCCATGCTCCTGATTCAGCACTTTCCATGCTCCTGATTCAGCACTTCTCACTGGCAGTGAGAGAAGCAATACTAGCGTTACCAACACCCCATTGAAACTAGAAAAAAAGATTGTGTGAGTTTTAGATGGCCTTCACTGGGGTGCTGCATCACTCCTTCTGGTTTCACAGGTTCCTTAGCAGGAGCTATCAGGGCATAAGCACCAGCTGTGCATAACTGCTACATGATTTGCATGGCTGGGACATGCTAAATAAACACGAATGTTGCTGGTGGTAAGAATAAGAAATATAAGATGGAGAGCAGGAGTCGTGGGTAAAGCTACATGAAAGATCCTCAAGGTTCATCTAGTAATACCAGAATCCAGGTGTAGCTTAAGTGGCAAAGCTACGAATTAGGAAATCCCCAATTCAAACCACGCCTCTGCCTTGAACTTGCTAGGTGGCCTTGGACAAATAATATATGGGGATGATGATAATGATCCATTAATGACTCATTAATGATTCCTTTTGTGGTTGTTGTGAAGTACATGAAGCACTCAGAATAGGCAAGAGCACTATACAAATGCTAAGTAGTAGTATTAAGGCCACCTATTCCTTATCCTGCCCACTTAGGGTATTGTTCAGGTATGGTGCACACGTTCAGCATAATGAGGTGGTAGAGTGGACTGGACTGTCCTACTTCAGCTGTAGCTGAAGGATACTGTTTTTAATGCTTCCCCATGTAAAACCAAAATCCCTGCAAGTACAAAGAAGTGGGTCCTAGCCTAGCTTGCTGCCCCCTGCTGCCGTAGTTAAAGCTCATGATTCTACAGCCTCATTCAGCAACTTGTATAGACTGGGCCTCCATTAGCTCCAGATCTTTGGCTGAGTTGGCAGATCTGGTGCAATGTCACAGGCACCCTGGGACAAAGCTCTGCAATGGATGCCCCCCCCCTCCATTGGTGTATCCAGGGGAATGAGGGTCCGTGTTCTCTCCATCCCTGTGGCCCTTGCAGTGCAGTGTGTGTGCACCAATGCAGAGGCGTAACTAGGGAAAATAGTGCCTAGGGCAAGCACTGAAATTGCATCCCTGTCCAAACAGGAATGATGGGACTTGTAGTCAACAATATCTGGAAATCCTTGTTAAAAGGAACACTGTACCATCTAGACATGGTTGCTGATCAAAACCTGAAAACATGAGCCATCTCTGTAAAAGACTTAGAACAACAGTCAGGAGTTATGCGAGGATTCCAAGTGTCATTTTCTCTGTCTCATCTCATTCTTTTTTTAAAAAAACATGACTTTGTCCTAGAGGATCACCTGCCCAAATAGCCACTAGCAAAATAGGGGAAGAAGAAGGTGGTGGGGTGTGTGTGTGTCTATAAATCAGTGAATGATTCCTGCCAGCCTTTGTCTTATGGTGACTGTTGGCTCATGATGGGGTATATGTGCATTCACCACACCAGTGCTTACTTTGACACCAAGAGGGAGGAGGATACATTAGTTTGCCACACTAGACAGAGGCATTTGCAACAGGAGCAGACAGCCAAGTTCTGCCAGGGCCAAAACCAGCCCCTGCCAGACTAAGAAATCATTGTAATTTGCCCCTTCCTGTCACAAGCAGTGTGCTGTTCTTTTATTATTGACTCTAACTCTCAAATATCCCAGTCATGGATGGAATATTCAGGGTCAATTTACAAGAGACACATTTTCTACATGGAAGTTTCTTCTGTGCAAGTGTTGTGCAGAAACCCATGTGTAGTGACCGCCAGGGTTGGAATGGGCCAAGATGAGATTTTAAAATGGGCCCCCAGCCCCTCAAAGTCCAGGGCCTCCACACAACCCAGGCCCCCAAGGATTTAAGTCTGATATTTCAAAATAAGTATGCTGCCTGCAAATACATTTCACTGAATACACACATGCACACTTCACAGTATATAGTGATATACATTGAGTACTATATATTTGTGCTACTTTTAATGCCTAGAACACACCAGCAACGCTAATTATTAAAATGGCCCCCTCGCTGCAGATTAGCAAAGGAGACTTTCAACCATGCAGGGTGAGCCTATGTTTGTCTTCTCAGAATTCTGAACAAATTCAGTCAAGTTTGATTGCAGGAGTCTTTTCACACCTGCTTTTAAAGCCCTTTAACACACATCTCCTCTGGAATGGAGATGCTGCATTCACATGTTGGCCAGATTTACCCTGAATCCCCTGCAAGTTATTGGACAGCAGTTCACACACAAGAAAAATAAAATAAAATAAAAGCACAAGACATGCTTCACAGTTCTCACTCAGACCTTCTGGGTTGCAAAATAACTTGAACATAAGCACATTTATAAATGAATGAATGAAAGAAAGAATGAATAAATATTTGTTCCAGAAGTTTTTGTAATTTTCTGACATGAAACAAGCCACTTATAGGCCTTAGATAGGTTTTGTTTTTAAAGCCAGCACATTTTCCAGTCTTTTTAAAATTAAATATTCAGAGACTTCTCAGTCTCACCCCACCCCCCCATATCAAAGCCCTATGGCAAGCAGATCCTCATATATGGGGGTAACCACAAAAAGGAATTCACAGCCTACCTTGCAAAAGCTGTGCTGGATGGTCTGGTCTGCTGCTGGGAGCTCGGCCAGCCTCCTTCCTGCCTTTCTTGGGGCCTGCCGAGTTCAGGCTTCAGGGAGGCCTACTGGGAGGCCTCTCTGGAAGCGCCGCCCACCTGCCGATCAGCTGAGAGGCGGAGAGAAAAGGAGCTCTGCAGTTTGCAGGCTGCTCCGATCCTAGGCCAGAGCTGGAGGCAAGTGGCTGAGGGGCCCTGGGGCTGGGCAGGTGGGCAATGGGGTGGGGGTGGCAGGAACTGGTGTGGCGCCCCCACCTCAGTGGCACCTAGAGCAGTGCCCTGCCTGCCCCCCCCCCCCGCAGTTCCGCCTATGCACCAATGATGCCCCTTTGCATGTGACATCACATACAAGGGAGCATGGCCGGAGCCCCAGAAGGGCCCTGTGAGCCCTCTGTAGTGAGGGAAAGGTGGGTGGGGGACTTCACCAATCCAGCAAACACCGGCGGGAAATGAGCACTGGGGGCAGGGGAGCCGAGGCAACTCTGGTTCTTAGAATCCATCCACTCAATTAGAGCTCTGCCTCTGCCCCCACCCCATGGCAATCCTGCCCTCCTAGCACATTCCCATTGCTGCATTGCCTACCATACCAGGATTACCTGGATGGGGATGGAGGAGGGAAAGGGCTTGTATGGAAGGAGCAGCAAGCAGGAAGCTGGCTGGCTGGCTGGCTGGCAGGTGGCTTCACAATGAGTGGGTGAGGTGGATGCAGTGGCAGTAGCACTTCCTCACTCTCCTAGGAACATAGGAAGGAACATAGGAAGCTGCCATATACTGAGTCAGATCATAGTTTCATCTTGCTCAATATTGTCTACACAGACTGGCAGTGGCTTCTCCAAGACTGCAAGAAGGAATCTCTCTCAGCCCTGTCTTGGAGATGCCAGGGAAGGAACTTAGAACCTAGGTCAAGAGTGGCTCCATCCCTAAGGGCATCCCCTAAGAGCATCTTACAGTGCTCACACATCAAGTCTCCCATTCATATTTAACCAGGGTGGACCCTGCTTAGCTAAGGAGACAAGCCATGCTTGCTACCACAAGACCAGCTCTCCTAAGGCTCAGACTGGCTCACCAAGCAGCAGGGCATTTTCCCGGTGCACCCTCACCTGGTGCACCCTGCTGCGCTCGCTGCGCTCTCCCCATGCCAGCTGCCCAGCTCCCCTTTCTCCCTTTCCCTGTCCAGAGAGCTCCACCTCGTCTCCTTCCGATTGGTCATGAGAAGTAGGCTCAGACTGCCCTTAGGGCAACAGGGCATATTCCCAGTGCGCCCCACCCGCCCCGCCCCACCTGGTGCACCGCACCCCACCCCACCTAGTGTGCCCTACCCCACCCCTATGCCCCAAATCCCCCCTTAATTATCCATTCTGCTCAAAACCTGGCCCCTCCCCACATACATTCCACCACCCTCTCAGTGCCCCCAGTCTGGCCCTGTCTCAGAGGTTGGGAGAAGGAGGAGGAGTTGCCACAGCCATGACCCCCTTCCAGTTGCTGAGGGGGAGAAGCTGCTGCTGGTGCTCATCAGGTTGCTGCTCCTCCTGCCATTCCTTCCCCTTCAGTGAAGGGTCTTCCTTTCAGAGCCCCCCTGCAGGAAGTCCCTTTCCAAAGGGGAAGGTAAAAGCGATGCCATAAAATAAGTTTCTCACACTGCCTTTGTCTTTTCTCACCTGCTCCCCATCTGCCAATGGAAATGCCCTCAGGAACATTCTCACTTGTGTATGGGGAGGTGAGGGGAAGAAAGTAACATAGAATATGGTGGGCAAGGGATCCTTGTGGGACATATTGTACAGGCAGGCCCTCCAAACCCAATTTGGAATCCTTGTTCTGATTCTTGTGCAGTATGCTGCAAGGGACTTGAGTCTTGTTAAGATACCCTGTGCTTCTGTTTGAGAGAGCTGTGCTGGTGCTTTTTCCCACAACCCCCTATATGGGCCCTGGGGCCTCAGGGGTCAGCCATGGGTTCTAAGTCAGGGCCTCACTTGGATGACCCCTGATGCTGAAATCCGTCTGCAAAACCCATTCAAGCCCTCAGTGTTGGATACATCCCTTAAATCAGTCAATGTTCACCCTAAAGAAATTGCTCATTCTTTTGTAGGGATGTGCAGACTGGTTCGGTGGTTCAGTCCGGAGGTTCAGGGATTCAGAATTGAACTGAACCCCACCCCGGTTCTGTCCGGACCGGAATAGAACCTCCGGACAAGTCCTCAAATTGTTCTATTTTTATTTTTAATAAAATAAATAAATAAATATCTCCAGCCCCTTTGGGGGGCTTCCTGCAGGCTGTGGTGGGGGGTCCACAAAGGTTCCCCCTCCCGCCACCGACCTCTTAAATAACCACCACAGCCGGGTAAAATGACCCTTTTTGGCCCATTTGGGCCTCCATAAGTGCGCACAACAGCCATTTTGGCATGGCCCATGGCCTCGCAGAGGTCATTTGCGCATGCACGGCAACCATTTTGGAAAAAACAAACTCGAACCAAACCGGGCCAGCCAGTTCCATTCACACCCCTATTCTTTTGCTAATGGGCATGTATAACAACCAAAGCTTCCAAGACTGCCTATGGCAGCAGACATGAGCTGATCCATGCAAGTCAGTCAGGCAGAGCTCCATTTTGACTATGGCATCTTTGACTTAAAACAGATTTTCATGTTTTAAAGAGGCACTGGATAATTTGAAGGTTAATTATTTCCTAGCTAGATTATAGGAAGAGTTTAATTCCACACAATTCATTAAAAAAGAACCGAGCACCATAGAGCAGCAATCAACTGTTCACTCACCTTACTAAACATAATTGAATGGATGAACCAAAGTAACAGGGTAACACCTTTTTTATTATTATGATATCTTAATTTGATTTCTTTCTCAGTTGAGCTGAGCAGCAGCCTCTATTGACACTGAAAATATATTCAGAATTAACTGAATATTTTTAGGGGAGAAGATGTTAGCTAACCCAGTGAATATTGATAATTCATCTGATATGTGATGCAGAAAGCTAAATCTCTTGGACAACCAGAGCCCTATGCAGAAGTCCCGTTCCATACAACTGAATATGTGGAGGGGGAAGTAGCACCATGGCTGCTGGCCACACCTCCAGTGCCGAATATTTGGCATGTAAGGGGTCCTTCATTTATTTATTTATTTATTTACTTACTTACTTACTTAACACATTTGTATATCACCCAAAATGCAAGTCTCTGGGCAGTTTACAACAAAATAATAAAAACAACAAATAAAAAGGTTAACACATTACAACAATTTGAAATTTAAAGTAATATTAAGACTATTAAAAACACAATTAAAACAGTATCTAATTAAAAGCCTGGGTGAACAAATGTGCCTTGACTGCCTTTTTAAAAGTTGTAAGAGATGGTGAAGCTCTTATTTCAGCTGGAAGTGTGTTCCAAAGCCTTGGGGCAGCAATGGAGAAGGTCTGTCCCTGAGTAGCCACCATACTAGCTGGTGGAAACTAGGGATGTGCAAACAGGTTCAGCGGTTTGGGGCCGAACTGAACTATTCCCTGTTTGGTCTAACCCCAACTGTTCAAAGGTTCGCAGACCTTTTTTTTTTTTTTAAAGTAAAATTATTATTATTATTATTATTATTATTATTATTATTAAGAAGTTCCATGAACCCCACTGGACCAAACCAAACCAGGGGGTGGGATCGAGGGGGTCCTGGACTGAACTGGCACAGTCTGTTTTGAGTCTGGTTTGGATTTGAACCGAAATGGGCCAGCTGGTTTCGTACACCTCCCTAGTGGAAACTGAAGACGAACCTCTCCTGATGATCTCAATAGGCGGTGTGGTTCATAGCGAAGAAGATGTTCTCTTAAATACCCAGGGCCCAAGCTGTTTAGGGCTTTATAGGTTATAACCAAGACCTTGTATTTTGCCCAGAAACCTATCGGCAACTAGTGTAGATCTTTTAAGATAGGAGTGATATTGTCTCTCCAAGATGATCCAGAGACCAACCTGGCTGCCGCATTCTGGACTAACTGCAGTTTCCAGACTACTTACAAAGGCAGCCCCACATAGAGCACATTGCAGTAGTCAAGTCTGGAGGTGACCAGCAGATGTACTACTGTACTGAGGTCAATTATATCAAGAAACCGATGTAGCTGGTGTATCAGCCGAAGCCGATAGAAGGCACCTCTGACCACTGCTCAACCTGGGACACCAGGGAGAGGTTGTGTCCAGAAGCACCCCGATACTGCGTACCTGTTCCTTCTGGGAAAGTGTGACCCCATCCAGAACTGGCAGATCAAAATCATCCCCCAAATTCCAACCCCACACAATATGTACTTCCGTCTTATCTGGATTCAGCCTCAGCTTGTTATCCCTCATCCAGCCCATCACTTCCTCCAGGCAGGCATTTAGGGAGGTTATGCCCTCTTCCGATGATGTTAACATGGAGAAATAGATTTGGGTGTCATCAGCATAATGATAACACCCTGCACAAAATCTCCTGATGATCTCTCCCAGTGGTTTCATGTAGATGTTAAACAAGATCGGAGACACTATGGAGCCATGAGGGACACCATACAAAAGTTCAGATTTTTTTTTTTTTTAAATAAGAATTTTTATTAAGAAGTAAACCAAAGGAGACAGAGACAAATCACCATAAAGACAATATAAAACCAATCATTTTTCATAATGAAAAACCTCATTTTTCTAATTAATTACATCAGTAAAGAAAAGATATCTAGAACAAGATAAAGCAAAAGCAATTCAGACTCTTAAAGTTGTAAAATCTAATCAGCTTCTTGTAAGTTACATATCGAGAACACTATAAGTCAAATCCAGAAAATGGGAATAAACTTTGACCATAACGGATATTATAAAGGGTTCCAAAACAGACATGAATGATTCAGTAGATATACCATGTACATAAGCCGAGACTTTTGAAATTGAAGCATAGTCCCACACTTTCAAAAACCAATCAGTTAAGGAAGGAAGGGATTTCCAAAATACGCCAATTAGAAGCCTATATAATCCTAGCTGCTGTAATCATATATAAACACAATTCGTTTAATTTGGCAGGAATATAAGGTTTATCATACTTAAAAGAAACATTTCTGGAAGAAAAGATATCTCAACTTCTAAGATTTGTTCAATTTTTCATATGAATTTGTTTCCAAAACTGTTGAGCTTTACCACAACTCCACCACATATGGTAGAATGAGCCTAAATATGAGTTACATTTCTTAGAAAAAGAATAATCTATTTTATTAATAGTCAAAGGTGTTATATACTATCTTAAGAACATCTTATTTCACATTCTTTTTCCATTGGTATTCCCAATCAGAGATATCGATCGATCTATTAAAGTTCTGCATCCATTTTATCATACATTCTTTTATCTGCTCAGTCTCCGTTTCATACTTCAGTAATAGCTTGTAAATTCTGCCTAATAAATTATCATTATTTCAGGTGATTAATTCTTCAAAGTCAGTCAGATCTCTAAGTTTCCCACCCTGTTAACTGTAACTCTTTCCAAACTATTGAGCTGATCCGAGCTTGTTAGAACCAGGATGATTGTTGAGTTGTTTGCCCAGAGGAAACTGATTTGTTCAGAGCTAAATATTGGGCCAAACTTTGTAAGGAGTATAGACTGCCTCTCCAAAAATTATACTTAGAAGAAAATTCTCCTAATTCTTCTGCAAATTCTTCTGCAAAGATTTTGAAGAACAATAGTGCCTCCCACCCCAACCCTCTCAGATGCTCCAGAAAGATACTATGGTCGATAGTATTGAAAGCCACTGAGAGGTCCAAAAGGACGAACAGAGTCATACTTCCTCTGTCAATTCCCAATTGGAAATCATCCATCAGGCCAACCAAGGCAATCTCCATCCCATAGCCCACCTGAAAGCCAGTCTGAAATGGGTCTAGGTAAACAGTTTCATCCAAGACTGCCTTGAGTTGGGAGGCCACCACCCTCTCAATTACCTTGCCCAACCACGGAAGGCTGGAGCCAGGCCTATAGTTGTTTAACTCTGAGGGATCCAATGAAGGCTCCTTCAAAAGTGTTATAATAATTGCCTCCTTAAGGCAAGGAGGCATCCTGCCCTCCCTCAGAGAAGCATCTATGATCTCTACTAGGCCTTCTACAACAACTTCCCTGCCGGGCAAGGGTCAAGAGAACAGGTGGTAGGCCGCACCGCTCCAAGCAGCTTTTCCACATCCTCACAAGTCACAAACTGTGATCTGGCCTGACCACATAAGAGGAGTCGCAGGACACCTCCGATTCAGATACTGCAGTAATTGTGGGATTTAAATCCAAGTCAACCCAGATACGAGATATTTTATCCACAAAAAAACTCATTAAACATGTCACAGTGGGTAATAGATGGTTCCAAGTTCTGATTCAAGGGAGGAGGGACACTTACTAGCCCTCTCACAACCTTGAACAACTCAGCTGGATGTGAACTTGTGGATGCAATATGGGCAGAAAAGAACCGCTACTTTGCCACCCTTATTGCCAGAGAATAGATCTTCAAATGTGCTCTGTGTTTTAACCTGTCAGATTCTAGTCGAGTCTTCTTCCACTTGTGCTCCATTCGTCTACCTCGCCACTTCAGCCACCATAGTTCTTCTGTATACCAAGGGGCCAATTTTAAAGCAGGGCGGAGAGGACGCTTAGGAGCGATCATGTCTACTGCCCTGGTGAATTTGCTGTTCCAATTTTCTTCTACCATGCATTTCAAGGGCCTGTATCCAGGTTCACTTTTAAAACGAACGCAGGTACAGTCATTCACACAAGCACATGTATGAGTGAACAGATATCTGTACATTCGTACAGCATAATGCCCAAATTGGCCTAAGTGAACTGAACAACTAAATTTGGTCCTGAAGCTTATTTACCTATAATTCTAATTTCCATATTGTGGCTCTGAGTAAATATTGTGATCTTGTCAATTTTGAATCCTGGTCCAAAAAAATCTGACCTGAAATATCTCATGCTTTTGATGAATCCTCGATATGCTTATTCTGAACTGGGGGCTTGGAATGAGCTGTGTTGAATCCCAGCATAGCTATATTCTTTTAATATCATAGCTCTTTTGTGCCATACCTTTTCCTCTGAGCTCAACAGAAACTGGACCTAAAACAATGTGTGTGTGTGTGTGTGTGTGTGTGTGTGTGTGAGAGAAGTGTATCTCTAACTTTTTGTACCTCTCTCTCTCTAAACTTATTCTTCCTTTTAGGTCCCTCAACCCAGCATCAACCATCTGTTTCACAGCAGTGCATGCAGAGATCCTTTCATGCAGTCATATGCACGCAGCCTGCTGCTATGTGCAAAGTTATGGTGTCAGGGCACTGGCTGACATCCTGATTAAATGTATTAGAAGAAGTCCTTTTGAAATTTAGTAGTCCTTCAGAGTCACTCCTCAGTGGTACTCTTGAGTAACTGAGCCTGGATGTCAGCCACTGACCCAACACTGTCACTAAAAGAGGGATAGAACAAGACATCTCAACCCACCCTAAAACCACAAACAGAAGCATCATTAGGACAAAGCAGGAGCTCTGCCCAAATCAGGTTGGGGTGATGGAGCAGGTGTGGGAACAGTCACCCTGACAAATCCAATGTGAATAAATGAGAATCCCTGCCAGAGGGCATTCAACACATATGTGTTGTGGGTGGTTAAAGAAGGAAGGCTCTGCACAAAGATCTTCCCTCTCCTCAGAACTTTGTGCCCCCTTCCAGGCATTCCATGTCTTTCAAGGGGGGTACCCCACGGTTTGAGAAATAGTGGAACGCAATGTAAAGAAAAACTGGTATCCACAGAATTAACTGCACAATTCTCTCTGTGTTTGTTTGGAAGTCCCACTGTCTGATCTGAAGGCACATATGATGCAGTAACCTTGCGGAAGCTAAGCAGATTTCAGCCTGATCAGTGCCTGGATGGGAGTATCTGGAAACCCTCTATACACCACCTTGAATAGCATGAGGGAGGGAAGGAGGGTTAGAAGTATAAAAAATTAGTCCCACTGTGTTCAATTACTTCCTAGGAAGTATGTTTATGATTGCAGCCTTAATAGCTTGTGAAGTCTTAAGACTACAAAGCTCATGGTGCTTTGTGCCCTAGGTGAAAACACATTCAGGGCCTTTGAATGGAGGTGAATAACTGAGAAAGTATTGAAGCAATAAACATACAACTGGAACTACCTGAAATTCAAATGGTTCAACAAAATTTCCACAAAAATCCACTGCTTGCGGCCCAGAAAACTGAAAATGAAATCTTTCCTGCTGGTTTCAGAAATGACTACCTAAATGTAAATAATGCTTGATAAACTAATAAAACAGGTAGCAATCAAAGCATACAATTGGTTTCCTTAAAACACTCAGGCCACTTTTTAAATGATAGAATTGTAGTCCTTTGTTTACATTTTAATTATATTCAGATACTGCTTGCTTTGAGGAAAACACTTTACTTTTGTGTACGAACATTTTAATCAGAGTCCTTGCTTCATGTCCCACTAACTGCCTCATTTCCCTCTTGACCCTCATTTCACTCAAATTCATACTTTATTTTTTTGCTGCGGTGGTTTGAAATTCTGACCAGATGGCCTGCAAGTTGGCAGTCTGAATGCTGGTCGCCATCATGGGAGCATTGCTTTTCTTACCCATCTGTCTCTCAATTCTCAGCTTAAAAAGTACTCCTGGGTCACTCTGGACTTCTTTTTAGGCATCCTGTTGGACTTCTGCCTTTCAGAATGGTTAGAGACCACTGGTGGAAACCCAGAATGCTTTATATATATATTTTTAAAACCCAGTAATAATTTGAAAAGAAAATTAATAGTACACTACCTTGCAGCTCTGAAATTGTGAACGTTATGACCGTTTTGAGTTTTAAGCAACCTCAGTCTTCCAGTTTAGATCTATAGTTCCCAAGCATATTTAATTAAACTGTTGGTTTCCCTTCTTCTCTCCTTTTTGAGGTTTCATATGCTGAAGAGGCTGTTAGTTATTTTTATCCTTTCTTCAGAAAGACTGAACCTTTATTGGATATGCCATTTGGTCTGACTTCTGATACACTGCATAATTGTTCCCCACTTTGCTGCACGCACCCGTGTGTGTGTGTGTGTGCGTGCACACACATGCATTACAAATATTGCCTCTTCAGCTGCGATCTGTGTGCCTGGTTTCATTTTTCCTGTCACCACTATTTAAAGACTGTCAATCTGGAATACAGGCTGGTGTTGCTGAGGTATATATGCAGGCAATATGTGGCAAACAAGTGTGCTTCTTTCTGATCTCAAAGTTTTGAAATGTCTTGAATCTCTCCTCCTTCTCCAACATGAAAGCTAAGTAAGTTTAAGTGGATTAAGAGTTCATTAACATCTTAATATTTAGTATTTCACATCTGATCCGAATACAGAGACTGATATGCTTTTTATGAGAGTGGAAGGAACTGGCTTGTGCACAGGCAAATGGTGCATGTACATTTGTTTAAAGGGCAGTAGGATAGCAATATGCAGGAAGGGGGAGTTCCAATGTGTTTCTTAATACATATTAAGATGACTTCATCAGTCAACAGTGGACTAATTCTCACTATTGCCCTGGGTGGGCAGGGAGGGCATGGGTCAGAAGCCTGCTTTCAACTTACCTACCCCCAGATGACTAAGCAGATCATCTTTGGCATATTTCCTGCACACCCACATGGGCTGCCATGCATAGAGCAGAGCAGAGGGATTCAGGGCCAGAATTTGTTGTTCCGGCCTCCGGGTATTCCACAGTACAACATGTGGCACGCACATTGCATTGAGGATTACCCCATCAGATGGGTGCTCGATGCACCCGTCTCTGTGTCTCCTTGGATTCAGACTGAAGAGACACGTGATACCCAGTAGCCAGGTTAAGGGTGCAAGTACACCCTTAAAATCGACTAACAGCCAGGTTAGTTAAGAGGGTTAGGCGGGCAGGAAGTGGAGGGATCCATGAGCATCCCACTGCTTCTCATAACCAGCTTAACCCTGCCTGGGCTGCCCCAGGCTAGGTTAGGCTGGTCATAAGAGCAGCCTCAGTATCTAAGTACAATAAAGTAAAGTAAAAGTATGCTGTCAAGTCGATTTTGACTCCTGGCACCCACAGAGCTCTGTGATTTTCTTTAGTGGAATACAGGAGGGGTTTACCATTGCCTCCTTCCACACAGTATGAGATGATGCCTTTCAGCATCTTCTTATATCGCTGCTGCCCAATATAGTACCAGCGGGGATTTGAACCGGCACTATGTACAATAACATCATTCTAATTGGGGCTTCTTGTAAAAAACAAGTTCTAGTAAGAACTGATCTGCCTACTTTCCTTTCACTAACCACATGACTGGACTAAATTTGGTCCAAAGCAGGCAGGCAGTTCAAGTTAGCCCACTTGCGCCTCAGATGTTCACGTGTTCACCTCCTTGAATCAGGGTAGATGACAGCATTACAAATGATGACTTTGATCTCTCCCTACCCCTGTAGCATTTTTTTCTACGCCCTACACCTGCAGCAGATTTGGTTCACATCAATTAGACAGTTAACAAGTTAGCCCTCTTGCATCTCAAATTTCCATGTATCCACCATCTTGGATCAGGGTGGATGGAATCATTACAAACTACACCATTGAGGTGACCCTAGGTGTAGAACAGTACCAAATTTGGTTCAAATTGGTTAGACAGTCCACAAGTTAACCTACGTGCGCCTCAAATGTTCACGTATCTGCCATCTTGAATTGTAGTGGATGGTGTTATCACAAACTATGCCATTGAGGTGTTCCAATTTGTCCCTACAACTGTAGCAAATTTGGTTCAAATTGGTTAGGCGGTTCACAAGTTAGCCCACCTGACCCTCAAAACCTACACGTCCACTTACGTTTCTGCCATCTTAAACTGGGGTGGATGACATCACAAACTACACCACTGAGGTGTTCATATGTGAACATAGGAACATAGGAAACTGCCATATACTGAGTCAGACCATTGGTCTATCTAGCTCAGTATTGTCTTCACAGACTGGCAGTGGCTTCTCCAAGGTTGCAGGCAGGAATCTCTCTCAGCCCTATCTTGGAGAAGCCAGGGAGGGAACTTGAAACCTTCTGCTCTTCCCAGAGCTGCTTCATCCCCTGAGGGGAATATCTTGCACTGCTCACACATCAAGTCTCCCATTCATATGTAACCAGGGCAGACCCTGCTTAGCTATGGGGACAAGTGATGCTTGCTACCACAAGACCAGCTCTCCTCTTCCATTGTGTTCCTACAATGGTACCTGATTTGGTTCATATTGGTCTAGGCATTGAGAAGTTGATAGCAGGGAAACACACACAGACACAGACAGCGGAATGCTGGGTGATCTCATATGCCTACTGGAAATAAGTTAAAAGGAGGGGGGCAGTGTCCAGCTGCCAGCTGCCAAAGTGAGTGCTGGGACTGGTCAGTGAGTTTTCACTGCCCACCACTGAATTTCACACCCCACTCTAAAGACAGATGGGAGCTTTGTCCCCACTTTCACCTGACCCTACTCCCAATTCAAGGTGAAAGTTCTCTGTAAACTACCCTGAGCCATTTTGGAAGGGCGGTATATAAACCAAATAAATAAACAAATTAATTAATAAATAAACACTTCCATCTCGGCCTTAATGCAAAGTCTTCTCAGCAGTGCACCTTGTGACTGCTATCTGAAACTGTGACTTCATATGTGTAAAACATGCACTGATCTGCAACAGCCCAGGCATTGAGTAGCCATGTACAATATACGGTCACAACATGCTATGTTGCCACACTGGAAATGTGACCCTCACAGTGATGAACACTATAACCAGGGACAGGCCCACCCTATGATTAATTGGGAACAATGGTGTGCCATGGTTATTATACATTGTTACTAAATAGAACTCTGATCTGGCATTATGCGTATTTGGCATTATGGTTGATTCAGGACCATCCTTCAGCATTTTGAGAATTCTTGCCCTAATCAATCAATATCAGTGGCTTGTAAAGGTAGGTATTGAAAAGAGTTGCTACGTGTAGTGGTGTCAACAGGTCAGAAGCAAAGGCTGGCTGATACAGAAGGGAAATTTTATTTTTTCAAGATGCTTTTCAAGACTCATAAATATCAAAGCTGCCACAGAAATTTCACTCAAAGCAAATATGGCATATGAGTTTCCGCCTCAGATGAAGAGTCTGAGAAATTTCAAGAGAAGTCAACAGAAAGTTTAATAAGACTAGTGGAATTTTTGTGGAGGGCTGAATGTATCCTTAGTCTGTTGCCAGATTTTGCCCAAAGTGAAATTTCAAGCAAATTCGGAAGAATCTGAGGGAAGCAAAAGGAGTGTCAATAAATGTAGTGACATTTGTAAAGGGAGTAGAAATGAGTTGAACACACCTGATCAAGTTAAGCATACACACCTAAGTCTACAACCCTACCTACAAAGGAAGTAGCACTTACATGGGGGTGAGAAGAGGAATTGCATACTATCAGGGCTGAGGGAGGTCATGTAAACCTTGAGTTCCACATTAAGACATTTTATCTCCAGTGCTTTTTAACATCTACATGAAACCGCTGGGAGAGATCATCAGGGGATTTGGTCCAGGCTGTTATCAGTATGCTGATGACACCCAAATCTACTTCTCTGTATCAGCTTCATCAAGCAATGGCATAACTTCCCTAAAAGCCTGCCTTGAGGCATTAATGGGCTGGATGAGAGATAAACTGAGGCTAAATCCAAACAAGACGGATCACTGTGGGAAGCTGCAGTTCGGGAAGTGGGATAGATCTGCCTATTCTGGATGGGGTTACCCTCCCCCAGAAGGAACAGGTTCACAGTTTAGGAGTACTTCCGGACCCAAACCTCTCTCTGATACCTCAGGTGGAGGTGGTAGCCAGGAGTGCTTTCTAACAGCTTTGACTGGTTCACCAATTGCACCCTTTGCTGGAAGTGAGTGACCTTAAGTCAGTGGTGCATGTTCCTCCAGGCTTGGCTACTGAAATGCACTCTACGTGGGGCTGCCTTTGTACATAGTCCGGAAGCTGCAATTGGTACAGAATGCTGCTGCCAGATTAATCTCCAGGATGTCCCATAGAGACCATATTACTCCGGTTCTAAAAGATCTACACTGGCTACCAATAGGTATCTGGGCAAAATACAAAGTGGTGGTTATTACCTATAAAGCCCTTAATGGCTTGGGCCCATGGTATTTAAGAGAATGCCTTTTTCATGATGAACTCCACTGCCTATTTGTCTGAGGGGAGGTTTGTCTGAGGATGCCGCCAGATTGTCTGAGTTTATCTGAGGAGTGCCTTCTCTGTAGTTGCCCCAGGAGAGCAGGAATGCACTTCTTGCTGAGATTAGAGTTGCTCCATCCCTGTTGGCTTTTAGGAAACAACTAAAGAAACACCTCTTCTGCCAAGCTTTTTAGTTGGTGTGTTTTAATGGATATTTTAATTTGATTTTTTATATGTTTTAACTGTTAAATACTTAATTTATTTTTAATGCTGAACCACCTAGAGAGTTTGGTAGTGGGTGATATACAAATTTATTAAATAAACAAACAAACAAACAAACAAACAAATAAATAAATGTGAACCTGCCCTCCATAATGTTATATAAATATTATATGCATTATATATCTTTGGGTCTGGTAGCAAAGATCCTGATGGCCTTGTTTATTCCAGTAGCAAATGAACCAAGTGTGATTATGCTACATCTCAGCTCCTTTCTCTCTGTGCTATGGAAGCAATTGTGCCATGCCAATTTTTGCTACTTTTAATGTATTTTTATTTATTTATTTATCATGTTTATATATATATATAGTGTGTGTGTGTGTGTGTGTGTGGTGTGTATGTGGTGTACATAATCCAAGTTACAATATAAAAATAAAATAAAATAAACAATTAAAACAATTCACAGAATAAAGCAATTAAAACAATTTCACAAAGCAAAACAAACAGCTTAAAATTAGTTTTAATTAAAAGTCCGAAAAAATAGGTGTGTCTTAAGGGTCTTTTTAAAAGCAGAGGATGATAATGTAATCAATTTGGGTAGCAAATTGGACCTGCTCTATCTGAATCTTGCAGAAAGCTGCTATTTCAGTTTTCTTTTGTGTGTCCAGTGGATATGGAAGAGCAAGGCCTATGGATTTATGCATCCTTTGCTACTTTTCAACCATTCTTCTACAAAGGTAGCAAAATGTGACCGTTCCATTCAAAGTCCCTATTTGATTTTTTAAAACTTCCCTTCCTTTCTCTGACTGCAGTTGAAATTTCTGACAGTTTCCATCAACATGTTTATAGCTCAAACAGAATCCTTGGCACTATCCCCCACCTTCACTACGTTTCCCTCTCCCTCCCCATTCCTCTTGCTCTTGTCTCCTTGATCAAGCAGAGTGTGGAGAACAGATGTGGTATGAAGGGTTTGACAAAATTTGAAGTGAGTTGCCTGCCCCTAGTAAAGGCTGGGAGTATCAGTAAAAGGTAACACAACCTGACAGAAAGTCTGCTACTCTGAACTATGGAGGACAGTAAAAGTTCTGGGATAGCAAAACTTAAACAGTGTCCAAATGGCTGTTCCAGAAATCATTACCTTACCCTTTTGATGGGAAAAGTAATATGTGGTAACAGAAGCATACAGTGTTTCTCTCCCTTATGGATTGATTCTGTATGAATGATTCATACAGAATATTGAATGTATGAATATTGTAGATCAAATTTCCTTCCCTCTCCTTCATATCACAGATATATTTTTCTAGCTGTAGGAATCTTGATACTCCAGAAATCCCATCAAAATAAATGCCATTTGAGTGCTCAAATATATACTGAAGATATTCACGTGTGCACCAAAAACCAGGCTAAGGAAGCCCAGCCCAGTTTTTGGTGCACATATTTACCAACGGGAGATGCGCGGCTCCCAGCAGCAGCAAGCCTGCTTAGGGAGCCCACCGTTTAGCCTGGGTTTGGGCTCAAAAGCACCCAAAAAGCGGGCTAAATGCTCGTGTGTCAGTGCCAGCATTGGGAGGTTCCCGATAATGCACTGCACACTCACTATGTACTTCCATCTAATAAATAAATGCTGCTGGCTGACGGCATTTACTGTGCAGTGTTACACACGATGAAATATAATGTTGCAGTTAGCACTGTTGCACAAGCACAAAAATTGCACAGATTGAGTTGTGTGACTGTTAAGCCTTTTTATATAATTGTTTTACTCTTGCACAACTCTGCACAATTTTTGTAGTTGTTCAACAGTTACTCTTTTGCAACTGTGCAAACATAACATTGTGTAACTGTGCATGCATAACATTATGCAGTATGTCAGCCACTGAGAACAATCATGCTTTTGCATGCCTAGCTTTCTGTTCTAACATGAAATCTAGAAATGTAGCCGTGAAACCTGGCTTAATTAAAACAGTAACTTCATTTTTTCAGAAACTCTTAAAAACCTCATCATTCCTGTGTGATTTGATTTAGATGTGTGTATAATTAGTTAGAAAAGTCAGTCTTGGATCAAAGAACCCTATGTACTTGTTCAAGGAGGAGAAAGTTCATATGTACTTCTATTCCCCCCCAAAAAATATCTAAGCTGGTTGCCATAGAAATCACAGTCGTGTGATATTGATTCACAGCTGCTTGAGTCTCTTAGGTTGAAAGTTTTTTTACCCAACTATAATAAAAATACACAGACTATAAGTGTCCTGCTTGAGGCATAAGCAGCAGCTTGATAAAGAAAACGGGCCTGCTGTTTGTGCAGTATATTTTAGTTTTAGGGTGCATTTTTAAGGGAAGTGAGCTAAAAGACAGCTTGCTTTCTTATAGATGTTCAACTTAAATTACCAAATAAACCCATTATGCAAAAAAGATCTTGAGAAGCTGCAATAAAAAATGGATTTGCTGCTAAAGTTCTGCTTGTGCTTTGAGGGTCCTCAGACAAATATTATTGATATACAGTGGCCCCTCTACTTACGAAATTAATCTGTTCCGAATGCACATTTGTAAGTCGAAAAGTTCGTAAGTCGAAAAGCGGTTTCCCATAGGAATGCATTGGGAACGGATTAATGCGTTCCGGAGCCTAGAAAAAAGACCCAGACCCCCAGTAAGGCTTGCAAACTGCACAGGAACATTTCTTTTCAAGAATAAACAGGCAGTAAACAGGCAGGCAAGTCAAGGAAACCGCATGTAAAATTCGTAAGTCGAGGAAACCCCATCTAAAAATTTGTAAGTCGAAAAAACCGCATCTAAAACCGGATCTAAAACTGCTGTTTGTAACTCGAAAAATACTTATGTCGAGTAGTTCGTAAGTCGAGGGACCACTGTACAAGTAAGTCTAATGGTCCATATTTGGCTCAACAGGGAAAGTCTGTTCTGTGGATGGACCAGATTTGCCAAGTGATAGGATACTTCAGAGACACAATGAACTATGAACTGTAGTTGGCAGAATCTGTACCATCATGATGCAGGTTTGTACAGATAAGCATCTTGCACACATTTCAGCAATTTATATTATATAGAAACAACTGCTTCTGCTAATCGAAGATTAATAACAGTAGACATGCTTTTCTGAAAACATTTGCTAATGCTGGTGATCTTTTCCTGGATTGTACAAAAGCAGAACAGCATTGGGTGTATCTTAAGCTATGTTCTTCTAAGTTGACATGACAAAGCCTGGTATGTGCCTCTTGTGAACCAAGGGCTTTCAAAATCTTCTACATAGGGGTCCTATGGAAGACTCTCAGGAGGACCTTGGCACTCGTCAATGGGCTCGTTCTCATGATCATGGCAATATTAGCTTCTTGGGAATCTCAGATTTGTGTGGTGCATGCATTCCTGTGGAACATGTTGTGAGAACCAGAAAAAATGTCAACAATCTTCACTTTGGAACATATAACAAAAGGGCCACATGTGTAAAGAACAAACCAAAACCAGCAAACAAACTGTGTGCAAACAGCAAATATATATAAATTTGCAAATTGCCCAGCGCACAGAATAATGAAGATGGGAAAAATACCAGTCTTGCAAAATCAGTATGAAGGACTATGATGTAACAACTGTGCTCTGGTACTCTGTGATCTGGGCAATTTTGGACATTTTCTAGTGTTTATTTAAAGAGTTTAAAGAATTATTTAAGGAATCCAAGACACATATATTTAAAAATATAATTATTTAATTTTTAAATTAACAATCTTCACTTGGCAATGTGCCTACCCAGGATTGTCAGGACAACTTCAGATCTTTATTATGAATGTTGATTTGACCTTGGGTTGCTAAACAGAGATTGCTGCTATTTTCCCTGGGTCTCATGACATGTGCCTTGGAAATGTGTACACCAAATGAATCTCAGATTCCAGTCAAACAAACATTTCTGCAATCATGAGAAATGGCCCAATGGGTTTTCGGGAGGTAGGCAGTTTTTTTTGGTTTTTTTAAACTGCCTTAGAGTTTGTGTGCAGTTGATTCTTCTTATGATCAAGCTGCTTGTAATGGATTGCAGCTTGCCCTATCCAACCAGAGAGGCATAGTACTGCCTAGCCTTTGTACTCAAACTGATGCTTGTGCCCACAACAACTTTTGCTTCCATAAAACTGCTGCCACACTGATCAAGGCACATCGGCCATAAAAGGAGCAAAAAATGAAAAACATGAAGTGGTTATTAATTCTTAGGCAGTTAACTTTGTGTAAGAGCTCATATGGACAATCCCAAACCAGTCCTGGCTACAATGCATGTGCAGTGTACATTGTGGCAGCCACATAGACAAATGGATTTCTGATTTCCCTGTGGAAGAATAGATTATTTCCCAGCCCATAATCTGGTTCAACCATCTGACTGCGCAACAGAGCTCCGGTAGGTTGTTTGGTCTGATGTCATTTGCTTTGAGCTTGTTACTCTAACCGCTTTTAGGGGCTGTTCCCACACCATGTCAACCAACCTAAATGATTTTGTTTTAGAAACAGGTATCAAACCTGCCATTGGACATTCTTTTCTCACTCCATCTGACACTGCATCACTTTGACTAAGGCTGTACAGTATTATTGGTTGTAACCCCACTTTTAACTCTCTTCAAACCTGCTCTCCTCATCCTCTTTCTTAAGCATGATTGCTTCACTCAGCCTACATATTCTGATGTAGATTCTTGAATTTGCATGGTGATGGGCAGTGCTATGAGGAATTTTTAAAAATGCATGCCAAACCATCCAAGGTTTCACAATAATACAGTTAAATGTGAGGAATAGCAAAACTATGTGTTGCCAGAAGACATTCCAAACCAAAAGCATACTCATAACTTGTCCAAGATTGAGACATCTGCATTATCCTACATGACAGATGCAAAGGATGAAAGGTTACAACAACTGTGCCATACTATTCTCTGTCTGGTTTCTTGTACTGTTGCTGCCGTGCCATACATTCTGTGGTCTCAAGATTTCTTTTCTTCCGTATCCACTCAAGTGCAGTTAATCTATAGGCAGCTGCACAAAGATACACACAAGAGCTTGCTGGCACATGGAATACAGCTAGGAGGCCAAAAGAATATTTCACACACTGAGCACTGCAGAAACATACAATGCAGCCGCAGAGCATAACTAGAGCATTTCTTATCTCAATGCAGCGTCTGCTTGTTCCAGTTTGAATTCTGGGAGCAAAACCAATTTCCTATTGAGTTGAAACCACGTGATACACCATCCCAGAGAGGACCAGTTAGGCTCTGAGCTCAGTTCATTTTGTCTTTGACAAAAGCCAATTGTCAGCAGAGTCGTTCGTGTTTCCTTATTTTCTTGCCTTACTACCATCTAGCTTTTCAAGGCGGCCTACAAATATGTTTGAACTGAGTGGCTTTAAGACACAGAGGGACTGGGCATCTGCTTGTAGATCTTCTGCATAGAGATCTTAGAACAAACTAACAACTCACCCTAAGTCTGATGTCATTAATTTGTACACTGCCTGGAGATTTCTATATCAGGTGGTATAGAAATACAAATAATAATAATAATAATAATGCCTGTCTTGAGCCACTACTACTACTACTACTACTACTATTATTATTACTGTGTAAACAACAACAACAATAATTATTATTAGTAGTAGTAGTAGCAGTACTGGCTCAAGACTGGCAACTTGAAGAAAGAAACAGAGAGTTTAATACTGGCTACACAAGAACAGGGACTAAGAACAAATGCAATAAGAGCAAAACTAGAAAAATCAACAACAAACAGCAAATGCCGCCTTTGTAAAGAAGCAGATGAAACAGTGGACCACCTAATCAGCTGTTGTAAAAAGATCGCACGGACTGGCTACAAACAATGGTATGACAAGGTAGCAGGGATGATACACTGGAACATCTGCAAAAAATACAAACTACCTGCAGCCAAATATTGGTGGGACCATAAAATTGAAAAAGTTGTAGAAAATGAAGATGTAAAAATATTATGGACTTTTGACTACAAACAGACAAACATCTGGCACACAATACACCAGATATAACTGTAGTCGAGAAGAAAGAAAAACAAGTCAAAATAATCAACATAGCGATACCAGGTGACAGCAGAATAGAAGAAAAAGAAACAGAAAAAATCACCAAATACAAAGATCTACAAATTGAAATTGAAAGGCTGTGGCAGAAGAAGACCAAAATAATCTTAGTAGTAATTGGTGCCCTAAGTGCAATTCCAAAACCTTTATTATTTATTTATGTATTTATTACATTTTATATCCCGCTCTTCCTCCAAGGAGCCCAGAGCGGTGTACTACATACTTAGGTTTCTCCTCACAACAACCCTGTGAAGTAGGTTAGGCTGAGAGAAGTGACTGGCCCAGAGTCACCCAGCTAGTATCATGGCTGAATAGGGATTTGAACTCGGGTCTCCCCGGTCCTAGTCCAGCACTCTAACTACTACACCACGCTGGCTCATCTTGAAGAGCACCTCAACACCTTAGGGGCCACAGAAATCACCATCAGCCAACTACAAAAAACAACTTTACTGGGAAGAGCCTACATTTTGCGGCAATATCTATAACAACAACGATACTGATAACAAATTTCTGGCATCCCAGGACTCGATGTCTGGAAAAAACAAACCAGAGGACTAATACCCTCTGGCATCCATCACCTTATAGAAATGCCTCCACAAGTAGCAGCAGGTCAATGAACAAGCCATCCCTGAAAGCACCACTCCCCAGACTAGTCTAGGAGAAGAAGAGAGCTCAGGTCTGATCCCACCACACAGTTCTTCCCAGTTTGATGGCAATTGGAATCCTCACAAGAAAGGGCTTGATAGCAGGCTCGTAACAATGATAGGGCAAGGGGAGACAGTTGTCTGGGGGCCCCACTGCCTGGAGGGGCACCTCATGGGACTCCCCATTGCCCCCTGCCCAGCCCCATAGCCTCTCAGCCACTTGCCCTCTTCGCCGTCTCTCCTGCTTGTTCTGCTGGCTCGCAATGGAAGCAGCAGGCAAGCTGCCAAGAGCTCCTTTTCTCCCGCCTCTCAGCTGATCGGCGGGTGGGCGGGGCTTCCACGGAGGCCTCCGTGTAGGCCTCTGTGAAGCCTGAACTCCAGTAGGGCCCAAGCCAGCCAGGAAGGAGGAGGCAGCCAGAGTGTTCTCTGCAGCAGAAGATCCCTTGCTGCACTGCTTAACCCAGACCAGCATTTGCCAGGTAGAGTGTGAACTCCTTTTTGTGGTCACCTTTCCCGCCCCCCCCTCCATATATAGGGATCTGCTTGCCATAGGGCTTGGATATGGGGGGGGGAGGGACCGAGAAGTCTCTGAATATTTATTTTGAAACAGCTTGGAAAATTTGCTGACTTAAAAAAAACTATCTAAAAAGTCCTATAAGTGGCTTGTTTCATGGCAGAAAATTGCAAAAACTTCTGGAACAGTATTTTATTAATTTTATTTATTCATTCATTCATTTATAAATGCAATTATGTTCAAGTTGTTTTGCAACCCCGAAGGTCTGAGTGAGAACTGTGAAGCATGTGTGGTGCTTTTATTTTATTTTTCTTGTGTGTGAACTGCTCCTCAATAACTTGCAGGGACTTCAGGGTCAATCTGGCCAACATGTGAATGCAGCACCTCCATTCCAGAGGAGATGTGTCTTAAAGGGCTTTAAAAGCCTCCTGTGAAAAACCTCCTGCAATCGAACTTGACTGAATTTGTTCAGAATTCTGAGAAAACAAACATAGGCTCACCCTGCATGGTTGAAAGTCTCCTTTGCTAATCTGCAGCGAGGGGCCCATTTTAATAATTCATCTTTCTAGTGTGTTCTAGGCATTAAAAGTAATACAAATGTATAGTACTCAATGTATATCACTATATATTGTGACGTGTGTGTGTGTATTCAGTGAAATGTATTTGCAGGCAGCATACTTATTTTGGAATATCAGACTTAAATCCTTGGGGGCCTGGGGTGTGCGGAGGCCCTGGACTTTGAGGGGGGGGCCATTTTAAAATCTTGTCTCTGGGCCCACTCCAAGCTTGTTACGCCCCTGCTTGATAGAATTACCCACCTCCCTTGCTGAGATCTGTCTTGGCTTCGAGGATGAAAGAAAGGAGCAGAGCCTCCCTGGATGCACCTCCCCTTTAGGCCAGTCTGGGAGCAGAGCAGATAACAGTGTCTGAGTCAGAATGCCAAGGCTTCTCCTGCCACACTGGGCTTCTCACAGGCAGCTGGAATTCTTGTTCACTTCACCTTTACAAATAAAGTGGACAACATGAACATTCTTCCCTCTGCTTCCATAAGATAATTTTCTGGTAATTTTCACTTCTCTGGATATAGGCCAGAGTGGCCATATCGGAACTATAAAGGGATGCTGCTTGTGGCTGTGAGAAGGGTCACTGGCAGGGTCACCACTTCAGGGCCAACACCAAAGGGGGTTGCCCCTTTGGAGGAGCCACTTCAGGGATTAACTAGGGCATGGGCTAGGTATCCTGGCCCTGGAAACTTGTATTGCTCCTTTGTAATGCCTTCTGGATGAAGGAGCTGATCTGGTATATATTATGGAGGCCTGGTTGGAGGAGGCTGGTGGCCCGGTCTGGTCTCAGCTTCTCCCTCCAGGATACTCTGTTGAGGAGTGGGGAGGTGGAATGGTTGTGGGCAGGGAGGTGGAATGGTTGTGGTCTATAAGAATAACATTTTCCTTACCAGGATCCCTGTTGAAGTGCCAGACCATATCAAATGTGTGTACTTAGGTTTGGGGACCAGGGATAGATTGGGACTTCTGTTGGTGTACCGATCACCGCACTGCTCAACAGAGTCCCTAACTGAGCTGACGGACTTGGTCTCAGGTTTGGTGTTGGAGTCCCCCAGGCTTGTGGTGGTGGGAGACTTCAATGTTCATTGTCTGGGGCAGCTCAGGAATTCATAGCAGCCATGACATCTATGGGCCTATCCCAAGTGGGCTCGAGATCGACACACATTGCTGGTCACATGCTTGATTTGGTCTTTCACTCTAATCAGAGTGATCTGTGGGTGGGTACTCCTGTGATTTCCCCATTGTCATGGACGGGCCACCTTCTGGTTAAGGTTGGGCTCACAATCACTTCTCACCTTTGCAGGGCTGAGGGGCCTATTAGGATGGTCCACCCAAGAAGGTTATTGGATCCAATAGGATTCCAAGAAGCCTTGGATGGATTTAGTGTTGGCTCTGCTGGCAATCCTGTTGATGTTCTGGTGGAGAACTGGAACAGCAAACTCACCAGGGCAGTAGACAAGATCTCTCATAAGTGTCCTCTCTGACCCATTTCAAAACTAGCCCCTTGAAGAACTACATAGTATGGAAGAACTACAGGGGCTGAAGCAATGAGGTAGATGACTGGAGCGCAAGTGGAGAATGACTCAATTTGAAACTGACCCTGAAGAAATAGCTGGCTGAGTAGCTGCTGGGGAAATGAGAAGGCCACAGCCTGGAGGCTGGAGACAGCAGGAAGATCCGTGCCTGTGAGTAATAACATAGGGACCCATTCAGTTAGATGTGTGAGGGAAGTTATTTTCCTTTATTGTATTGCTTGAATCTGAGTTGCCTGATTAATGAAAATTCTATCTTACAATCTCCTTTACGAAGAGACCATCTTTCTTATTGCATACTCTTGTTTTTCTTTTAATCTGATAATAAATCCTTGTTGCTGAAGTGTGCTACTCTTCATTTTGGGTCTACCTTAGTCACATGCCTTTGGAGGTCTAGGACTGCTCCGACCTTCTAGGGAGGATTTTACCACTCCCCCCCATCCCTGAAATCTTATATGGAGAGTGGGTTTCCTCACATCAAAATAAAGTGGATGGTGTCAGCCTACAGTGAATTCCTTACAGTCAAAGATTCACCCCATCGAACTCCCCCCTCCTCCTCTGGCTCTGGTAGGAGCTATGGCATTTGGATACTCACATTTTAGAAAAGCTTGTGGAGAACTGTTTTGTGGAGTTGATCAAATGTCCTTTTCTTTAGTAATAAATAAATTAATCGGTAAAAGTCAGTAACACTTTCAAGATTTGACCTGTCAGTGAAGCAATAAGTCTACATGTGCCAGTAGGACTGAAAAGCGGTCATGTTCCATTATATCATGGTTAGATATCTTTCCAGGTGCAGTGTTGTGACCTGCAGCTGAAAATAATCAGGTAACACAAACACACAATGCTTCTTAATCACTCCCTCCCTCTCCTTCTTTACATAGCCTGAGAGACTACAAGGCAACCTGGATGAAAACTCTCTATAATCTCTGCTTGCTCACACTTACGTGACCCTGCGATTCACCATATTGAAACCTGACAGGGAGAACGGTTTATGCTGGAGCAGTCCAAAGGTTCCTTTAGTTCAGCACTCCATCTCCAACAGTGACCATCCTAACCAGGAGCATGAGCAGAGCAAGGTGGAGATAGTTGTGTCTAGTTGCTTGCTGCTAAGAAGTATACTGATTTGGAAATATTCTCCTTTCATACTAAAGCCTGGAATTCCATAATCTTAGCAGTTACCGCAACATTCCAGGCTCAGAGTTTACTATTCTTGGAGAAAGAGTATCATCGCCTTCCCGAACCTGCACTGTCAACATCTACAATGTCTGTTTCTATCCCTCCCTACTGCCTACAGAATGGAGGAGTGAAGGTCAAGTCCATTATGGGGCTTCACTAAATGTTTTGGCATGACAGGTTGAGAGGAACAATGGTCTGAAAGGTCTAGAAAGTGGCAAAAGTGACTAAAGGCATCCCTATCCATGTATGTACACAAAAATTGGATTTTGCTTATTTATTATTATTTGTTGTTTACACAGACAGACAGGTGTTATTGACTGGTTTGTTTTATCCAGACATCGAGTCCTTCCAAAGGACCTAGGATGGCTGAATTTTATTGTCAGTGTTGTTTTTGTTGTTATAGATATCATCGCAGAATATAGGCTGTTCCCAGTAAAGCTGCTTTATTATTTCTTGTTTACACAGTCAGACAGGTGTTATTGACTGGTTTGTTTTATCCAGACATCGAGTCCTTCCCAAGGACCTGGGATGGCTGAATTTTATTGTCAGTTGTTATAGATATCATCGCAGAATATAGGCTGTTCCCAGTAAAGCTGCTTTTTGTAATTGGCTGATGGTGATTTCTGTGGCCCCTATGTTGTTGTTGTTGTTGCTGTTATTTATTCAATTTCTATACCGCCCTTCCAAAAATGGCTCAGGATGGTTTATACAGAGAAATAATACATAAATAAGATGGATCCCTGTCCCCAAAGGGCTAACATCCACCCCAAGCTAAACTACAAAGGAAAATACACGGTGCATGTGCTACCCCATGCTCTATGTGCACGCCACTGTGTGCTCACAGCCATAATGCAAGCACAGCTGTCTGCACATGGAAAGGATCATTGGCAGGAAAATCCCACATGTAGAGCATCATGCTGGGAGGGTAGGAATATAGAGACTTGATCGACACGAGAGTTACCAAAAGCCTTTAAAACTTTATATACATGAATAATCATATTTAGAACATAACCTACAAGTAGCAGTCCATGTGCACTGCATTACAGGAATTACTCATCATAGGTCCCCCTCCCCCCCATGTGAAATAATTTACTGTAATATTGAGCCAAGCCTCATGCTTCCGGGCTCTGTGTTTTTCTTAATATTTTTTCCACTTCAAAATCAGTTTCATCTACCTTATACATTGTTTCATAGAGCAGAGGGCTGATAAACATAGGAATTACATTAGAAAACAAAAGTGAGATTGAACATCATCGACAACAAAACCTCTGCAATTTCTCAAGGCTGGTGAATTTTATACACTTTCCCCCGCTGAAGTCATGCATATTTTATGAAGCTGAGAAACAGACTGATTTCAGTTAAGTCTTTGGGCTACAGAAGTAGAAAAGAAACAGGATGTAATGTAGCATATCATAATATATGAAGTAATCATGCAAATATTACTTGCAGTAAATCAGTACACCTCTGCTGTACTGAAGCAGCTGAAGTAGAGAAGATAGGAAACACACTGTGCTGGATGTTGCCTGAAGACATTTTCAGGGGTGAATGTTGCACTTTGGGGGAGATTGAAATGGTCCTTGGAAAAATTTTTACTTTTGCGGTGTGGTGTGTAGCTCCTGTCAGATGTTTTTGCCTCAGTTCCTGCTTCATTACCCCTATTTTTGCCTCTGATCTCTATTTCCTAGCATGGTGTCAGATAGGGACGTGCGCAAAACTGGTTTTGCCGGTTCGGCTCAAATCCAAACTGGATTCGAGTCGACCCGGCCTGGTCCAGTTTTGTATACTCTCAAACCGGACCTGGTACAAGTTCAAACTGAGCCGGCTCAAGAGGGCTTTGAGTTCTACTGGTAAAGGGGAACTCTTTACCAGTAAAGAGCAAGGGGAGGTAGGGAGACTTCCTTAAAGACAGGGCAGACGGGGGGGGGGGCATAAGAAAATATTTAAGAATGCTGCTGCCTTCAGCTGCAACTGCAGTCATGGGGGGGCACTAGGGATGGCAGCAGCTCCCCCTACCCGCCCCAGGGTCGGCAGGGCCAGTTCAGGGCCAGTTCGGGCCTCTGCATGGGTGGAGGCCATTTTAGTGACCTCTATGCCTGCGCAGAGGCCAGAACTGGGCCCGAACAGGCTCTGCCTACCCTGAAGGAGGCCGGAGGGGGTGGGGGGTAGAGTATGCCCATACAGATCTGTATACACACTCAGTTAATCACACATGGTGTCAAAAGCACATACAATAATATACTTCCTATCTGTACCTTGCATTTGAGGGGGCTATACCCACTTTCACTTTTAAAATAAAAGCATGTACAGTCATACAGCATATACATGTGTATGGAGACTTATATGCACATACAATGTAATGTCTGAATAGAGCGAGCGTGTTCAGTGAAAAATGACCAAAAGTTGGGGAGGCTGTTTTTCACTCCTGACAAAAAAGTGTTTACAAAATCTTTACCTCAAGCTTAATAGTCAAACAAGTGAATGCGAAACCAATTTTTGTTAAATGTAGCTGACGTTTTCACAGGATGGATGAAAGGACTAAGAGGAGAAGAGGCAAAGACAACCATGGGTATTTTTTGTCTTTCTTTACTGGTGAATTTAAATGTAATGGTTGCAACCTGGAGCATTCCCAGATGGGGCTTTTAGCTCTCTTCTCCACCAGAATGGAGGGTGTACGTTCACACATTGGCCAGATTAACCCCGAAGTCCATACAAGATATTGGGGAGCACTTCACACATGATTCAGGTTTTGCATTGCATGTTAGAGCCTAGCCCGATTTATGTCTGGGGTAAAAAGATCCACTTTTAAATGTCAGTTTTGGGGGGCAAATTCAAACTTGCAAAAAAGCCTCACAGTAAACTCATGGTAAAGCCTGCTGCCTGGGAAAACTCCTGGAGGTTTTACAGACAGGGCCTTATGCTGTGGAGTATTATGAGGAGCAAATCTACTTCGCAGCAGATTCGAGACAGTTTAATCTGGGGGATTAGGTGGAGCATTCACATTGCCCTCGGCTGCTCTCCCACGCACATCAAAGACAAGCGTCGGAGCTTAGCACAAACATAGAGGGTTTTTCCCCAAAAGCTGCTGGAAATAGAGGATTATTTTAAGTCGGACATACCTTGGGCTAAGCCAGAATTCGCAGCCTCCCATTGGGGAAAAACAAAGCCCTGTCTGTCCTGATCCCTGATAGTCGGGTTAAATCCAGCAAATATCTGGACTGGCACACTCCAATCAGGAGTGGATTCAGGGGGAAAGCCCTGTCTGTAAAACCTCCAGGTAATCACAGGCCTAAAACAGGCACTAACGTCCTCAAAACAAATGACTGATAATAGCACTGATCATCTCTTGGTGGGTAGTACATGGAGTTGTTGTTGTCAGAGGCACTGATTTAGTGTGCCTGGTATCCTGAGAGACACCCAGGATCTGTATTCATCCCCACTTTGGTCCTTGCTGGTTGAAATGGCTGATTGGAATGAACTGGCAAGATTAGCACTTGGCACATAAGACAAGGGCAGTGTCAGCAGATTAAATGATGAACTTCTGCTGATATGGATCCAGACTATTGCAAAACTTGAGCGGCCTTCTCACGGCACTGATCTGCAGCTGTTAAACTGTGATCACCCATCTTTTTAGTGGGAGGACCATAGGGCCTGGAGTGCAGGAAAAGGAATCTAAGTTCATATTGGGCTTCTTGAATGGCTTGTAGCAGAGAAACAGCTTCCACATGCCATCCAGCACCCTCTTCCTGCCCACCCACCATTGCCCATGCCAGGCTTGAAAGAAAGACAACAAAAACCTCTGAAAGGCACTCACTATATTTTGGCAAATATAGGAAAGGAAAGCAGACTTCAGATAAAAGGATAACTCCCCTTCCGATTTGAAAAGCCTCCAGGTACTTTGAAACAATTCTGTTTACCTCTCCCTCTCTCTCTCTTTTTGAAACCAGCACTCCCCCTCCTTTTGTTTGAAAAACAGCAAAGTTTCTTATTTTATTTTTAGATGAGCAGCAGAGCACTGGATGCAGAGGACAGCTGGAGTGTGTGGGATGTGGCATGCTATTTATTCTCCTCCACTCTGCGAAGGCAGCAGATGGGTGGCTACTCTGTTATATCACAGCCCATCCAGAGTAACCTCCAGCTGTTGGACACGTAACCAGTTCTACTATTGACATAAAAGGGTAGATCTCTTTATGTCCACTTTCAAAAACAGTCAATTCTCAGTACGCATTCCCCCAAATGCTGCCGTTAATCTTCTGATTTCACATCTGTCTGGGGATTTTTTAAAAAGTTATTTTTGGTTGGAAAAGGCCCTATGTGCTTAAACAAGGAGAACAAAAGCTTTCCATGTAATTTCTAAGTGCATTCTGTCACATTTATATGGTTGCAGTTGCTGTCAGTCAGATCAGTTCAAGTAACAGTGTGCATGTATGCCTACCTTAAAGGCACAAAGTAGTCCAACAGTCTCATGACTGTGACAAAATGGTAAATAATGACCTTTCCAGAAACGGTTTGCTCTGTGCACGTATTGTCTCTCTTGTGTGTACCCATGTCATCTGTCTTTGTGCAGGGGAAAAAAATGCAGCTCCCCCTAAACTGGGGGGGGGGGGGGATTCCAGTTACAGTAATAGCCATGTGTGACATCTTGGATGCAAGGCTTTTTGCTGCTGTGTCCTGTCCTATCCTTCATTTCTATGCCCTGCCTGAGATCACATGGAGACTGCTATGTAACCAATCGATCATTATCAGCAGATTGTATCATTTGGAAGAAACTCTGGGATAGAGCATCTGTTCTTCATGCAGAAGATCCCAGGTTCAATCCTGACATTTCCAGGTAAGTAGGGATGTGCAGAATGTTACAGCGTCAATATGTTTCAACTCAAAACAGGCTGTTTCGAATATTTTTAGCTTGAAACAAAACACCCTCTAAATAAAGGGTCTGTTTTGAGCTTGAAACAAAACAAACCCATTTTGACTCAAACTGTTTCAACACTGAGCACCATTTCAGAGGCCTGTTTCTCCTTGCTGACTGGTTTTCCGGCACTAGCTTCCAATTGGCCTGCAATCTCCTTGCTTCTTGGTTGCCTTGTTATACAAATCAAGTGTTGTCATGGGCAACTGTACCCCCATGGGCTAGGAGGAGGGAGGGAAACACCTGAAATAGGGTGTATATTCCAAAAACCTTTTTAAGGGCGGGGGGGGGGACTCAAAATGGTTTTTGTTGTGTTTTTAGTGTCACTTGTGGAAAGGTTTTTAAACTGAGATGGGCAGAAGCTTAAAAAGAAAGCTCAGAGTGAGCAGTTCCCTGAGCTTACCTTCAGTTCCCGAACTGTCAAATATGTCCACTGCCTAGAGTTTTTGGAGGAGGCAGTATACAAGAATTTTTAAATACATACATACATACATACATACATACATACATACATGTGAATCAGCTACTGGCTGACGCCCTTCAGTTTTGTCCCATCCCATTGGCTCCACTATTCACTGCTGCTACCTCATCCTCCTAACTACTGTCTCTTCCTTCACTCCATTCCAAACCACAACAAAGGAAAGCTCAGTTACTTGATGGCAGGGCACTTATCCAGAGGTGGAGCCTAGCTTTCTCCCAGAGGTGGAGGAAAAGGAGGACAAGTTGGCAATTGTGAGTGATGGACCTTCAACACAGCACTGGATTTGCGGATATGTCTGACAGTTCACCTTTGATGGGTTGGAATATTCTAACACACACTCTGAACTTTCTTTTTCAGTAGTATGCATCCAAATAAGTCACCAAATTTCATTTCAGCATTTTTGGGTCACCACTGGGGGTTCAAGTGGGTACAAATCACAGTAGTTTTGTGAGAGGGACCAGGAAACTACCACTTTTTTCAGTGTGCAGTGAGCTTACCTTTTTTTCTTTACTGGGGAAAAAAAATCACCATTCTGGCTCCTGCCAACCACCTCCTCCTCCTCCTCCCCCTCCCCCTCCTGATGGTATCAATCCTGTTGCATTTTGGTAGGAAAATGTGGTTCACAGGGAACAATACTTTCCTCCATGGAACACCCTTGGTATATTCCAGATGCATTTCTTTCCAGAACATACCTGGTGCCTTCCAGGTGCATACCAGAACAAATGACAGTCCCCTGTGTAGCTTCAAGAGCCACCATCTTTATTCACTTGAGATGTACTGGGAATGACACCACATAACTAGCATCTAGTTGAGGAGGGAAAAGGAAACAAGCCAATTCAGGCACCACTCTTCAGGTGGAATGCCCTCTGCAGAAGACAGTCTGGGAAAAGAGTTAGCCAATGGGCGGGGGGGGGGGGGGTCATTTCCCTCTCTGATGCAGCCAGGTTCTTAAAATCAGCCACCACCTTCCAGTAGCTCTTAATAGCAGCCTATATAAAAATTGCCAAAAATGTTAAATTGCCAAATGTTATGTTAAAGATACTTGCTTCTGCTTGCACGTAGTATTCTGGGACCTGCTCCAAAGCCCGCTGAAACTAATGGAAATCCTTCAGCTTCTGATTGAATTCGATATGGTTCCATCAGCTTACCAGATGCTGTTATATGATATGACTTGCGTTATGTTAGCTTTAGTTCTGTAGCACCTTCTCTGTGCTATCTTTGGATAGATGCAATACATCACTTCTTCCTTAGAGGGTGTTTTGGGGAGGTGGATAGTCCCTGCTTCTGACACTGTGCGGAGTACAGCCAGGCTTGAAATCTGATAAAAGTTAGACAGTTTTAACACTAAGAAGCAGGTACCCAAGGGTGGATGCAGACTTGATTTTACAAGTACATCTGTTCTGTTTAATTTTGCTGCTTTGCAGCATTATCAACTTCTGCTCCATATGGATGATCCATATTGTGCCTTGGTGAAATGATACCACATTATGCTTTTATGCTTTTATCATCAAACACTACGCACAGGGGTGGGGGTGGGGAATCACCAGGTTTTACCTACATTCATATGTTCAGTTTAGTTTTCTCCAAACTTTATTTTGAATAAAACGCCTACAATAAATGTAATATATGTAAATGAATAAATCCAAACTTGGTAGATTAAAAGAAAATTCCACATGTCCTTTCCGTTTCCGTCAGACCTGAAGAGATCTATCTATCTATCTATCTATCTATCTATCTATCTATCTATCTATCTATCTATCAGCTGACAACTGTATTGGTCCCACAGTTAATCTTGAAACTTTGGAATTTCAATATTTTTTCCTATATCCTTCTAGTTTTAACAAGCCTTCCTACATGCAGAGGATGCTTTTAAAAATCTGATGTATCTGATAATTACTTGTATCTGATAATTACTTGCTTCTCCAGTTTACAGGACATATGTGTCATATTTCTTGACTGCTGGATCCTTTACTCTTGGTGGTCGATCCTAAAAGGCAGAAACTATCCACCACTTCAATGTCTTCACTATCAATTCTGAGGCTGGTTGCTGTACCCGTTGTCATTATTTTAGTTTTCTTTACATTTAGTTGTAGTCCCATTTTTTCACTGTGCTCCTTTCATTGCAGATCATTTGAATTCTCAGCTATCAGAGTGGTGACATCAGCATAGTGCAGGTTATTGATTTTTCATCCTCCAACTTTGAAACCATGTTCAACTTCTTCCAATCCAGCTTCTCTTAGTATATGTTCAGCATATGCTGAATAAATAAGGAGAAAGTATACAGCCTTGTCTTACTCCTTTGCAAATCTGGGACCAGTCTGCTTCACCATGTTCTGTCTGGACTGTGGCTTCCTACCCTGTGTATAGGTTTCTCATGAGAATAATGAGATGTTTTGGAACGCCCACATTCCTAAGGATATTCCACAACTTGACATGGTCAACGCAATCAAAGGTTTTTCTGTTGTCAATAAAGCACACATTGACTTCTTTTTGGTATTCTTTGGCTTTCTCAATTATCCAGCATGCATCAGCAATGATGTCTCTTGTTCCTCGGCCTTTTCTGAAACCAGCTTGAACATCTGGCATTTCCCTTTCCACGTAGGACTCTAATCTGCATTGGATGATCCTGAGCATTATTTTGGTAGCATGTGAAATTAAGGATATTGTGCTATGATTTGTGCAATCTATTAAGTCCTTTCTTTGGTATGGGTATGTAGACTGCCCTCTTCCAATCTGTTGCGCACTCACTGTGTCATTCTCCAAATTTACTGGCAAAGTTTGGTTAGAGCCTTGACTGATTCTTCTTCTGTTGCCTGCCTTATTTCTGTAGCTATTCCATCAATTCCTGTAGCCTTCCAACTTGGTAATGACTGGAGTGCTGATCTAACATCATCTTGTGTTAGCAACGAAGAGATCATTGGCTTGGCAGAAACTAATAAGTCATTCTCCTGATTCATTTCTGTTTTCTTGGCCATACAGTCCAACTGTGATTTCCTCCTTACCATTTCCAACTTTGGCATTCCAGTCTCCAGCCACCAGCATCACATCTTGCTTGCATGTTCTGTCAATTTCAGACTGAACTTGAGCATAAAACACATCCACTTCCTCTTCTTCTGCATCAGTCGTTGAGGCATAGACTTGGAAAAACTGTCATGTTAAAGGGTTGTCCACGAAATCTAATAGATATTAGTCGGTCACTGACTGCATTGTACCAAAGTATTGTCACTGCTATCCTATGAAAGCAACACCATTCCTTCTTTGTTTTCCATGTCCTGAGTAGTAAATGGTATGATTTTCTGACTGAAAGTGTCCTATTCCAGTCCATTTTAATTCACTGATGCCCAAAATGTCAATCTGTCATTGATTATTTTCATCTTTCACTGTGTTGAACTTTCCCATATTCGTGCTTTTTATGTTCCACATTCCCATTGTAATTCTGTCTTTGCAGCTTCGGATTTTCTTTTCCTGCATGGAAAACCAGCTGCTAGACATCCAAAAGGCTTCAGCCTAAGGGTGTCATAAATGCCATCGATACTCTGAGAGATACTCAGCTCTTCCTTAGTAGCATGCTGTGTACCACCCAACCTGAGTGGCCCATCATCTGGCACTACATCAACAATCATTCTATCTTGTCTATCCATGTGGTTTTCTTGGTAAAAGACAAGAGTGCTTTACCATTGCTTTCTCCTGTGCAGTATGAAATGATGCCTTTGTTGTTGTCACTGAAGTTAACATCTTTCCTATATTGCTGCTGCCCAATATAGATTCTTGCTTGCTTTAGCTGGGCAGCTGGGATGACCTTCGGACCTTGGGTGACCCTACTGTGAGTATATCTCCCAGCGTATTTTGCTCATCCCTACCAGGAACACAACACCCCCTGCCACAATGAGGCAACATAGCAGGACTTGGTGGGGGGAGCACTGGTAAAATGGGAGAAACACTGGTGCTTCTGAAAAGTTTAGTTAACTCCACAACACATCTCGGGGCAAATTTAGGCAATCTAGTCTTTTCCAGGAAGCACTCTATGCCACCCAAAAATATGTCCCTGAGGGTTGTGCAGTCCTCAGGAACATATTTTAGGGTTTCTAGGGAAAGGGAGGTGATTGAACCCCCCCAACAGCATTAGACTGAAACTTTTCAGAAGCACCAGTGCTACACTGGTACTTCTGTTGCAGTCGTGCTTTGTTAAGATGCCGGGCAGTGTCATTGTGAGGGGCTTTCTGAGGAAAAAATGGCAGCCATAATTGGCCTGAGAAATGTCTAAGAATTTCTTATCCCCTCTGCCCCCAAATCATAAAAAAACATTTTGCTTCCTCAAAATGGGATAGAAAAAAATGGGGACAGCATTTCATGTCAATGTTAGATTGATCATAATGTGCATGGTTTCTGTGATGGCTATGTTACAGATGAACCTAAAAACAGACATGTGCCCAAGGATTTATTTACTCTACAGGCAGGAGTCAATATTCTGCAAGTGTCACCCAACAGAGTGTGTAGAACATTCAGCAGAGGGAACTGACATTTAGAGAGGTGTAATTCAGAGCGGCCGTTCATTTCTGTGCTTCAATTTTGCTTTTTCTGGAGGAGAGGGGAAGTTTAATTACTTGATGCCATGTGTGAGGCATCTTACTCCCTATATTTTAGCTGTAGTAAAAGCAGCCAGGAGCCCAGACCTGGCCATTAAAATTGGATCAATGAACCAGTAGGGGTCAGAATAGTTCCATGAAAAGAGATGAAATGTCATATTTTGTCTGGCTGGAAATAATGAATCTAGTTGGGGTTTTTTTTAAGAAAAAGTGTTTGAACAGTTCAGTCAAATGGTTTGGATCATCTCTGGATAATTCCACTCTCAATGATGGATGCAGCATGCTCCCATCAAAGAATCTTTCAAATTTTTGAACCATGGAAGTCCTCCCCTCCGCCACTGCACTAGTCATTTATATTTCAGTTGCATCCATTGTACATATTATAGACATTCTTTGCTGTCTTCATATATTTTATGGCAAAAATGTGGATTCAGCATCCTGTAGCCTCAAATTGATTTATACTCGAAACTACTCAATAAATGGACACACTGGGAAGTGGTTGAGAAGGAAAGGAGGTTGAAACTGATTGTGCTGTGTAGCGTAATTCTTCCTTGCCCTGAAACATTAATCTTTCAGATCAATATATCCGGACTACAACCTGAGTACAGGTCAACAGCTTTTAAATGTCTCTGCCGTTCTTTTTGGGTTGCTCTGTGATGAATAAGATGGAGCCAGGCGGAGAGCTTTTTCCCAGAGCACAGAAAAGTGCTTGATATTACCACTTACTGAAAGACTTATTGATTTCTAAAAGTGAACTCATCAGCCCACAATATCCTCATTTCCCAAAGGAGCTTTAATTTCCTGTGGCATGGCCCCTGCATTCTACCCATTGTGAGCACCGGGTATTTTGTGTGTGGTGTGTGCGTGCGTGTGCTCTTTAAACGTTTCAGCTACTTGACAGCTGGTGAAGTTTCCCTTCCGCCCTGAAAAGGACTTTTCAGCTTCCATAATGGAACGCCAATGCTGCCAGGGCTATTTTCTCTCCAGCTGTGAGAGTGGCTTTTTCTAATGACTCACAAAAAGCTGTTGCCCAGCTGCTTCACCTCAGCCTTCACAAGGGCTCTGCATTGTGCAGTGCCCGTGGTGATGACTTCGTTGAGAAGAGCTCATTTATTGAGGGCCTTGTATGTCTTTTTTCTACACACTAGTGTGATGCTAAAGAGGCCCCCGTTCAGGCAGGTGAGTCATGGGCTTACATCACTGCAGGTGCTGACTTTAGCCTTTCTGTTATGGAAAGGAAGTGTCCCTTGTGGTAGTCAGCCAGTATTAAATGGAGCTCTTCCTGGAAGACAGAAAGTAATGTGTCTTTGAAATATACTACTCCTTGGCAGCCACACTATGTGTGTATGCCTTAAATAGCTTTGAAAATAGGGTAAACATAAATAGACATCAGATACCATTTCTCTCAAGATGTTCCAAAGATTGTGCTATCATACGAGGTGGCTAAATGTTACATGTATGTTTACCGTTTTAATCTAATGGCTGAGTAAGCTCGTCCCAACAGCTCCTGTTAGAGACCTTCTGTAAGATTCTGAAGAATTCTGAAAATTCATTTGCAAGCTCCCCAATGATCCTATGGATGCATTTATTGCAGTAATATAAGAGTTGTGTGCAATGCTGCATTTGCACTGCTGCATTTCAATGTGAAACAAGGTCTTTCAGACAATCATCCGGGAGTGTTTGGGAGGAGGAAATAACCCTTACCCTTATTCCCACAGATGATCAGAGCCTCTGTTTGGCCCACCACACCCAGACAATTGCAGCAAGTTCTGTGACCAAGAGAAGAAAAAGGGAACTTGGTCCTCCAAGTATCCCATGATGCATTGCACTCCCAGTAGAGAGGCAGCCCTCAGTACAGCAGCAGCGCTCCTCTGAATGGCCCCTCTAGCCTAGAACTCTATGATAAACTTGGCCACCAACAGCCCGAAACAGTTTAAACAGAGAATTCAACACACGATCAAACTTCAAGGCAGAGCAGCTGCAGTTTTTGTCCCACCTCAGTTAAAATCAAAGTTGAAATGTCAGGTACATCATGAGCAGCAAATGCTAGGGTTGTGCATGGAACTGGCTGGTCTAGTCAGGTACAAGTATGAACTGGACCCGAACCGGACCAGGCCAGTTTGGCCCAGCACCCCCTCACCCCCCCTCCCAGGTTTGGTCCAGTCTGGGGGTGTTCACAAACTTTTTCTTCTTAAATTATTTTTTTTATTTTAAAACTTACCCCCTCCAGGTGTGTTCCCTGAGGTGGTGGAGTTTGTGTCCATGGAGGTTCCCCCTCTCCCCACCAGCCTCCCAGGCCTGACAGAGGCCCATTGCGCAGGCACAGCAGCCTCCAAAATGGCCACGGTGCCGGGGGGAAAGGCCCGAATGGGCTGAAGAATGGCTCAATGAGTCAATTTTGGACTTAAGTGAGTCTGGTGGAGGGAGGAGGAACCTCTGTGGATGCCCCCGCCACCTTGAAGAACACCCCCAGAGGAGGTAAATTTAAAAAAAACCTTTAAAAAACTTGTGAACCCCCCAAACAGCCTGGGGGGGCATTCAGTTTGGAGTTGGACCCCAACCTTGTTCGACATCAAACCTGTTTGCACATCCCTAGCAAAAGCGAGTTGGTTTGCTGCAGGTGTGGAGCCAGCTGAGCGGCGGCCTACGTCCAGCCCCGCTTGGTGGCTTCCTCCAATATGCCCGTGTGTGTGATGTCACATGCATGGGGGCGTGGCTCTGGTTCCATAGGAGCCCTGAGAGAACTCCCCCCTCCCATGCTGGGGCCACCAAGAGCCCGGGCGAACTCTTTGCCAATTATTTCAGGTAGCTCCAACTGCCCGATAGAATGTTTTCCCCTTCTTCTCCCTCTCTGGAGGGAGAGAAAGGGGAAAATGTCCTATCAGGCAGCTGACACTGCCTGAAATGACAAGCTGAGAGCTCGTTTGGGCTCTCTACAACCCAGGCCACACACCCTTGCATGTGACAAGGGGGCATGCTTTCTCCTTTCTCTCACTCCAGAGAGGGAGAGGAAGGGGAAAACGTTCTATCGGGCAGTTGGAGCTGCCTGAAATAATTGGCAAAGAGTTCACCTGGGCTCTCGGTGGCCCGGGCGTGAGAGGGGGGAGTTCACTCTGGGCTCCTATGGAGCCCGAGCCATGGGGCTCAGTGGCCTTTCCCCATTGGCGGCCTGGGTTCTTTGAATCCTTATGCTCAATGGTGGCTCCGTCCCTGGTTTGCTGCCTTCTACCTTTATGTTGCTGATTGTGAGAATGAACTAAAGGTCTGCCAAGGAGAGCAATTCTAAGACAGAACAAAACAAAACGGAACAGAAACAATGAAGATAACAGTCTTACATCAAAATATAAGTAGAATATTAAAAATATGGCCTATAATAATTACTATTTCACAGAGAACACATTCAAGGTAATATACTTTACATCACTCAGAATACATTCAGTGAAAATGGGCAGAAGTGGCAGAAGACATGAGAGAAAATAGAAACCGACATCCAGCACCACATCTCACCAAGATAAGATGTGAGGGAGGGCAGAAGAGGGCATCTTCTCCAGAGACTCTCTCAAATTTTAAAAATCATGTTTTTGATTAAATTCAAAGGCTGAAATCTAGCCTAACATGTTGTGGGTGGTACATGAGAAGTACTGGTGCTGCTGATGGTTTCAGCTATTGCAGCACTGGCAATCACAAGGGGAGGGGGTTGAGGACAAATTTCCATAACCAGCACTTCCATCAGAAGCTCTTTGTGCCACCCTGTGGGATAGGGAGGTCACTGAAATCCCACCCTCCATGTGAGCACTGCTAATGCATTATTTGGGAGCTCAGCATTAGCACTGAAACTTCTCAAGTAGTGCCCGTGCTCTGCTAGTTTGGATGTGAAACACTGCTGCTGGTGGTGGGGACTCCCCAGTTTGATGTGGGAAAGGGAACAGGAAGGATGAAAAAGAAGAAGCTGGAGGGGGCGCTTAAAATAATTTAGGAGTGGGGCCCTTCATTTTTGTGGCAATGGCCGCAGCACCCCATTATTATTGTTGTTGTTTACACAGTCAGACAGGTGTTATTGACTGGTTTGTTTTATCCAGACATCGAGTCCTTCCCAAGGACCTGGGATGGCTGAATTTTATTGTCAATGTTGTTGCTGTTGTTATAGGTATCGTCGCAGAATATAGGCTGTTCCCAGTAAAGTTGATTTTAGTAATTGGCTGATGGTGATTTCTGTGGCCCCTATGGTGTTGAGGTGCTCTTCAAGGTCTTTTGGAACTGCACCCAGGGCACCAATTACCACTGGGATTATTTTGTTCTTTTTCTGCCACAGCCTTTCTATTTCAATTTGTAGATCTTTGTATTTGGTTATTTTTTTCTATTTCTTTTTCTTCTATTCTGCTTCCCTGGGTATTGCTATGTCGATTATTTTCACTTGTTTTTCTTTCTTCTCGACTACAGTTATATCTGATGTATTGTGTGGCAGATGTTTGTCTGTTTGTAGTCAGAAGTCCCATGATATTTTTGCATCTTCATTTTCTACAACTTTTTCAATTTTATGGTCCCACCAATTTTTGGCTACAGTTAGCTTGTATTTTTTGCAGTTGTTCCAGTGTATCATCCCTGCTTCCTTGTCATGCCTTTGTTTGTAGTCAGTCTGTGTGATCTTTTTACAACAGCTGATTAGGTGGTCCACTGTTTCATCTGCTTCTTTACAAAGGCAGCACTTGCTGTTTGTTGTTGATTTTTCTACTTTTGCTCTTATTGCATTTGTTCTTAGTGCCTGTTCTTGTGTAGCCAGTATTAAACCCTCTGTTTCTTTCTTCAAGCAACCATTCTTAAGCCATTGCAAGGACTTGGTGATGTCTGATTTTCCACTTATATTGTGCAAATATTGACCATGCAGTGGCTTATTTCTCCATTTTTCTGCTCGGTTCTTGACTTGTTCTTTCTTGTAGGCCTGCTTTCTTTCATTGGTGTTGAATAGTTTAGCGTTATTGACCATTTGAAGTGTATCTGATTCACTGTCCTTGATATATTCTTCAAGGCCTCTTTTCTCCTCCCCTACTGTTTAATGGACTTGCAGCATTCCTCTTCCACCTGAGCTGTGAGGGAGATATAGCCTATCTACATCACTGCGGGGGTGCAGAGCATGATTGATGGTCATTATTTTCCTGGTCTTACGATCTAGAGTCTCTAGCTCTGCCTGGGTCCAGTCTATTATTCCTGCAGTGTATCTGATAACAGGTATAGCCCAGGTGTTTATGGCTTGTATGGTGTTCCCACCATTGAGTTTGGACTTGAGGATTTTCCTAACTCTCCTGATGTATTCACTTCCAATTTTTCTTTTAACTTCAGGGTTTGCGATGTTATCAGCCTGGAGAATGCTCAAGTATTTGTAATGTTCTTTCTCTTCCAGGTTCTTGATCTTGCTTCCATTGGGCAGTTCTATTCCTTCTGTTTTTGTTATTTTCCCTCTGTTCATTATTAATGTAGCACACTTGTCTAGTCCAAACTCCATTGCTATATCGCTACTGAATATACGGACAGTGCTTAGCAGTGATTCGATTTCTGACTGGGACTTTCCATACAACTTCAGATCATCCATGTACAGCAGATGGTTGATTTTACTTGATGTTTTAGATGTTTGGTATCCGAGGCCTGTTTTGTTTAGTATTTGTGAAAGTGGGGTCATGGCAATTACAAACAACAGAGGGGATATGATGATGATGATGATGATGATGATGATGATGATGATGATGATGATGTTTTGTTTTTTAATGTTTTACAGCACAGTGGTAGTAGCTGCAGCATGCTTGAATTATTAGGCATTTTCCTGGCAGACTGCTGCTACTGACCCCCACTTTCCCCCAAGAATCCACTGGTGAATTAAGTGGCACCATAACATTGGAAGTATTTAAATCACATGTGAGAGACCTTTCCTCCCTTTTACATGGATACTGAGAATAAATTTTACAAAGACATTTTTGAAGAAAGGTTAACATCGTGGAATCAACTATTCACTTTTGTCTGCCGAAAAGTCTACAGTCTGATAGATCTGCACAGCACATGCACACAATTTCTATCTGGACTACTTCATCTCCCAGGAAGCAGGAGAACTCCAACTTGCAGATGCAGATGCTAAGGCATCCACTGCTGCTGTGGCTGTAGTTGTGGTGGGGTGGGAGCCTGGGAGCCCCACCCCCGCTGTGTTTTTTCCCTTCCTCATGCTTTCTCCCAACACAAAATATGTGTAGCTTTTTGTATCTGCTACTGGGAAGCAGGAGAGCCATGCACCATTCCCTCCCACCCACATGTAGTGGGAATGTTTGCACATCCAGTGGAATACCCTCTTGCGGGGGTCAGGCTTCTCAAGTAATCATAATGCCTTGAAATATGTGTGTACCAAATTTCACTTGTTTGGTTCATAACAGTTTCAAAACCCACGTGAGTCTGCAAGGGGGAGCCTATGTTTTATACATCCTTAAGCATTCCTAATCTGTATAGTAAACAGCAATTATGCCCTTATCAAAAAGGTCCAACTCAGTGAAGATCCTAGACATCACCCTCTGTTACAGATGAGGCTTAAACGTACTTTTTAAAAGCCTTCCTGGCTATTTGGGATAGACCAGAATGGGAGTGGGGAGAATACAGAAGATAAAATGAATGTACACTGTGGCCAATGTTGGTTTTACATTCCAGTTTAAACCAAAGCTAACTGAAATATTGTTTGTGAAAAAACCCTTACCTTTGCAAAGAATAGAAATTTCCATAGTCATAGGCCACTAAGAGCTCCTTCATTGTATCTCATCAGCTCTGGTATTTGTAGAGCACAACATGAGACTGAGAAATGGCATTCCTGACTGGCACTCATTGAAGAACACAATTTTTATTCATGTACACGTCTCTTTTGTCCTCTAAGCACAGACACACAAAGTAAACATAGGCCTGTGAAGGTTGCTTCACATGGGCACTTTCCTTTTCAAATACAGTACAGAAAATTTGGTTGGCCTTGGGAGAAGAGGTGTTCTTATATTGAAATTATTTCAGTGCAACATGTGGTTAAAATGAGAACCAAACGACTGTGTGGGAAGGCAAATGCATTCATTCCACAGCCATGTCAGAACTCTCTTACAAACCTGTAAGTTCTGTGGCTCACACTGAGTCCAACAAGCTAAATGCATAATTGTTACTACTGTGCTGAATTCTTGCCCACTAAAATTTGCAAGTTGAAAACAGATTTTTCAAGGGGTGCAAAATACCTTCTCAGAACTTTTTTTTTTTTAAAGCATGTTTTCAACTACATTATTCTTCATCCCTACTGCTTCCTTGGGACCATTTTTTCCTTCTTTCACAGAATTATTCTAGCCAATAAGGGATCGTGTAATGACCAAGATAATGATGTGACACTATATAGCCAATCATATTTGATTTTGTGGCAATGCCACTGTGGACAAATGGAACTGTGTTGCCCTCACTGGGACAAGAGGAGGAAAGCAGTCCTGGTTGCCAAGGCAACTGGCCTTGTGCTCCTCCTTGTGCACCTGTTGCACCATACACCATGATGAAATCACTGCAGTGCAGCAAGCCAGGATGGCATAAGAACACTCGCCATTTTGTCATACTGCATTACAGTAGTTTCATTGCAGCTCAGCAAGACAAGACAGGAAGCATCCGCCCGATTGCCTTGACACTGGGGACCAATTCCCTACCCCAGTCAAAAGTTTCAGTGCCTTACTAGGGCTTCCCTAAACATTGCTGAAAGGGGGTAGGGTGGGGTACCTTTTGAGGATACAAAGATATCTATGAATCATTGCCCCTCTGTTCAGTTCAGCACTGAAAACTGTACCTACCTAGCTCACTCATGCATGTGTGGGACATTTACATAGTGGAGTAGATTAATTTCTCATCTGCATACAGCATCATTTCACATATAGCTTAGGGTAATTAATGTTCTTGCAAGTTAAAGTGCTACCTAATTATTTTTCTTTTCTTGTCCTGGAGGGAAAGAAGTGGAAATTGTTTAATTTATGAAGACATTTTTGTATCAGGTTAATGCCAAACAATATTATGTTCAGTTAGTTTCTTGGCGATACACTTTTTTTTGCGGGGGGGGGGGTGTTTGTAACTAAAGTCTTACTTTCTGTCAATCTATACTCTACAGTGTCTTCCCTGTCAACATGGTACTGAAACATACCCTAGAGGGACCTTTTTAATATTCACGGATTTTTTTCACACGGAGGCATTACCATACACAAATTCTGTATCTTTGAAAGTGAAACTTCAGCAAATGAATGTTAATAGAAAATGTGCAAGCTCCACAGGAAGGAAATTAGTGCCATTTTCTTCCGGGATTTACAAATTCCACAATTGATGGCTGAACATTAAAAGCATAAAGAGAACCCTGACAAAATGGTCAAAACCTTTTCTGGATAATACTAGGCAGCACTTTATCTGGGATATACTGTAGTTGTCAGGAACCTTCCATCAATGTATCTGTCTGATATTCAGCTATTAGCTGAGCTGCTGTGCTTTGTAAATAGAAGATTTGTGAAAATTCTAATTGTTCAAAGTGAATATGATTGTGTCCATACATTGACATTTCTGTAAAGTAAGTAAAGGTTTAGTATATATGGAGAGGAAAATCTCATACATGGGATGGGGTCAGGAAAGCTTTAGTAGTGTTATCACAGTTATGCATTGTTGATAGATCCTTTTAAAAAAACCATTTAGTTTTTATTGGCCAACATTCAAACTAATGAAGTGTGCATGCTGTCCAGGACAGGGACAATTTTGGTCCCCTTCCCTCTGTAGCTAAGTGACACCCCCCTACACACACACACACCCCAAATATCTCAGTGCAGGAGGGCGGGGTCAAACAGACCTCAGGGACATACATTTGGGAGTCACAGTTGCCTACAAAGTTGGCTTTTATGGTTTTGCCCTATTCTTTTTAATGAGGGAAGGATTCAGAAGGGGCCCCTAGATGCCTTTAATTGAAGATCTTTTCAGCCCTGCCTCAGCTTGGGTGGGGGGAGGAGGGTCAGGCAGCATCCCTTCCTCCTCCTCTCCTTATGACTCAGAGACATTGGCCGCTGAGCCAGTTCTTGGCTTCTGAGCCTGTTAGTCAAGCTGAGGGAAGAGTGGGCTGAACCAGAGCACTATTCAGGAGAAGAGGAAGAGGGAGGGATCCTGCCTGAAACTCTTTTCCTGGAAAAGACTAATCTCATTTGAAGCTAAGATGAGTCCTCAGATCAGGAGCCAAAAGTGTGCCAATGAGTGAGGGACACAGGGGGCGGACAGAGAGCAAGCTGTAATTCCTTCCGTCAGCAGGCCCAAGAACATTTGCCCCACCTATAGCTACACCCGAAAGCATTATTAGAATGAGATTTTATTTTCAGTCTCTGACATACCATTTCAGCCAAATGGAGTCCAATATTCTTCAAGAAAAGCCAGTAAGGTCATTCTCACAGCCGTTCCTGGGGCAGGGAGGGTGGGTGGTGGGGAAATCAGGGTTGAACCTACCTTCCCCCAAACAATCATTGTCTCCTGTGCGGTGTGAGGTTTGCGAGCCCACAGCATGGCTCTCTGGAGACTGAGAAAATGAAGCCCAGCCTCCAGGTATCCCTCAATGTGCTGCACAAAGAGTGTGGTGCATTGAGAGATTTCCCTTCAAGCTGGGCATTCTAGAGCCCTGGCTCTGTATCTGCTCGGGCTGCATGCAGCCCGAGTAGACTCAACCCTGTGCCTGGGTAAAAGGGCATGCTCAGGTCTTTTGGCGGGTGCAAATCCTGGACTACCCAGGGAGGCAGCACCGGGATCGGTCTTAATCCCAGCACTTCACATGAGCAGCCCTACCCAGGTAGGGCTGCACAAGAATTGGTAGGGCTGCTCATGTGAACAGCCTCAGTGTTTTATACAGTAAAGCAACCTCCCCGCTAAAAATCCAAACCTCTCTTTAGCATGTTCAGAGTTGTATATCCCATGATTTGCAATACATCTCCTTTTTTGCGATTTGATTATTGGGGATTAGACAATGCCCACCAGTGGGAAAGTGCTGGCAATGTCTGAAGAGTTAATGTGGCCACAATGCAACACCAAATTATGTCCTCTGAAACCCATTGAAATCAATGGATCTAAGCACACTTAACTATCTGTTGGATTATAGCCATGGATTATAATTCAAAACTCGTGTGTAAACCAAAGCCAAACAATAGTAGGGATTTCTAACTAGTGCATATAATTCTTTAGTGCACATTGCTATGTTTAATGCCTTGGCCTTCACATCTGCTTGGAAGAATGACAAAAATCTTACCTGAGCTATAAAAATTTACAGTTGCAAAAAATGAAAACCTGATTTGGTTTTTGATAACATTTCTTTAACTTCAATAAATCAGTGCTACCTTGATTGTAAGTCTGTTTTACAAGACAAAAATATATGTTTTCAGCAGTTAGTTATTTCCAGACTGTCTAGTTTCATCAGTTTTTCACTCAGTCACACCACTGCCTTTTCTGATAGTTTTAATAGCTACCTACTCATGTTACAATATATGATACATTAACTAAAAATAAGTCATTTTAATTGGCTATGTTTACTTCTTGGTTGGCATGACATATGGTTCTTATTTTCAGGATCACTATAATTTGTTAAATAATATTTTTAAAATGAAAAAGAAAAATATCCACTTGTGTCCACTAGGTTAAAAAAAAGATAATTTCTCCCATGCTTCCATGTCACTTATGATAGCCTAAATAAAAAGTTTGAACCATAGGAATTAGCAATTTTAAATACATCTGTTTGATCTGAGATGTGGAGCTGTGATGCACTGCTTGAAGAATAATTCTTCCCATTCTTAACAATGGGAGGAATAATCCTACCATTTGGAATACAGTAAACCTGTTCACACAACCATTAAATTCAGGGTAGGAGCTGTTTTGCATTTATGGTGAGAACCCATGCAAATCCCTCCAAGCCAGGTTGCTCAAAACAGGATAGCCCAGCTTTTGTAGCCTGCTCTTTCTTTCCTAGTCATGTGGATCCACTTATCTTTTCTACCCAGCCATTGGGATCCAACAGACATGGAAACAATAGAGAGCTGTGGCTACAGGGGCTACTGTTCAGGGGCTTTGCAAAGCACACAGTGGCCACATTTGCACATAACACAAAACCACAGTTAAACAGGAGAGAGGTTGGAATTCCGTTACATCTGAATGCATGCAACTGCATGCAATGGCAAAAGCAACCTGTGATTTGCCTCACTAAACTCCAGTTTGAACCTTTGGTTTGTAATAGGTTTCGCCGCAGCAACCTGAAGTTTGGCAGCAGCATTATTATGTCCAAATGCAGATGGTGCCATAACCATGGTTTCATTCACTTTCTGGAGCCAAAATAATAGAGATGGCAGCTCAGACCCGCCTGGGATCGCACCCACTCCATGCCTGCAGTGCCTCTCACAGGCTGCCTCTCCAAACACTCATCCTGTCCCCTGTCTCCGATCCAACAAAGCCTGGCAACACCACACCCCAGCCCAAGCTTGTCAAACAGCAAAGTCACACAGGGGCATTCCCTCTTCCCATTCTGTCCCTTGCCCGGCTCCTGGCAAGCAGGAGAGAGAGGGGACAGGATGACAAGATGGGTACTAAGTGCTTTGCTCCCCCAAAATGAAGCGACAACAATGTATGTTCACAAGCACCCCTCTTCAAGATGGCAACACAGGCAGGGCAACCCTATTAGAGTGCTGGGGTGGTAACATATGGCACGACAGAGATACCCAGGGCTGGGGTTATAAAACAGCTTCAAAAAGGGATTATTGAATGCCTAAGGTCTATTTTTGTACAATGATGTTGGGGAAGGCTGCCCCCCCACCAATGCCCACCAACCAGAAATTGTGCATGTGTAATACAGTTTTGATTTGTGGCTCTTAGGAGAGCAGTGATGCAATCCACAGCTTATACCCTCTAAGATCTCATAAGAACAGCACTGCTGGATCAGGCCCAAGGCCCATCTAGTCTAGCATCCTGTTTCACACAGTGGCCCAACAGATGCCATTGGAAGCCTACAGGCATGTTGAGGGCATTTCCTCAGTTGAGGGCATGTCCTCTCTCCTGCTGTTACTCCCCTGCAACTGGTATTCAGTGGCCTCCTGAGGTTGGACGTGGCCTATAGCACTCCAACTAGTAGCCGTTGATAGACCTCTCCTCCATGATTTTATTCAAACCCCTCTTAACGCCATCCAGGTTGTTGACTGTCACCACATCTTCTGGCAGAATCCACATGTTGATTATGCTTTTTGTGAAAAAGTACTTCCATTTCTTGGTCCTAAATTTCCTGGCAATCAATTTCATGGGATGACCCCTGGTTCTAGTGTTATATGAGAGGGAGAAATTTCTCTCTCTATCCACTTTCTCCACACCATGCATGATTTTATAGAACTCTATCATATTTCCCTGCAGTCATCTTTTTTTCTGAAATAAAAAGCCCCAGCTGTTGTAGCCTTGCCTCATAAGGAAGGTGCTCAAGGCATCATCTTGGTTGCCCTCTTCTGCACCTTTTCCAGTTCTACAATGTCCTTCTTAAGATGTGGTGACCTGAATTGTACGCATTACTCCAAACGTGGCTGCAACATAGTTTTGTATAAGGGCATTATAATATTAGCACTTCCAACAATGAATTTCTCGCCAGGCTTAATCATGTGTTCTCTGGGTTTACTGACCCTAACAGATGTTTTAATTATGTGTTCCTATTGGGATAGGAGCTCCTTAACCCTCCAACCCATGCCCCAAGTGGTCATGTGAACAAGCCTAATGCCTACTGTAAAGGAGACATCTTTGTCTCTCTTAGGCTGTGCTTCTTCATATTGTCTTGCCCTGCTGGTAGCGCTGAAGGTAGCATGAGGTCGAGGGTTGCTGTGGTGACAAAGCTATTCAGTTGGATTTGTTTTGGAATTCAGTAAAGACTTCTGCCACAGCACACAAGGTCACTTTAAGTTGAGTTGTAGTGCACAGTGGATCTCATTTTCAAGATAATGTTTGTGGTAATTCTTTGCAAGCCACAAGTCTCTGTCTCATATCAAGGGATTTTAAAAAACAACAACATAATACTGGCTGAATCTACCCATGCAGCAGAATGACACGGTAGAGTCTTAAGCTGAATGAATGGTAAAGTGATATTCAAGTAGCATGACATGGAGAGGACTGATGTAGAAGTATTCACCCTGCTGTGCTAGATTTCTTCTGGCAGCAGTTTAAGTGGGAGAGCATTAACAATATGATCCCAGCATTTGGAGTCACACTGAATTGGTACAGTCTCCTAACATCTCAGGACTCTGTCATTGTATGCTGTTGCATATATTGATCCGGGCCTCTGTTTCTGTTGTAATCACAGAACACCACAGAGTGACTGTTTCTCAAGGAAAAGGGGAGTATTGATGGTGTGGTGTCCTCTTTTATGTGCCCCATGGCTCTAGTTCTTAGATCCCATGATCTTCTAAAATCTGTGGAGGATCTTACTTAGGTCCGCTTCTGAAGTGAGCTTGTTCCCGTGGCCTAGATCTTGCAATATTAATGGAGTGTTGTGAGAATGGCTCCTCCAATGCAATTGATTGATTAAGTGCCATCAAGTCGGTGTCAACTCTTAGTGACCACATAGATAGATTTTCTCCAGCCAATGCAATATGAAATCCATAAAAATATATGTTGTATGTTATGTTCTTTACCAAACTGTAGCAGTAGCAGTAACAAATGCACTTGGGTGACATACAACCATGTCTTATGGCTCCTAAAACAGAAGCCCTTATCTCATCACTATCAAAATGTTGCCCTTGGCCAGTCATTTTCAAACTCACTTTGGGAGAATCCTTGGAATCTTATCAGGGGTTACTCAATTAGATCATTAATGGTGAACCCTGAAAAGTAGCTTATGTTACCCAAACATGTACCTGGAGGAAACAGGTGTGGTTCAAAGATTTATTTTGTTTTTGCTGTGGAGTCAGCTCTGCTTCCTTGTTTTCACTCCAGTGGTGCTGGTCAGTGCAGATGAGCTGGGGTCTCAGGGTCTTGGTTGCACTTGTTGCCATGCATAATTCCCAACTGGGTGGATGACAGCCCATGCAACTCAGGGTGGTGTGACCAGTGAGCAGATGGGGCAGGAAAGGAATGTGAGTGATGTACCTGGGTCTCAATTTCCACTCTCCCCATCTAGTCCAGCATCCTGTTTCACACAGTGGCCCAACATATGCCTCTGGGAAGCCCACAGGCAAGAGCTGAGGGCTTTCTCCTACTGCTACTCTCCTGCAACTGGTATTTAGAGGCAGGAGGTGGCCTATAGCCCTCAGACTAGTAGCCTTTGATGGACTTGTCCTCCATGAATTTATCTAAACTCCTCAAAGCCATCCAGGTTGTTGGCTGTCACCACGTCTTGTGGCAGAAAATTCCACAAGTTGATTATGCGTTGTGTGAAAAAGTACTTCCATTTATTGGTCCTAGATTTCCTGGCAATCCATTTCATGGGATGACCCCTGGTTCTAGTGTTATGCGAGAGGGAGAAGAATTTCTCTCTATCCACTTTCTCCACACTATGTATGATTTTATAGACCTCTATCATGTCTCCCCACAGTCGTGTTTTTTCTAAACTAAAAAGCCCCAGGTGTTGTAACCTTTCCTCGTAAGGAATGTACTCTGGGCCCCTGATCATCTTGGTTGCCCTCCTCTGCACCTTTTCTAGTTCTACAATGTCCTTTTAAAGATATGGTGACCAGAACTGCATGCTGTACTTCAGGTGTGGCTGCACCATAGCTTGTATAAGGGCATTATAATGCCCTGAGTCTGTTGATTGTACACCACCCTGAGTCTGTGGATTGGGCGGTATATTAAATCTTTTAATAAATAAAATAAAATAATAATAAATAAATTATAATATTAGCCTACAGATCCCTAGCATGGAATTGGCCTGTTTCAGTTCATGCAGGATGACAATGAGGCCCAACAGCTCTAGTCAGTGCTCCAAACGAACTGAGTCTGTGCCCCCAAATATCCCAGAATTGTCTTCATTGGGCAAGGGGTCTGTGTGGCAGATGCTCAGCAGACAAGTCAGTGTCAAAAATGGCACTCTGTAGGGGTGGAATATTTGAAAACCTCTGCCTTAAGCTATTTAGGTAAGATAAAATTCTCTATTCCGGTTAGCACAAAAAGTCCCACTGACTGACATTGGGTGAGGGCTTCACTGTGATTAACTTTCCTGTCTGGAAAAATCAAAGTGATAATGTTTAACCTACCTCGTAATGAGTGTTTGGAGACTGAGCCAATTATTTAAATCCTGCAATAGGCATTGCTAAATTCATGCCAAGATCCCTTTTTCGTCACTGGCTTCATTGGGTACTCTGAGCATTAACGTCACTGGCTCAGGAAAGACAGAATACTCTGCCTGAACAGAATATGCTTAATTGGAACTGCTGATTTATTGGCATGTTTCCAAGGGAACTAATTTGGCTTAATGAAGGTGAACGTCAATAAATGGTGTTTAATTAGAACAATATTATCAAACTTTCTACATCATGGACGGGTGGTTAAACACTGCAGTAAGCACTGGCTTTATTCTTGAAGAGTACCGGACTCCAATTGGCTTAAATCTTATGTCAGAGGCTGGGCAGGGGGATTCATATGCTTACGATGTGTAAAAATTTGGGCTCTGCTCTAATAGGGTCAAATGCTCCTGCAATGCAAGTGAGCTTTATTTTTTCTTATGTACCTGCAAATCCATCAATCGTTTCTTCACCTGACAGGCGAGGCAGTTGCTGATTGAAGTGGGGCGGGGGGTATCAAAGCAACATTATAATGATTAAATATATTGCTTATATTAGTTATGCTTAAGTTAATTGCATTAATCAATACACACAATTTATTGGTAAATGCAATGTATGGATGAATAGTCTTAAGGAATGGCCTGAGGGCACATGCTACAGTCATCTTGCTGAAACCAAGCAGGTCTGAGAGTAATCAATGCACTCAGTGCACTACCTGGGAATCTCATGGGTATTGCCCCGTGTTCCATGGTGGAAGAAAGGCAGGATATAAATCTAATCAACAAAGCTCCTTTCAAAATAAGCTGCTATTTAAAATGGTCTCTTTTCTGAATTCATTATTTATCCCAAATGTGCAATCACATTAATATATCTCTGTAACAAACAATGGCCTATAACCACACACACACACACACACACACACACACACACTATATGCACTGTGATGGTTAAGGATGCCACTAGAATCTGTTTAAGTTAGTATTTGGAGCATATGTGGAACAGCCATTCAGACAAACACCCCCCTCCCACTCCATGTGATAAAGGGACACATTGCACATTGGAGGGTGTTGGGACATTGTGAAAGATGTCATGATGGGTGTGCACTCAGCCCATTCTTTTTAATTGCACAGGCTGGGGAGGAATTGTCTGGAGTGGACTTTCATGGGGGCCTGTGTTACAAGCTGCTACTGGGTCCTGTTGCTAGCACTGCTATGCTGTGGGCTCTCAGAAGCCTCTCTGCTTATGTCTGAGACCACAGGATTGTGGTTCTCACTCTCAGCATGCTCAGGAGTCTCACGGGATCGTGGGCTCCCTGTTTGTTTGCATATTGGGAACTAGTCACTTGGCAGGCAGTGGGACAGTTATCCCCAGGTTCACCAGCTACCAAGCAAATTGAAAGGGGATTCGCCTCGTGCCTTTCCCATTGGCGGAGTACCGCAGAGGCAATAGAGGCAATTGCCTACGGCAGTAAATCCGGGAGAAGTGTCACAAATCTTGGGGTGGGGGAATGTTTTTATTTATTTATTTATTTTTTTAAAAAAACGTTTTAAAAAACTGCCACCCGCCGCTGCATGGCGGTGGCGAGAGATTAAGTCTGCTTTTGCCAACCCCAGAGGATAGTAGGGGTGGCGAGGAGGAAGGAAGTGCCCCCATTTTTCTTTAAATGCTGCTGCAGCAGCGTGATAGATGAGGGCAGGGGGCAGTGCCAGTGAGACAGGGGAATGTTCATTCAGTTCAGAGGTGCACTTAGCCATGGACCTTGGGGGTCTCCTGTCTCCAGGGGGGCCTCCAAATGATCTGGGGGGCCTCCAGAGCTCCGCCGCTGTGCTTCTGGCCTGCACCCACCCTGCCGCTGCCCCACCATGGTGCCGATATTTGCCATCTTCACCACCATTTGCATGGCCAAGGATGGGGGCGAGCCAAATGGAGCAGGCCTCCCCCCGTGGTGGCGGCAGTAATGGGTGCAGCAGCTGATGGGCCTGTCTGGCGGGGGTGCCTCCTGTGGGCCGGGCCCACGGGCCGGGCCCACCCAGTCTGCAGGGAAAGGCAGGCAGCTGGGGGTGGGGGCTTGTGGCTGCTTCGCTGGCTCAGCCTGCGCTGGGCCTGCCTGCTTGGCTCCTCCAGCTGCCACTGCTCCTGCTGCACTTCTCTGCCTCGGGGAAGGACAAGCTCGGTCCCGACAATCTGACCTTTGTCTCGGAGTATTTCTCCCAAAGCACGCAGAAGCTCTCCTTTCACACTTGGTACGGAAATGCAGGCGTGCCTGCCGGACAGGCCCACCAGCCACTGCACCCATCGCCGCCGCCACCATGAGGGGAGGCCTGGTCCGCTCAGCTCACACACCCCCACCTCCTGGCCATGGAAATGGTGGTGAAGATGGCAAATATCGGTGGGTGTGGTGCAGCAGTGGGGCAGGTGCAGAGCAGCGGCACAGCAGTGGGGCGCTGGAGGCCCCCAGATCAGTTGGAGCCCCACCAGAGACAGGTGCAGTGGTGGGGCAGCAGCAGGAATCTTAATTTTTCTAAGGGGGGGCTTCGCGGTGGTGGGCAGGGGCTCCGAAGCCCTTCAGATCCAGGCTGATTTTGGACCTAGGTGCACCACTGATTCAGTCCTTTTATGTACAAGTTGTTCTTGACCCATTCAAATCATTGTGTTGTATGCCAGCACAGCAAACACAAACAAGGGAACCTTTTGAGATTCCCTGGAATTCAAAGGAGATAAGAGCAACTGTAATGCTGCCTCAGGACACTTTTTGGACTATAACTGCCCTGGTTGCTTGAACCAGTGTGCTCCATTTGGTTTTTACACCTTGGAGTCACCTACAGTTTGGACGCTAGACTTGGCACCTGCCATAACACCTGGCCATGTCTTGCTCTGCGTGCCATCCACACTTCCAGCCTCCAGATTGGCTTTCCTCGCTGGCCCGATCTATCCAGCTCGCCTTGCTGCTACTAGATGGATCTCTGTCCCAAAGGGCTCACAATCTAAAAAGAAACATAAGATAGATGCCAGCAACAGTCACTGGAGGTATTGTGCTGGGGGTGGATAGGGCACATTACTCTCCCCCTGCTAAATAAAGAGAATCACCATGTTAAAAGGTGCCTGTTTGCCAAGTTAGCAGGGTTTGCCCTGAAACACGGATATGCAAGTTTCAATACCTAATTTTTCCACAAATACCAAGGTCGGGTGCAATTACCTGACTGTGGATATGCAAAACCACAGATGCTGGGTCCGTGATTAACGAGGTTCTCCTGTACCAGCATTCATTAGAAATGTTAACCTGGGTACAGGTCCCTGAAATGCAGGACACAGATATGAAGTGTACTGCTGCACCTGTGTTCAACATAACATGTACATGTACCTGTGTACAAATCTGTACCTATGTACACCGTACATAGTTTATATGAGTGTTGAACATAATATGTGAATAGGGCTCTTGACTCACTGGCAGAGTGCAAAGCTATAGCAGAGAGGTTTGGACTGCAGCAGTAGCTAATGAACTAAATTAATCATTCTTGTATTGTGGTTCCTCCTCCACACCTGACTTTGCCCTGAGCAAAGTTTAGCTTACTGAAGCTAAGTAGTTTTAGTGTATATAGGAAAGAGAGGGGGGCTGTGTGTCCAGTGGGTGTTGAGAGTGAGTGGTGTATTTCCAATTCTTCAGAGTTGATTTGGGAAAGAAAATTCAAAGGATTATAATATTACTAGTAGGTGGCCCAGTGTCATTCTATGGCTAGAGGCCGGCCTAACAAGAGTGGGGGCCAAGGTATGTATTTAACCTTTGGATTAAAATCATTTTCTGTCCCAAAGGACTAGCCCCTCTTGTTTTGGAAGACAGCTTTCAATCTAGCTGGTGTAAACAACTCTATGAAATGTTGGGCAAGCATGGATTCCCCCCTCAATTTCTAATGCCTCTGGGCCTTGATGCTGCTAAAGGGCTTATAAAACAACGTATAGCAGACATTGAAAAGCAGAGCGACCTGGTATGAATCTCTGCAAGAAACGTTCTTGGTAGTTTCACGAATTACCCTAAACCAGCCCACTATTCAATGAATCTAACTACCTTGTCCCAGAGAAGGACCTTCTCCCTTGCATAATTTAACACACTCCCATCTGCTGTACAGGGTAAAGGTAAAGGTAAAGTGTGCTGTCAAGTTGGTTTTTACTCCTGCCGCCCACAGAGCCCGGTGGTTTTCTTTGGTAGAATACCATTACCTGCTCCCACGCAGTATGAGATGATCCCTTTCAGCATCTTCCTATATCGCTGCTGCCCGATATAGTACCAGCAGGGATTTGAACCAGCAACCTTCTGCTTGTTAGTCAAGCATTTTCCCACTGTGCCAAAATATAGGTACCGTAAAGTCCCTATTACCAGTCGAATGTGGGCAGGGCGTTGAAACTGAGACTCATTTTTTCTATACTGCTCATTTCCTAACCCTATACTGCTCATTTCGCTAACCCTAACCCTAACCCTGAGCCATTTTGGAAGGGCGGTATATAAATCAAATAAATAATAAATAATAATAATAATTTTACAGAGATATTCAAATTTATCTTATCTCCCCCCCCCCCTTTTAATCAAACAGTCCAGGTAGAAGGGATGTTCTAACCCATCATTTACCAGGCAAAGTCATTTTGTGTTAAAAACAAAGTTATTTACAGCTTTCCCCCAGCATATTCTGGTGTAAAAATAGTTAATTCGGCTTCTTTAAGTAGATGCACTGTTTATGCAAAATTTGGTATCTGTAGGCAATCGGGAAGTATGACTTTATTTTGCTCAAACAAATCCACAAACAGACTCTTCAAAATATATACTAGATACACACACACACACACACACACACACACACACACGTTTTAAGCAATGTGCAAAGGGAAGTTAAAGAACAGTTTGAAAATTGTAGGATTCAATTTCAAAAGTTATTCATTTTATTGAATAACTACCATATATGGTAAATTTGAATCACAGTAAACTTGAATCTGAGAAAGATCTGCTTCTCCTGGGCATGATGTCACCAATGATCTGATTATTGATCTGTTAAAAATCTGTTTAAAACAATAACAGTTAAAACCTGATGATTATACTCAGAACTTCACCTAGTGTATTCCAGTGTAAAAAGCAGATCATTCCGGTAATTTTAGTGATAGGATTGTATATGCAAAATTTAATATCTGTAGGTAACCAGGGAAGTATGATTTTCTGTAACACAAACACACCTGCAAACAAACTTTTCAAAATATATAATATATAACAAATATGTTATCCTCATTCCTTCCAACATTTATAACAACCAAGGGATACATTTACAACCAATTATCATACCAAGGGACTACTGTCCAAGCCTCCCACCCCATCACTGCCACACACACCAATATAACACATAGCTATGCTAGTAAGGATGTGCACAAACCGTTCAATCCCAAACTGGTTTGCCTTGAACTGGGCCAGTTTGCCAGTTTTATCGTGAACTGGACCGGAGGCAGTTTGGTTTATGATCAAACTGAACCAAGCCTGGTTCAGGCAGACTGGTTTGAGATTGAGGGGCTATGCTAGTGTGAAGGGGAATCTGGGCAAGAGGGTGGGGGAATTCTTGAAGGATGGTCTAAAGGGCAGGCGAGGGGCAGCGAGAGAAGTAGATTACATTTCTTAAGGATGCGTGGAGGCCGGAAATGTGCCACCATCATGCAGGCAGGTTGCTGCAGAAGGAGCACCACATACGGGCTGAACCAGGGGGTGTTTGGTAGTGTTGGTGACTGCCATCTACTTCTCTTGCCACCCCACCCCCCTGCCGCCGCCACCACCACTTTTTAAAAATACCTTTCAAGGATTCCCCCAACCCTTTGATAGGGATGTACATGGAACTGGTTTTGTTGGTTCAATTTGACACCAAACCAGATTCGAACCAACCCAGCCTGCTCCAGTTTTGGATCCGTTGAACCAGGTCCAGTCAGCTACGGCCACCAAATTGGTTCAGGGGATATACTTGTAAAAGGGAGTCCAGTGGTGATTCCCCTTTAAAAGTAAAGGGAGCATTCCCTAAGGGGAGGGGTGGTTGAGAGAAAGGGTACTTACTAGTCCCTTCTATAGAGGTGGCAGGGATGGCAGAGGTGGCCATGGTGGTGGTGGAGATATCAGTAGTGGCAGCGGAGACATCGGTGGTGAAGGCAGGAGCTCCTCCAAACCCCCATGGGCCTCATGAAGAGCAACCCAGGTTAGCTTCAGCCTGGTTTAGGCCTCCGTGCACGTGCGGAGGCCATTTCCATGACTTCTGTGCATGCACATAGGTCATTTGTGTCACCATGTGATTTCTGTGGTGATGCAAATAGCCTGTGTGCATGCACAGAGGTAACAAAAATGGCTTCCGTGTGTGCATGGAGGCCAGAATCCATCTGCCGCTGAGCAAACAGCTGGGTAAAGAAGGGGGAGCATGCTTAGGGCTGAGCCAGGCAGGTTGAGGGGTGGAGAGCGGAGGCGCCGGCAGCTGTGCCAGCCAGGTAAGGACTCTCTTGCTGCCTCCACCTGGTTGCACTTTACAGTTACAAAGGGGTTCGTCCAAACTGGGTCCGCTCTGGTTAGATCATGGACCAAACCACTCGTGGTTCAGTCCATGATCGCTCCTCCAAACTGGGTGTGGAACAAACCTTTCCAAACTGAACTGCATAAATGGTTCAGAAAAAAACATGTATGCCCACCCCTGCCCTTTGCTTGTAAGGGGAATCCTCATCAGATTCCTCTTTACAAGTACAGCCCCTTGAACCGCCAAACGGGTTTAATTGAACCAACTGGACTGGCCAGTCAGTTCAAACAAACCGGTTCTGGGACAAGCAGTTCAATTCGAATTTGGTCTGAATTCAGTCTGAACCCCAGTTTTCAGTTTGTGCACAGTCACACCCCTAACAGCCAGATTATGACATGCTGAGGCCCTAAGGGCTTTGCTGGGGGCTTGGTGAGAGGTACCTTTAAAAGTTGTTACAGTCATTACCTTTATCAGTTTTAAAAGTTGATAAAGCCAGCACCCTGAAGCCGCTGGGAGCAGTGGCTCCCCGTCTAGCATCCCACTTAGTGTTTGCCGCTGCACATGTGTGGCAACCATTTGCATGCTCAGCAACACCATGCTGATCATTCAAACAGCCATTGCGCATGCACAGAGGCCAGATGAGTGCCATAGGCAGGGCAGTTGCTGTGCAGGATGCCGGGCGGGGCATCACTGCTCCTGGTGGGTTCAAGGTACTGGTGGTATCAACAGTAATGACTTTTAGAGGAACATTTCACCGCTGTCCTGGTGCTGCCCTCACCTCTGCCCTATAGATGTAAGAAAATTGTTGTTCTAACAAAAAGAACATTGAAAATAAATAAAGCTTTATTTTTACATATATACTTGGCAAAGATGAAAAAAACCCAACAACTAATAATGTAACAACTGTTATCTTGCAATATACCTAGTTGCTTTAGAAATACCTTTAAATGAAAATACTGCAAAAATTATTATCACAAAAAGTGTTGTATAGTATGGAGGAATAAATCATGCCTATTAGAAACAAATATAAAGTGGTTATTTACAAAGACTGTGCTAATCCTCAATTTTTCACATTTTGCTTAGAATGTTCATAGCAATTTATTTATTTTCCTAAAGATGAAAATGTGAATTGCCAAATATGTCAGTAAATTTGTGCAATTATTTTAAAATATGATCACAATGTTAGAGTGGATGGTAAAACCAACATGTATATTTATTTGCTGTATTTATTTATGCAGACTGCTATATTCAAAATCCCCCCGCCCTGCCCCCTCACCCCCCCTGATGCAAATAACTGTACTTTTATTTTGAAATCTGGTCAAAAGCCTCCTGATCAGGGAAATACTCGCCATCATAGTTATATTGTTCATAATTTTTCCAAACTAAGTCATGTTTAAAAAGAATTTAGAAGCCCCACATAATGTGAGATCTTAAGCAAGGAGGCTATTATTATCGCATTTTTGAAGAAAGCTACACTAGATCCCTCAGAGTTAGCCAATTACAGACCTGTTTCTAATCTTCCATGGTTGGGGAAGGTGGTTGAGTGGCCTCTCAGCTCCAGGCAGTTTTGGATGATGCAGATTACCTAGACCCATTTGAAAATGGCTTTCATTTTCTATGAAAATGGGCTATGTGGGCTATGGGGTCAGAACTGCCTTTGTCGGCCTGACTGATGATTTCCAACTGGCTATCGACAGAGGGAGTGTGACTCTGCTGATCCTTTTGGATCTCTCTGCGGCTTTCGATACCATCGACCATGGTATCCTTCTGGATCACCTGAGGGAGGTGGCATTGGGTGGCACTGTTTTACAGTGGTTTCGCTCCTACCTCTCTGGCAGATTCCAGATGGTGTCGCTTGGAGACTGTTCCGCTAAGCGAGAACTGATGTGTGGAGTTCCACAAGGCTCCATACTGTCTCCAACACTTTTTAACATGTACATGAAACTGCTGGGAGAGACCATCAGGAGGTTTGGTGCTGGGTGTTATCAATATGCTGATGATACCCAGATTTACTTCTCTATGCCAACATCATCAGGAAATGGCATATATTCCTGAAATGCCTGCCTGGAGGCAGTAATGGGCTGGATGAGGGATAACAAACTGAAGTTGTATCCAAATAAGACGGAGGCACTGTAGGGTTACCTTAAGTGGCTCAGAGGGGAAATGCTTGACTAACAAGTACAAGGTTGCCAGTTTGAATCCCCGCTGGTATGTTTCCCAGCAGCGATATAGGAAAATGTTGAAAGGCATAATCTCATACTGTGTGCAGGAGGAGGCAATTGTAAACCCCTCCTGTATCCTACCAAAGAAAACCACAGGGCCCTGTGGGCACCAGGAGTTGAAATTGACTTGACAGCATACTTTACCTTTACTGACTGTGCGGGGGCAGGACCCAAGAGATGGTTTAGATCTGCCTGTTCTGGATGGGGTTACACTAGCCCTGAAAGATCAGGTATGAAGCTTGGGAGTGCTCCTGGACCCCCAGCTCTCCCTGGTTTCTCATGCCGAGGCAGTGGCCAGGAGCATTTTTTATCAGCTTCGGTTGATACGTTAGCTACAGGTATATCCATTTCTAGAGGTGAATGACCTTAAAACAGTGGTACATATGCTGGTAACCTCCAGGCTTGACTACTGTAATGCGCTTTATGTTCGGCTGCCTTTGTACATAGTCCGGAAACTACAACTGGTACAGAATGCAGCAGCCAGATTGGTCTCTGGGACAACATGAAGGGACCACATAACACCGGTTCCAAAAGAACTGCACTGGCTGCCAATATGTTTCCGGGTGAAATACAAAGTACTGGTTATTACCTATAAAGCCCTTAATGGCTTAGGTCCAGGTTATTTGAGGGAGCGCCTCCTTTGTTACACCTGCCACCTCTTACGATCTTCTGGAGAGGTCAAGTTACAGTTGCCACCAGCTTGTGTAGTGGTGACCTAGGATCGGCCTTTCTCTGTTGCTGCCCCAGGGCATTGGAATAAGCTTCCTGCTGAAATAAGAGCATTTCCTTCTCTGTTTGTTTTCAGGAAGAACCTCAAGACCCTCCTGTTCTCTCAGGCTTTTAATTTGAATTAATTTTAATAATTTTAAAAACTTTTAAAAATAATTTTATTCTATTGTTTTTATTGTCATGTATTTTAATTTGTGACTTTTAAATATTTTAAATTTTATACACCGCCTATACAGATCAAGCGGTATAAAAGTATGATAAATAAATAAATAAAATAAGCAGTAGTGTACTTGAGTTGTATCGAAATCCAGCACTGCACATTACTGAGGGTTAGGGGTATGCACAAAACTGGTTGGCCTGGTTTGGTTTGAGTCCAAACCAGACTCAAACTGGACCAGGCCAGTTCGGTTTTGCACCCCCTCAACCCCTCCTCCTCTTCAGTTTGGGAAAGTTTGAAGTAATGGAACTGGCCACGCAGAGGCCCATTGGGCATGTGCGGTGTCCTCCAAAATGGCCACCTTGATGGAGGGCAGGCCCAGAATGGGCCAGAGACTACCTGAACCAGGTGATTTCTGGCAATAATGGAGGGGGAACCTCCAGAGACCCCCCACCTGTGGCCACACCCCATGGAGGGAGTAAGTTAATTTAAAATATATATTTATTTCGAACCCCCTAAACAAGCCGGGAATTTGGCTCGATGCCAAACCAAACCAGGGGATTTAGCTCGACATCGAGCCATCAAACTGAACCGGTTCAATGTCAAACTGGTTCGGTTCTGAACCAGTTTGCACATCCCTACTGAGGGTTGGATTTCACCTGTTACCTGCTGTGCTCTGCATAGTGCCTTAATGCTGTGCACCCACATACATGCAGGAACCCTAGAGACATGATGCCTCCATCCACCTACTTGAAATTTAATTTCTAGGGATTCTGGGAAGGAAGCTGTATCCTGAAGAATGATAACTCTAGCAACTCACTTAAAAAAAAAAAAAGAACCAGGCATCCCCAAGAAGCAAAAATAGTATCAGTGATTTACCAGATTATAGAAAACAGGGATCGTCTCTAGTAAATAGGGATAGCTGGACCCCACACATCCCATAATATTTGTGAACTGTATTTTTCCAGTAATTCCATTGGAAACCCTTTTAAATACATGTAATCGTTTAATTATAGCCTGCCCTATCCCTCTGAGATAAATTTAACTACTCAGTCCTATGCTCAATCCCTGGATTATTTGGAATCACTCTCAAAATTTCTGTGAGGCTGTTGGGATTGTTTCCAGTTTGAGGACAGTATGGATTCTTTCTAAATTAAATTTGCATCTATCATGCTATGGTTAGAGTCTTTACTAAAGCATAGTTGTGTTTTTATTTAAGGGCCGTTGGAAAATCAGTGCGATTAGGAACAAGAAATGCAAAGCAAGGTGCAGAGGCACAAAGAAAAATATCACTAGCTGGTGTGTTGTTATATGTGTGTGTGGCAGGAGGGTGTTGAGTGTCTTTCTGTGTCAGAGGGAGAGTCTGCTTCTTGGAGTGTGCGTGTGTGAGAGAGAAAGGGGGATGGGGAGAGACTGATTGTTTATGACTTGACCTTTCTGAGTCTTGGTGCTCTTCACTTGCTTTTATCTGCTGGCCCTCTTCTTGTGTTTTGGGCTGTAGCCTGTTTTAGCTTTAGCAGAGCATTTCCCATAGACTCTGCCCCTCTGACCCCCAATATGGGCTGCTATCACAATATTGCCTCAGCCTCTACAAATTCTCCTACCCACTTCTGTATAAAGGGAGACAAGAGCCCTGTTCAGTTATGGTGGGGGGCGCGGGGTGGGGGACACTGATGCTTCTCAGTGCATCAGTGCTGGGGCGGGACCTCCAGGAACATTCAGATTGCTGAATGTTCAGTGCAGTGCAATGTGCCCTAAGCTGACATCCATGTTGGCAGCTGAGCGGCTAGGATTTTACTGTAGTGCTCTGCCAGAAAGGTCTGCCTGAGGACTTTGAATCTGTATTAAAAACAGTAAAATGTTCTTCATTAACATTAACTATTTCAGTGACAAAAGTACAAGTCTATGAAATTGTGTTGTGTTTGAACTTTTATCTCTGTCCCTGATGTGGTATGAGGAACAGGGAGAGAGAAAGTAGTTTAAAAAAGACTTAGGGGAAGTAAATTTAAAAATAACAACCATTTTCTACAAGCCTGATCGTGATCGAGTGTCACTGGGGACAAATAAGAAAGTGGAGCAAAGGCAATAAAAGCTTTTCTGTCCTTCAGCAATGGGCTGTAATAAAAGTGGAAAACTTTTGAGTGGAGACTAATTAGTTGAGCCTAATCACCTTGACAAAACAATGAGATTGGGAATAAAAATTAAAGCTCCCAATTACCTAAATGCCTTTTAGGAAAAGGCCACAGTATTTACTTCACCTTGGCAGTGCAAAGTAGACAGGAACTCGGTATTGTTGCTTCAAAGCTCTGACATCAATTTGTGTGCAAATGCTTTCATGCTCATATTTTTGAGCAGATACACACACACACACACACACACTCCAAATTAAATTTCTTGAAAGGAAATAAAACAGAAGTGAAAATAAATGAAACAGCACCATTATTTGGATTACATTTATCTTTAATCCATTTTGTCCTCTGTATAAAACAACAGTATAAAGACATCTGCCAATATTTTAAAGGCTTCTGTTCGGGTATGAATTATATTTTTAAATTGGGCCCTAAAGCTGCATTCTAATGCACGACTTTCATTTACTAGAGTATGCATACACTAGTATTCTATTCCCAGGGCACCCTTTATTTAATCAGGCTGAAAGCTGTACAGACCTGTATCCATTTCCACATAAATCTCTGCCAAATACTGCTGACTTTTACATTTAACCTTACTGGCAATGTCTGACCTCCCTGGGGGGGAAATGCATCTCTCTCTTACACACATACATGTATGCAAACACACACACATGCCCATTTAAGTATAAGGACACATATATTTGAACGGAGACAAACTGTACGCAAACTGCAGTGGCTTAAAAGGAGGCAGTGTCCTTGCAGTGCATACATGAACTGCTGCAGTAAACAACTTTAGCCTTTCCCATTAAAGGTTAGCGAGGAGTGATTGATATGTTTGACAAAGAAATGTAAGGTCAGGAGTAATATAGGCAATCTGTTATTTACCCCCACCCCCATCCCCAAGTGCACGGAGAGCCATAAGGATGTTGAGTATCCTGTTGTGCGTTCTTCAAGCACCTGCTCTTTAAGAATCACTGACAGGGCTGAGTAGAGATGCAGCTTGTGGGAGCTTTCATCTGCACTCATTGTACTCTGGGGATAACAGAAATAACCAGTGCCAATGGAATGAAGTTTGATTTGCTCTGCCTGGCATCCAGAAGGGCCACGGCATAGCCCTAGCCTCTGTAGATGCATGGAGGCTCCGCACATGAACAGAGACCAGGGCCACGCCACGGCCACACAGCTTGCAGATGCTGCTCACATGCTGGTAAGCACCTGCTTATTTCACCTTAAAGGTGCCTCTCGACACCCTCATGGCACTGCCCTCACCAGCCGCTCCTGCCTTGAGGTTGTGGGACACTGGGGAAGGTGTTGCAAGAGAATAGGATCTTTAAGCATGTGGTGCATTCCTCTTCTACCAGTCATGACCAGGGTGGATTGAATGACCTCTGAGAATGGAATCTCACCAGTTCACCATGAATTTGTAAACGTGTCTGTATGTTTCTTGTCCTATTCTTATGTTTCTTGTTTAGATTGTGAGCCCTTTGGAGACAGGGAGCCGTTTTATATCTAATCTGATCTAACTGTCTGTCTGTCTAAACTGCTTTGGGAACCTTTTGTTGAAAAGCGGTATATAAATATTTGTTATATTCATATTCGTATCATCTCAACAGACTTTGTAAAGAAAGGTATTCAGAAAGATCTGCTACTTTGCTGATTTCGGGAGGGGTTGTAATTCAATGACAGAGGCATTTCCAGATAGGGCTGGAAAATAATATATTTTAAAAAAATATTTCTATTCACTTTTCTCACCATAGGCAACTCAAGGTGGCTTGAATCATAGAATGCAAACCTCAATCTAAAAATACAGTAGTCAAAATTAAACAACTAAAAACAAACCACAAGAGCCTCAAAATACCACTCAGCTCCCACCAACCAGAGATATGGGGTGGAAATTTTCCATAAATTTGTCCCATACTTAATTTTTCTGTGGAAATGTTGCCATTTGGCTACTTGAAAAACATTTTATTTACAGTGAAGGAAAATCAATGTTGCGGAGGGTTTTTTAAACTGTATAAATAGGTCAAATAACATTGCAAATCAGATCAGGAAAGGGCATCTGGAAAATTTGTTTAGGTTTTTTTTTTAAAAAATACAAATGTTATGCAAAGGGAATTTTGCAATAGAAATTTTTCTAGAAAACTTAATCTGTGTCACCAACCACCAACTAAGCATCCATCTCCCACAAAAGCAGAACGAGTGAGCCAGGTTTACAAAGAGCATGTGAAAGCACGGAGGGAGGGCCAACCAGCAAAGTTGGCACCATGGCCAAAAAGGCCCTGATCCTAGTGGATACCTTCTGTGCTTTAGAGAGCACTGGCACAGATTATGATTGACACATACAAGAAGGCACACATGGAGGAAGGTGGCCCTTAAGGCATCCAGGTCTCAAACAGCTCAGACTTTAAAAGTTATAACCAACTGAGCACAGAAACAAATTGTTAGTTAATGCATGTCTTGTAAAGGAGGTGGTGGTGCTCCCAATGGGTGCCCATGTTAATGGTCTGTCCACCATATTTTGTACTAATTCAAGTTTCCAAATGCTCTTCACAAATAGCCACATCTCGCACTTTACAATTGTCCAGCCTGGAAGTGACCTCTGTCTGAATCCCTAGAGAGCTGCTGACAGTCAGTGTAGACAAAACTGAGCTAGATGGACCAGTGGTTTGACTCAGTATAAGGCTGCTTCATATGTTCGCCTGTGAAACTGATTATTGGTGTTGGGAGGAAGTTCAAGATAGTGAAAGCTTGGAAAGGAGCTCACAAGCTCGAAAAGCTTGAGAAACATGGTACAAAGCTTACCAATCCCCAAACCCCAAAAGGGCTCTTGTGCCTTTAATGGCAGAGAGAGATGCTGCTGGAAATATATCATTCTTGTGGATCTGGAACCACACGTTGGATTAGGACTTGACAACCATATAACCCAGGTACACGCAACTTGTGGTCCACCAAGATGACTGTAGCCCACCAGCCACAGATGGCAATTCAACTGGAGTTCAATATCTTTCTGTTTTTGCTGCTTATCTGAGACTGCCAAAACAAGTGTTTTGTCAAGCTCCCGGCAGACCACATAGTGTTGGGTATGTTATGGGTTGGTAGGTCACAAGTTGATATTCTCTTTTTAAAGTGTGTTCAGGGTCACTGGCAATTAATTAATTGATTTTTTAGATTGTGAGCCCTTTGGGGACAGGGGACCATCTTATTTATGTATTGTTTATTTTTCTTTGTAAACCGCTTTGAGAATGTTGTTGAAGAGCGGTATATTATTATTAATGTAACAATAAATAAATATTTGTACTAAGTAAGTAAGTTAATAACACAGATATTTTAGAAATGTTAACATACTTGTATGATAGCTGTGAGGCAGGAATGAGCTGTCACGCTGACAGCTGTGAGCTCCAAACTTTTATGAACATACAAAGGCTTTATGAGGTCAGTAGTCACCCATCAGACTGCAGCCTCACAACCATCTATCAATGACAGAAAGGAAAGTGTATGTACTCTATGGTAGTTGCCTATGAACCACAGATAAATCTGCCAATAATATATCCAGTAATACTTCCAATTTATGCTTCCAATTTATAAATTCCAATTCCAATTTATAAATATGCAAGAATTTGCAATTTATGTGCCTGCATGTATGCATGCATGCACACACCCTTCAGCCAGAAGTAGAGGCTGGGATGCATGCAAGAATATGTATTCTAGAATTCTTCAGTATGAGATAACAAGAATGGATTAGCCCCAAAGTCAGTATTGGAAATCTATCATTAATTAGAAGGCCTCCATAAACGTGTTTTTGACTCATGAAGTCAAGAAATACGCCGCAGACTAGCACTAGCAGACTTTAGTGAAGGCCTTGGAAAGGATATTTAGATGCTGTAACATGTCTATACCAACAAAGATTAGAATCACTCGGACAATGGTTCTTCCTGTGACACTCTATGGATGCAAAAGATGGACTTTGAAGAAGCAAGACAGAAAAAGTATTGACGCTTTTGAACTGTGGTGCTAGAGAAGACTTTTGAGGATACCATGAACAGCCAGGAAAACAAACTAGTGGATCATAGAACACATATATATCCAGAATTTTCACTTGAGGCACAAATGACCAGGCTCAAATGATCATACTTTGGCCACATTATGCAAAGACCCAGCTCCCTTGAGAAGTCCATAATGCTGGTAAAAGCTGAAGGAAAGAAACAAATAGGATGACCAGCAGCAAGGTGAATGGACTCGATTACGACAGCAGTGAATGCACCACTGAGATACCTTAAAGGCCACGTTGAAGACAGATCATCCTGGAGAGAATCTATCTATGTGGTCGCTAAGAGTCAACACTGACCTGACGGCACTTAATCAATCAATCAATCAAATGACATAATCTGTGTGATTTGCATGACAGATGCCAAACTACAATTGGTGTACATTTACATATATTCGTCCTGTGGAAGTGTTTGTCTCATGGAGGTCTGCGCCAGCCAGCAAAAATATCATGTTCCATGAACCTAGACATTATGAACTGAAAAAAAGTTTAGGTTTTTAAAAAAGAACTTAACTTACGGTTTTGTGTCTAAGACTGAACATACCAAGTGATTCCAGCTCCATAAACTGGTTTGCAATGTTGCATCTAGTTCTGGAGTTAAGTAGATCAGATGTTACAGGCTAGGGATTCCTCTTTTCAAGTGACATCTGCAGTCCTGAGAGCTAGAGCATCCCCAACCTATAGCTCTCCAGCCTCTGCTTGAAGACTTCAGTGAGGAAGAACCCATCTCCTACTATGTAGGGATGTGCATAACATTCTGAGCTCAAAATGTTTTGGAATCTTCTGAGTGTTTCGGCTTTTAAAAAAAAGATAGCAAGGGCAGAGAGAGGTACCTGAAGGACACTGGAGGGCAGAGAGAGGTACCTTTTAACATTAAATTAATCAGAGCTCTTACTAGCGGTACCACCAGCACTGCAGCGTTCCAGCCACCATTTTGCATGGTGAAGGCATGTCTCCATGTATGCCAGAGGCCAGTGTGGGATGGCCTCTTAAATTTTATTTAATTTTTTTTTAAATTAAGCTGGAACACTCAGAACATTTTGAACAGAACGGGCTTGTTCTATAGAAACACCAGGTCACCCCCCCCCCCCCGCCCCCAGTGTTTCGGTCGGAAAATTTGGGCCATTTTGCATTCCGTTCTGAGTTCGGAACCGAACACAAAACCTATTCCGTGTACACCTCTACTACTAGATCACTATTTCCATAGCAGACCTGTTATTACCTTTGAAATGTTCCTCCAAATGTTCAACTGAAAACTACCTGACTGAAACTGTCTATCCTAGGATAACAAGGCTATGCCCTCTTCTGTATGATAGCCTTTTAGGGATTTGATGAATATTACCATAACCACCCTCTGTCTTCTCTTCTCCAGGCTAAACATATCCAGTTCTTACAAACTTTCTTCACAGGACTTGTTTTCCAGGCCCTTGACTATCTTTGCTGCTCTCCTCTGAATTCATTGCAATTTGTCTACATCCTGTGGCAGCCAGAATTGGACATAGTACTCTTGATGAGGTCTGACTCAATATGGAATAAAGTGGAACAATTACTTCTTATGATTTGAAAATGAGCAGTTCCCAAGTAACTGCATTGGTGCAGTGAGGAAGTAGCAAATTTTAATGCCCTCCCCTCCCTCAGGAAGCCCTTTGTGCCACCCAAAAATATGTCCCCAAGGGCTTTGCAATCCTCAGGGACATATTTTCAGTTATTTGGGAGAGCATCCTGCTCTCTTGCTGTACCTTACTACTGCTCTCTTACTCTGTACATCAGCCAGTGTACTGTATGTGTTAGATACCATCAAAAGATATTTCTCCTCTTTCTCCACTTTAACTTCTTTTTCCTTTTTCCTTTCCTTTCTTTCTCTAGGTACTTTTCTTTCTCTCTTCTCTTATGTTTGGTCTTCCCTAAGATGCTCATCAACATAAAACAGAAGTCAACCACAGGACTGATTTGAATCCTCCAAAGTCTGGCTTCCTCCCATGCCTGGAGATCATCTGTGCTGGAGGATCAAAACTGGCCTAGTTCTGGTCAGCTTTTTCTTTTCAAATTGAGTTTTCCAAGTTCAGTTTCAGCTGTCAGGAGAGGCTGTGGTTCTAACTATAATACATAATACCAAAGCAATGAAGCACCAGGTGCCAGAAAATTGCAGGCCAATTGGAAAATTCTGTAATCTGTGATTCCATCTGGCCTGTGCATTTCCAGTGGCCATACTCGTAGATTGTCAGAACTATTCATTACGTTTGTTGTGAAACCAAGTGCTTAATATCAGTAATTTAGAAGGTTCAATGGGAAGTTAAATTGCGTGAAACTATTTTTGAACGATCGAGTGCAGTGTCAGACAAACAGCAATATAGTGGAAGAAGCAGTGTTTCCATGCCATACAGAAACTTTAAAAACCTTTCAGTGAAGTCCTTGGTTTAACCTCTTAGTTCCCACCCCACCTGACCCCATTTGCTCATATTAATCCCCGGATATCCCTGCAGGATCTCCCCTGCCCTTCACCACTTGAACAGTGGGGGAGACTTCAAAGGGGAAAGAGAGTGTGAGTTCCTGGGAGCAGGGACTTGCCTTTTGTGCTTCTTTGCCATAAAGTTTCATCTGCAGTATGTGGATGGTGCTATAGCAATAATAATGACCATCATAATTTCTACTATTTTCATATGATGAAATGAACTAGAATATGCAAGCATAAGTGTGGATATTTATCAATGGCTACTAGTTATGAACCTGCAGGTATGCCCCTAAACACCTGTTGCTAGGATACCAATAGTGGGACAGGGCTATGGCCTTCATGTTCTGCTTGTGGGCTTCTGAAAGACATCTGGGGGAGCTCCTGAACCCAACTTTGCTCGTGGTGCATCATCTACACACATTCCTGGATAAAGCAGACCTGACCATGGTCCTTCATGCATTGGTTATTTCCAAGGCTGGATTATTTTAACTACTGGATTTCTGTAATTTAAAAATATAGTTAGCCACGGTAGGAAACAGCATGCTGGACTAGATAGGCCTTTGGTCTGATCCTGCAAGGCTCTTCTTAGAGTACTTGAACCTCCATCAGAGGCTCAAGTGCACAACGAGTGAGTAACCTTTAAAAAACAACAACTCTGCAACTTGGCAATTTTAAGCCAAGTTGCAGTGAGGTGGGGTTTTTAAAGGTTTTTTTTAAGGTTACTCACACCCTTGGTGTACTTGAGCCTCTGATAGAATCAAAAAATGTGACTGTGTTACCAAGGGCATGAAATTATTTCTATGTAAGAAAAATATCATCTATGAAGCAGGCAGCCCTCAGCTAGTAGGACCAAGGCCCACACAACTTGTGTCCAGGGAAATGGTGAATCAACATAGAATCAAACCAACATGGAAGCAAACTAATTCCTTGTTAAGGTAACATTTGTTGCATTTGTCATATTCATAAGCAGTCTTTTGATGTATAATGAAGTTCCATTCCATTGGGGGCAGGGTCAATCACCACCAATCTTAAAGTTCTTTAACCCCTACTTACTGTGGAAAGAGGCGCTTTTTGAAGTACTGGCTTTCTTATATTTAGCAGCAGGAGAACAACTATGCATCTTTCCAATAGTTGTTGCTGGTATTTCGTTTGTGTGTGTGTGTGTGTGGGCATTAATTATAAACAAGGAACCATTTTGTCATACCCTTTTTTATGTAAACTGTTTTGAGAACCTTTTTTAAAAGCAATATATAAATGTTATAATAATAATAATAGGACAATTAGTTTCCCATAAACTAATAAATATTCAGATAAACTCAGAATGGAAGGCAGCAAAGGAAATAACTGAGATCCAAGTTTTCAGGACATACCCACATGGAAGTGTGGAAAGTAGGACTTTAAAGGGGTAGGTAAATATTTCTCTTATCTATTATCTATTATAAAGAATGTTTGTTTGTGCAAAATAAAGTCCTACTTCCTGATTACCTACAGATACCAAATTTTGCATACACCATCCTGCCAGTGGAATTAGCTGAATGTACTACTTTTTACACCAGAATATACATGGTGAAATTTTAAATAATTATTTTTGTAGTTTTTTGAAGAAATTCTGAATATCATACTACCTGATTACCTACATATACAAAATTGTGCATGAACAATGCTGCCCCTGAAATTAACTGAATGCACCCCTTTTTACACTGGAATATGCTGAGCGGGGGGAAGATTTAATTGCTTTTTTAGAAGAAATTCTGGATATAATCCACAGATTTTAACTGCTATCATTCCCAACAGACTTTTAGCATTCAATAATCAGAACAGGAATTCAAAAACAACATCATGCCCAAGAGAAGCAGAAGGTCTTTCTCAAATTCATATTTACTATGATTCAAATGTACCATATATTGTCATTATTCAGTTAAATGAATAATGTTAGAACTCGGCATCCTATCAATTTCAAACTGTTCTTTTACTTCCCTTTTGCAAGCACATTAATAGAAAATTCTATGACAATACAGATGGCCCTTGAATAGTGGTTTTGCCCATTCGTGGACCACCTCCCTATATACCAGTTTAGTTAACTTGGGGAGTCGTTTTGGTTCTTCTTGGTTTTCCAACCCCGCTCCCCCCCAGCTAAATTGGTATACAATTTAAATAGTCACTCTCCCTGTTCCTCAGCTGCTGCATGGAGATTGAAAGAAGCAGAATGAGAGGCTCAGGCAACTCCACCCACTCTTGCCACTTGCACTGCTCCTTGAAACTCCCCGTGTGTCAGCTGAGCAGTGAGGCAAGAGGCTATTTAAACTTTGCACCTCCCTGTACTTCTCATCTGGTGCCCATGGAGGTTTACAGTTTAAATAACCTGTTTGGGGGGTTAGGTTAAGCACTCGAATATCGTGGTTTCCACAAACGTTACTCTCACGACCACCTCCTGGATTTCATTTCTTGAATGTTCCTAGCAGTGTAACCTACACAAAATGACTTTGCCCAGTCAATGATGGGTGTCACCTACTACTAAAATATAAGCAATCCTGGTGCTTGCTGTCCCAGCTATGGTGCTTCCCTCTTCACACAAACACTGACATTTCCATGACTGAAGGGAGGGGCATGACATGCCGTGGCAAGGCTACTGATCAGCTTATGTCATTCATAAGCATGTATAGTTTTCCTACTTTGAACACCTGAACAGGGCTGATGTGAGCTGGGAATATGAGAAACGGGAAGAGTTGGGATGAAGGAAAAAGAGAGAAGGAGACTACAGTGATGCGCACTGAACAGGGGCGCAGCAAGGTTGGAGTGGGCTCTGGGACAAAAGGTGGAATTAGACCCCCTGCTCCCTCTACATTCTTCTCCGGAGAGGCAGGAGGGGGAAAGCAAAGAGCAATCTGTCACTCAGATGGCAGGCCCCCTCTTCTTCAGGGTTCAAGGTACACCCCCCCCCAGTTCATTTGTAGCCATACCCCAGCATAGAAGGGCAAATACATTCTTTTCATAGCCATTATGGTTACTGTGGAAAGAATTTTTTTTTTAAAGGAGCAAGAGTAAGAGAACAGTAAGAAAGAAGTCACTAGACGAATGCGTGATATTTAGCCTCTTCTCATGATCTGTGAGAAGGGCTCCAGAGCGGACTCCAGAGAAGGTGGGTTAAACCTACCTTCCCCGCAGACAATTGCAGTGGCGCTGCTGGGTGCACTCCCCATATGCCCAGATGATTACCCGTACACCCAGGCAGTGGGAAGGGTTGGGGGCCAGGATGTGTCATCCTGGCCCCTGGAAATAACATGATGCACCGTACAAATGTGAAGTGCATCATGGGGATCCCCCCTTTCCTCCCCAGGCACTCCACATTCTGGCAGCCGTGGCTGCCACATGATCCAAAACCTGAAGTTAAGGGATCACTTGCTCCCTTAACCTCATTTTAAAGGGTGGCTATTTAGGTGGGTTTGCTGCTGCAGAGCCGCTGGAATCAGCCCTTAGCCCAGTTTTGCATGTGTGTGTGAATAGCCTCATGGTGTTCTTGTCATTTTTTGGTTTAGATTTTGGCGTTACATTTAACTGATCACCAAATTGTTAATTAAAAAATAAGTATATACATTTGCAGTTTGTGTCCTTGCTTCACACTATAACGGTCTATGTCAAAATAATCATTTCATCTGTTAAATTGACAATTAAATCAAATATACACTTACCAAATAAAAATCAATTCAGTTTTTCGGTATTCATTTTTTTGTCTGTGTGAGAAAAAGTCAGATAAACTGCTTTCTGATGGACCATGCCATCTATTGCAGAAAGCAACAGCAGGGAGCTTTGAAATATATTTTCTGCTGATTGCTTTGTCCTACATTTTGTTTGGAGATTGTGATGAATGCAATAAACATTGATTGTGACCACAATTTTCTAGTGCAATCTTGTCTGCAAATTTAACACAGTGAGCAAAACAGGATTCCCAGCCTTTGGACAGAGTCTAGACATTCATTTTCAATCCTGACTGGCATATTGCAGATGTTATTTGTTGGATCTTCAAGGCTGCATCCCAAGAACGTGGAAGTGTGGATCAATGGCTGACATCCTGACTAAATTACTCAATAGTCCTACACAGGAATTACTCTAAAAGTTTCAATAGGACTTCATCTAGTAAATATAGTTAGGATGTCAACCAGTAAAGCCACATTGGGATTTATTTCCAAGAAAATGAGATGTAGTTGAAATAAAAGATTTCTTGACTGCTTCCAACATTTTGTTCTATGCCGCAATTAATCAGCATTGGAGCAGATTAGAACCAACTGTACTCTAGCTTTCAACCATCTCACTCCATCAGCCTTAGGCCTTCTGAAGAGCATGGGAATCCATACAGATAGCAGAGTAAGCCATTTGGGATAATCATATAAAGGGCCAGGTTCTACAAGCTAGGCCAACATTTAATCAGGGTATCAACAAGTCAGAGGATGTTCTGCAGAAAGAAGCCATAGCTCAGGGGGACATAGCACAGAAGGTCTCAAGTTCAATACCCAGCATCAACCATTTCAAGCAGAAGTTCCCAACCTTGGGTCTGAGGAGATGCTGTTGAACTACAAGTCCTGTCATCCCCAGCCCCAAAGGTCAATGTTGTAGCTCAACAACATCTGGAGACCCAAGGTTGGGAATACCTTAAAGACTGCTGTAAGTTGACTTACTTGTGTGATCACTTCTCTCCCCCCCCCCCCCATTTATATTCTATTTTGTACACTGTCTGGATGTATATACAGACGTAGAAAACTGGATGCTATATAGGTTGTAAGGCACAGCCCTGACTACCTTGCCCTAATGCAATTTCACTGTCACAAATCATGAATAGTAATCTGTGGACATGATTTCCAAAGCCCACAGTTCAAACAAGTAATGTTTTTCCAGTATTTCTCCCCCCACCCCCACACTATTTTCTGGGATTTTTGTGGAAGGGAAGAACACTGGTACTTAGTCCCACCTCCTTTTCATCCTGTTGTGACTGTCTTGAGGGAGTATTCTGCAAGCTGAGAAACTTCCCACTCTATTTGTCCAAGCCCTCCTTCCCCCCTCCTTGCCACTAGGTTCCAATAGCTTGCCCACCTAGCAAGTGTCCTCTGAGAAAACTTAGCAGAAGTGTTGTCTTCTAAGTATCCTCTGAGTCTACGAACATTCTGCTCCATTTAGTTACATTGGGGCAGTTTGGGGCTGTTGTTTTCCCCCTTAGTGTTTTTCTCTCCAGCTTTTTGTAAAACCACTGTATCTGCAGGTTACCCCCAAGTCTCACAGGTGCTCTGGTTATGTTTCTATAAAGACCATAACATTTCCAACTTTTTTGGAAACTGGAGATTTGATTTGATGCCATTGATCCCTGCTAACTTGGCAAAGAGGCACCTTTTAATGTGGTGATTCTCTTTATTTAGCAGGGGGAGAGTAACTGGCCCTATTCACCCCCAGCACAGTACTTCTAGTGACTGTTGCTGGTGTCTATCTTATGTTTCTTTTTCGATTGTGAGCCCTTTGGGGACAGGGATCCATCATATTTATGTATTATTTCTCAGTGTAAACCACCCTGAGCCATATTTGGAAGGGTGGTATAGAAATCGAATAAATCATCATTCATCATCATCATCATCATCATCATCATCATCATCATCATCATTCCCCAGTGAGGCACTACCTTGGCGTGGTTGTGGGGCTTGTGTGCTTTGAGAAAGGTGAGAGCTATGCCAGAGGTCCAACCATACTGGACAGGTCTCACCAGAGGAGCCAGACAAAGAGTGCCTCTCCCATCAACAATATGGTGAGACGTAACTTTAATAAATCTATACCGGATCGGTCGTCGCCCGGGTCAACAAGGACCGCGCCAGGTGCTATAGTCCCTGGACATCTGGTGGCAAGTGGGCAACAGGACTCAGGATCTTCAGTTGAGCAACCAGGGCTGAAGACAGCAAAGTTACTGGAAGAAACGTCGCTTAACCGAAAAATATATACAAAAAATGCCAACAAGGAAATAATGATCTGCTATGACAAGTCTAGTCCAACTAGAAGAGGTTATTTAAAAAGAATGTACCAAATTTGGAAAGAGAAGCATCCAGATACAGAAATAACAGAACAAAGGCTAGCAGACCAGAGAAGATTCATAATAAGAAATAAAGTATTCACAGGAGTTGAGCTGGAAGAACTGCAAAGAGCAACACAGGCTCAAGATATGGAAGAAGAATTACCACCAACTGAAGAAGTTGCTCAGGCGCAGGTGGAGGAGGTGTTGGAAATCGAGGATGCCACTGTTGCTGAACTGTTTCAAAATCAAAACCAGGCAACTGCCCCTTTGCCTTCACCTCAAAAACCCAAATGCCATTTAACAGAAAAGCAACAATAACTAAAGCAAAAAATAACTGAGCACATGAACCAAACAACCACCAGTGTTAGACTTCCAGCTCTAAAAATAGTTGCCAAAAAACAACTTGCTCAGGCATTAAAAGATGTCAATGCTGCACTTGCAGAAATAACAACCAATAATTTGCAAGAAACAAACCAACTAATGTACAGTGCAGCAACAATAAGAACACAAGAGCTCGGATATAAGATCAGTGGACCTGTCAAAAAAGAAAGCAGTACATCACCTAAATGGAAGATTCGATTAGAAAATAAAATCTCCAGGTTTAGATCAGATGCTTAGTAAATTGAAAGATATGAAAGACAAGAAGCTGAAGAATGAAAACACCCAACAGTATCTGATCCAAAAATACCACCTAGATTCAAGGAAAATTAGAGAAGTCCTGGAAATAATAAAGCAGCAAATAGCAGCAGTGTCAAAGAAGATTAGCAGATATGAAGCCAGAATTACACAACACAGGCAGAATCTCCAATTCCAGTCAAATCAGAGATGTTTCTACCAAAGTATAGAAGGAGAAACTGCAAGAAACGTAGAAACACCAAATAAAGAAGAAACAGTGCAATTCTGGGGGAAATTATGGGACAATCCAATAGATTATAATAAAAAAGCAGGCTGGATGAAAGAGGTCAAAAAATGTAACCAACAAATGCAAGATCTAATAATAACACCAGAATTAATAAGTGAAAGAGCAAAGAAAATTAAAAATTGGACTGCGCCAGGCGACAATGAACTGCATGGCTTTTGGCTTAAACACCTAACAAGCCTTCATAAACAACTATCAAAAAAGTTCAATCACATTTTGCAAGGCGGTGATGTTGAACAGTGGATAACAACCGGGAAAACTCATCTAATCATGAAAGACCCAGTAAAAGGTGCAGTTCCAAGTAATTATAGACCGATCACCTGCCTGCCAACCATGTTCAAATTATTAACTGGAATAATAGCAGATGAAGTGATGCACCACTTATTAACTAACAAACAGCTTCCAGCTGAACAGAAAGGAAATTGCCCGAACACCAGAGGCACAAAAGACCAGCTGCTGATTGACAAAATGATTTTAGAAAACTGCAAGAGAAGAAAAACCAATCTAAGTGTTGCATGGATTGACTACAAGAAAGCCTTTGATTCATTGCCTCACACATGGAAACTAAAATGTTTAGAAACAACTGGTGTCAGCAAAAACATTCAGATATTTATAAAAAAAAAGCAATCAGCATGTTTACACAGTACACAGTTAACAATCAATGGTGAGACACTTGGACAGGTTAGCATTAGAAGAGGCATTTTCCAAGGGGACTCACTATCCCCTCTGTTGTTTGTAATCGCCATGACCCCACTTTCACAAATACTCAACAAAACAAGCCTTGGATACCAAACATCTAAAACATCAAGTAAAATCAACCATCTGCTGTACATGGACGATCTGAAGTTGTATGGAAAGCTCCAGTCAGAAATCGAATCACTGCTAAGCACTGTCCGTATATTCAGTAGCGATATAGCAATGGAGTTTGGACTAGACAAGTGTGCTGCATTAATAATGAACAGAGGGAAAATAAGAAAAACAGAAGGAATAGAACTGCCCAATGGAAGCAAGATCAAGAACCTGGAAGCAGAGGCGTAACTAGGGAAAATTGCCCGGGGCAAGCACTGAAATTGCGCCCCCGTCGCGCCCCCCCTGCCGCCGCCCCCCCAATATACATCTGACTGACACACGTTTCAGAAAACTTTTATTTTAAAAATTTACAAAATTACCAAAATTACCAAAAATTTCAAAATGCACTACATACTTAGGTTTTTCCTCACAACAACCCTGTGAAGTTGGCTTGTACCTGTATCTCACACATCAGAATTATGATGCAATGATGATACATACTACATTATACTTAGGTTTTTTCCTCACAACAACCCTGTGAAGTTGGCTTGTATCTCAAACATCAGAATTATGATGCAATGATGATTATTAGGATTGTGATGCCCCTCCCTCACGCCCTGGTTCTGTTCCTGACTTTCCCTTGTGAGTGACTGTAGTTTAACAAAATGAAAACCAAGGACTCCAAAGTAATTCGAGGGACTAGGGTGATAGTGCTAAAGACTCCTTATTCTCCCGCTGTTAAAAAAAGACTCCCCTTTTCCGAAACCGCGTGCTATTTACACTAGAAAAGGTTTCAAATGGAGGGGGAAGCATTTATGCATTTGTGCTTTGTTTTATGTTACAATTTCAAAGTTAGAAAAACTATAAAAGGGCCATTTTAGAGAAGATATGCACTGCCTTAGTTGCAAATCCTGCTTTTTTGAGATTCCCTGCAATTGAATAAAGCGATAATATACACCTTTGCTATTTAAATTGGTTGGAGAGTATTTATGACAATAAAAAATGAAATGGCATTTCAGATGCAACATTGGTTGCCTAAGACCACTCAGATTTAACTAATCTTCATCAAATTGACAAAAAGAGCAATTAAAATGAAAATCCATGACTAAAACCAAACCACTTTGGGGTTGTTTTTAATGAAAGGTGGTATATAAATTTAACAATAAATGTTTAGAAGTATATACTTTCACCCCCTGCCCAACCTACAATTAATTCCAGCTTATTTTCAAAGGGCTTCAAGTTTTATTTACAAATTGCTTGGCAGCACCAATGTTTAAGTAATCGCTAATTGCTCCTAATGATAGTTTTACTTATTGTTAAATTTATATACCACCTTTCATTAAAACATTCTCTGTTCATCTGATTTTCAGTCTGGTTAATTAAATCGGTGGAGGTTTAGACTTTCCTGATGGGCTGAAACAGCTAATCCATTTTGATGATGACATATAATTAAATTTGCTTGCATTACATAGTGAAAAAGTCCAGGAAGGGAGAGATGGGGGGGATGTGGAACCCAAGGTTCCACATCCCCCCGTCTCCCCCTTCCTGAACCTTTTCAGTTAAAACGTGGTTAGATTATAGGGGAGGAAGGACTTGAATGAGCAAAAAGGGGAACTGGTTCGGGCGTTCAGGAAGTTGTTCAGAAGAGGCAGTTGATCAGGAAGTTTGCTCTGGTGCGTGTCCTCCTCTCGACGCATGCGCGACTGGTGGCGGGGCAGCGGGGCGCGCCGGGGAGTGAGAGTCAGAGACTTGGACTACAAAGACGCCGCAGCGCCCAGTGCTGGATGAGCAATGCCAATGGGGGGGGCGGGACCGGGGGAGGGGGACTGCTCTGCAAAAAAAAAAAAAAATCAAAAAAAATTTTTTTTAATTATTTTTTCGGCAAATTGGCAGGGGCACTATTTGGCGCCCCCTGCCAAGTGGCGCCTGGGGCACGTGCCCCCCCTGCCCCCCTATAGTTGCGCCTATGCCTGGAAGAGAAAGAACATTACAAATACTTGGGAATTCTCCAGGCTGATAACATCGCACACACTGAAGTTAAAAGAAAAATTGGAAGTGAATACATCAGGAGAGTTAGAAAAATCCTCAAGTCCAAACTCAATGGTGGGAACACCATACAAGCCATAAACACCTGGGCTATACCTGTTATCAGATACACTGCAGGAATAATAGACTGGACCCAGGCAGAGCTAGAGACACTAGATTGTAAGACCAGGAAAATCATGACCATCAATCATGCTCTGCACCCCCGCAGTGATGTCGATAGGCTCTACCTCCCTCGCAGCTCAGGTGGAAGAGGAATGCTGCAAGCCCATCAAACAGTAGAGGAGGAGAAAAGAGGCCTTGAAGAATATATCAAGGACAGGGAAGAAGATGCACTTCAAATGGTCAATAATGCAAAACTATTCAACACCAATGAAAGAAAGCAGGCCTACAAGAAAGAACAAGTCAAGAACCGAGCAGAAAAATGGAGAAATAAGCCACTGCATGGTCAATATTTGCACAATATAAGTGGAAAATCAGACATCACCAAGACCTGGCAATGGCTTAAGAATGGTTGCTTGAAGAAAGAAACAGAGGGTTTAATACTGGCTGCGCAAGAACAGGCACTAAGAACAAATGCAATAAGAGCAAAGGTAGAAAAGTCAACAACAAGCAGCAAGTGCCGCCTTTGTAAAGAAGCAGATGAAACCATGGACCACCTAATTAGCTGTTGTAAAAAGATCGCACAGACTGACTACAAACAAAGGCATGACAAAGTAGCAGGGATGATACACTGGAACATCTGCAAAAAATACAAGCTAACTGTAGCCAAAAATTGGTGGGACCATAAAATTGAAAAAGTTGAAGAAAATGAAGATGTAAAAATATTATGGGACTTCTGACTACAAACAGACAAACATCTGCCACACAATACACCAGATATAACTGTAGTCAAGAAGAAAGAAAAACAAGTGAAAATAATTGACATAGCAATACCAGGGGATAGCAGAATAGAAGAAAAAGAAATAGAAAAAATCACCAAATACAATGATCTACACATTGAAATTGAAAGGCTGTGGCAGAAAAAGACCAAAATAATCCCAGTGGTAACTGGCGCCCTGGGTGCAGTTCCAAAAGACCTTGAAGAGCACCTCAACACCATAGGGGCCACAGAAATCCCCATCAGCCAATTACAAAAAGCAGCTTTACTGGGAACAGCCTATATTTTGCGACGATATCTATAATAACCAACAGTATTGATGATAAAATTCAGCCATCCCAGGTCCTTGGAAAGGACTTGATGTCTGGATAAAACAAACCATTCAATAACACCTGTCTGACTGTGTAAACAAGAAATAATATTAATAATTTTTAGTTTGGAGGGAAAAGGTGGCATATGAATTTTTAAAAGCAATATATACAAAGTTGTAGACTGATACATCTCTTCTCAATTTTCCTATCATCAAAAAAGGGACCAAATATGCTACTGACTCTAGCCCTCTTCAGACTTTTTTTTTTTAAAGGATGCTGTACATGCTCACTGTGTCTGAAGTGGGAACGAATGTCACCCCCACTCCCAGTACATCACCACTGCATCAAACCTCCTTCCACCCACACTCTTCATGGTTACAGCATTTGTCTGAAAAGGTCTGAATAACACTCTGTAAGTGTGATTGCTGGCTGGGGTGCAAAAAATGGTGATCGTGCAAATGGACATGATCATGCTTACGGTGTTTGCCTCTTAAGTCAAATGCTGTAACTGTGGACAGGAGGGTCAGTGACGCACTGGTGAAGTACTGGGGGTAGGACTCTTGTTTCCACTTTAGACATTGTAATTGTCTATATAATTCTTTTTTAAAAAAAATCTGAGGAGGGTTATTATTTCATCTAGGTGTTCCACCAAGTATCTGTTATACCACTGAGGTAAAAGACTATGCAGTCTACTGGATAATTAATCTAGGGATTCATCAGATCAAAGGTCAAGATCACAACAAAATTAGCTGCTTCCTTTATGCCAGAGCTCAATAGGCAGAAGGTGGGGAGATTTGTATTGTGAGCACTCTCGAGTTAAACTGTTGTGCTAGCACAAAACATTACTGCATTAGTCTGCAGCCTTTAATCAACCCCAGCTGGAAACTCCTATCAACATTACTGTGCTTCTTGCCAGGTCCCTGCTAATCCTATAAAAAAAGGATAGGTTAAAAAAAAAACCCTGAGTCTCATATTACGTAGGTGAGTTTATGGATTCCAGCTATTCAAACAGTTCAGTCCGCATCATTTAAGGGCCCAAACAATGATATTTCTGAAACGTTTAATTGGTTAATTTAGAACAGGCGAAAAATATAAATGGCTTCAGAGAAATGTTGTAGCATGTTGGGATTATTGTTCAGATTTTCGCAACCAGTCCCCACGTTTTCACTGAGCAGGGTGGCTTGCTTTGGACTGAAAGGAGGGACTTGTATTTAGAAAGACTTCAGTGGGGAGTTCTATTAAGCAAATTCTCATAGGGTTTTTCTTCCAAGCCTTTTCTTAACCTCACTTCAAATTAGAAAGAGGGTCCCCCCCACCACTCCCTTTCTCCCATCAGAACTTATTTCCTGTGAGAAATCTATAGCAAGGCATACTACGCTACTGTTGTTTCAGCATTACACTAAGGCAGGGTCATCAAGTGAATCCAGAAAAATTCCAACATTGTGGTTGCTCAGTCATAGGAATTGGGTGGCAGGGGGTACTGGCATATGAAGAGGAAAAGTGGGCATGAGGGAGTGCTTAACCCTTCCCCTCTCGCACTGGTTTCCCATGCATCCAGATTCCTTTTGAAAGACACTGAGGCTATTCTCACAGTCAAAATTCCTGGCGGCTAGGGAGGGCTGGGGGGAAGGCAGGAGCCTCCTGTTTCTCCCACATGAGCAAACCATTCTAGAGCTCCACCATGCCGCGCGCCCACATGACTGGCATGGCAGAGCTGAATACATAGGGCATCTGGAGGAGGAAGTCCTTCAGTATCTCACAACGAGAGGCTTCCTGCAGCAATGCTGCAGCTCCCAGCTTCCTGGCCACTCTATAAGTGGCACTCTGTGATCCTCAGGGAGCTACAGATCACAGCCCCAATTTCACATATGACTGAGGCTTGCACATTAGAAGGGGCTTTGGCCCTTTAACCTTAGTTAAAGGGTAGGCTAAAAAAGCAGGGTAGCCCTGCTCTGGAGCAGTGGGGTGGGAGTGGGTTCCAAGGCTCCACACAAGCCTTGCAACCCAGATTTTCCCATCCCTTCCCTGCTGCAGCTGATTGTGAGAATGACCTTACTGAGGGGCCCAGGGTCTGAATGATCATTTGAGGTCTCCTTCATTCTCACAGCAACTTGTATGCAATATATCATATCTATTTTTCAGTTGGGAAAAGATATTTTCAAAATTTGTCTATATTTGACATCATAATTTAATACAGCAGTATATTACGATTTTATGTCTCCAAAACTGAAAGACAAAAAATAAAAAGCCCCAAACATATTCGGTTAACTTGCAACATACGGTATCCCAGCTCCATATGGGATCCCCTTTTCAGGTTTTATCGATTACTATAAACATAAAACAGAAACACTAAAAGTCTGTGGTCAGGCCAGTAAGTATTCCTTGCTGCTGTGGGCTATGGTGATTGATTCATGAACCCATCATCCCGCCTGACTATCAGCCAAGCTAATGGTCTGCTGTGGGAAAATGTTGAAAGGAGTTAATGGGGTATATGTCAATTAGATTTGAAAGTTAAACAGGACGATAAGAGCAGATCCCGTCAATGAATGGCCCCAATAAATGGAGTGTGGGCAAAACCCATAGAACTGAAATAACTGTTGGTCCTGGGGTTACTGTCCAGTGTTACTGCCTTGGAAGGGGAAAGATCTCATCATTTAAAACATTGAAACAAAGTACTGTTAATCAATGTACTTATGGCCCTCAACAAGTATACAGCCAAGGGGAAATGCCACTCCCATTGTCCCTTCCAAAAGTGCCTACCCACAGCTCCCCATCCGCAGCTGCTTGGACTCTGTGTTGGGAAACAAGGCTAGCTGAAAGAAAATAGCTTGTGGAAGGGCTGTGGATGAAAAGCTGTGGGGAAAGGGCTAAACTTTGCACCTGCCACTTCACCTCACCACATCACTCAGCTGGCGTTGACTTAACATGTAGTGCTAGTCAAAGATCTGGTTCAGATGATCTATCTTCTGGCTCATTCTGGCCTGCTGATGGAAGTCCCAGCAGCTGCTCTGGTGAGTGGAGACTGCAGGAGCCCTAGCAACATCTTTTTACAGTAGTGGCTCCAGGGGCTTCCATTAGTATACTTCCCTGGCACTGCTCACACAAGCAGTCATTTGTGCAAAAGATGTGGCAAACAGACTGAACAGACCCAATGCCAATTGGGATAAATGGGCTAAGGACCATAGGTTCTGGTGCCAGGAGTGTAGCAAATACATCAAATGTACAGAATGTTGAGGTTCTGTGGTCACCATTATCACTGTGGTATCCTATTGCTAATTTAATGTGAATTCTGTTAACCAAAGGTCAGTGGTCAAATACCACATGAGTGTTATCCGGAGAAATGCAGAGAGCAATTTCACTGGTCTTAGTGGAAGTTGTCTCGATTCACTTCAAATTCCTTGGATGTCACACTCAAGCAGATTCCATGTGCAGTCTCTCCTGTTCTTGGAGTCCTTCAGTTTTTTCTGAGGTTCAGAAACTGTTTAAAAACTCAAAGATGTTGTTCACATGAGCAGCCCTACCAGGAATCGAGCAGCCCTACCCAGGTAGGGCTACTTGTGTTGAGCACCAAGAATGGCCCAATCCCGGAGCTGCCGCACTGGGTAGTCCAAATTTTTTACTCAGGCTTTTAATGCTTGGGTTGCCTACAGCCTGAGAAGCCACAGAGCTGGGTGCCTAGAGAGTTCAGCTGTGGGGAAATCCCCCACTGCACCGTGCTCCTCATGTCGTGCATTGTGTGATATCTGGAGGCCAGGCTGCATTTTTTTGGCCTCCAGATGTCTGTGCTGCTCCAAGCAGCATAGCCTATGTGGGTGCATAAGCAGTGCAGGCGCAAGGAGGAAGATCGTCTGGCGGGAATGTAGGTGTTATCCTGCCTTCTGACCCACCACCCCTGCCCTCCCCAGCTCTACAACATTAGGTCATGTGAACAACCTTAAAGAGTTTTTAGCTTCTTTGTTGTTATCATGTTTTTATTTGTTTTATGTTTGTCTTGATACTGGTTTTTATTATATGTCATAGTTTTTTATTTTGTAAACCACCCTTAGATCATGGTTTTACCTATCGCCAAAAAACATTTTACCTGTACTGCCCCCTCTGCCCACCCTTTGAACCCCTTTATAATTAGGAAATCCATTTTGCTTGTAAAGGGAAAGCCTTACCAGATTCTCCTATACAAGCATAACCAAATCAGTCAAATTGGGCCAAACCCGTTCGATCTGAAATGGCCCAGGTGTCATGCCCTTGCTCTCAGATAGCGAGGAGGAAGGGGAAGCTGACAGCCTTTCAGCCGATGCAGGGGTGCCTGAGGGGCAGAGCCCGGCTGTCAGTTCCCAAGAGACGACTGAGGCAGGTCCGGCTGATGTTTCAGAGCAGGCACAGCAGTCTGAGGCAGCAGAGACAGCGACGGACAAATCAGAAGATGAGCTGTTCAGGCAACCCCCACTTACTCCACATCAGAGGTGTGTCACAAGACAAAGAACACAGCTGGAAACTATCAGGAGAAGTAAACGCCTCTTGCAGAGGGCTGATAAGCCTTGAATCCCTGCCAGCTGAGAGTTATCAGCTTAGAATATAAAGTGCGTCAACAGCTTTTGGTTAGCCACTGGAAGACAACGTTTGTCAACCCTCGTGTTGACAGCTTTCAGTCCAAGCCAGATAGAGAGAACTATTCCCGAGCTGTATTTCGCTTCTGCAGCCCAGTTTGTATTGTGGACTATCTTCCTGGACTTCCCTTCCAGGTGGCCAGATTGCTGACACCAAGTTCAGTTCAAACTCAGACCACTGCCCCTTTTTTTGGCTGGTCCAGTTCAAGGTCAATCCAGTAGAACCAGGCCAGTACGAATTGGACCCGGTTCAATTTGAACCGGTTCTGCACACCTCTAAATCCCTTGCTGACTGCACACCGCTGATCCCCTGCTAACTGAGCAAAGAGGCACCTTTTTAAAATCCCCAGCACACCATCCATCCAGTGGCTGTTGCTGGTATCTATCTATCTTATGTTTCTTTTTTAGATTGTGAGCCCTTTGGGGACAGGCGGCCGTTTTATTTTATTTTATTTTATTTTATTTTATTTTATTTTATTTTATTTTATTTCTATCTATGTAAACTGCTTTGGAAACTTCTGTTGGAAAGCAATATATAAATATTCATCGTATTTGTAAATACTTTGTGCTGGCACCATCTGCAAGCCCAACACAGTGGTTACCTGCAAGGGTACAGATTCCCCCTCATTTTACTGAACGACCCCTGCCAAACCTAATAACCCATATCTTCCCCTAAAATTGTCTTTCCTCTCCCCAGTATAAAGAAATGGAGAGGAACTGACCCATAAGTTGTCACTCTGTCAGCACCCATGATTACCTGCATTGCATCAGTGCAGAATCAATGTAAGATACTTTATATGTGAACCTACCCTGCACATACCTGGAAAGAACATAAGATCATGCTCTAAGGAGCAACAATAGTTAAAAAGGCTTCCTACACAGCCATCCTACACTTCCGTAAAGGTGCGGTGGGGGTAAATCTTTTAAATGAATGAATAAATTCCTAGCAATCTCCCCAGATCTCATATTTCATATGCATTTGGTATAACGAATGGTTTGTGCCTAGCTACTTTATCTGAAACTGAGCACCCAATGATATATATTTGTATGCTGCATATATATATATATATATATATATATATATATATATATATATATATAATGATACATGCTCATGCTGAAAACATAACAAATGAGAAAGTCAATAATTTGTATGAGAATATATGTTTGAAGGAGCAAGTTGCATCCCATTCCTAGATGTAGGATAAAATGTGATTAAAGTTTTGACTTAAACTATATAAAGTGTTTCAATTCTATACCCAGGAAATAAAATAGTTTCTGGGAATTTATTATAGCTATCCATAGAGTTTTTAATGTTAGAAAGCATGGAGGAAGTTCTTATAATAAAGTTCTTCACCAAGATTCCCTGGTGGAATGTATCATAATAGCATTAGAATATAAAATGTTATAGTATCTATACTTCCAATTCCTTCTCGGAAAGCGCATCACAATAGAATAGAATGCCAATTCTGTTAACAGGTATGCCTTAATATATATAGCCTGGCAGAACATAATATTTATTCCTTATTTTCTGCTTCAATGTATTCTGATACGATATCTTAAAGCGTTTACATATTACTTTTTAAATTACTAATTTACCTTCAGAACTGAAACAAATTGAGTTTGCCAGCCACACTGGAATGCTCATTTATGTTTCTAGGCTTGAATTTACACCGTGTAAAACCATGAAATTCATCACAAGTGAAGGCGTCTTAGAGCATTCGTGAACTTAACTAGGCCCTTGTTAGTGACATTAGCTTTCAAATAGGCCAAGCTATGCTCTTTCTTTCTATGTATCCTGAGCAAGCTCTTCTTCCAACAGCCACACATCCCTCCTTAGAAAATGCCACAAATAGGAATTTGGGAGATTCGGAGCCCATTCTCACGACTGGAGAATGGGCGTGGATGGGGTGAGGGGAGGAAGCCATGAAAAGCTTACCTCCCCCACAGATGGTCCCATCCATGTTGCTTGGCACCAGGACTGGCCACCCAGACAATTGCCGGCTTCTGCCAGTTGCAGGGAGGGAGCAGGAAGGTTTGGGTACTGGGAGGCCCCCGGAGCTTCCATAATGCACCGCATGAGTTCACAGTGCATTATGGGGAGCCTCCTGACACTGGTTGGGAGGCTTGTTGTGTGTAGGTGACGCGCGAAGCCACACAGCACCAACACACGAGCATTTAGCCTGTTTTGGGGCGTGCTCTTGCACCCCAAACCTGGTCTAACAGCCTCCTTAAGCAGGCTTTCTGCCATGCCGCTTCCAGGAGCTGCATGGCTCCTGGCAGTACACATATGCACCAGAAACTGGGCTGAGCGTCCTTAGCCTGGTTTTCGGTGCACGTGTGAATAGCTTCTTTCTCCCTGTCCTATCAGGGTCTAAGATGGGAAACATTTTCATACGTTGAGCTTAGATCTTCTTTTATCTCCTTTGTGCTACTTATGTTCAAATCTGGTCTTTGTTAATATAGAAGAAAGGCTGGTTTTGTACTTTTACAGACCTGACTGAATCGAGAGCTGGCTGATATAGAATTACAAGACATGCCACAATTTAAGATTATACTTCTCTTTGAGTCTCATGAATTCAATTGGCCTAAGATGCCAGCATAGCCTTCTACCTACATGGCTACACATGACTCCACTAATGGTACTCCTGTGACACAGGTGCAGCCAGCCCCCTGAGCCCACCACTCAATAATATTTTAAAAAGGATCAGGTGCATTGCAAAAAGGTGCTGCTAACCACAGCCATTGCACTTTTCTGTTCCTAGTTGTGCTTTATCACATCTCTGCGATGGGGGAGCATCTGAGATGGGGGAGTAAGATGTTGCTTTCTCCCATGGAGTGCAGTGAACGGACTGCAGCCAATCCCCACCCCTCCAGTCTCGCTCACTCACTCTCCTTCCTCAGCCCCACCCAGAAATGCTACCATCCCAGCCCATCATACCACCCCTTCCAAACTTAGGTCACTCAGCAGCATGTGAGTCAGAGCCACCCTCATTTCCTTCTGTCCCCCTGCTCTACTCCAACCCTGGATTTTGAGAAGCCAGGGAAGGCAGTGGGAGGAGAAAGCATTATAAGCCAGCAAGCAAAGGGCTGGGCTAGAGGATCTCCAGGATGCTTTCTGTATCTCCAGAGGCTCTAGGCAAGCGTGCTGCTGGTTTCATTCTATTTTCTTCTGCTCTCTGAACAGCCTATGCCTATTTAAAGAGCAGGAGCAGGAGCAGGGCTGTCTTTGTCTAACTAGATGTTTGGACAATTTCTCATCAAGTCATTTTTGAACAGTGTAGGTTAGTTTATAATGAGCCTATGAACACAAAACTAGAGTCTGTAAACATCCACTGTGTGGCAAAAGTATGACTCCTTCCTGGGATTTAGCTTGCGAGATCTGATATTCGTAGCTTATGAGTGTGGAAATTTTATTGCTGCATGTTGCAATCAAATTAACAAGGAGTGCTCTTTTCTCTTTATCCCACACCTTTATACTTTGCATGCATTTTCTGGCTTCCCCCCCATGGTGGAACTCCAAGTGACTTGCACACCATTCCCAGGTGGCCTCCCATCTAGCCACTGTTCTTCTATCCAGACCTGTTCAGCTTCCACAAGGCTGTGGCTGGATCATGTGTCTTCAGGTCATACCCTGAGCCCATATTCAGATCTCCCGACAACCTGGATATGATTCATTTCTTGTGCAGCTCTCATGATTATCATAATTTTGTATGCTGTCTAGGCTGTTTGGGTAGGTGATGTCATACTGTACAGTCTAGCTATAAATTTCATGTTATAAGCAAGAAAGGTCAAAATTTTCTATCCCAGAAAACAATGGGGGGAAATGCAACCAAATAACTGGAATGTATGTAGCTAAACTATGAAAAGTGTTGCTTGAGAATTTGAGAAAGACATTGGGAAAATATGTTCATTGTACACAAAGGTACAAATCTAGAATCCAGATTTTGGATAAAACAACTTTATGCCCCTTTGGCTCCCTGAACCACAAGTACTCCAAACTTCCTTTGTCTTTCCACTATGGTTCTACTGCTACATCAAATAAAAGATTGTATATCCCAGTACACAATCCCACTATACAATTGGGGTCATCCTTACTTACACAATCCCACTATATTTTTGTTTTATGATGTTTTAATTGTTAATTGTTGTTTTATACTGTTTATAATTTTTGTTTTAATTGTTAACTGAGTTTAATGGTTCTGTTTTAATTGTAAACCGCCCTGAGCCATTTTGGAATGGCGGTATAAAAATCAAATAAATAAATAAATATACAGTTGAGGCCATCCTTTCTTTGTGTTCCTACTACCCATGTTTTCCTCAGAACCCAGCTTTTCAGCCTAGTAACTACTTTGTTGCTCTTTATTCAGCCATCATCTTTTTGAGTAGTCTCCCAAGCATACAACCCTCCTGACCTCTACTTTCCTTCATTTTCACTTTCCTTTTTGTAAGGTTTGTGTTTTACAGCTGCTTTCCTTATACACACACAAGGAAATCTTATGTAGATTTAACTAGAGGTTTATTCAGCAACAACTCCATTTTCTCCACCTCCTTTCCCTCCCTTTCCCTTTCTCACTTCTCCCGCCCCCACAGGATCCTCCTGGGACAAATGTCCAAACAAACAAACTGCAAAAGATTACTAGATAGGATACAAGAGTTAGTCTTTTCCATTTCACTGCCTAGACTAGACTCTTCCTTCACCCAGATTGTATACATCCTGCAAACTCTTCCCAAGAGGCTGCAGATTTTCAAGGCGCCTTCAGCACTCTTGCAGTGAAGGCTTATTGCGCAACTGAGTGGGTGTGGAAGGGGAGTGTCTTTCCCCTCTCTGTAAAAGACAGTTCCTCTTGCAGAAAAATGAGGTTTGCAAAGGACAAGGGAAGAGAAGCTAAAATCACCTCCCTCCTCCTCCACACCCACTAAACTACATAAAAAGTCTTAGTCACAGGGACCCTGAAGCCTCCCTGCAGATGTACAGCACCTTCTTCTTCTTCTTCTTCTCACTTCCTGCTGTGCAGCATGTGGGCCAGTCTGTTTGATGCAAAATTGGAATATTTTGTCCATCCTTCTGTCCAGTCATACCCAATAGGTATCTGAAAACCACTTCTTTGAACTTTATGTACAGTACAATATAGATATTCAAGTTTCAGAACAGATGCTTCTGGCCATACCAGTGATGGACCTACAAACAGAGGTACTTTCACCCCTGGTCTTCGGGGCCCACAGTCCAGGGGCTCCATGCCCGCTGGGGGCCCCCAAATCCTCTTTAGTCTGTCCTGGGTGGTGTGGTTTGTGCCCTCAAGAACCTACGTGTTAAAATATTATGCTTAACTTGCAGCAGGGGGGCCTCCAAAGGCCTTTAGGTACAGGCTCCAAAATTACCCAGGTGCACTTTTGCCTGTAAATGCTTTAGTGTACCACCCAACAGAGGCATGAGTTTTGTCATTTGCTATCTTTTAACAACAGTGTTGATTTACATTAATTCAATTTTTTTTTAAATGTACAACTCATAATTTTGCACAAGTGTAAACATCTGTAATGATCTCTTAAAAAAAAAAAGATGTGGAAAGTCTTTAAGAAAGTAATAAATTGCCAGACCTAATTGCACAGAAGAAAAATTTTTACAATAGGTTTTTAGCAAGTAGATAATTTTTATGAATTACACGAGGACAATAATATTGTTTGGAAAGGAGAAAAGTCTGTTTACAGTCCATGGAGCCCTCACACCCAGCACCTGGACAAGAAGACAAACCATGTGGGTATCCATCTACAAAGTTCCAAAAGAGAAGACAGCATGACTCCAGATGCCCATTAGGGTTTCTGACTCCACTTCCCCCAGGTGCTGTTCCCCCAATGCTACATTGCAAGCTGCTTTTGAAACTCAGGAAAGCAGCTGTGAAAAGAAAAGAAAAGAAACAAACCCAGCTAGTCCTGTCCAAAGCCTTGGGCATACCAAATGTAATTCTCTGGATTGTGGCCACTTGCCTCAACCCAGGATGGAGCCTATTTGAAGCATGCAAACATGTGCAAGGGTATTGATTGCAGTATCCTTGTTCCCTCAAGGGCTGTTCATGCTTTGACTGCCTTAATCAAGGAATCAAAGCATCTCCTAAACTCCAGAGTAACCTAAACACTCATCCTCTATGTTTGCTACATGCACATGGAATAACACTTTAAACACTTTCCTCCTCTGAAGTCTAAAGATGATCAGAAAGAGTGCAAAAGATAGATTATATAAAAACCTGAATGACTTATAAGTCTCTTTTGGGTGAGGTCTTCATTTCATTGCATTAAGTTGTCAACATAATTTATTTACCATCTTATCACATGATTTTCAGATAGCATTAATGCAAGTTAATTTTTGTTTCCAGTGGATATCACCATGCATTCAGAGTGGATTTAGCCTCTGGCATTTTGCAGTCGCTGAATAAATAAATAAACTTTTGATGTGTTTGCATTGTAAATTATTCAATTAAAGTGATAACTGTGAAAAATTCAAAGACCTTGCTGAAAAGACGACCTGTAAAGCGTGAAGATGGAAAGCAGGGGGGAACCGCACCAAACAAATTTCAAATTATTGGCACACAAAATTTCTTACACAATATAATAGAAAAATGATAATTCACTGTGGCTTGGAGACTCCTATAGAATACTAATCTGTAATGAGCTTGGATAGTTTTCCCCAATGGACCTGTGCATTATTCTATTTTTTACAGTAGACATATTAAAAAGCAGGGTTACCAAGTCCCCAGAATTGACCTAGAATCTCCAGGAGTCAGAATCAATCTCTAGGAGACTTTTAAAAGCAATCCTAGATATTTTAATAGTTTGGTATTCTAAATTGGGTGTATGAGGAATCTTCAGGAATAGCTTCAATTAGAGTTCGCTATGTAATAGTCCCTAATACCGAGATGGGGGGTGAGACTATTTGGAATAGTCCTTTCCCCCCCACAAGTCCTTAAACCCCCCCCCCAAGTCTTCCCCTCCCTATCTCTTGAACTCATCGTTCAGTGAGACTTTCGGGAGGAGGGTGGCTACAGCAGCGCCGGCTCAATGGCGCAGATCAGGGCCAGGTGCAGGGATGCTGTCCTCTGTCTGGGACTGGTAAGCCCCTCCTCCATCAGCTCCTGCATGGAGGCCAGGACAGGGGGCAGAGCAGCGGCGAGGGGCTGGGAGGAGGAAGCTGGAGGAAGCACCATGTGACCCAGCAGCGCCCAGAAGCAGCCTTGTAGGCCCCTCGTGGACCCCCTGACCCTCCGGGGCAGGGCAGCAGTGAGGGGCTGGGAGGAGGAAGTGTTGGGGGGAAGTGCCGCATTCCCCAGCAGCACCCAGCAGCAGCATTGTGGGCCCCTAACCATCTGGGCTGGGGGACATTGGTCCTCCCTTGTCCAATTGATGTTACGCCCATGGTGCCTTCCAAATGCATGCTGAAATTGCACAAGGAAGTTGCCTATTTGCATAGCCATTATTTCCCATGGCTGTGTGATTCCAAAATTTTCTCATGCAATTTTGGCATTCACGCAATCTGCACTACAGCACTCCTTGCACTTGGAAGAAGCAGGAGTGACCATGGAGCACAAAATACTTCATGAGTGATGAAGTTTGGTGGCCTTCTGTACTAGTGATGGGCAAGCTCTCTTGGGTCAGCTCAGAAACTGCTTGTTATTTCTGAGCTCTGGAAACATTTCACGGGGAAAACTCCATGTGTTTTCTGTTCCATACCAACTTGTAACATTGGAAGAGTCTTGCATTCACCTTTGTGATTGACTAAAAATATCTCCACTTTTCAGCGGCTGACATGATGCACAGCATTACTCCACCCAAGGACTGCTGTGGATGGCTGAGCAGCTCATTGCTCATCAGAACCAGCAGTTGCACAAGCAGCTCCACCACAGTTTCCCCCGTTTGCTGCAATGTGGAAAACTGCAGTAGTACTGCTTGTGCAAGCACTAATTCTGCACAGCATTGGAGCTGCTTAGGAGTTTGAAGCAGTAGCAGGGCAAACCATTATGGAGCTGTAAAACTGTGCATTATGTCAGTCAGTGGGTTTTCAACTGCTTCTCAAAATTTATTTTTTATCCAAGCCCTGGGCACAACTAACACAAAGCTATGCCTGCACAAAAGTCACCCGAGACTGGTGTTTTAAGGCTCTGTGGAATTGCAGTTGCTATGCTAACCCACATTGAATTACTCAGGTAAATTCTCAGAATAGTGGCCAACATGATTTGCATTGTTCTAGCATTGGAACACTCAGTGCCAGGGCTGCTGCAGTTTTGTAAGGCAACCCCAACGCTGGTGAGGACACACAGTGGTGCAAGAAGACAAATGCAGGTGGTTGCTCAGCATTCTCGGGCCATGCTGCCGAGGCAGTGGGGGCAGCACATGAACACTCTTAGACTACGCTACTAAGCCAGGCAGTGGTGACAGGGGCATTCCTAGCTTACATCAAGAGGGAGGAAGAGGAGAAAGGGGAAACATGCCTCAGCAAGGCAAGGAAGAGAAAATGAATAGAATGCCCCAGTGGGGCAAGAGCACTGAGTGACAGAGAGGCCCATGGGGTGATGGAGGAGGGCCAGAAGTTGCTCCCCCCTGTGCTCCTTCTCATGCCCATGCTTGAAGCGAGTGCCTCATCTTGCCTCACCCTGGGTATGAATAATGGTTGTTATAAGAGAATCCCTATTTTCCCCTATGAAAGAGGAGCAACAGCAGGAGAGAGGGCATGCTCGCACCTCTTGCCTATGGGCTTCCCAGAGGCCACTGTGTGAAACAGGATGCTGGACAAGATAGGGCTCGGGCCTGATCCAACAGGGCTGTTCTTATGAAATCTTGGAGGGTACAAGCTTGGCCCATCTGCTTTGGCAATCTGGAATAATCTGCTCTGCATTAGGGATGTTCGAAAAGTTTCGGATACAAAACGTTTTGTACCCAAAACAGCCTGTTTCGGGTGTTTTGTAGATAAGACAAAACACCCATTTTCCAGATCCAAAAGTTTTGTATACAAAACAAAACGTCCCTGTTTCGGCTACAAAACGTTTTGTTGTTTCGGACCTCCATTTTGTGGTGATCTCAGTCAATCTCCATCTTGTGTTTGACATCTCTTTGAATTTCCCACCCTTCCAGCCTTCTGATCAATGACCTAAATCATGGGCTGACCGGCTGACAATTCCCTCCTTATTCCCCATTGGCTCTTTTGCTTCTTGCCACTCTTTACTGACCCCACATTGGCCAGGGGAAGGGTTGCTAACCCATGGGGTGCTGGGTTCTGTTGTTTCTGTGGTGTTCTGAGTGTAGATTCTCTGGTAGCATATGAGAGTGGATTCTTGTTTTTCACTGAAAATCTCATATGCTACCAGAGAATCTACAATGAACACCTCAGAAACACAAAACCCAGTACCCCAAGAGCTTGTGGGTATGGAGGTGGTTGGCACCCTATGTGCACTACACAACCCCTCGCTCTGAGAAACCCCAGTGCCCCCCAAGTGGAATTATGGGGCTGCTGAAACCTCCATTATTCCCTATGGGAGAAATCTTAAAACACACGCAAACTTCAACAATTCACAAAAGATCAGCCCTTTGCCCAATGGAGAAGAGAACTGGTCTTGTGGTCGAGCATGACTTGTCTCCTTAGCTAAGCAGGATCTGCCCTGGTTGCATATGAATGGGAGACTTGATGTGTGAGCACTGCAAGATGTTCCCCTCAGGGATGAAGCCACTCTGGGAAGAGCAGAAGGTTTCAAGTTCCCTCCCTGGCTTCTCCAAGATAGGTCTGAGAGAGATTCCTGCCTGCAACCTTGGAGAACCCGCTGCCAGTCTGTGAAGACAATACTGAGCTAGATAGACCAATGGTCTGACTCAGTATATGGCAGTTTCCTATGTTCCTAATTCTTTTGAGATAATTCTGGAAGTTTCCTTGCCCCCATTGGTCACTACCACCCACCACACTCTGCTCTGGGTCATCCCTTTCTCCTTGCTTTGAAGCAATACATTTGCTGAAATCCCCATTATCCCCTATGGGAAAATTCTTAAAGATGTGTAAACTTAAAAAATTCACAAAAAAATCAGCCCTTTGCCTAATTCCTTTGAAATTTGGGTGGTAGCTTCCAGCCATTGGACACTACCACCACCACCCACTCTTTTTGCCCTGGGACCCTTTTTAAAAATCCAAATCGATTCAGATTTGGATTCAGAAAATTTGGCTACAGAACAAAACAGGGCTGATTCGGATTCAGAAAATTTGGGTATAAAACAAAACGGGGGTGTTTCAATTCGGATACAAATCAAAACAAGAAAATTCCAAAATACACACCCTTAACGTACTCTCCCCTCAATATTTTCTCTTTAGTAGCAGGAAGTAGATGATCACCCAGGGGAAGCCCCATACCCCTGTATGGAGAGTGCAGGGGTGAGGGCATCACCCCCATTGGGTAAAAACCTGTGCGGGAGGCAGAAGCCCCCGCATTGGGCTGGATCGAAGCCAAGGGGGCACCCACGGCCTGTCCTGACACCACTTGTGTGCCAAGCCAGAGACCAAGTGGACCCGGGAGGGTACCACTGGGCCATGATTGTATCTGTGAAGCCCAGAAGGGGCTAAAGCCCCAACCCCCGAAAGAAGGTATTGGCCAGGGATATTCAGGCCACGGGCTGGTACCTTCTGGAGGCAATGGTGTGGTGTGGTCACCTGATACTAAAGGTACATTTCCACTCACCGCACTCGAATCAGGTCCTTTGGGCATGCCAGGTGCAGCAACTCCAGATGTCACCTGAACCAATGGGCCGCTGGGTTCTGGAAGCGCAGGGTCCTCCACAACAGGCACCACAGGAGGCACAGCGATGCCAGCTTCCAGCGATGCCAACCTGTCAGAGAAATATGTTAACACCTGCGCTTTGGCAGCCCCCCCCTCATGCGCTTCCCAGGGCGAGCAGGAACCCCAGATGGACCCGCCCCCTTTTCAGGAGGAACCTTCCTCACCTTTTCCAGTGCCTCCATAAGCTGGATGAGTCCCCTAATTTGCACCATGTCCACGTCATCCTCAGCCGGCGAGGAGACAAGATGGGATGCCCCCCGGATTTCCCTTTGGCTTTTTTAGGAGGCATGGCCGAGACTAATGATGAACCACACCCAGAACCAAGCACCCTAGCGGGGACACGATCCCAACACCTCTACCTAGGGATGTGCACAAAACTGGTTCACCCGGTTAGGTTCGGATCTGAACCAGGTCTGAACCAGGAGGGGGTGGTTCGGTTTTGGTTTTGTCCGAACCACCCCCTGGTTCGGTTCGGATCTGAACCAGTTCGGACCAGTTTGTATCGGTTCAGACACCTGAAAATTGGTAGTATGGTAGCAGGCACCCAGGGGTACCTGTCACCCAAACCACAAAGCAATCGGACACTCGTACGATTTTTAATGAATTTTTGAAAATTATTTTAAATATTTTCTCATAGGATATAATGGGACTCAAACCAGGCCATTATTCTTTATTGTGGAGCACCCATGGGTGCCAGCAACCATGCAAACCCTGAAGCAATCAGACACCCCTTTAATTTTTTATGAATATTTGAAATATTTTTAATTATTTTTCTCATAGAGTATAATGGGACCCGAACCAGTCCATATCCCCTATTGTGGAGCACCCAGGGGCACAAAAGCAGAGTGGGTGGTAGACAGACAGGGGTGCCAACCACCCAAAAAATCCCAAGGTAATTGGACACTCCTCTGATTATTGGTGAATTGTTAAAGTATTTTTGAATTCCTCATAGAGAATAATTAGGATTGCAGCAAATATATAGCTTCACGTCGGGGGGAAAGGGGTGTCGTAGAGTGGAGTGTGGTGGGTGGTAGTTCCTAGGGTGGACAAGGAAGCTATCAGAATTATTTGAAAGGAATTGGGCAAAGGGGTGATTTTTAAGTGATTTTTGAAGTTTACGCGTCTTTAAGGTTTTTCTCCATAAAGAAGCATGGAGGTGTCAGCAAATGTATAGCTTCACGTCGGGGGGAAAGGGGTGGCCTAGAGCAGTGTGGAGTTGGTGGTAGTGCCAGGTAGGGGCAAGGAAGCTATCAGAATTATTTGAAAGGATTCGGGCAGAGGGATGATTTTTAAGTGATTTTTGACATTTACGCATCTTTAAGGTTTTCCCCCATTAGGTATAATGAAGGGTGTATCGCTTCACGTCAGGGGGGAAGGGGTGGCCTAGAGCAGTGTGGGGTTGGTGGTAGTGCCGGGTAGGGGCAGGGAAGCTACCTGAATTTTTTCAAAGGATTTGGGCAGAGGGCTGATTTTTGGTTAATTGTCGAAGTTTACGCGTCTTTAAGGTTTTTCCTCATAAGAAGTTATAATGGAGCTTTCAGCAGCCCCATAAGTGCACATGGGGGGTGCTGGGGTGGCCCAGAGCGAGTGGTGGTGTAGTGCACATAGGGTGCCAACCACCCCCATGGGTTTCTAACCCATGGGGTACAGGGATCTCTTGTTTCTGAGGTATTGAGTGTGGATTCTATGATAGCATATTAGAGTGGATTCATTGTGTCTCATTGAAAATCTCATTTGCTATTATAGAATCCACACTCAATACCTCAGAAACAAGATACTCAGAAACAATCACTTAAAAATCACTCCTTTGCCCAATTCCTTTCAAATAATTCTGATAGCTTCCTTGTCCACCCTAGGAACTACCACCCACCACACTCCACTCCACGACACCCCTTTCCCCCCGACGTGAAGCTATACATTTGCTGCAAACCTAATTATTCTCTATGAGGAATTCAAAAATACTTTAACAATTCACCAATAATCAGAGGAGTGTCCAATTGCCTTGGGGTTTTGTGGGTGGTAGGCACCCCTGTCTGTCTACCACCCACCCTGATTTTGTGCCCCTAGGTCCTCCACAATAGGGGATATGGACTGGTTCGGGTCCCATTATATCCTATGAGAAAAAAATAAAAATTTTCAAAAATTCTTAAAATATTGTACGAGTGTCCGATTGCTTTGGGGTTTGGGTGACAGGTACCCCTGGGTGCCTGCTACCATACTACCAATTTTCAGGTGTCCAAACTGATCCAAACCAGTCTGAACCAGTCCGAACCGAACCACCCCCGGTTCAGTTAGGATCCGAACCGAACCGGGGGTAGTTCGGTTCAGATCCGAACCTCCGAACTGGTTTGGATCTGAACCGGTTCGCACATCCCTACCTCTGGCCCAAAATCAGCAACTCTCCCCACTTCACCAACTGGCGAATTAGTCCCGAACCACCAGCAAGGCCCTCAACGTAAAGTGTCCCAAGACCCAGCCAGGAGGGAGCACCAAGTCAACAATTGAGTCCCCCCAAGGCCCGTGGGCAATCAGGCCAAGGGCCTCAATCTGTGGGTCAACCCCACAGTGCCAAAGTGCACCCCAAGGGCCCAGTCCCCGCAATGCTGCCCCACGCTATCAGGCTGAAGCCCCAAAGCAGAGGTGGGCTGCGTGCAGAGTGTGCCAAATGCCCCACAAGGCTGCCGCTTCCTCCACGGCTGCCCCAGTCACTGCTCCACCAAGAAAAGATGGGGCGCTCTGCTGCCCTTAACGGCACCCAAGTGACGCCGCTGCCAACGTTGACACCGCTGCTGCTGCTGTCGCCACTGCCGTGCCGAAGCCGCCAGTGGCCCCCAAAGCTGGGCCAGAATGCAGCCGCAACAGCGAGCTCCATCACCAACAAACTCTCGGCTCGGACTGAAGCTTGGGGAGGGGAGCAGCGATAGCTGTGTTCAAAGCCCCACCCCCAAGAAAGGCCCCAGCCAATCGGGTGCCTTCTTGGGCCCATGCCCAGGCAGGGCTGAGACAAACTCCCCTCCTGCAGCACGAGGCCATAGTAGGGGCATTCTCCTTTTTTATTTGTTCCTTTATGCTCATATGGCTGCTGTTTTGGAAACTAAAGTTTCCAAAAGAGCTACTGTTTTGAACTGAATGGTTTTAGAGTAAAATTTCTCTTTTTGAATTTAACAATCCGTAGCTTCTGTCTATTCTCCCCACCCCACACTTAGTAGCCTTTCCATATTACCTAACTTTGAGTGGAACAGAGGTTTGGAAGGCTGTTTCAGTAGATGCAGCCAGAGAAAATATAGAAGTGGTAGCAGTGAAGCTTAAAATCACGGGACTGTTTTAGGCACACCCAAATATATAACCTTTGGACTTCTTTTAGAACCTTTGTTTATGTGTTTATGCATGCTTTTTATGTATATTTTTAACGTGTGAATATTTAATAGAACTTTTAGTATTTGGGATCAATATTTTGATATTAATGAAGCAATATTATCCAATACTTATATTTGATTAAATTGTGGTGTCTTATGATCTAAGCTATTTATATATTTGAATTGAGAGTTTTCACTTGGAGTTCTTTTTTGCATTATTCTTTTCTTTGTGAAACTCCCCAAAGGTTTTCATTTTATTCTGGTTGGGACCAGGCCATGACACAACCATATTATTATTGATATAATAATATACTTATTATTGACGATTTCTGATTAACATTCTCCCAAAGCTGAAAAACATTGAGCTGTAGGCCTATGCAATGATTATGAACTACATAATAAATGATGCACAACAATCCAACAAGATAGCAGTACCTAAACATTCAGACAAATACTATGTTACTTGGATTTTGTTGCAAGCCATCTAACTGGAGAAATGTCCTTGCGTGTGAATTCTGACCTGCTCAATCTATGCTAGAATCTATATGGTGCTTACTATTGTCAGTGGATGAGAACAATTAGGCTTTATGAAGATACAAAGGAAAAAAATAATACCAATGCGCTTGCCACTTACAAGGAAGCAGGCTTGTCATTTTCTGGCGAAAACCAATGATTAGACCACAATAGCAGCAGTAGCTTAGTGATTTGCTTTATCTTACATTCTTTTTTCTTCTTCACTTTTTTTTAAAACAAGCAGCATCCAGCACCTGGACAATACATTTTCCACCTAATCATCACCACAGAAAGGATATTCTATTTGACAGGTCAAAGATACCTTCACAAAGAATTACGGGTTTTCATCTTACGAATGCATAATGGGTGCTAATTTACTAGTTAGGCTGTTCTGTCGCTGAGTTTCAAAGCATAAAAAATACGTCTTAAGAATTCATTTGTGGCACAGTACATTAATCAGAAAGCTTTTTCGCACTTTTAAAAGAGACAACATGGATTCACGTGTAAGGCGTATGTTGCTGAAATGGTTTATTGCTGCCTCCTTGACAACTAGCTTCTTTGCCATTCCTATAGCTCAGTGGAAGACTAGATATATTTGTGTGGCTTTAACAAAAAGCTTTACTAATAGAAGGCATTCAGTCTTTTCTTCAGTAACAAGTGGAGTAATCACTTCTGCAGAGTCTCTTATCTGTAGAAGGACAAAATCCAATGCAACATTTCAGCATTCTGTGAAAATCGTTATCGTAAAAATCGTATCCACATGCTATTTTATAGCATACACGATTGTCATTTTGGAGCATAATCCAAATATATCTTCATGTTGCCAGAGCTCTTTTGTTTGTTTTGTTATGGCTGCTTTTTCTAGTATCTTTAAATACCCTTAGAAAATACTGTCTGTCTGTCTGTGTGTATGCTACCTCAAGTGCAGTATTGTGGTTATTCTGTTGGACTAGTACCAGAGAGACTTGGGTTCCAATTCTGACTCAGCCATGGAGCTCACTGAGTCATTCTAACACCAGTCAATGGCTGACATTTCCTGAGGCCTTAGGAGGGCAGAGAAAGAGCTATGACCTTGCAAGGAGCCAGTAGATTAGCTGTGCTCAAGGCTTACCTTGCAAAGCGGTGCACAAGGAGGGAGATGGGGACATGATTTTTGCTTCTCTCCACTGCTTGCAAAAGCCATATTTAGGCTGTGCAGCCTTCAGGGACACATTCCAACAAGTGAACAGGACTTGTGTTCCTACAAGTTCCTACAAGTGCAGTGAGGGGAGGGAAGCAAAAGTCGCACCCTCAGGCACTGTGCTGTGAGGCAAGCCTTTTATGCAGCTGGTCTACCAACACTTTGTGAAGATGGAGCACTTGCTCCGCCCTCCTAAGTCTGTGGAGAATGTCAGCTACTATCTGCTAATCTACCTCACAAACTTGTGAGGAGAAAATCAGGAAGGAGGCCATATAGACTTCTTGGAGAAGAGGTGAACTGGAAATGAAAGAAATAGACCAGTGAGACTGAAGAATTTACTCACCGGAAAAGAAGTTTGGTTAAACAATTGTTTATGTTACTGGCTCACTGTGCAAGACAACGTGGGCAGTTGGGGCTCTGCCTGCATTGCTATGTCTGTGAACCTCTGCTGATGGTGTTTCGCTCTAGCATAAAGTTGTTCAAACAGTTGCCCTTTGTAAATAATGAGCCTCACATCGCACAACTATGTTTGTGCAACTTTACTGCACTTTACTTACGGAATAGTCTCCCCAGTGAGGCTCACCTGACATCACCACTTCCTTCTTTTAGGCACCAAGAGAAGACCTTTTTGTTTACTCAGGCTTTTAAAAATTGATTTTTAAAAAGGAAAAATTTGAAAAGTTTTTAAAATGTTTTGTATTGTATTTCTTTTTTTGTTTGTTTGGTGTTTTAATGTGTTGTGTTTTATTTGTCACTTTTTACATGTTTTTATCGGAGCTTTTAAATGTGTTGTGAGCCGCCCAGAGAGCAACTTGTTATAGGACAGCTAACAAATAAAGGAGTTTATTAATTATTATTATTATTATTATTTATTATACCAGAGTGGAACACCAATCCACCCTACTGCAGAATTTTCAGTGCTTCACTTTCAAAAAGTGTGTCTGACTACCAAGAATGCACAACCGTGTAAATTTAGAAATTATTTAACCTGCATATTTTTCCTCATTACAAATATCTGGATTACAAGTACTGTACATCTTTCAGCATTTCAGTATCTAATAATGAAAATATAAAATCTTGCATTAAAAACAAAGTATACTATGCTCCTATTCAGAAGGACAGGTAGGAAGAATACATGCAGAAAGAAAACCAGCTAAAGAGTACGGAATGCCCTGTTTCTTGCCATGTGTCCCATGGCATCCGTTGTGCGTCCACATTGCAATGGTGTAGTGGTGCAACCATTACAGATGGATAGCTCACAGTTATGATTATACTTCTTCTATGCCAGACAGGCATTCTTTGATAGAGGAAGGGTGCATATTGGGATGTTCTACCTCCGCCTGGGTCCTCCATGATGCCAGAACCCTTAGGAATGGATTAGAAGCTTATAAGGAAGTTGAGCCACCCTGAGGACTGGCTTAGGAAGGCTTCCTCTGTCCAAGTCTCGGGATATGTAAAAGAAGCATGATATTATCTGTTTTTCCTCATCATTTCAATGACTGCAGAAGGAACTGGTCTCCACATGGCTCTAAGCTTAAATGAATAGAGGCAATGGAAGCTTGCTTTAGTTCATCTACAATGAAAACTGCTGTGTGCATGTGGGTATTTCTCTCGATATACATTAGTTATTCTGCATCTTTAAAATGCTCACATTAGTGATTTGACTTCAGAACTGGACCTGAAATTCATGGCTTAATTTACATGGTATGACTATATAGCCATAAAGAGCTCATATGTTTTGTATTTCTCAAGCTTTGACTTGAACAAGGTATGCAACCCTCAGGGACATATTTTTGGGTGGTACGGGGCATCCTGGGGAAGGGGAGGGTAGCAAAAATTGCCACTTCCATGCTGCACTGGTGTAGTTAGTTGGGAAGTTCTGTTTGGCTGCTCTCTCACTGCGCGGGTGCATCTTTATTCTGTATGCCAGCCAGCGTTTGTGGGAGGGAGGACTGTTTGCCTTTGTGTGTATGTATGCTTAAATGGAGGGGAAGTGTCCATAGTTGGGTGTTTGGGGCAGCTGTCGTGTTTGTGTGTTCATTCTTTAGTATGCTCTTAAGTGACTGCGGTGGGGGGGACCCTTTAAGTCACTATGTCTATAAACAAAGTAGATAGGGCTGCCAATTGGCTGAAAAGCTACAGTATGAAAGTGTGTCTTTCTGTGTCTGAATGAAAGGATGTAGGCATGTGCAGCAGCAGAAATAATGATCCAATAATGATATGGAATAAAAATATCGGGGAGGTTAATCGGGCCTTTCCAACACGATCGTTGTCGGTATTAATATGATAATCCTTATTGGAGGCTGGTTTGGAAAGAAAATCTCTCTAAGCTCCAGATTTTGATTTAAAGGACTCCACCCCCCAAAACTGGGCGGTGGAAGCTGAGAAAACCCCACTGGAATCACCCACTGGCCCAGTCCTTGAGTACCACAACTCCTTCCTCTGGCTTCTACCCTGACGACGAGAGTGGTTAAGAACCCCTCCATAAACCAACCAAAGAACAAAACTCCCTTCTCAATAACAGAAAGCAATAGAGAGAAGAAAAGGACTACAAGACACAGAGAGGACAAAAGGAAGGCAAGGGACAGAAACAAAGACACACCATTCTTCCAACCAGATATCTCTCTCACTTGGAATTCTGAATTTTTTCTTCATAGAGACAACAGACTTTGTAACACAAGCTTTTGAGTGCAGCAGCCATCTTATCCACTGTATAGTCTCTTAGCTCTTCCTGAAGGAGTTGGAGTAGCAGCCATTTTGAGTGCTCCTTTTATTCAGCAGCACAGCATATTAGGGATGTGCACAAAACCGGTTCACCCGGTTTGGTTCGAATTCGAACCGGGTTCGAACCAGGAGGCGGTGGTTCAGTTTTGGTTTTGTTCGAACCACCTCCTGGTTCGGTTCAGATTTGAACTGGTTTGGACACCACAAAATTGGTAGGATGGTAGCTGGCACCCGGGGTACCTGTCACCCAAACCCCAAAGCAATCGGACACTCGTACGATTTTTAATGAATTTTTGAAAAATATTTATATTTTTTTCTCATAGGATATAATGGGACTCCAACCAGAACATTATTCCTTATTGTGGAGCACCCATGGGTGCCAACAACCATGCAAACCCTGAAGCAATCAGACACCCCTATGATTTTTTTATGAATATTTGAAATATCTTTAATTATTTTTCTCATAGAGTATAATGGGACCTGAACCAGTCCATATCCCCTATTGTGGAGCACCTAGGGGGACAAATGCGGGGTGGGTGGTATAAAGACAGGGGTGCCTACCACCCACAAAACCCCAAGGCAATTGGACACTCCTCTGATTATTGGTGAATTGTTAAAGTATTTTTGAATTCCTCATAGAGAATAATTAGGATTGCAGCAAATGTATAGCTTCACATCGGGGGGAAAGGGGTGTCATAGAGTGGAGTGTTGTGGGTGGTAGTTCCTAGGGTGGACAAGGAAGCTATCAGAATTATTTGAAAGGAATTGGGCAAAGGGGTGATTTTTAAGTGATTTTTGAAGTTTACGCGTCTTTAAGGTTTTTCTCCATAAAGAAGCATGGAGGTGTCAGCAAATGTATAGCTTCATGTCGGGGGCAAAGGGGTGGCCTAGAGCAGTGTGGGGTTGGTGGTAGTGACAGGTAGGGTCAAGGAAGCTACCTGAATTTTTTCAAAGGATTTGGGCAGAGGGCTGATTTTTGGTGAATTGTTGAAGTTCACGCGTCTTTAAGGTTTTTCCTCATTAGGTATAATGGAGCTTTCAGCAGCCCCATAAGTGCACTTGGAGGGTGCTGGGGTGGCCCAGAGCGAGTGGTAGTGTAGTGCACATAGGGTGCCAACCAACCCCATGGGTTTCTAACCCATGGGGTACAGGGTTCTGTTGTTTCTGAGGTATTCTGAGTGTGGATTCTATGATAGCAAATTAGAGTGGATTCATGGTGTCTCATTGAAAATCTCATTTGCTATCATAGAATCTACACTCAGAATACCTCAGAAACAACAGAACCCTGTACCCCATGGGTTAGAAACAATTCACCAAACAATTCACTTCAACAATTCACCAAAAATCAGCCCTCTGCCCAAATCCTTTGAAAAAATTCAGGTAGCTTCCTTGCCCCTACTTGAAACTACCACCAACCCCACACTGCTCTAGGCCACCCCTTTCCCCCCGACGTGAAGCTATACATTTGCTGACACCTCCATGCTTCTTTATGGAGAAAAACCTTAAAGACGCGTAAACTTCAAAAATCACTTTAAAATCATCCCTTTGCCCAATTCCTTTCAAATAATTCTCATAGCTTCCTTGTCCACCCTAGGAACTACCACTCACCCACCACACTCCACTCTACGACACCCCTTTCCCCCCGACGTGAAGCTATACATTTGCTGCAATCCTAATTATTCTCTATGAGGAATTCAAAAATACTTTAACAATTCACCAATAATCAGAGGACTGTCCAATTGCCTTGGGGTTTTGTGGGTGGTAGGCACCCCTGTCCGTCTACCACCTTCCCTGCTTTTGTGCCCCTAGGTGCTCCACAATAGGGGATATCGACTGGTTCAGGTCCCATTATACTCTATGAGAAAAATAATTAAAAATATTTCAAATATTCATAAAAAATCATAGGGGTGTCTGATTGCTTCAGGATTTGCATGGTTGTTGGCACCCATGGGTGCTCCACAATAAGGAATAATGGCCTGGTTGGAGTCCCAATATATCCTATGAGAATTTTTTTTTCCAAAAATTCATTAAAAGATCGTACGAGTGTCCGATTGCTTTGGGGTTTGGGTGACAGGTACGCCGGGTGCCAGCTACCATCCTACCAATTTTGGAGTGTCCAAACCAGTCCAAACCGGTTCGAATCGAACCATACCCTGGTTCGGTTCGAATTCGAACCTGTAGCTTGAACCTGATGGCTGGTTTGGTTCTAATCCAAACCTCCGAACCACCCTGGTTCAGAGTCGAACCGGTTCAAATTCAAACCGGTTCGCACATCCCTACAGCATATTTTTTCAACAGCGACGGGTTCCTCTTCTAGTTTTAGGAACTTCTGCCTTTGTTGTTATCAATATGCGTCCTATGTTTCCTCAATTTGCTATTCATGACTCCCACTCTGCATTGGGACCTAGATGGGACCACTGGCTTGAAAGACTGGAAAATGTATTTCTTGTGCTAAAGGAATATGAACCCACCACCAAGCGGGCAATGCGGTTACATTTTGCAGGCAGTGATAACCAGATTTTCAAAATATTACCTTATTCTGGAAATTTTGATGATTATGAAAAGTCAAAGCTAGCATTCACCAAGTATTTTAAGCCCTGCAAAAACAAAGACTTTGAGCACTCTATGTTCCAGGCTGGAGCACGACTCCATACCCAATGACAAGGTCATTTCAACCAGCCCTCTTGAGCCACCGGTGTATGCAGCCCTATGTGATCCTGAGCCATGCTATTCAAGTACCTGCAAAGGATCCATCGCTGAACTCCAAGCTATTTGCAAGAGGTTACTACACAGCAGAAGCTGATCATGAATCTGTGGATCAGCCTTTGATCTGTGTTCATGTTTTATGTATATAGTTTAGTGTTCCCAATTTTGTTAGTATTTTGATGGCATACTAACAGTTTTTGAATGGTGCTTTAGTTACTTTTAGTCTAGTAGAGGCAAGGCTAACAAACAACCAGTAGCAAGAGCATTGAAAGTCGTCTGCACTTGCCTCTTTGTAAATAACATATATTTTCATTAAACCAATATTATTCCTGATTATACTCCACTGCCTTGTTCTTGTGTACCACAACTCTTTCCTCTAGATTCTACAAAGGGAGGCCAGTTTTGAACCACAAAAGTCAATGCAGCAACAACAGAAACATATTCTTGCACACCCCTAACAAATGCCTCTGTGGCCAGGTTAAAGTAGCTTGCTGTCATCCGTCCCTTGACTATTTTGTAGAGCCAGCTTTGTACCAAATCCACTGGAATGAACCTATTTCTTAATTATATAAAGCACCGTCTCCCCCTGCCCCCACCCCCCCTCCCAAAGGAAAAAAAGAAAGAGCCAGGAAAAAAAAATTTTTTTTTGAAAGGCTGAAATTAGCTTAATTACAATCAGTTGCTCGAAGGGTTGTATTACATTTGCAGTGATACCAAAATGCAGCCACCATGATTAAAGTCATAAATTGAGTGCCAAAGGAAATAATACTTATTAGCCTCTTTTCATGGGGAAAACATTTCCATTAATGCATACAGTACAATTATATATTTTACTTTATACACTGCAGTTGCATTGCTTGTAGGCTATTAAAAAGATGGGGCAAGATCCAGCGAAAATGAAGTATTCTTCAGACCCACAGAGTTCAATGGGGGAGGGTGAAGCATGCATTTTTGGAGTTGAACTGAGGCCAAGAAGATTCAGATTTCAATCCCCACTCGGCCATGGAGCTTACTACATGAGTTTGGTTCCACTTCACAGGGTTGTTGTGAGAATAACATGGGGACCATGAACTCCTTGGAGGAATGGCAGAAAAAAAAGAAAAAAGAGAAAACAAGAGAAGTTACTGTACATTTAAATGTTCAATAGCATAATGCATGTCATTCCTAAAGGATGTCTACTGTACTATAGAGCAAACTTTCCTGCACAAGTGCAAATTTTTAGTATGAAAAACTAAAACTAGCCAATCTTCATGTAGCATTATCCAGATAATCTGACAAATACTTTATTTTTGAAGAAGAATCCTGAGCTGTACTGAAATTTAAGTTTGGACTGAAAATATCATGCTCAGCTTTTGTTGTTCCTTTTCAAAACAGGGGGCATTATTTTCAAAGCACAAAGAAAGACTTCCTCCTCCTTCCCAGTATCTATCTCCTTCACAGACCATCTATCTGTGTAGCTACACTTGCTATAGCAGCCTTCAGTTGCCATGGAAGGCAATGACATGGTTTGGCCCTGAAGGTGGTAAAGGGTCTTGCAAAGATGCAGATAAGTTCTTTGCCTCTAGTTTATTTTTAAGCTGGGGTCCAAAAAAGTGTCATAACTTTTTTAATTAAAATATTTTACAGAACTTGTAGATCATTAAATAACCAGCACCAGGGAGCATATATCCAAAGGGTTTGACTTAGGAGGTACTGGTCTACTTGGTCTGAACCAATGCCAGCCCTAGGGTATAAACATAATTTTTGGCCTGGGTAAGAATGCCACCCCGGTGCCCCCCACCCATGGTGAGTTTATCAGGGTTGCCAAGTTGTGTTGCTTGTGCAAGTTTGTGAGACCTAGTAGTATAATGGAGCCTACTATTGGCTGATTTATTTAATTAATTTATTTATTTATAACATTTAATATACTGCCCACTCGGAAGACTCCGGGCGGTGCACAAAAGCATGCAAACAAGGCAACATTAAAAATTACATTCTAAATTAAAAACTAAAGTGACTAACAAAAAATAAACAGGTAAACTACAGGGCAAAAGCCTGGTGAAAAAGAAAATGAAGATCAGTAAGGAAGGGGCTAAACGAATCTGGGGGGGGAAGAGAGTTCCAAAGAAGTGGGGCAGCAACCAAACAGGCCCTTTCGTGGGTCCGAGAACCCCGAACCTCTTGGAAATCAGGCACCGACAAGAGGGCCATCTGAGATGATCTAACCGGACGGGATGTAACTGGATGGGAGGGGCGGGTCTGAGGTAGACAGGCGCCAAGCCCTGCAAGGCTTTGAAGGTTAGAACCAGGACCTTAAATTGAGCTTGGAAGTGAATAGGCAACCAGTGCAATGACTGTAGGAGAGGTGTTACCCTGTCATATTTTCTGGCACTCAAGAGTAGACGAGCCACTGCATTCTGGACCCGCTGCAGCTTCCTGATCGTCCTCAAAGGTAACCCTAGATAGAGAGCGTTACAGTAGTCTAAACGGGAGATAACAAGGGCATGGGTCACTGTCATTAATGCCTGCCAATCAAGGTAAGGGCGTAATTGGAGAACCAGATAAAGCTGGGCGAAAGCACTTCTGGCCGCAGCCTCCACCTGCTGTTCAAGCAGGAGGCACGAGTCCAAAAGGACCCCCAAATCATGAACAAGCTCCTTTGGGGGCAGCACCACCCCATCTAAAACAAGGTTCACATCCAACTGTTGGCCAGTACGAGGGATGAATAAAAGTAGTTCAGTCTTAGTGAGATTCAGTCTGAGCTTGTTTTGATTCATCCATACCTTAACAGCTTCCAGGCACCAAGAAAGCACAGAAACAGCATCCCCAGAATGGTCTGGGATGGCAATATACAGCTGAGTATCATCAGTGTATTGATGGAATCTCACCCCAAACTGAGAAATGACCCAACCCAGCGGCTTCATATAGATGTTAAAAAGGACAAGGACAAGAACTGAACCCTGGGGAACTCCATAAAGGAGTGGCCATGGGTGAAAGCACCTGTCCTCAATGCATACTGAATGGACACGCCTGCTAAGGTAAGAACCAAATCACTGCAAGACAGTGCAAGACAGTGATAAGACACTGTAAAGCAGTGATATACTGTGCAGTGTTATGCATGTGGTGGAATGTAATGTTTGTGCATTTGCATAGCCACAAAAATAGCAAATGGAATTATGCAAAATAGTAAAATAGTTGGAGTTTAAACTAGGGGTATGCACGGAACCAGTACCCCCTCAACCCCCACCCCCACCATATTCAGTTTGGTCTGGGGTGGTTGCAAACATTTAAAAAAAAAAAACAAAATACTTACCCCCTCAGGGGGAATAGTTGGAAGTGGCGGTGGGGTTTGCAGAGGTTCCCCCTCCCCCCACCGGCCTCCCTTGATGCCCATACTGGCAGGCCAGCTGGCTGGCTCTTCAGCCTGGGTCATGCAGAGGTCAATTGCGCAGGCGTGGCAGCATCCAAAATGAAGAGCCGGCCAGCCAGCTGGTATGGGCATCAAGGGAGTCTGACGGGGGGAGAGGAAACCTCCGCGCACCCCTGCCCACTGCCTCCTCCAATAACTCCCCCGGAGGGGATAAGTTAAAAAAATATTTTAAAAAAATTCTGTGAACCCCCTGAACAGTCGGGGGGTGTTTGGTCCAGGGTCAGACTGAACAGAAGATGATTTGGTTCGACCCCAAACAGTCAAACTAAACCCGTTTGATGTCAAACATGTTCAACATCAAACCTGTTTGCACATCCCTAGTTTATGTAGAAACCAACCCAATTTCTGCCATTTTTGCCCTTGCACAACAGTGCTCTTGTACATCTGTGCAAACGTTATACTCCACCGCATACATAGCATTGCATAAGATGCCAGCCACTGTTCCCAGTCTTTCCCAGCAATGCCCACCAACAGCTACCTCTCCATAATTTGGTGCCAGTACTTTTCTGCTCCAGTTCTGGGATCCCACTAAAGCCTCATAGATCTTCTGTAGTTTCACTCCAGAAAGTACCTTCAATGAACAGAGAGCTCAGCTCAATGCCACTTTCAAGGAGGTGCCCTGGACAAATGGTATCTCGTCCATTCCTAAGGCTAAGCCTAGTCTGAACAGACTGGAGTAGGCAATTCAAAAACAACTTATTTTTATAAAGCCCAAAGTGATCCTGGAAAGTCCAGGATGAGAATTCCCATTTGATTGGAGACCGGTCAGCAGCAACTATAGACCAGGCACATCGATTAAAACATAGTAAGAAGGTAAAGCAAAGGTAAAGTGTGCGTTAGGTTGATTTCAACTCCTGGCACCCACAGAGCCCTGTGGTTTTCTTTTGGTAGAATCCAGGAGGGGTTTACCATTGCCTCCTCCCATGCAGTATGAGATGATGCCTTTCAGCATCTTCCTATATTGCTGCTGCCTGATATAGTACCAGCGGGGATTCGAACTGGCAACCTTCTGATCGTTAGTCAAGCATTTCCCTGTTGCGCCATTAGGTGGCTATAGTAAGAAGAGTCATCACAATTTTTTAACAGTGCTCACAAATCTGATTTTTTCAGTATGCCCAACATTAATTGGATAATAGTTAACATAGTATAATTTTACTTTCAGGAAGCCATCAACAATATTGGGGTCATACAAGGGTCTTTTAGGTTAAAGATTTAAGGAGTCGCAGAGCATGTAGAAATGCTGCAGCCATTTTAAGAGAGGTAAAACACAGTGATACAAAGAACCTCTCAAATCTCCTGCCACTCTCTTGCCACTTGCAAATTTGCTTCTTATGTGGTTGTGCAAACACAACATTACAAGGTGAACATAAAGTTGACTGGTATGTCAGTCAGGAACTTTGGTTAGCACATCAATGCAGACAGTCTAGGAGGATGGCTTTGTTGGTAACAAGTGGGAATAGTGGCAAAATGTAGGGATGTGCGAAATGTTTCAGGTACAGAACAATCTGTACACGAAACAGCCCATTTCGGGTGTTTTACAGCCAAAATGAATCGCCCCTTAGCACTTTCCGAAAATTTTGTGTACAAAATGAATCGTCCCTGTTTGGGCTACAAAAGTTTTGTTGTTTCGGACTTCCATTTTGTGGTGATCTCTGAGTCAGCCTCCATTTTGTCTTTGATGTCTATTTGAATTTCCCGCCTCCAGAGCAGTGAACAAAAGCATGGGCTGATCTGCTGACAATTGTCTCCTTGCTCCTGATTGGCTCCTCTGGCTCTTGCCACTCCTGACTGACCCCACATTGGCCAGGGGAAGGGTCAAAGAAGGGACAAGGGTGGGAGGGAGTTCAAGGAGGGATCCATTCATACATACTTCATTCATTCAGATTTAAAGAAGAAGCAGCACCATTCTGCCTTGTTCTGCCTCATACTGACTCATAGGCGGAGAGAGAGAGAGAGAACTTTGCTTGTCACCATGCCATGCCATTGCCCCTATGCCTATTGGCTTCTGCCTTGCCAGCCTGAGCACAGTCTGCCCACTCACCCAGCCTGCCTGCCTGCCCCTGCTGGCTAGTGTGACTACCAGCCTGGGAAATGATTAAAATTAATTTGTGTCTGTTGCATTACTTTTTAATTTTTTTATTTTTTGTTGAATCCTGAGAAGAATTCTTTTTTCATTCCCTTTAGAGAATCAATGCCTGCCTGTGCTTGCTATGTACCAGCCACCAGCCCCAGCCCCTGTGGCCACCCACCCCCTTCCCACCCAGATTTTCCAGGCTTTTGCCCCAGCCTCCCCAAATCTGAAGACTGATGAAGGAGCAGAAGTCAAGAAGATTGAAAAAAAAGAGTAGACTCAGAGACCAGACCACAGAAGTGGACAACTGGGTGAAGCCCTAGACTGAGTGAGTGAGTGTATACCATTCTCATTCTCTCTCTCTCTCTCTCTCTCTCTCACACACACACACACACACACACACACACACCTCTGGAATTCTGTATTCTTGGGTTTTTTTCCTGTTTGGAGGGAGGTTTTGGGTTGCAATTGGCTTAAACACTTTGTGTGTTGTTTAGTTTAGAAAAAGTTTAAATAGGGCTTCTTTGTGGGAGGCATCTCCATTAGCTAGTACTAGTAGGTGGTTAAGGGTAGTGTAGCCTTGTGTTTTTAAAATATATATATATATTTCCCCATTCCAAAGATTTGGAGGAGGGGGCATTTTTAAAAAACAGAAGCCTGTCCTCCAGCCCTCTGCCCCATAATATATCAGTATTAATATTCTCTGGGCCTATTGTATCTTCCCTGGTTATATTGTATCTATTCTGTTCTCAATCCATTATATTGTATCTGTTATTGTAACTTCTGTTGTTCCTCTAGTTATTGCTCCCTCCCTAATACTATCTGTTCCCTATTGTCTCTGTTCGCTACTAGTTACAATATAATGCAATTCAAATGCCTTGGTTTGGTTTGTTGTTGTGCCTTCCTGTGTATTTTGGGGACCTCATCATGGATGGGCACAGGGCAGGTTGTTTGTGTGTGTCTGTGTGTGTGTCTGTGTGTTTCTTTGCAATGAAGATTGGGTCATATTGTGACTTCTAGCATCATCATTTTTATTCAGACTGGATTGCTTGCATCTACAATAGGTTGAACTTGCTGGTGCCACAGGCATCTGTTGCAGAAATCTTAAAAAAAAAAAAAAAAAAAGCACCAAAAATGGTGTGCCATTGTTGTCATCATCACTCTTTTACTTGTGTAGGCGGGGGGGGGGGGGGGGGGGACCTCGCTGTTCCACTGGCAGAATGTTGTTTTGCATCCTTACTTAACCCGCTTTTATGGCCGGGTGCCACAGATGTTGCTGTGTCTCTGTTGCTTGCAGATGAAAAATGCTTGGGGGAAGGAGGGCAGGGCACATTTGATGCTCTTGTTGGCCCTAGTCTGCTGCATCTGTGATATCATGCTTGCTTTGGAAACCTGTTTCTTTGCAAAGCTCTGCTGTTGTTGATGATGTGTGCTATTAATGTTCTTTGGGGCAGATTTGGAGCAGAAAGGGGGCTGAAGAGGCAGAAGAGGCAGAAGAGTGGGTCAGGTGGTAGTGCCCCAATGGGTGCCTGCCACCACCCAGGTTCCAAAGGAATTGGGCAAAGGGCTGATTTTTTTGAATTGTTGGTTTATGCATCTTTAAGATTTCCCCCATAGGGAATAATGGGGGTTTCAGCAGCCCCATAACTGCACTTGGGTGGCACCAGGGTGGCCCAGAGCGAGTGGTGGTATAGTGCACATAGGGTGACAACCACCCACATGGGTTGCAAAAATTTGGGTACAAAACAAATCAGGGGTGATTTAGGGGGAGGTCAAATTCGGACCCAAAACAAAATGGGGGTGTTTCAATTTGGTTACCAATCGAAACACAAAAATCATTTCGTGCAGAGCCCTAGCAAAATGCTAAGTAGGGATGTGCACAGAACTGGTCTGGAAGCCCTTTATGGGCCTCCAAACTGGTTCAAATGGCAGCCAGGTCCTCTGGTTCGATAGCGGGGGATGTTGCTTTAAGAGCGGGGAAGGGTGCACATACCCCTCCCGCCGCTCTTCCCCTGCCAGCGCTCCTTTATTCTAAAGTCCATCAGAGTGGCAGCGTACCTCCCTGCCACCCCGTTGCCCCCGTTTACTAGACACAACCTGAAGTATCCAATGTGCCTGTATGCGCTGGGCATGGGTGCGCACATGTTGTGCCGGGTGCATGTAGGCGTGTCAGATACTTCTGGTTGTATCCAGTAAACAGGGGCAATGGGGCAGCAGGGAGGTACGCTGCTGCCCCAATGGACTTTAGAAAAAGGAGCTCCAGTGAGGGAAGAGCAGAGAGGGGGGTAAGTGGACCCTCCCCTGCTCTTAAAGCAGCACCCCCACCCCCACCATCGAACCACCCCCGCCTGGCTCCATGCACATCCCTAATGCTGAGATGGTATGAGGTGCAGCAGCAAATGCATTCTGAATAAAGGGGAGAACAAAACTAGTGACCGTTATGGATGGCCAGGTGCAGTGACTTCGGGGGTTTGGATCAGAAGACTTTACATAGCTTTAGATCAAAGAAGAGATGGAATTCTATTCCAATCAGGGGTTCCAGGTGTGGTGGAACTCTTTCCCGAGTGAGGCCCATTTGAAAAATGAGACTATGGCCAAGGACATCCATAGGCTCTATTAAATCCGCCCCAAGTATTGAGATATCCAGAATGCCTGGGGGCCAACCGTCAGTGCGTCAGAGGCTTTAGAGCAGACAAAATGAAGCCTAGCATGGCCAGTGGACACCTCCCAGGCTGCTCTAGCCCCTTCCTTTGTCTTCTCTGAGGCCTCTGGTCTGGTATACTTAAGGAGGCAGTGATATTGTGATTACCTTGGAATGCCAAAGGCTTCAGAGAAAATGCAGGGAAGCCTGGAGTGGCCTCATGGACCATGCTAGAAGAAAACAGGAATTTGGTATAAGCTTTTCAGGTCCCTGCAAAAGCACTTCAGCATGAAAACTACAAAGCTGGCAGGAGTTCCAAGATCAGCATGACTTTTCCATTATACACTACCATCTAACGTAGGAAACATAAATTTTCATTTAAAACATAATAGAAGTAGAAGCAGCATATTGAACAGTGTAGCTGAGATAGAGTTACATTTTAACAAGAAACAGAATTTTGGATGGCTCCTGTGGAAAGAATGGATACAATCAGTGATCAAGTCTCCACCACAAAAATGAAAATTAGTGATCAAAACCAATCTTCTAGTAACCGAGGAGTCATGGTTGTCAGGATAGGGGAAAGAAGAGGGGAGACCTTCTTTCAGTGCCATCACCAATGATGTGTTAGAGTTCAGCTGCCCACACACACTGTTCCACATTAGTGGGAGGAAGAGAAATGACTCCAGCTGCTGTCACTCAAGCACATGGTGTGCAAACAGCTATGGATCCCAGCTGACAGACAATCATTCTATTCCCTGCTGTCCACACCGGGCACAGTTGCAAGAGGATCAGGAGAATGTGGAGCAAACCAAGGAACTGTCACGGGTTTTTGAGCTAAACATGTCCTGATGTAATGGAAAAGTCAGCCAGAGGTGGAATCATGGCATTTGCTTCAGGGTATTCGCAAAACAACAGTCTCGTTCACAAAACTAAACAAGACCTGTGTTTGTCTTTCAGTGCTGAGAGGAGGGAGAATGCCATTTCACTATTCTAGACAGACATGCAAGTTACCTCACAATGCAATGAGGGTTTCATTTAAGCTCAAATGGCTGTCTATACTATTATTGCATTGTATACCTTACGATCACAATATTCATTTGAAAATGACTTTATGTGAACTCTGGAAAAATAAGTTGATAAATGATTCTTTTTTTACAGAGGCAAAGTTAGGAACCCATTTTATTTGGTACAATACAAATGGACAAAATGTGTTAATGAAAGATCATGTCGGGACTTATGAGAGCACCAGATTCTTGGCTGAAGCGACTATGGACAATGCTCCAGACCCCACCAAAAGTAGTCACAGCAGGAATGGAAGCATCTCTGCACACATATCACACCTACAGGGTGCATTTTCCAAGCCTCCATAAAAAGCTCTGGGAGAACATAAAGTGGTGGCTGGGGCGGAAACAAAACAGAGTCTCAAGTGCTGGTGCTTGGCAGTCCTACAAGCACCGTCCACAAGCAGGAAATTCCAGAATTGTGTCTGCTGTCTAACAAAGCATTAGATATTAGGTTGCCATTTTTCTGCAATTCAATGGCCACAACAGACTGGGTCAAGTGAAGGAGCCCTTCTTTGGAACCTCTGACAAAGACACTAATCTACATCCTGCTTCCTATTGCTAAAGTGCAAGGAATACCCGCCAAAGTAATTAAGGACCACAGCAGACTGGTAGCCATCTTCCCTAGCTCACAGGTCCATACACTATCCACTGTCTTATTTTCTACAAAAGTGCTTTGTGTATATTATAATACTGTGTGGACCAAGATAAAACCTTACTCTAGTATAAGTGAAAAATTTGGGCTATGATTCTAAGTACACTTAAAGTAAATTCTGATGACATCATGGGGAATTATCTTGAGTAAATATGTTTGGGATCAGAGTGCCAGTTCTTCCCATCTTCGGGAAATGGTTGCCATGGTTAGTATAACATCTTTCCATGATCATATTTTGAGTTGAAATTTTTTTGGCAGAAAAATGAAACCACTTTCTGTTGTATAACGATTGTAGACCAATCAACAAAAAAGATATTTATAGTGAAAAGATCAAAGATTAATGTCAAAACATTTCTAATCAAATAGTTTCATTGAACAAAGCTAGGATTTGGGGGAGGGATAAAGAAATTAATAGAAGAATCACAAAATTACATATAAAAAGACAGGAAATAGCATTTATACCTATAGACACCATTACTTTTGCACCAGTATTGTAAAAATAGTTGGGAAATGAATGTAATATAAATTAAATACAGCTGAAGAGAAGAGACAATAAACCTAAAAATCCTTATAAGATATACTTGATATCATTAATAACAAAGAGGATATATACTCAAGAACTGCAAATCACCTACGTACATGTTTCCATTATCACAAGTCTGCAATTATAACAAAAAATAATTAGACCAAAGAGCTCAACATTTTAACACTAGTAAACACACACTGAGGCTATTCACACAAACTGAGGAAACCAGCCTAAGGGAGCCCAGCCCGGTTTCCCCAACGGATGTGAACCGCCGGGAGTGGTTAGCCTGCTTAATTGCCCACCCTAAGTGAAGTCAGTGGAGCAAGCACTCCACTAATCCGATTTAGTTGATCGTGAGTCGCCATGGCATGGTTCCGCACCACAGCAACAGGCGCGTAGACCCCTGACCGTGAGGCAACAGCAAGCCTCCCTGCCTCGGGGGTCTCCCCAGAACGCCCCATGCACTTGCACAGGGCAACCTGGGACTTCTGAAGGCCGCCTGGTCCCCAGTCCCTGCCATCCCACCAGTTCCATGACAAAGCTGGTAGTTGTGTGGGCGGCCGATCTGGTTGCCCAGGGTTAGCCTGATGATCATTTGCGGGGAGAGCAGGTTTGACCTGCTCTACCTGCAGAACCCTTTTAGGCTTTACACACCGATCACGTGTAGAGCCTTAATATCTGATTTGTCAATCACTGCAATAGAGATGGAATCAGATACAGTGAAACTGGAAGCAAGAGAGAGAACTTTTGGATCCATGCACTTGAAACACCAGCCCTAGGAGGCTTTGAAGACAGCACCTGGCATGTCTGCAGCAGCCAATCCTAGATTGCTACACACTGTCATGACAGACATTCTATAACCGTTACTGCAGCTACTGCAGCATAGAACATCAGAGCAAGTGAAGAAGGTGAACGCCGAAATGTCTTGTACATTATATTTCTGTTTGTTAATCAACCATAAATTTGTACTATTCTTTTTTTATTGACAACTTCCTTCTAGGATCCAGAAAATACTTGTATGGAGTTTGGTTTGCAGCTTTAAAAATTCATTCTCTCTCTCTCATTGTGTGTGTGTGTGTGTGTGTGAGGGAGAGAGAGAGAGAGAGAGAGAGAGAGAGAGAGAGAGAGAGAGAGAGAGAGAGAGAGAGAAGTCTCTCAAATAAAACCATGAGGTCACAAAGACCCAGCGGGAAGAAGGGAATAGGACCACAAATCAGCTAAGAACTAATTCAGCTTACAGGCTATCAATTGGCACTGAGCAATATATGAGAACCATAATGCTGCCAATATCCAAACCAACATAACATTTACAAGTACAAAGGAACTCTGCTGACCCATTCCACTGTTTTCTTTCTTTTTTAAATTATAGGTTGGCCTAAAACGTTTTGGCCAAACTCTAAAGAAACTGACTTTTTATTTAGGAATGATAATTGCTTAAAGTTCAGGCTTCACAAGAAGGCAGTGGGAAGGGTCAACAAATATGAGTAATAGAAAACGGGCCATGTTAGGAACATAGGAAGCTGCCTGAGTCAGACCATTGGTCCATTTAGCTGAGTATTGTCTACACAGACTAGCAGCAGCTTCGCCAAGGTTGCAGGAAGGAGACTCTCTCAGCCCTCTCTTGGAGATGCCAGGAAGGGAACTTGGAACCTCCTGCATGCAAGCAGCCAGGTGCTCTAACCCCAGAACAGCACCATCCACTAAAGGGAATATCTTACAGTGCTCACTCATGTAGGCTCCCATTCAAATGCAAACTAGGGCAGACCCTGCTTAGCTAAGGAGACAATTCATGTTTGCTACCACAAGACCAGCTCTCTTCCCACAGAAAAGTTCATTACTTTCAGTTTACTTTAGAGATTCTGTGTTTTAAAAAAAGGCAAACTTGGCCAGTTTTTCATAGTTGACATGTTGCTAGACATCAAATCCAATGTTGCATGTCTGGCTACAATGTCACAATGATGGAGAAACTCCCCCCCCCCATCTCATTTTCCTTTTTTGAAGAAAGATGTCAAACATCTAAAGCATAAAGATACTCATAGTTGCAACAAGGCAAAGGATAGCAGTAAAAGAATATCATCAATATGTACACAAAAGACAGCTTATCTGCCTCTGTGTCAGTCTCTTTTTCAGTCTGGTTCGGGGACTGAAATGGTCATCTTGATGGATTCCCTCTTCCCTCTTCCTGTGGCTTCCAGCGGCATCTGGTGGGCCACTGTGCGAAACAGGATGCTGGACTAGATGGGCCTTGGGCCTGATCCAGCAGGGCTGTTCTTATGTTTCTTATGTGTCTTATGCTTCCCTGTCCCAAAAAGGCTCACAATCTAAAAAGGAAACATAAGGTAGACACCAGCAACAATTGCCGAGAGGATGCTGAGTGGGGTTGGATAGGGCCAGTTGTTTTCCCCCTGCTTAACGTAAGAGATCCACCACTTCAAAGGGTGCCTCTTCACTCAGCAGGAGCACCATCAACCATGCTATCTTTCTAGATCACCTTATTAGATTCAGGCTGGATGGCATGATTTTGTGCTGGTTTGGGTCCCACCCCTGAAAGGTGGGTTGTGCAAAGTGGTGCTGAAAGTATCGCTGTTCATCGTCATAGCTGTCCTCAAAAACTATGGGGTCCTGCAGGACTATATTCTTCCTCTGTGCTATTCAATATCTACACAAACAATACCTACACAAGCTGTCCAGAGGTTTGGGCTGCAGAGTCACCAGTATAAGGATTACACTTAACCCTACCACTTTTTCCAGATGATCTCAAGGAGACAGTGGAAACCCTGAACCAGTGTCTGGGAGCTATTGTGAGCTTGATGAAGGCTAATCAAGAAGTGTTGCTGGTTAGTGGGACAGCTCAGCCAGACAATTGCTCAGCTTTCAGTGTCACCAAGGCCCTTCACAGTTTTGAGAGAAGTGCGAGGTACAATGCAAAGGGCTGGTTTAGACTGTGCTTGGCTGGCCTTCCTGAGCACCTGCAAAATACCTCTATGTGCACTAAAAACACTGCTTCAAAGTAATATATCAGTAGCACATGTAGAGGAATTGTTAAGGTGTACCACCCCCACACAACTAGGAAAAGGCACCACAGCATGCTGGAAGGGGGGAAGGACATGCACGCTCACATCATGCACAAGTCTTGATCACATGTGCTCAGGCCAGTTGGACGAGAATCATTCAAACTGGCTCAAAGACACTGATCACATTTTTACTATGACCTATACTTCAACCAACTCTCAACTCATTGTGTTTTCAAAACTGGTTTCCAGCTTTCCTCATTTCAAAACTACTTAGTTTTATCTTTCTTATACTTTGCTTTCAAACATGCTGTGAGACCCAAGTGATACGCAGATGATCTAGAAATATCAAACTTCTTGGCTGCTATATTAGGAAAGTTAACCGTTATTCCTTATTGATTGTTTTGTGCTTGGAAGGCCACTGTAAACTGAATCCTCTCATAAAGACCTAATTGTAATCTAATGAGCATGGAGAGCAATCCAGAGCGACATCATTTGTGTGCACTGATATTCGCTGGCAACATTTCCTTGAAGCTCTCCACCCACTGAACCCTGCAACTGCTTTTTTATACTCTTTGAGTTTATCAAGCTGTTAGGGTGCAAAACTGTCCAGCTGGGGAAAAGGACCAGGATAATTACAGTCTGTTTCATGCTGTTAGCTTGCCAGAGGAGAAAGCCAGCCTGGCCTGTCCTGCTCCCTGTTGCTCTTCAGTACTACCACTGCAGCTTGACAGAGGGCAGTATTGCTGCTACTAGCTCAGCAGATGTCAGGTGACTCAAAAGGCCAATAGCCTTCTATCTTTCCCTGTAAACATCTGACTCCAGCTAACTCTTCAAGTCTGAGCAATATGCAACTTAGGCTCAAACTTGGCTGCTCTCCGCCAACCCGCCCCCCCCCCCGCCCCCCACGTATCCATGGGACTACCTGGCTGCTTCACATCTTAACTGCCTGTTCAGTTCTTGCCTGCCTCTAGGCTGACATCCCTGTAAAACTATGTCCACATATATGAACTCATCAGAACACAACACCATGCCTCTGCACACCTTTTGTAGCTCTTCCTCCCAATCCCAAAACATGATCTGGCCATTGGGGAGCTTCTGAGAATGCACAGTACACAGTCAGCAACGGTACAAGCCACCCTGGGCTAGCTGCCATGGGACCAGCACCTCAGGAGATCTACTGCTGATCCATGGGAATGGATTGGGTCCAGTAGATGCTGGCTGGTTGGGTTCCCCTCAGGTTTTGTGAAATGCCAGTGAGATGACAGCAGCGTTCTACCTAGCAATGGCTCCCCATTTGTTTCCCTCAAAGTATACAGTGAAAAGACACTACATAGGACATTGTGAGGGGGGGGGAAACATAGCAGGTAGCCACCATTGGCAAGAGCACTGATGTTGCTGTTGCTTGCCTTACAAGAATGAAAGAAACCTGCATCCAGCACCATGCGAAAGGGAAGGGAACCACAAAGTAGTTGGGTTGGGTGGGGGCAGTGGTCACCTTGCCAATGGCCAAAACCTGGAGCTGGCCCTGATATAGTATGCACTGTTCATTATGTATGGCTATTATATGATGAAACAGAATTGCACTAGTATTCACAGTTAATAAGTATAGAGATGGAAAGAATGCAGAATAAAGACAGCCATCTGTGGCAAGATATACTACCCATCTTACCTCTGAAATATTTTTTCCAAATGTTATGAACTGCTGTTGTGCAAGCGCTCATGTTTACAACTTGCAAAGATAGAACAACACAGAGAATAATCTCTGGCTAAGTTTTCTTAGGGATTTACTTAGAGATTCTACCTTAATTAAACTTAACCCAATTGTGAATTAGAGGTTATGGCTACCATGAAAGCTAAGGCAGTATATGGAAATCAGTAGTTCTGTTCGCACTAAATTTTCTAGGATCTGTACTCATAAAACCAAATGCAAATGCAACATATTACCCCCTCCAAGCAGGTGAAAATTATAGAACGACAAATGCCTCACTTTCCCTTTAGAAGAGACTAGTTGGAGTTGTGAGAAGACGTCAACAAAGGCTTTCCCACCAAATGGTTTACCTACTGGCAAGAAGTTATAAATTTTTCAAACACAAAAAATATAGGTAGCCTTATTGGTTCATTTGAAAACAGTTCATTAGAAATTAGTTCAAGCCACTGTCGTGACTATGAGCTCCAATTAAGAAAGAGCATAAAGGGGTGGCAAGGGCCACTTTGAGAGTTTTTTAAAGAGAAAGGGATAGATAAAAATGAGAAGCTATCTGCAGAAACAGGAGAAGAATGTTACAAAGCCCAATGGAGTTTGGGGGTTAAGGTGAGCAGATAGTACTGAGACTAGCCTTGATCAGGTATTATGCGTGAATATACAGATAGGAGTGTTGCCATGTCCCTGCACTGATGCACTTGCTAGCCATGCCCCTGGGCCTTCATGCATTCACCCCTGCTTTGCAGAGGGCAGCAAAAGTTACGAGTCCCTGGAGTTCAAGGGTAGATCACATGAGGAAATCTCACCATGTGTGACACTGCCCCCTGCAGACAAACATGGAATGTGCAGAGATGCAAGAGTGTAATCAGCGACCACATCAGCAGGGGCTGAAGCTAGCATCCTTCTGCTAGGGGTGTGCACAGAACTGCCCGTCCGCAGACCAGTTCGGTCAGTTCCATAGGTCAGTTCCTTTGGCCGGGTCAATGGGCTATGCTTGTTAAGGGGAATCCAGTGAGGATTCCCCTTTACAAGCAAAGCAGGTTCCTGCCTTTAACAGGTTTCTAAGGGCAGTCGGCAAAAGGGAACCTTACTGGTGGCACCAGTGGCGACTCCGCTAAACCTTGGCATTCCCCTCAGCAGCACAATCACGCAAATGGCCTCTGTGCATACGTGGAGGCCAGAAGCAGGCCGGGCTGCACTGCTGGGTGTGTGTGTGTCATTATTTATTTATTTATTTATTCGATTTGTATACCGCCCTTCCAAAAATGGCTCAGGACGGCTTACATAGAGAAATAATAAATACAAATAAGATGGCTAAGATGGTTGCCAGGATTTAGAGGAGCCAATGCTGGTAACATGCCCCCTCACTCCCCCACCTCCCTGGCATCCCTTAGAAAGACAGGATTTCCCTTGTTTGTAAAGGGAATCACCCTTTGAATTGTTGAATCAGGACAAACCAGTTTGCAATGGACCAAGCCTGGTTTGAACTTGGACCAGCTGCCTTTTTTTGAGGCCAGTGTGTTTCGAGTTTGAACTGGTCCAGTTTGAATCAAACTAGGTTGTATTTGAACCGGTTCTGCATACCTCTACCTTCTGTTCCCCTCTCCCATATGGAGAAGGGGAGCAAAAGGATGTGTAGCGTATGCAGTTCCAAAGGGTTAGAAGATGTATTGTCCAAGGTCTGAACACCAGAAAACATTTGGGGGGGGGGGTTTTCTAAAATTTCATTCTCATCACAAATTGAAAGGAAACTCTTTTAGTAGGGGGCAGTTTGTGTGTGTGTGTGTGTGTGTGTGTGTGTGTGTGTGTGTGTGTGTGTGTATTTGGCCAGAAAATGGCAGTCAGTTTGAACGAACTGGCAGAGCACAATGCAATGGGAATTCAGTGTCTTGTTCCTAGAGGTCCCTGGTCAGCATTGGCACCAGCACTGGCATCGCCTGAGGCAAGGTCCAAGGGCTGCTGGTCATGCCCCCTGATGCTGATGGCAGCATCCATTGCTGTGGGGGCAGAATTTAAACTTCAGGTTCAGCTGTGAGGCAAGAAAGAAGCTCCTTTCTGGCCACCCTCACTGCATCTCCACAATGATGGGCAGAGGAGAGGCCAGGAATGGCTGGGCAATGGGGGGTGAGGCCGGATGCCTGCATTCAGTGCCCCGTTACAGAGGCACGACTTGAGGCCATCGCCTCACCTCGCCTCACGGATGAGCTGCCCCTGTCCCTGATAGAAGAGGAGGGGAAAGAGAAAGGATGAAAGACAAAAAGGCTGAGGAGGAAACAGAAAGATGCCAAAAGTTGGAAGAAAGAGTCTGAAAATGAAGAAATAACTTGTTGGCGCTGAAGCCTTGCTTACAGTTTCCCCTTACCAAGAAAAATATATCAAAAACTGAAAATATGACAACTGGCCACTCAGTCATGAGAGAGACATTAAAATATGGCTATAGGACATAAAAGTGATATGATTTCTTGGTCCAGATTAAGTTGCAAAGATGTATGCTATGATTTTCTTTGCTAACGTCTTAAACATTGCTGAGTTAGAAAGAAAAATCTACAGAGGTGCTGTATGCTAAAATTGAGCTATGCATCAATTGGGCTGTTGAAATCCATCTATGCATTTACAAAAAAGAACAGATTCTAGTGTATGCATAATAGACCTTTGAGTGACATATGCGAGCATCTTTGTTTTGCTATAACTGGTGTGTGCGGTATCAAAAAATGTTTTTTGAGCTCTCTAGTTTGCTTTATCATCGGGGTATTTTTTTGTATAACATACGAACCACAGATGTTAAGGAAGAAAATCAAGTTTTTTCTTAAAGAGAACAAATATGTCAGTATTGACACTGACTGTTCCTGATTTTATTGGGTCTGCTAAGATCTAGCCTAATTTGGAAAATGGCATCACCGATCACTACAGTTACATCTTTAGCTTTTAGTGGTTTGGTTCCAGTAGTTTTAGGCACACCAGCTTCAGGCAGCAGACACTTGTTACCTGCTGCATATAAGGGCTCTCCAAGCCTCACTTTCAAGTAAACATGCTCTGGATTACATCCTAATTTATAAATGGTAAAATTCCAACATTTATAGCTTATAATTAAATTTCTGACTTTAGGACCAGGTGTTAGTCCCCAAAGAAAAGACAAAAAATAGTAGATTATTTAGGCCGGATCTTGGTCAATGTAACAGACAATGACAAAATTAGTCCCCCTTTTAAATAATAAAGAGCAAAAGATGACAAATGTGTACATAAGAACATAGAAACAGCCCTTCTGGATCAGGCCCAAGGACCATCTAGTCCAGCATCCTGTTTCACACAGTGGCCCACCAGATGCCACTGGAAGCCTACAGGCAGGAGTTGAGGGCATGTCCTCTCTCCTGCTGTTACTCCCCTGCAACTGGTACTCAGAGGCATCCTGCCTTTGAGGCTGGAGGTGGCCTATTGCCCTCTGACTAGTAGCCGATGATAGACCTCTCCTCCATGAAGTTATTCAACCCCCTCTTAAAGCCATCCAGGTTGTTGGCTGTCACCACATCTTGTGGCAGAGAATTTCACAAGTTACATGTTGTGTGAAAAAGTACTTCTGTTTGTTGGTACTAGATTTCCCAGCAATCAATTTCATGGGATGACCCCTGATTCTAATGTATGTGAGAGGGAGAAGAATTTCTCTCTATCCACTTTCTCCACATCATGCATGATTTTATAGACCTCTATCATGTCTCCCCGCAGTCATCATTTTTCTAAACTAAATAGCCCCAAGTGTTGTAGTCTTGCCTCATAAGAAAGGTGATCATCTTGCTTGCCATCTTCTGCACCTTTTCAAATTCTACAATGTCCTTTTTTAGATGTGGTGACCAGAATTGTATGCAGTACTCCAGATGTGGCTGCACCATAGTTTTGTATAAGGGCATTATAATATTAGCTGTTTTATTTTCAATCCCCTTCCTAATGATCCCTAGCATGGAATTGGCCTTTTTTACAGCTGACGCACATTGAATCAACACTTTCAATGAGCTGTTTACCTCTACCCCAAGATCTCTCTCCTCTGAACAGTCACCAACAGCTCAGATCCCATCAATGTATACTTGAAGTTGGGGTTTTTCATCCCAATGTGCACCACTTTACACATGCCAACACTGAACCTCATTTGCCACTTTGTCGCCCACTCACCCAGTTTGGAGAGATCCTTTTGGAGCTCCTCACAGTCCGTTTTGGATTTCACTTCCCAAAAGAGTTTGGTATCATCTGCAAATCTGGCCACCTCACTGCTTACCCCTACTTCTAGATCATTTATGAATAAATTTAAAAGCACCGGTCCTAGGACAGATCCCTGGGGAACCCCACTTCTTATTTCCCTCCATTGTTAAAACTCTCCATTTATCCCTACCCTCTGTTTCAACCAGTTAGCAATCCACATATGTACTTGTCCCCTTATCTCATGATTGCTAAGTTTTCACAGGAGTCTTTGATGAGGAACTTTGTGCTTCTTGGAAGTCCAAGTATACTATGTCAGCTGGATCACCTTGATCCACACACTTGTTGACACTCTCAAAGAACTCCAAAAGGTTGGTGAGGCAAGATTTCCCTTTGCAGAAGCCATGCTGGTTCTCTCCCAGCAGGGCCTGTTCTTCTACATGCTTTACAATTGTATCCTTGAGGGCAGGCTTTTTTTTTTTTTTAACAGCATACAGATTTTGAAATAAAAGCTATACAGGCCAATAGTGGGGCGCTATCTCTATCAACTTTACACATTTCCCTTCAAGCTTTGTCTTACTACACTTCTGTTTTGCATTGATATATTAAGTACTACAATACTTGTGTACATGGCAAAGTCCATTTTTAATTAGATGAACCATGGAAAAGCACAAAAACCTGCCAGCACTGAAAGATGTCATCAAAATATTTTTACATATAATCTGCCAATGCATTGTGCTTTTAACAGTGGAAAGGTAAGGTTAAGTGTGCAGTCGAGTCGGTGTCGACTCCTGGTGAACACAGAGCCTTGTGGTTGTCTTTGGTTGAAGGTACCTGAATCCATGTTGTGCTCTTCTAATTGACCGATCTTAAACCTCTGCCTCCTAATCTCTTGTTGAGCAGATTGTCCAGGAACAAGCAACATTCAAAAGACCAGGTTGGTATGATTAATGAAATTGTATTCATAACCAAAGACAAGACAGCCTTTGAGACATAACTCATATTGGTAGGCTACATAAATGTCAACGCTGCAGTATTAATAAGTTTGGGGATATTATAGATGCTACTTTTCAAAATAAAAATGATGATTTATATTTGACCTTATCTTGTGAGCATACATCACCATTTGGAACTCCTTTTTTAGAACAGGCTTGGGGAAGACGGGGAGGTGGTACACAACTTTTGTAGATGAGCTACAAAGAAGTTTTTCCGAGCGTCTGTTGAGCTCAGCTAGTAAGCACAATTTATAAAACAATGAATGACTAACCCCTGTAACCATTTTAATGACCCTAAAATAAAGTGCTTAGAGCAACATCTGTCCCAGCAGCTGGGTTCTCTGCATGAGTGGGCAGAGCGACACATTGGGACAAATTCTGTTCTCCCTTTTGACAGAAACAATTGCAGCAGATCATTTTTATCGTAATCAATTTAGGTACAGTTTCTTGGAAACCATCTGTGTAGTGTTCATAGATTGTGCTTAAGAATTTAAATGTGTATATTTTGGGTTGCTTGATGTAGCATCTGCTAATGACCACATAAGTTCTACTTTTTATGCAGAAAGCTGTTTCCTTGTAAAGGGATTAGTAGAATGACTACTTGATTTTATCCTTTTAACTACCCCATAAGCAGCCGCAGCTTGAATGGCATCCGCCATGGAACACAAGTTGCAGAATTAATTGCATTTCTGAGCCAGAGTTGAAGTCAGAAGGATAACAAAGAAATATAATAAAACCGTTCCACTAATGCTATCTCAAATCGGTAATTTAAAATTAATATATGTTTTGCACAGGCAGTTTAAATTAAAGAAAGAGAAAATGCCTTTTTAGATAACAGCTACTTTCCCAATTTCCGCCTGGTTTTCATATTGTCCTTTATAGTATTTTTTTTTTGTTTCCTTACAAGTTATTAAAATAAAAGAGCGGGGAAAAATCAATAAAACATATTGTAGTTGCCAGGTTTATTTTAGACCTATGTGAAAAGATAATGGCCTTAAAACAAAACAAAAAAGTAGTTTCAAAGCGTAGAACAACTCTTATGGAAGAGAAATTGTTTTATTTGTGTTAACGCAGAAGGGTTTTTTTAATTAAAAAGAATCCTCCAATCTCTGTTCTAATTCTTCCCAGCAGTTTATATATAAAATTGTTCATCAAGCCTATTGTACAGTCTAGAGCTGGCAAGGACCACAAGGCAGGGGCTGCTGTTAATGAGGTTGGGAGAGAAGGGGAGGCACCCTCTGTTTCAGACCACTTGGGTTTATTCTTCAGGGGCATCTTATGTCTGGTTATTATTGAGGCAGGGGGAAACTAATCACACAAATGCGCTTAGAATGTACTGTTGTTCAGGGGTGCCGAAAGAGGGAAAGCTTGCAGAGCAACTCGTCACTTCAATGTGTTGAGGGGAGAGGAACGACACTTTTGGTGGGAGAGATGAGTTATTAGGTTTGGTGGGGGGAGTTCATTAAATTGGGAGGGGGAACTCCTCAGATACTTAGGGCAGCATGTGTACCACTACTGCTGCTGCTGTAGTTTTGCCTTAGAACCTTGCTGTGAATCTTGCAACACCTATGTTTGTTCCCCTCAGCTGAAATCCCATGTCTTGTCCCTTCCCTTGCAGTAACCCTGAACCACGTGTCAACCAAATAATCCAGCCAATGCTATCACCAAAAGCTGCCTACTAAGCTTGTCCTGTGCCCATTTGTGTGGGAAGAAGAACCACTGGACTAAGTATATTTGCCAGCCCTCCCTGTAGCTGTGTCAAAGAGGGGTTCCAGCCAAAATGAAAAGTGTCTTTTAGAGTGAAACCTCGTACCATCAGCAAAGCTCGGGTAATGCTGAACTTTCTTGTTTCTTCACCTATACAGCAGCAGTGGCACAACTATGCTGGCAAAATCCTTCCTGATGTCATTTCAGGCCTACTCCATATCTTTTTAAGAATATAATCCACCTGGACTCTCCACAGTCCCCCTCAGAATAGCTTTTCCCATTATGAATGCCAATGTCCTAATATATAAGGCCAGGACTAATGTCTAATGTCTATTACAGTAGTATTGCTCATTGGCGTACAGATCCCCTCCTTATTTTACTGAATTCCCCTCACCAAACCTAATAACCCACATCTTCCATTTTTTTCTCCCCTCCCCCAAAAGAGTGTTTTTCCTTTCCCCACAAAACCAACCAACCAACAAATAAATATGAAGTGAGGTTTCTCCTCAAGCTTCCTTTCTGTCTACATCCCTGTTGCATATGAAATCCAGATCTCCATATCTGGTATTTGCTACATCTGCTATGAACAGGAAGCCAAAGCTGTGGCGAGGACACACTCACCCCAAAGTCACAAAAGGATGAGCCAACATAATCTTATCACGCCTTTAAGTGCCGGTGAGGAATGTTCATCAGAATCGCCCCTCTACACATGCTACAAACCCCAGTTTAAACATCACATTCCATGATATGCAGTATTCCAGGAAAAGGGTATCATAGAATCCCTTATTTATGTCTCATTGAGATGAAAATTATAGATATGTTTAAAGAGATTTCTGGAATGGACACACATTATTTTTCAGTTCTCTATTCATGTCACATTTCTACCACCACTGCTTTAGCCTTCCCTTTCTTACCAGCAAGGCCAGGGAGCTGTCCAGCAGGTCAGGGACTATGTTTTCCAGGGAAATCACGTTGGGATGTAAGCAGAATGAGATGTTGCACCAGCAGTTGCTAGAAACCAAATGAACAGTTTTATGCTGGCTTTGCTGCTTCAGCCCTTCCTGGAGCATCAGCAGAGCTCTGATTCAGAGCACATGAAACTATATATTGAAGCTGCTGGTTGTGCTTAAAGCTCTGTTGAGTGGAACCAACTATCTGAGGGGAAAATGTTTTGCAACCCTTTCAATGATATCCCATAATAAAGGGAAAGGATATCATATAATTTAAAGTAGGGCCCATGAATGAAATGGCACACAGCACCTTCAGGTCTAGCTGTTGGCACAGACTTCCTGCTGTCTCTGCTCCTGGGGTCCCAGAACTGATGTTCAAGAATCAGGGAGAAGGAGGACCAGTGAGCCAAATTGTTACCTCCTCAAAAGGTGCATTGTTCATGGTGGTCTTCTTAGCAGGTTTATCAGTGCCCACCAACTCCTCTTAATCCTTGTAGGTGCTGCTGAGAGGATCCTCTTCCTCCAAGGAAGGTCGCATTCAGTTCTGGCTGGTCTTGTCAGAAAGATGGCAGGGCATGATAACCTAAAGAAAAACAAACAGAGGCCAGTAAACCTCAATTTGTTGGGACAAATAATTGCCAATGAAAGGTTCATTTGATACATGTTCTTGCCCTTCCACTGACTGTTATGAATGGAAGCTCCTAAGTTTTGTTTATGTCATACTCACTCCTTAAATATAAAGAGAGTATATTTTATTGTACCACAAAGTTGCTTAAGCATAGCAATGCCATCATTTCAACTAACGACGTAACTCATTTTACTTGTGTTCAATGTGCCTAAAACAAATAAATTTGATTATGTTATACAGTGGGAACCCATTTAATGTTGGCTTTTCATGTTAAATGAAATGTTTCCTATTTCAACCCATAGTGGATATACGGAAATACACTCTTTGGCACATTACTTTATATAGCATTTTGCTTGCTGTGTAATTCAGACTAACACAGCATGACTTACTAATATACATCATAATAATTCTTCTTTTTAGAAACAAAAAATTTCCAGGAAAAGTTGGGGAGGGGAAAATTAGATAGAAGCTCCTCGTTAACAGATATTGCAAATAACCCATCTGAAAAGCAGGTGGGTTTGGCAGATGGATGAAAAGTAGTAAAGCGGATATATCAATAGAATTTGCAAGCTGGTGAACACTTACTGCCTCAGTTACTTTAGAGCAGTTCAGGAGATTTCTATTTTCTATAATGAGAAGCTTCGTCCAGATTTTAACACTATAGTTAACATAATTTGCTTTTTAGTTCTCAAGTGCAAAACTCACTTTCCAATGAGCAAATATATCCCCTGTAAAAAGAAAATTGTAGGACGGAGGGCATATACAGAATGAAAACATCAGAATTGCTATACAGGGTCAGACCAATAGTCCATTCAGTCAGTATCATTTCCGATAATAACCAGTACCAGATGCTATTGAGGCAGATATAGAAATCTGCAAGACAATTATAGGGTCTCTGATTCACTGTCATTTACCTCCACTTCTGCCAGCCTAAAGGTTTAGAGACACCCTAAAGATAAAGACGAACCACGTGACCATCCATAAAATGAGCTGTTGGCCATCCAAGCATTTATGAATTTATTTGTCTAATTCTTTTGCAAACATCTGCTTATAACTTCAGATTGACAAAATGTAAAACAAAACAAAACCCAAAAAAGTTCTGTTCTTCAATGATGTGTTATGCCCCCCCCCCAAAAAAAAACCCCTTACTTTTCATTTTGTTAATTCTCCTTGTTTGTGAAAAGGTTTTCACAAGATCACCACATGTGGAGAATCTCAGAAAGTTTTCCAAACATTTTTCCTTGGGAAGAACCTTGACATTCCCTTTTATTTTCAGTTTTTTCTTGGGAGAAACCCTGAAATACTCTTTGAATTTCTTTGAAGATAACTTTTGGTTCCAGTCTACATTTACTACAGTTAAGGATGGCAAAGGGGTGAACTTTTTCAACAGCCTGACTTCCCCCAACCTCCATCAAAACAGGTTTGACCAGAGCTCATGGTGCACAGAAACCCATCCCCTGGAACACAGGAAGCTGCCTTATACCGAGTCAGACCACTGGTCCATCTAGCTCAGTATTATCTACACTGACTGGCAGTCGTTCTCCAAGGTTTCAAGAAGGAATCTCTCCCAGCCCTACTCACAAATACCAGGGATTGTACCTGGGAGCTTTTGAATACCAAGCGGATACTCTGCCACTGAGCTATGACCCCACTCCTTAAAGGTGATCTTACAGAAGACAGCGCTCACATGTAGTCACCCATCCAAATGCAAACCAAGGTGAACTCTGCTTAGCAAAAGGGGCAATTAAGCTGCAAGACCAGCTTAATCATGCTGAGGAATACACACACACACACACACACACACACACACACACACACACACACACTATGATCAATGATGGCCCTGAACTTTAAAGTTCCTTCACTTTTATACTTCAGTGTTCTGCTCTGGGTACTACTTCACTTGGTTGTCCTTGGGATTTCCTCACATTTACCAGTTTATTAGCCCCTTTTAATGTTTAAAGCACATATTGTGCACATGGGTGGGATAGGAGTGGGCGCATAGTAGCAGACCCCACCACAAAGTTAGGCATGTTCACTAGATGCTTGGTATGATCCCTATGCACAATACAATGCAGAGGCATTGGTTCATGCCATCATCACCACTGCAGGTTTACCGACCATGTGTAAAGAATCCACAAACATACCGTTTGTATATGCATAGTATGAATAATGTCATGAATGTGTCAGTCAGAGGCATGGCCTATCACTTCACTTCCTACACACATTTATACATGATATGCAATGTTTCCAGAGGAAAGAGTTGTGGTAGGCAAGGACAAGACAGTGGAGTTGAATCAGGAATATTAATGATTTAATGAGACAGAGATGGAGGTACTTATTGTGCGGGGTCAGAGCTCTAGAGACTATTTTGATCTGCCTGTTCTAGATGGGGTCACACTTCCCCAAAAGGAACAGGTTCGCAGTCTGGGAGTACTTCTGGATCCACACCTCTCCTTGGTTTTTCAGGTTGAGGTGGTGGCCAGGGGTGCTTTCTATCAGCTTCTATCAGCTCCGGCTGATCCACCAGCTGCGCCCGTTTCTCGAGTTCAACGACCTCAAAACAGTGGTACATCTGTTGGTAACCTCCAGACTTTACTTTTGTAATGTGCTCTACGTGGGGCTGCCTTTGTACATAGTCCAGAAACTTCAGTTGGTTCAAAATGCGGCAGCCAAGTTGGTCTCTGGATCATCTCGGAGAGACCATGTTACTCCTTTACTGATGGAGCTACACTGGCTGCCAATAGGTTTCCGGACAAAGTACAAAGTGCTAGTTATAACTTACAAAGCCCTAAATGGCTTAGGCCCTGGGTATTTAAGAGAGTGTCTTCTTCATTACAAGCCCCACAGCCCATTGAGGTCATCTGAGGAGGTCTGTCTCCAGTTACTGCCAACCCGTTGGGTGGCTACACAGAGATGGGCCTTCTTGGTCGCTGCCCCGAAATTGTGGAATGAGCTCCCTACTGAGATACGATCCTCCCCATCTCTGGCAATATTCAAAAAACACCTGAAAACCTATCTTTTCGCCCAAGGTTTCTCAGCTTCCTAATATTTTTGGGTTTTAATCTCTGGTTTATTTTTAAATTGTTAAATTGTTTTTAAGTTTTTGTATATGTTTTTAACTGGTTTTATGTTATTGTAAACCGCCCAGAGATGAAAGTTTGGGGCGGTGTACAAATTTGATAAATACATAAATAATAAATAAATATTATGTACAGAGAGGCAAGTGTAGTCTGCTTTTCCATGCTCTTGCTGCTGGCTTTTTGTTAGCCTCACCTCTACTCCAGGACTGGAATAAAAGTAACTAAAGCACCATTCAAAGCGTGCCCTGGATCAAGGAATGGATTAACCAAAAACACCACACAATGCAATCCTAATATTTACTCAGCAGCAAGTTCCACTGGCTGGCATGCTCCTGACTAAATTTACTAGAGGAAGTCCTATTGAAATATAGTAGTCCTTTAGAGTAACTCCTGAGTACTGATGAGGAAGTTGCTCAGGATGTCAGTTACTGTGTTCAGTGCAGCTTACTTTCCACTTACACATGCATAGGGTAACCAGCTCTCCAGAACTGGAGTTTCCAGGAATTGACATCAATCTCCAGGTGGCTATCGAACACAGTCCTGGAAATGTTAATGGCTTAAAATTGTGAAAAATGTTGGGCTGAAATGAAAAAAAACAAACAATGTCTAGGAATAGCTTCAGTCAGAAGTGGCCACCCGAAGATGTGCATGGAACTGCAAGCTTAAATATCAGAAAATAGTATATAAGTTTAATGGGTAGCCATATAACTCAGCGTAATAAATAATGTTCTAGTTAACTCTGGAAATGAAGCGACAGCTTGTCTGATCAGATCTCTGTATTGGGGGAACTACCCCTCTTGCATGCTTCCCAACAGCTACACTTACCAATGCAGGGCTACACAACTTCAGTCCTCCAGCTGTTGTTGGACTACAACTCCCATCATCCCCAGCCACAGTGGCCAATAGTCAGGGATTATGGGAACTGTAATCCAGCAATAGTTGGAGGGCTGAAGTTGTGCAGGCCTGTGAGAGGGTGTGTTAAGTGTTTTTCATGCCTGGCCTGAGAAATGGGTTCTAAAGAATGGTGAGCGTATTGTAATCAGTGTTAACAAGCTGGGCTGGGCGCAGAGCATCTCAGCCTCTAGTTCACTGCCACTTCCCCACCACCACCACCACCACCACCATCACTTCCCCCACCACCACCACCGCCGTTGTTTTCTTCCTTCTCAGCCTCCACCGCCTTCTTCCGCCCACCCGACCCAGCCATTTTCTCTGCCTGCCTACCAGCCCACCAGCTGGCCACCGCCACCATTCACCACTGTCTTTTTTATCCCCCCCCCCACCATTTTCTTCCTTCCTACCCATCCCCGTTGCTATCCGGCAGCTGCTCACGAACTCTCACAAGAGCTGCCACACATGGGATTAGCGACGGGTATGCCTAAGAGGATAGATAGATAGATAGATAGATAGATAGATAGATAGATAGATAGATAGATAGATAGATAGATAGATGTAGGGACAGCGTTATGGTGGTGTTCATCCTGGACTAATGTACAAGGCATTTAGTCAGTATGAAAAGTTGCACTCTTTCCTGTTTTCGCTTTCACAAGTATTAAAAAGTGTATTCTGACTGTTCTTTTCTCATATCAGAGCAGTGCTGGTAGCATTTATCTCCTGAAAAGAGTCAATGCTTCAAGTAGCTTCCTGTAGTCAAGTGCCATTATCAAGTTCTAAAGGGAGCCTGGAGATTTGGCTTTGTCTTACACTGTGTATTTTTGTTCCATTATGCCCTTGTCAGAAGGAGCAAAACAAAGGTTATTGGAAATCTGTGCTCTTCATGCTTGTAGCTGCAGGCTTTCCAGAGGTAACTGCTTCCCATTCTGAGAAACAGAAAGCTGCCCTTGATGGATGCCCTTGATCCAGCAGGTCGTCTCTATAGTTTTTATTGCGTAATTTTTGTAAGCTGCTCAAATAAGTGGAGGTGGGTGGTTAGTAGGAAGAGGGCCTTTTCAGTGGTGACACCTGTTTATGAAATAGCCTCCACAGTGAGGTTTGCCTGGCACTAATATTGTTATGGTCTTTTAGGCACCGGGCGAAGACCTCTTTATTCACCCAAGCTTTTTAAAGCTTTTGAAGTTTTTATATTTTAAGTGTAAAGTATTTGTTTTAGTGTTTTGTTTTAATATTTACGTGTTTTTATTTGTATATTGTTTATTGGTTTGTTTTGTGAGCTGCCCAGATTTCTGAAGCACAGAATTTCGGTTGCAAACCTCAGATTCAACGTGAGCATGATGCAACTTTCCCCTAGTGTGTCTGTGGCCTTGTTTTGTCTCCAGAGTTATTGGCATGAGGCTACTGTACTGACTTTGCTATAAGGTGTTCTTAATAATAATAATAACTAAATCATGGTCTTAGCATCTTTTTCTCCCCATGCATGAGATCACCCATCCCCTATGCTTCCTAGGAACTGGTTAAGCCAAGTTCAGTATTTTTTTTTTGTACATTTAATGTTTAGAATAATACAATATTAAATATTATAAGCCTCAGTGCCCTATTATTTATGCACTTGTTTGGCCCTTCTCTATTACCAGCAGCATGACACACCAAAATGTACCATAGCCAGTGGCTGACATTCTGATTAATGAAGCATGTGTGCTTCAAGGGTCTGTGGCCATGCAGAGGGTCAGCAAAGTGATTCGGATCTTAGAGAGCCCTTCTAGAGCATGGGCAGTACTTGGAACTTACAAAGCGCTTCCCGAGCTGCAAGAGGACGGAAGGAGTTGCACGAGGACTCCCACTCCATGCCCACAGACCTTTAGTCAGGAGATCAACCAGTGAAGCTTTTGCTGCTACTTATCTCCATACCAAAAAATGTGACACCTGCTCAATGTCTAAGTTGCAGTTACAGTCACATGAGCAGGCCTAGTAAAAAATAGAATAAAAAATAAAATGGCCTAAAGGAGACCACAAGGTCATTCACATGACCCTGGAATCAGGGCAGGGGCAACTGGAGGGGATGGCAGGATCTCACCTACCTCCCCGCCAGACAATCCTTGCTCGGACTTTGGCTGCACCACTCATGCACCTACATAAGCCACACTGTAGGAAGTGGTGCTGCCACCTTGAGGCTGGGGAAATGAAGCCCAGTCTCAGAAATCCCTTATTGGAAGGTTTTCCTGCTGCCAGGAGCTCTAGCTGCCCGGCTCTATGAATGCTTGGGCCACCGGCAACCAGGGAGTGGGGTGGAAGGGCGCAATCATGCACTTCTACCTCACTATTATTTATGTTTATTTATTTTTCAGATTTGTAGACTGCCCCCAAACTTCTGTCTCTGGGCAGTTTACTTTTTTAAAAAAAATTACACTTATATCCCGCATCTCCTCCAAGGAGCCCAGAGCGCTGTACATGCTTATGTTTATCCTCACAACAACCCTGTGAGGTAGGGTCTTAAGAAGTCTTCCCTAGATCCCTCAGTGAGGGATAGTTATAGGTCAGTCTCCAATCTTCCATGGTTGGGCAAAGTGATTGAGAGAGTGGTGGCTAACCAGCTCCAGACAGTTTTGGAGGAAACCAATTATCTAGACCCATTTCAAACTGGCTTTAGAGCTGGCTATGGGGTTGAGACGGCCTTGGTCGGCCTGATGGATGACCTTTACCAGAGAATTAACAGAGAGAGTGTGACTCTCTTGGTTCTTGTGGATCTCTCAGATACCATCGACCATGGTATCCTTCTGGAGCACCTGAGGGAGTTGGGGATAGGAGGCACTGCTTTACTGTGGTTCCACTCCTATCTCCCAGGCAGATTCCAGATGGTGGAGCTTGATGAAAGTTCCTCTTCAAAACGGAAGCGATTATATGGAGTCCCTCAGGGCTCCATTCTGTCACCAATGCTTTTTGACATCTACATGAAACCACTGGGTGAGGTCATCAGGAGATTTGGTGCAGCATGTTATAAGTATGCTGATGACACCCAAATCTATTTCTCCTCCTCCTCCTCATCATCATCATCATCATCAGGAAATGGCATATATTCCCTAAATGTCTGCCTATGGGCAGCAATGGGCTGGATGAGAGATAACAAATTGAAGCTGAATCCAAGCAAGACGGAGGTGCTCATTTTGGGGAATGAGAATTTGAGGGATGAGTTAGATCTTCCTGTGCTGGGTGGGGTTACACTCCCCTGGAAAAAAACAGGTACACAGCCTGTGAATGCTCTTGGATCCAGGCCTCACCCTGGTATCCTAGATGGAGGCTATAGCCAGGAGCACTTTCCATCAGCTTCAACTGATACCCATGGGTACCCATTCCTTGAAGAGGATGACCTCAAAACCAGGGGCATAACTATAATAGGGCAAGGGGAGACAATTTTCTGGGGGCCCACTGCCTTGGGGAGGCCCCCAGAGGCAAATCACATGACTGACTCCCCCAGCCACGCACGTGCCTGGGTTTTCTTCAGTTGTATTCCTCCTCCGAAATTGATGTGAGTGTTAAGACCTGGAGCTACCAGAACAGCATGTCTTTCTCTAGTACCATTAAATGACTTGCATCATCCACAATTTACAAAACCTTTAAAAAAATAATCCAGGCCCGGCTATTGCAATGCGCTCCATGTGGGGCTGCCTTTGTACATAGTACAGAAACTTCAGTTAACTCAAAATGTGGCAACCAGACTGGTCTCTGAGGCAACCCGGAGAGATCATATTATGCCTGTTCTCAAACAGCTGCACTGGCTGCCAGTATGTTTCCAGGCAAAATACAAAATGCTGGTTTGTATCAGGTGGTTTGTAAAGGGTGGTTATATCACCTTAAAAACCCTAAACGGCTTAGGTCCAGGTTACCAGAGAGAGCGTCTTCTTCTGTATTATCCCCATCTCACGTTGAGGTCATCTGAAGATGTCTGTCTCCAGTTACCATTGGTATGTCTGGTGGCGTCTTGGAGCCGGGCCTTCTCTGTAGCTGCTCTATGCACTCCCAACAGATATCCACAGTCTGGGCTTGTTGTTGGCCTTCAAGAGAACCCTAAAAACGTACTTGTTTGGCCTGGCCCTCCAAGGTTTTTAAATTGTTTTTAAGTATTTTAATTGGTTTTAAATGGCTCTGAATTGTTTTAGATTTGTTTTTATATTGTTTTTGTTTGCTTTTAAATAGTATTTGTTGTATTTTATTTGTTGTGCACCGCCCAGAACCTTTGGATAGGGTGGTATAGAAGGGTAATAAACAAATAAATAAAACACAGAATAAAAATGAAAACTTTAACACAATTTAAAACCACAGATCAGTTAAAAAGCTGGGGTGAAAAAATAAATTAGCCTGGATAAAAAATTCAGAATACCCTGGTAGTGAAGAGTGCTGGGATCAGGACTGGGTAGGACTGTGGAAACCCACACAGAGATGCTAGTGTGCATACCCTCGGTATCTAAACACCAACTGTGTTAACAATGTGTACTGAAAATTTATAAATACAGGAACATACATGCCAACATTTCAGAATGAGAAATAGGGACAATGTGTCTGGATATTTTTACTCTCCCCCTCCCCCCTGACTGGGTACACATTATTTTTTTTACACACACACACACACACACACACACACACACACACACACACACACACTCACACCTCACACCTCCCCCCCACCACACACAAACACACACCGGCAGGCATTCTATGCTATGTAGATGGCAACAAGCCAAAGCAACCATCTGATCTAAGGAGGGTCAGACCTGATTATCACTTGGATGGGAGACCATCTGAGAATACCAGGTGCTGTTGGCTTGTAGATTCCTGCACTGGCCAGGGGGTTGGACTTGATGATCTTTTTGCTCTCCTCTAAACTATAAGAACCTATGATTCTAGCTCTAAAAGGGTAATATAGGTCCAACAAAACAAGACATCTAAAGAATGGGACCAAAGCAGTGTTTGTAACTGTAAGATCTTATAATCATCTTATAAGCCCAAACAAAAAGTACATCTAAATAATGAGTGATAGATAATTGGGCCTTAAACAGAGCTTGTCACTGACCAGTCCAACTTCAATCAATCAATCAATCAATCATCTTTATTACAGTCAAAGACTAGCACAAGATAAAGTACAGATACAATATAATAAAACTCATACTAAATGAAATATAACTCTAGAAGCTAAGTATGATTATAATAGTAAAATACAACTTTAAAAACTGTATGGAATTAATAAAGTAAAATGCTATCGGCTAAGCCTAAAAACCTGTAGAAAGATTAACAGAGATTAATAGCTATCCTTAAAAGTATGGCAACTAAAACTATACAATGGTTAAAATAATATATACAAGCTACATAAAAGCAATTTTAAAGCAGTGAAGTAAAAGGTAAATTAAAATTATTATACAGTCAAGCAAATAACATGCTCAATAGTCAGACATCTGCTGCCAGGAATATTAACTGGCGGTCAGGACCCTGCGGATCTTGCACGCTTCCCCACAGAACCTGGCAACTTTGTACGTGAAGGACTGATCGTCATCTGAGAGCAGCATCTTGGTGTAGACTTGACTAGAGCGGCTGGGGTATTTAAGAAGCAGGGGAGATATGAACCTGTTCCAACTGTATTTATAAAAGGGACACGAGAGGAGACATGGTCTATGGTTTCCACCTCCCCAGAGTCACGAGGATAGAGCCTTTCCGCAGAGGCGTAACTAGGGAAAATGGCGCCCGGGGCAAGCACTGAAATGGCGCCCCCCGCGCCCCCCAACATACTACATTATACTTAGGTTTTTCCTCACAAGCGCCCGCCGCCGCCACTGCCAAGTCAGGCCACTGACTGGCCGCCAGGCGCCAGCAAAGCAATGGGGGGGGGGAGCGGCGCGGAAGGGACCGCTCATGGGGGAGGGGGCGCCGACGCGCTCCCTTGACTGCTGCAGCGCTGCTGCACTGAGCAGGAAACATTTGTATTAACAAAAATTTTTTTAAAAAAATTAAAAAAACATTTTTTTGTCATGGCGGCACCCCCCCATGTGACCAGAAAAGATGGCGCCCGGGGCACGTGCCCCCCCTGCCCCCCCTGTAGTTACGCCTCTGCCTTTCCGTGAAGGGGATCTTCTTGTATTTGCCTTCCAGAACGGTGGAGGGAAGGGCATGACACCGGGCAAGGGTGAATGCCCTTCTATGGCTTCATATTTCCAATTGTGCCAAATATGCAGAGACGGAGATGGTAAACCTACGACTGTCTGGGGCCAGAAAGCCTGTTGCCTTACTTAAATCTGCCTGGCATTCTCTGTCCAGAATCCTCTGTTTGATGGCCGTTTTCACCTTGTCCCAGCCCATTGTAAGCAAAACGGATGGAGAGAAGCCCAGCTGTGCCACTTTGTTCGAGACTGCCCGTTTCCATGAGAACTGAAAGTTGTCTTGCACGGTTGGCGGAGCCAAGCCCCATGGGCAAAGGGCTAGTTTGAGCCAGTGGTTGAGGACTGTCATACCAGTCCAACTTAAGAAAGAGCTTCTTTTGCCTGACACATGCCACCACACACCCCTTTCTCCACAGTTATCAGCCTTCTCTGGATCACAGACAGAATCCCATTGGGACAAAATGCTCAGCCAGCCTCTCCCACCCACTGAACAGCTGAAGGATCCACACACCTTCCTGACCATTCACAAATCAACTGGGACACAACTATGGGAAGAGAGCTGGTCTTGTAGTAGCAGGCATGACTTGTCCCCTTAAGCTAAGCAGGGTCTGCCCTGGTTGCATATGAAAGGGAGACTAGAAGTGTGAGCACTGTAAGATATTCCCCTTAGGGGATGGAGCTGCTCTGGGAAGGGCATCTAGGCTCCAAGTTCCTTCCCTGGCATCTCCAAGATAGGGCTGAGAGAGATTCCTGCCTGCAACCTTGGAGAAGCCGCTGCCAGTCTGTGTAGACAATACTGAGCTAGATAGACCAATGGTCTGACTTGGTATATGGCAGCTTCCTATGATCCTATGAACACATGTCCCTTGCTCCACAGTTCAATTAAATGCACACCTATATCACACATCAGCTTGGACATACAGCATTTGTAAAGGGAAAAAATGAAAACAACAGATGCCCCTTGCTTCACAGTTCTCACACAGACATTCTGGCTCACAAACCAACTTGAGCATAGTGCATCTTTTTTTTTTTAAAAAAAATGTTTCTTTATTGGAATGGTAACAGTTAGTTAAGTGGCACAGCGGGGAAATAGGTGACTAACAAGCAGAAGGCTGCCGGTTTGAATCCCCACTGCTACTATATCAGGCAGCAGAGATATAGGAAGATCCTGAAAGACATCATCTCATACTGTAGGGGAGGAGGCAATGGTAAACCCCTCCTGGATTCTACCAAAGAAAACCACAGGGCTCTGTGGGCGCCAGAAGTCAAAATCGACTTGATGGCACACTTTACTTACTTAACAGTTAGTCCAGTTTTCACTAGGTGTGAAATATATTATGGACAGAGATGACTCTTTCTGGCAGCTTTATTGCAGTAGAGGAAGAAATGATGAAAAAAATCAATGGATTTAATCTGCTTCAAATCAACGGGGGCGGGGGCGGCAATATCACAGGTAGCGGGCAGAGGGAGATATGGCGGTGGGAGTTGGGCAGGCCGTTACAGGGGAAAACGGTCCAGGCAATTGAGGCCTGTTCCTTTTTCCGGCCCCTCTCCCAACCCTCTGACCCTAGGGAGCTCTGGGAACACTCCTTCGAGGATTAGGGTGCTGCTGCTGAATGCCAGGTCAGTTAACGCAAAAACATGTCTCATCCACGATCTGATTGTGGATGAGCGTGCTGACCTGGTATGTGTGACGGAGACCTGGTTGGATGCGCTGGGCGGGGTCGGTCTCTCTCAGCTTTGTCCTCCAGGTTTCCAGATCGTGCAGCAGCCCCGCCTCGAGGGTCGGGGAGGAGGCGTTGCAGTCATCTTTCGAGAGACCCTCCCCGTTTCCAGGTGCCCGGTCAGGCAATCTCAGAATTTCGAGTGTTTGTCCTTGAGGGTGGGCCTCCGAGATAGGCTGGGGATTCTGTGGATGTACCGACCACCCCGCTGCACTTCAGTCTCCCTACCTGAGCTGGCGGGGGTGGTCTCGGAGGTGGCCTTGGGTTCCTCCAGGCTTATTGTTTTGGGGGATTTCAATGTCCACGCTGAGGCCCCCCTAGTGGGTGCGGCTCAGGATTTCATGGCCTCCATGGCAACCATGGGCCTGTCTCAATTGGTATCCGGCCCTACCCACGTGGCGGGACACACTCTGGATCTGGTTTTTGCCGACCGGGAAATAAATGATCTGGAGGTGGGGGAATTTGAGATCACTCCCTTGTCATGGACAGATCATCACCTGGTGGAGTTTAGTTTGACTGCTCCGTCTGCCCTCTGCAGGGGTGGTGGGCCGATTAAGATGGTCCGCCCCCGGAGGCTTATGGATCCGCTTGGATTCCAGACGGCCCTCGGGGAGTTTCCAGTGTCCAGAGCTGGTGACCCTGTCGACGCCTTGGTTGATCTCTGGAATGGAGAGATGGCCCGGGCTGTTGACACGGTTGCCCCCAAGCGCCCTCTCCGGCTTGGTGGAGCCCGTTCCGCTCCTTGGTTTTCCTCGGAGCTTAGGGCGATGAAGCAACTCGGACGACGGCTGGAGCGACGCTGGAGGAAGAGTCGTCACGAATCCGATCGAACACGGGCTAGAACCCATTTTAGGGACTACGCCGTGGCGGTGGGGGCGGCGAAGAAACATTTTTTCTCCGCCTCCATTGCGTCTGCTCAGTGCAGGCAAACAGAGCTGTTTCATGTGGTGAAAACATTGCTCCACACATCCCCCCGGACAATGGGGGAGGAGCCATCTACAGCTCTTTGTGATCGGTTTGCCTGTCACTTTGCAGATAAAGTCGCTTGCATCCGTGCTGACCTGGACTCCAGAGTTTTGGCAGTTCCGGCAGACGTGCCTTTGGTACCATCTGGTCCCGTTGTGTTGGATTCTTTTCGGTTGGTGCGGCCTGAGGATGTGGACAAGATCCTGGGCAGTGTGCGGGCGACTTCGTGCGCTCTTGACCCTTGCCCTTCATGGCTAATAAAAGCTGCCAGGGAGGGGACAGGCAGATGGCTGGAGGTGATGGTTAATGCTTCATTAAGGGAGGGCAGGATGCCATCGTGCCTTAAGGAGGCAGTGGTAAGACCTCTATTAAAAAAGCCCTCCCTTGATCCCTCCAGCCTGGACAACTATAGACCTGTGTCTAACCTGCCCTTTTTGGGCAAGGTGATGGAGCGTGTGGTGGCGTCCCAGCTGCAGAGGGTCTTGGATGATACGGATTATCTGGACCCTTTTCAATCTGGCTTCCGCCCCGGGTATGGGACTGAGACTGCCTTGGTCGCTCTAGTGGATGACCTACGCCGGGAACTAGACAGGGGGAGTGCGTCCCTGTTGGTTCTGCTGGACCTCTCGGCGGCGTTCGATACCATCGACCATGGTATCCTTCTGGGCCGCCTCTCGAGTATGGGAATCGGAGGCACTGCGTTGCAGTGGTTCCGGTCCTTTCTTGAGGGGAGGGTCCAGAAGGTGGTGCTGGGGGACTACTGCTCGGCCCCATGGCCGTTGGCCTGTGGGGTCCCGCAGGGTTCGGTCTTGTCCCCCATGCTGTTTAACATCTACATGAAGCCGCTGGGAGAGGTCATCCGGGGATTTGGACTGAGTTGTCAGCAATATGCGGATGACACTCAGCTCTATCTCTCCTTGTCATCTGATCCTAGGGAGGCGGTGGATGTCCTGAACCGGGGACTGGAGGCCGTGATGGGTTGGATGTGGGCTAACAAACTGAAATTGAATCCGGATAAGACGGAGGTGCTGTTGGTCAGTAGGAGAGCCAATCGGGATGTGGAGATTTTACCAGTTCTGGATGGGGTTGCACTCCCCTTGAAGGAACAAGTACGCAGCTTGGGGGTACTACTGGACCCGGCTCTGCTCTTGGAAGCTCAGGTGGAGGCGGTGGCCAGGGGTGCCTTTGCACGGCTTCGGCTGGTGCGCCAGCTGCGTCCCTTTCTCGAGAAGGCAGATCTGGCCACAGTTACCCATGCCTTAGTCACGTCGCGGCTGGATTACTGTAACGCGCTCTACGTGGGGCTGCCCTTGAAGAATATCCGGAAACTGCAGCTAGTGCAAAACGCGGCAGCGAGGGTGTTATCCAGAGCTGCCCGTTGGGAACATATCACCCCCATTTTGAAAGAGCTGCACTGGCTACCGGTTCGTTTCCGGGTCCAATTCAAGGTGCTGGTTTTGACCTTTAAAGCCCTAAACGGTTTGGGCCCAGGGTATTTGAGGGACCGCCTGCTCCCAAGGGTTGCTGCCCGCTTGACGAGGACATCTGAGGGGGCCCTGCTCCAGGTGCCAACAATGAGAGAGGCCCGGCTGTCGTGCACTCGGGACAGGGCCTTCTCTGTTGCTGCCCCCAGACTCTGGAATGCTCTCCCAGTGGTCATTCGCTCCTCGGACTCCATCATGGCTTTTAGAAAGCTTGTAAAGACTTGGCTTTTTACCCAGGCTTTTACATAATCGTTTTTACTGCTGCTTCTGGGTGTTTTTATTTCTTGTATTGTTTTATGCCTGTTTTTATATGTTTTTATACTCTTGCATGTTGTTTTTATTGTGTTTTTATTGTATGTTTTTAACTTTTGTAAACCGCCTTGGGGCTATATTTTAACGAAAGGCGGTATAAAAATGCAAAAATAAATAAATAAATAAATAAACTACACAAAGCCTTCCCACCCTGCCCCATATCTGTGTCTGATATCAAAGTCCTATGCCAAGCCATCCTGGAAATATACCAACTCACACCAACACACACACCTTCAGGGCTTCATGGTGGATGGCTCTGAGTAAGCACAGCACACAGGAGGCAATAGGAATGGCAGCATGGCAGCAGCGGGCATGAGAGGAGCCTCCTTTAGGGTCTCACAGCAGCAGCCTGCCAGTGCCAGGAGAAGAGGCATTGCAGCACAGAGCTCACACTGCACAGAGGAGCAGCACTGGCAGGCTCTGGTAAGTGCCACTGCTGAGGCCTTCCAAGAGAGCCGACAGCAGGGTGGTCCAGGAGCAGCAAGCTGCTGATGCTACTTCCCTGCCGGCTGGCCTCATGCGGGAAACTCCTAATTGGCAAGCAGGGAGGGAGGGAGGATGCCGTAGGTGGGAAGGAGATGGGGTAGGGGGGCTTTGGGAAATTGTGATTCTGAGATGCATGTTCATGAGCCAGGGGATGTGGTGGGCATGTTTGGATTTCCTGGGTCAATTGGGGCAGTTGGCAGGTATGCAGGAGGTACTTTTCAATACTCATCAAAATGTACAAAACTGAGCCAAGCAACCAACCAATTATAGCATTCATACACCTTTCATATGTAAACTCTTTCACATATGGTGCAGAGGTTTGCTATTCAGTGGATGAGTTGACTCCACCTTCCTCTGTATTTATAAGATGAATTGCTCATCCCCACCCCAGGAGGAAATGGAGGTGTTGTAAAGGAAGTCAGAGCAGACACAGACCTTCTTTGCAATCAAAACCTTTGGTTAATATGACACATATTATATACTTGCCTGTGCGTACATCACATCTAGCATGGCTTTCATTCTCTGAAGCTGCTCATATGTACTGCTTTGTCTTTATCTGGTAAATATTGCTTTGTTTTCTGAACAAGATCTACAACACCTTGCAGTTCTACAGCAGGGATGCTCCAAACCATTAAAATGTGGCGTTAAGCTGATTAACACGGATTCCCAGAGTTTCCCATTTCGGAAATCGAGTGAGAAGAGAACACTGAACCATGACAACCCAAGATCTATGACTCACGGCAAGTCCTTGCCCATTTTTGCACGTGCCTATGAATTGATGCCCATTCTAGAGCCGCTGAAGCATTCACGTAGCTAAGTTCCATTCAGCTCATCTTAGGGCAAGTTATTTCCCATGGCAGCCTTAAGCAGGGCATTTCTGTCTTTGGCTGACAGTCTAAAGCTGGCCATAGATTTTTCGTTCCACAACTAATATCATTGCAGAGTTATTCTATTATACAGAGAAGTGATCGCCATCAAGTACATTTTACAAGCATGGCAAGTCTAAGGTCATAGCAGAAACTTTGATGGGGCCCCCCCACCACATACGTCACATACAAAATAGCCCTATGCAAGTATTATGGAAAGCTAATGTTTACAAGGGCAAATTGGTAGTCACACTAATGTGCTCACTGGCCAAACTCCCCGGCCTCTGTGAACTCAGTGCTTGTCTGCAGAGGGCAACACAGAACAGGAGAGTCTCTCCATGCAGTGTGGCTCCCCATGCTCAGTGCTGCCCTCGGAGGAAAAGCAATGAATAGACAGAGGCCCAGGGTGCACGGCCAGTGAGTGCATCAGTGCAGCGGGGATGGCTGGCCAGCATACTCCCATTTGTCCCTCCTTATACACTGGCTCTCCATGGAGAACATAATAGCAGGATAAGGCTGCATATATACCTGCATGAACTTGCATATAAGTTCTCAAGGAACATAGGAAGCTGCCTTACACCGAGTCAGACCATTGGCCCATCTAGTTTCGTATTATCTACTCTGCCTGGTAGCAATTCTCCAAGGTTTCAGGCAAGAGTCTTTCCCAGTCCTACCTTCCAGGGAGATGCTAGGGAATGAACCTGGAACTTCTGCACACGAAGCAGATGAGCCACAACTCCATCCATTAGACTGGGGTCGAGAGAGAGCGAAAGATGGATTGACAGAAAGGTCAGCTGCACGGATCAGCTTCAAAGCACTGCACTGTTCATTTCAGCCAGAAACAAGACCATTCTGGTAGGAACTGTATTCATTCATGTATTTATTTATGTATTAAAATGTTCTTATATAGCGCCTCCTCCAGAGACTCTAGGCGGTGGACAACAACAATACCAATCACAATACAAACAAAAACAAAATTATAAAATAAAATAAATTAAATGGCAAACGCCTGGTGAAACAGGTAGGTCTTAAGAAGGGCCTTAAAAGCAGCTAGGGAGGTAGCTGAATGAATTGGGAAGGGGGGCACTGTATGGCCTATGAACCATGCTGTATCTGTCTAGACCATGGATGCTCAACTTTGGCCCTCCTGCAGATGTTGGCCTACAACTCCCATAATCCCTGACTATTGGCTACTGTGGCTGGGGATTATGGGAGTTGTAGTCCAAAAACAACTGGGGGATCTATGTTGAACAGGCCTGGTCTAGACAGATTTATTTATTTATTTATCAATCAAATGTGTACACTGCCCCAAACTTCCATCTCTGGGCAATTAACAATAACATAAAAACAAGTTAAAAACATACACAAAAACTTAAAACAATTTAAAACAGATGCCGAAGACCTAGAAGTTTTAGGTGTGGCACAGGCAGTGTTCCTCTAACAGGGATTCCCATTTGTTGGTGATTACAATTGCCATCATACCCAGCTGCAATGGCCTTTGGATGGGGATTATGGGAGTTGTAGTCACCAACATTTGGGAATCCCTGTTAGAGGGAACACTGGTGGCAGGGGTTTGTGCTGCAGGATGAAAGCAAACAGTTGCACAGCATCATAGAGGAGATCACACCCTAAGTTTCTAGACCAACTTTAATTATGGTCCCTGAACAAAACTGGCACTTTTTGTGAGTGGGAAACATTGCCATACTGTTGAATAATGAATTCTGCATGATTTTGCTGCTGCTGCCATCTCCTGCAATATGTTGTCTACAGAAGGGTACTTTCACAACTCTTTTAGCACTGATTTCTGTTTATTATTAGCTTTTCTTTTCTGGACAGTTGACATGAATGTTTGAATAAAGGAAAATGGCAACAGAATGGTTTGAGGTCTGAAATACTTAACTACTAGTTAGACCAGAAAACAAGGTATGCAGGCAGGAAACGACCTGATTTCACAACATGCTGAACTAAAAAAAAAAGGGGGGGGGGAGAAAAAAAATCTGTTTTTTGAAGAGTTATTCTGAGAAACACGTTCTCCATATGCTTCAATGCACAGCCAAGTATCCGCATGCTCGGCTTCGAATTCTGACTGTCCAACTGTATTAAAGACAAGCAGATTCTCATAAGAGAGGCTTTGAGTCAGAAAATTCCAAGCCGCTTTTGGAATGAGAGTAAGATTATAACTAAAATTTCTCCAAAGTGAAATTCAAAAAAGAATTCCAGGGTTTCAAGGAGAAACTGAAATTTGAAAAGTACAGGGTTTGTCCCAAAAACAAACATCGGAAAATTCTCTCTAAGGGTTTCTCCACATCTTGTGTGAGAACTCTGGCCTATTACATGTGTGTACCTATCTTTTGATGGTGTGTGGCCAACAGAAAGTACATATGACAAATAAGTGAGAAAGATGACCCAGAGTAGTCAGAGAAAACAATCAGCATTATGTTTTTTAAGACAAGGAAGGTTTGGGGAGCATTGTTCCTTCTAAGCTGTGCACTGCACAGCCATACAACAGCCTATACGTGCTACACTATTAAGTTGCAGGGCTGTCTTCAAAGGACGTAACTTGGAACAAATTTCCAATCTTTCCTATCTAACCCCAGCACAGGACCTCCAGTGACTGTTGCTGGTGTCTGTCTTATGTTTCTTTTTAGACTGTGAGCCCTTTGGGGACAGGGATCCAACTTATTTGCTTGTTATTTCTCTCTGTAAACCGCCCTGAGCCATTTTTGGAAGGGCGGTATAGAAATCGAATAAATATTAAAAAACAATAATCTAACAAGATGGTCCACGGGGCTGCTGCCCCAGGCCACATACCTGAAGTCATCTCCAGCACTGCTGCATATGTCTAGGAGATGTCTCCTGTTACTGCTTTGCGCTTGCTTCCTGGTGGGGTTCACAGATCCTTGGGTTTTGCCTGAAGTTTGCCTCCTCATGCACAGCTCCTTCCAATTGGCTTGGATGAAGAGAAAGAGATGGAGAGAGATGCAATGGACTTTGTCTGAATGCAATAAAGGCTACTACCTGACAACCTCAGGTGGAGGGCTGGCTGGCATTCTGAGCTGGCTGGCAGTAAGGAGACCTTAAGGAGCATGAGTGAATGGAGAAGGCAGAGCAGCAGCTTCAGGCCTCCAGCAACAACTCATCATGCTTGCTGATGAGACAAATGCTGTAGTAGAGCAGGGACAGCCAAAACTGCAACATCAAGCAGGGCATGTACACAGGAACATAGGAAGCTGCCTTATACCAAGTCAGACCATTGGTTCATCTAGTGCATTATTGTCTATACAGACTGGAAGTGGCTTCTCCATGTACACACATTCTTTTTGGGGTGTGTGTGTGTGTGTGTGTGTGTGTGTGTGTGTGTGTGAGAGAGAGAGAGAGAGAGAGAGAGAGAGCGCCATACACTTACATACTGGAGATTGAAAGTCTGTTGCTTTACAGTTATAAGAAAATAAGAACAGCCCTGCTGGATCAGGCCCAAGGCCTATCTAGTCCAGCATCCTGTTTCACACAGTAGCCCACCAGATGCCTCTAGGAAGCCCACAGGCAAGAGGTGAGTGCACGCCCTCTCTCCTGCTGTTGCTCCCCGGCAGCAGGTATTTAGAGACCTCTTGCCTATAGTCACCAGGCTAGTAGTCATTGATAGACCAGTCCTCCATTATTTGTCTGAGCCCCTTTTAAAGCCATCCAAGCTAACGGCTATCGCCACATCCTATGGCAGAGAATTCCATAGATTAATTATGCACTGTATGAAAAAGTACTTCCTTTTGTTGGTCCTAAATTACCTGGCAATAGGTTTCATGGGATGACCTATGGTTCTAGTGTCGAGAGAGGGATAAAATTTTCTCTGTCCACTCTTTTCACACCATGCATAATTTTATAGACCTCTACCATGTCTCCCCATAGTCTCCTCTTTTCCAAACTAAGTGTATGAAGTAGGCATGAGGTCCTGAGCTAAACCAAGATCCTCAACCTCCACTTTTTTCTTATATAGAACTAATGCCACCAGCTGCTATTTGCCTTTCTTAGCAGCTGGGGGTGCAATTCACAGAAAATAGTGAAGGGATAATAGTTCTGCTTCTTATACACACACACACAGGATCAATCAATCAATCCTTTATTACAGTCACAGACCAGTTCAGTTTACAAACATGAGCCCAACAAAATAAACAGATAAGGTTATGATAAACACATAGATCAACTTGAAATGATTTTTAATGAGCTCCTGGCAAATTTTACTTGCTATTAAACAGAATTTAGCCACATTATAAGATCTTGAATCATTCTGGTCAGTTAAAAGATAATTGAGATAATGGAGGTAAAAAGAATCTGTACAACCTAGAAAAAAATGTAAGGAAGAAGATATCCATCTGTGCTGTGCTATTCCACAATAATCCCCACTTTTAGCCTTGCTAAAATATCACCCCACTTCCACTTTTTCATTTCCTAAAATCCCACTCTATTTTTATCCTAACAAAGAGAAATTATATTAGAGCTATCAAATATAAAAGCAGTTTACACAATCATAAATTGGGTAGGACAAGCATCCTACCCAGCTTTGAGAGCTGTGCATGCCCCCCAATTTTTGTCCTTCTGTTAACAAAAACCTAGGTGACAGAGCCAGGAGTTGGGTAGGGCTTCTCTATGAGCCAGGAGTTGGGTAGGGCAGCTCTGTCCTACCCAGCACTTTACTGAGGGTGGATGGAAAGCCGTCCTACCCAGCTTCTGACTTGCAGACAACCACTCTCCCCTCTTCCTACCTAGGTTTTTGCTAACACATGTCCAAAAATCATGAGTGTGCCCAGATCCAGAAGCTGGGTAGGATACTTGTCCTACCCAATTTATGATCATGTGAACTAGCTGATATAGTGGTTGTTCACATGACCCAATTGGCTGGTGATGGGAAGGGTGTCCCCCACACAATCTGAGCCTGCAGAGGGCTCAGCTGCTTGCACACTCAGACTTGCAGCATGGAAGTGACCAACATGGTGAGTGGGGGTGGAAAAAAGGTAGCCAGGCTGTCAGATATCCCACAATGCACCACATGAGGAGTGCAGTACACTGAGATACTTTCCAGCTGTTGGGGCACTCCTCCCACTGGCCTCTATGGTAGGTAGGGCTGCAGGCAGTCCAAAAGGAGCTGCTCACAGCCCGCTCACCCACACAGCTGGGCAGTGAGTAGGAAGCTCCACACAGATCACTTTTAGTCCGGCAGTGGGGAGTGCCAGGATTGGGAGCGAGCTACTTTGGTGCTTCTCATGACTACCACTGCCCTACCTGAGTAGGGCTGTTTGTGTGAACAACCTCACGGTGGCATCTGATAATGTGGCCTGTAGCCCACAAAAGCTTTTAGAGCTCTTCTCACAATTAGCGAGAAGCGCTCACAGGCTGTCTGTGTGGAAGGAGGGTTAAGCTTACCTTCCTCACAGATGATTGCGTTTCCTTCCCTGGGTGGGCAGATCGCCCGCCCAGACGAGCGGTGGCCTCCCCTGCAGCTCACCCAGCAGCTCCAGGCTCGGGGTGCCAGGGCGGGCCACCATGCACTGCACCGCCCCCAGGGAGTCCCAGTGGAATCTGCCAGCTGCGGATGCAAGCAGCCATGGCTGACACATGATCCAAAAAAATGAGGTTAAGGGAGTGCTCACTCCCTTAACCTCATTTCACTAGGTGGCTACTTTGGCGGGTTTGCCGTCACGTAGCCACTATGCACGAACTGGTTTGGAAGCCCTTTCGTGGACCTCCAAACTGGTTTGAAGGTCTGGTGGTTCAGCCAGATCGATGGTGGGGGGTTACCTTTAAGGAGCAAGGAGGGTGTTCTTATCCCCACCGCCATGTTTCCCCCTTCCATGCTGTGCTTAAAAATGGTCCCATGGGGTGGCAGCTTACCTCCTTGCAGCCCCGGTGCGCATTGGACTGGAAGTGCCCAGTGCATGTGTACACATTGTGCATACATCACTCTTGTGCACATGCACATCGTGTGCATGCATATGCACCAGACACTTCTGGTCCAATGTGAACTGGGGCAGCAAGGAGGTATGCTGCTACCCCACAGGACTCTTTTTAAGCACAGCGCCGGCAGGGGAGACATAGCGGGGGGGGGTTAGAACACCCTCCCTGCTCTTTAAAGGTATACCTTCCCGCTATCGAACCAACCGCCACCAGTTCTATACACATCCCTAATAGCCACTGAGATCAGGCCCGATCTCAGTGGTTCACACGGGCATGCAAAACCGGGCTGGGCTCCATTAGCCTGGTTTTGCACACTCATGTGAATAGCCTCTACGCCACAATGTTATCTTTAACACATCACGTGGATCTTGTTTACACATTTAAATTCCCATCAAGTTTTCCAGTCACTTTATAACAAGGAGACATCATGTCTGCACACTGCTAGAAACCAAAATGTTTTTATATATTAAATTTGTTCTTAAGTCATTCAGGGTAGGTTCAGACATCACATGAAACTTAAGGGTGTTTAAAAAAAACCACAACAACCACCTAAGGTTTATTTAACAAACCTGGATTGATGCTACAGACCACATTTTGGTTTATTTGGCCACATTGTGTTTCTTTTGGGTCCTGTACTTAGCTCCTATGAACTAGGCTTGCCTCTCTCAATGCCAGAGTTCTGCAAGGCTGGAATAAACCAAGATTAAAAATGACAGCAGACTCAGACATCCCATTCAGATTCAGACATCACCATGGTTAGGAAAAACAAGCCAAGAGGCGGTTCCCATGATCAGTGGGAGCCACCTGGGGAGGGTTAGTGGGGAGAGCAGGTTTAGTCTGCTCTCCCCGCACACGAGCAGGCAGTCTGCTTCAGGTGGCCGAAGAGGCTGCCCACACGACTGCCGGCTCCGTTACAGAGCTGGTGGGGGCTGGGAGGATCGGGGGGCGTGGAGCCCCAGGAAGCTCCAGCATGCCTTGCACGAGCGCACAGGGCATGCTGGAGAGACCCCCAAGCCGGGAGGCTGCTTTTCAGCCTCCCGGTCATTGGTCTACTCATGAGTTGCCATGACGCAGAGTCGTGCCACTGCAACTCATGATCAGAAAGCCCAGGTTAACGGAGTGCTCGCTCCACTAACCTGGGCTTAAGGCAGAGGCAATTAAGCGGGTTACCCGCTTAAGTACCATCAGGCTCACAGCTGAGCCTGGTGGTTCTCACAATGGGAGAAAATTGGCTAGCCCGTGTGAATAGCCTACAACAGTAAACCTTGGGTTCAAATCATGACTTGATTACCCAAAATAAACCACAATTTGTTGACCGACATGGGTTCAGACATTTAGAGTAATCAGAGTTAGCACATTTCCTTAATATGGGTGCACATAACAACATTCATAATACACATGGGTAAAAAATAGGCAACACACAGGAGGATAAGAGGTGTATATGAAATGCCAGATTTCTTTACTAATATGGAAAAAAAATCCTGGATAGCCACTATTATATGCTTAATTTGAATTTTCCATGTTTGAGGTTTTGGCTATGCTTATGGCTGACACTCAGATCTGGCATGCTTCATTGAAATGTGACTGCATGTTCCCATTGTGGGATGCCTTGCTTGACTTGAGTACTGAATCATCTCCCATACAGAGCATGGAGCTGATTGAAAGAACTGGCATTTTCCAGCATGCATGCAGTCCAGGAAACACTGAGGTGGCTTCATCTAAACAACCAATCCGGTATCCTGCTGTGAACCAGAGCTGTGTGTATTGGTGTATTTGATTTTCGATATAAGGAAGTAATATGAACCTACTCCTTATTTATAAGAAATATCCAGGACTGTCTGCAACTATAATTTTAAAGACGACAATACAATCCTTTTCGGATAATGACAGTGAAATAATGGGACTACAACTAAATGTAAAGAAGGCTAAACTAATGTCAGTGGGTACAGCAGCTAGCCTCAAAATTTGATAATGAAGACATTGAAGTGGTGGATAGCTTCTGCCTTTTAGGACTGACCAACAGTAAAGGATCCATCAGTCAAGAAATACGCCACAGACTAGCACCTGGTAGGCTTGCGGTGAAGGCCTTGGAAAGGATATTTAGATGCTATGATGTGTCTATACCTACAAAGATTAGAATCATTCGGACAATGCTTTTTCCCATGACACTCTATGGATGCAAAATCTGGACTTTGAAGAAGCAAGATAGAAAACGTATTGACACTTTTGAACACTTTTGGTGCTGGAGAAGACTTTTGAAGATACCATGGACAGCCAGAAAAACAAACAAATGGATCATAGAACAAATCAATCCAGAATTTTCACTCGAGGCACAAATGACCAGGCTCAAGCTATAATACTTTGAACACATTATGTGAAAACCCAGCTCCATTAAGAAGTCCATAATGCTGGGAAAGTTGAAGGAAGGAGAAGAAGAGGACAATCAGCAGCAAGGTGGATGGACCCGATTACAACAACAATGAATGCACCACTGAGAGACTTTAAAGGCCAAGTTGAAGACAGATCACCCTGGAGAGAATCTATGTGGTTCGAGGTGTGCACGGAACCGTGGAGCTGCAATCCGGCACTGGGGTGGGAGTTCTTTTAAGGGTGGGGGAGGGTTTACTTACCCCTCCCGCCGCTTTCCCCCCTCCGGTGCACATTTTTTTGTCAGTAATTGGGGCGGCAGGATACCTCCCTGCCGCCCCTTCCCCCACTTGGCTGCAAAAGGCTTCAAGAAGCCTTTTGCGCATTCACACGTCGCGCGCATGCTTCATGTCTCCGCAACGTGTGCGTACGTGTGTGGCTGCGCGTGTGTGCACATCATGGAGACATGAAGCGCGTGCGTGATGTGCGAACACGCAAAAGTCTTCTTGAAGCCTTTTGCAGCCAAGCGGGGGAAGGGGCAGCAGGGAGGTATCCTGCCACCCCAATTACTGACAAAAATACGTGCTCCGGAGGGGGTGGGTGGGAGGGGTAAGTAAACCCTCCCCCTGCCCTTAAAGGAAACCCCACCCCAATCCACCCAAACGCCGAACCGCCCATGTCCGGACTGGTCCAGAGGTCTGTAGAATGGCCTCCGGACCGTTCCGGGCACATCACTATATGTGGTCACTAAGACTTGACAGCACTTAATCAGTCAATCAATCAATCAATCAATATTTTGTGTAGGTTGAAAGACTGTGTTGATAACATATTTGATGCATATTAATTGGCATAACTATTTGACTGATTTCAATCCAATTGTTCCAGTTTCTCCAGCTGAAGATGTGGCACACAGAATGTAATCAATAAAGGTTCACTGAAACTAACTTAGCCAATATGTAGTCATAAGATTAAACACATGGTTGGAAAGCTATCAAATCACTGTTCAAAAAGTTTGGTTGAATGGGTCAGTTGGTGTTTTTTTGTTTTTTTTTTTTAAATACACACACACACACACACAGTGAATAAAACAGCAACATAATATTCCACCCTAACTCAAACCCTAACCCACATTTGTTGCTGGTTACTGTGAAGTTAGTGCAAACACAAAATACCCTGACATACAGACCAGTGATGCACCGGTGCAACAAGAGAGCAGCCTAACAGGACTTCCCAGTCTTTTCCATTTTCATCAATCTACATAATCTGAACCAGAGTATGTCAAAAGTAAAAAGCAGGTGTTTACAGGACAAAACACTCACAACAGGTTTTCACAGGTGAATCTGACCAGGGAGGAATTTCTCCCCCCCCCCGCCCCTTACTCATTTGCTAGGTTGTGTATTTGAGATGGGAGAAAGAGCAAATGAAGATGCTTAATTCAACTTGTATTATATCACAACCCCAAAGAAGCACATTGCAGAGAAGGAAGATCAAAAGGCTGAGCTCACCTTCACTGATTTGGAATTTTAGCAGGCAGCCCCAGTTCTAACCATGCAACCAATTTCATTTCAGCTATTCCCATTGTGCTCCAGTGTTTTATCTAATAGATCGTTAAAAACCTTCTCTAAATATAGAGTAGTGTAACTGCCTAATGATATGTTTACGTTCAGCTAGGGGGGAAAAAAGTAAGTGAAAAGAGTAACAGTTAACAGTGTCACCTCCTGTTGTGCCCAAACTGTGAGATGTGGAAACGAGAGACAGCAGCCTGCACAGAATTACCAAGTAGCTGATCCACCGAACCATCAACTCAGCCCTCTTTCCTAAACTCCCTTGATGCTTCCCAAATGTAACCAAACACTGTTTCTCTAGCAGACTATATATTTTGAAGCAGGTAACAGTCAAAGCAGGAAACTATAACCAATCATACCCATTTAAATGACTAGAAATCTGTTAAACAGCAATTTGAATATTAATTATCAAATAAAGCTCAGTTTTTTAAAACATGTCTAAAAATGGGTGACAAATTTTCTTCTGATATGAATGAAGCTCACCGGACATTGTCTTATAGATACATATATTTACAGTGCATTCCCAGCATTAATATAATTGTACTGCCATATTCCAGTTCTTCACCACCACCACCACCAATAGAGAACATATCAGCTGCAAATTGAAAGGTGGCACATCTTGGTTACAAAGACTCCCTAGTTTATAATGTTTTATGTTTGTTTTCTAAACATAGTTGCTGTAACAAGTAAATTTCATTTCTAAAATGGAGTTTATAATCAATCTGGCCCAGGATCCTCTTGTATAGCCCAGCAGTTTCCCCTACCTTATATAGGGGCACAGGAAGCTGTCTTATACCGAGTCAGACCCTGGGTCTATCTAGCTTAGTATTGTCCACACTGACGGGCAGCAACTCTCCAAGGTTTCAGGCAGGAGTCTTTCCCAGCCCTACCTGAAGATGCCAGGGATTGAAACTGGGAGTTTCTGCATGCAAGCTGATGCTCTCCTACTGAGCAACAGCCCCCCATTCCCTCAGGTGAATATCATACAACCAACAGCACTCTCATATCACCCATGCAAAGGCAAACCAGGGTGGACTCTGCTTAGCCAAGGGGCCAATTCATGCTCACTACCCTAAGACCAGCTCTCCTCCTCCTCTTCTCCAGCACTTTGCAACTGGAGAGGTGCTCAAAATGCTATTTGGCTTCCCAATCACAGGACAATCCCTTTAAAATCGAGGGCTTACCCAGCCCCTTTAACGTGGAGGAGAGCATGTCCATCCCTGCTCCTCCTCCGCTCGCCACCACTTCCGTACTGGTGGTCCTCTCCATCCCCCACCCAGCTATCAGCCCATGCTGGCAGCACTCTCTCCCCTAGCAGCCTGCCTGCGTATGACGCCGTTGCAGCCCTATTTGCAACTCGGCCTCCCTTACTTCTTTATTTCAGACTCTTTTCTTCTAAGCTGCTGGACTCGCTTAATCAAATTCCCAGTATCCAGTCTTTATGTATTTGTGTCCCTCTTTCCTGCCAACACATATGTATTTTCAGATGACTACTGAATACCCAAAAGGGGCTGGGATCAGGTCTTCTGTTATTTCCAACCTCTCTTCATTAATTATATATTAGGAACATGTATATAGCACTTCTCAACAACAACAAAAAGAGAGTTCTCAATGTGATTTACACAGTAAAATAAATAAAATAATGGTTCCTGTTCTTCTGTTTGGAGTGTTATGTAATATACTGAGGGAGATGCTGAACAGAAGATCAGAGTAACAGATGATGCTAATCATGATGTGCAGGGAGATGATGAGCAGGGAGAGTGGGCATGACTCTGACCTCCCACCAGCCCACAGGTCCAATGGTCATCTCAATACTCTATTTCCCTCACAGTAGCTGTATATATTGACAATTTTCTGTGACTGTAGAAAACAGCTTAAATGGGAACATAGGAAGCTGCCATATACCGAGTCAGTCGGACAGTCCATCTAGCTCCATATTGTCTCCAAAGACTGGCAGCGGCTTCTCTAAGGTTGCAGGCAGGATTCTCTCTCAGCCCTACCTTGGAAATGCTAAGGAGGGAACTTGGAACCTTCTGCATGCAAGCAGGCAGGCACTCTTCCCAGCGTGGCCCCATCCCCTAAGGGGAATATCTTTCAATGCTCATGTAGTCTCCCATTCATATGCAACCAGAGTGGACCTTGCTTAGCAAAGGGGACAATTCATGCTTGCTACCACAAGATGAGGTCTCCTAATTGGTCCATATAACTCAGTATTTTCTACACTGACTGGCACCATCTCTCCAGGGTTTCAGGCAGGAGTCTTTTCCAGCCCTACCTGGAGTTGCCAGGGATTGAACCTGGGACCTTCTGCATGCAAGCAGATGCTCAACTAATGAGCTACAGCCCTGTCACTTAAGAGGACTATCTTACAGCACACAGTGCCTACAGGTAGTCACCCATCCAATGCAAACCAAGGTGAGCACTGCTTAGCAAAGGGGACCATTCATGCTCGCGACTGCAAGACTAGCTCTCCACTGGTCTTCCAACATTTCATAGCAACTGCAGAAGAAACAAAAACATTATAGTAAAGGGAAGTGCCGTATTATACAGAAGGATCATTTCTTTTTCAGGGCTTCCATTTCTATGAGGCATCCAAAGTGAGAACTTGCCCATCACCCTGAAATAAAATGCGTTAGCTCTTGATGTACTTGGTGTTAACACCTCTCACCATGGGGGAGAGCGACACCTTTCCCCTTTAAATACAAACAGGAAACACAAAGGGAGAAGGCACACATTACTAATGCTTCTGTTCCCACAAGTTACGAATATGCACACACCTTCAATTTGTATAACATCCCAAATAGTACATTACACCATTTTCCCCCCTCTTGACTCACAGCTGAGCATGTGAACTACTCCATTTAAAAACGATAAGCCTAAGGCGTGATGGGAACCCAGCTTGTGGTGTTTGGCTGTTTCTGTCATCCATTCCTCCTTCCCTGTCTGCTGCCTTCTCTGTTCTCCACTCCTTCTTTCCCTCACAATGGTTCCTCTTCCCTCCAAGCTTGCAAAAATGCTCAGGAGGACAAGGCAGGCAGATTGGTACATAAGAACACAACAGCACGGCTGGATTAGGCCCAAGGTCTATCTAGTCCAGCATCCTATTTCACACAGTGGTCCAGTGACATACTCTCTCTTGCTGCTGCTCCCCTGCAACTGATATTTAGCGGCATCGTGCCTCTGAGGCTGGAGGTGGCCTACAAGTGAACAGCCTTTGATAGACCTGTGAAGTGAATACCAGGTGAATAGCCTTTGATAGACCTGTTCTCCATGAATTTGTCTAAGCCCCTTTTAATGCCACCCAAACTAGTGGTCATCACTACATCCCATGGCAAAGAATTCCATGGATTAATGATGTGCTGTGTGAAAAAGTACTAAATTTCCCAACTTTCAGTTTCATGGGTTCCACCTGGCTATAGTGTTGTGAGAGAGGAGAAGAAATGATATGCCTGAGATGGAACATTATATGGAGATGTTCCTGTCTTCTTCTTGTAGAAAACATGTACATTTCTTGTATCCAGAGCTACATGGATAACAAAAAAAGAGCTACATGTATAACAACAACAAAAAGAAATTTATTACATGCATATCACTTTTACCAATCAACAATGCACAACCTAAAAGTAATTCTGTCTTCTTGAGACACAGGCTGTGGTGGATGGTAGTATCATTGTGGGACTAAAATGATGTATATTCAAGTACCTTAAGTGGTACAGAGGGGAAATGCTTGACTAGCAAGCAGAAGGTTCCCGGTTCAAATCTCTGCTGGTACTATATTGGGCAGCAGTGATATAGGAAGATGCTGAAAGGCATCATCTCATACTGTGCAGGAGGAGGCAATGATAAACCCCTCCTGTATTTTACCAAAGAAAACCAGAGGGCTCTGTGGACGCCAGGAGTTGAAATCTACTTGACAGCACACTTTACTTGGGCTTAGCTATGTTATATGTTGGACTGTAAATAGAAGATAAGAACAGTGGAGAGCACAATCAATAAGTCATTTCACTGCAAATCAGTGGGACTGAATCAACTACAGCACTTTAGCTTAACTGGACTGTAGATCTCACAGAGTTGTGACATCAGCTTGGTGGTATGTTGACTACTGGAATCTGCAGCTTAGGGTTCTATTATTCATTCTTGTTTTTCTTAGGATATTCCCCATTTATTCAGCTGGTATATTCATGACCTCTAAGTCAAGGGTTCAAATCCACCCTTAAGGATTTTACTGAACTCCCCCCACCACTGAACCTAATAACCCATATCTTCAATCTGCAAATATATTTTAACCCCCACCCCAAGTGTCTTTCCTCTCCCACAAAAAAAATTGTGAGTTGCTCCTCAAGCTTTCCTCTATCTGCACCACTGCTCTGAGTCAGCCATTTGTTTGTAATGTTGCTAATAATATTGTGCTGTTTTACTTACACACACACACACACACACACACACACACACACACACACACGGTGGCTTCTCACAATCTCCTAAAAGTAGGTACAAAGTATGTGGGAGGGAAACAATGGTTCCCAGAGAGTGGGCACTCCCAGTAGGAGTGTCTTCCAAACTCACCTAGTGACTTCAGCCTGAGATGCTCCACCCAGCTTGGCACCTAGGTGTCAAGTTGGGCAGATATTCTTGGTAGAGTCTCAGAGCGGAAGTCAATGACCAAGAGAGCCAGTGTGGTGTAGTGGTTAGAGTGCTGGACTAGGACTGGGGAAACCTGAGTTCAAATCCCCATTCAGCCATGAAACTAGCTGGGTGACTCTGGGCCAGTCACTTCTCTCTCAGCCTAACCTACTTCACAGGGTTGTTCTGAAAGAGAAACTCAAGTATGTAGTACACTGCTCTGGGCTCTTTGGAGGAAGAGCGGGATATAAATGTAATAATAATAATAATAATAATAGATCTACAAATTGAAATTGAAAGGCTGTGGCAGAAGAAGACCAAAATAATCCCAGTGGTAATTGGCGCCCTGGGTGCAGTTCCAAAAGACCTTGAAGAGCACCTCAACACCATAGGGGCCACAGAAATCACCATCAGCCAATTACAAAAAGCAGCTTTACTGGGAACAGCCTATATTCTGCGACGATATCTATAACCTTTGACAATAAAATTCAGCCATCCCTGGTCCTTGGGAAGGACTCGATGTCTGGATAAAACAAACCAGTCAATAACACCTGTCTGACTGTGTAAACAAGAAATAATGACAAGACATTTGTGTGGATTTGGACGACACATCCACCAGAAGTGTGTGCTCCCCAGGAACTTTCTACTGCCTTTGTAAATACTTATGATTGTGAGAAGCTGACTCCTTTCTACTGCCTTTGCACCTACTTATGATTGTGAGAAGCTGCCCATAGTCTAAGCATTTTTAGAACAAACCCATTGATGCAATCATGGAATTAAATATAAGGCTGTTGATTGTTGTCATTTTTTAAAAAAATGAATAGCAGAGAGAACATATTTGGGGAGCAAGTCCAGTAAATAAGGTTTCAGTCCAATAAACAAGTACAGCTGGAAAAGCATAATACAATGTATGCTTACATAATAAAATGTATGCTTACTTCCTAGTAAGTCTGCTTAAGACTGCAGTTTTCATGTACGAGGGCTGAGATCAAGGCATTGGAAGTACTGCTACACAACAAATATACCGCTCTAACTATATTTCATACCATACATTTCAGCCAATAGAGTGCTTGACCTTGCAGCTACTGTTTCTAATTAAGTAAACAGTCAATAAACCTTTATTTCTCCTAATGCTGGAGTTCCTGTATGTTAGGCTGGTTTAACACAGTAGCTGTTCAGCCAAGATATTAACTGCTAACTTGCTTTTAATGCCCTGCTGTACCTATTACAAGAATACGTGCTGCATAACCATCATATCCATCTTAGAAAAGGAAGAAAAAACAAAGGGATAATTATAAACTGTTTCTCATATTGTTACACTTACATTTGACATGTGCATCTATTTCTTTCTCTCTCTCTCACCACAGAAAAGCGTTGCTGCTGTGGAGATGGCACCAGGTGCATGGGGGTGACCTCACACACACACCAAATCGGGAGCTGACATCCATCACACTTTGAAATTTTGGATTTCATCATTTCCTGATCTTTCTAAAGGGATCACAGCACCTGGCCCTCACAGCTGTAGTTCATTTAGAAAGCAATTTAAAAACCGAGGAAAAAAGCAAATGACATCTTGCTGCCTCAGCCTTGTCATTAAGAATAGCAGAATGGCCTTCATTTATGAGACACATGGCTAAGAATTAATATCTTCCAGTGCTTTCTCCAGTTGAGATTACAAAAGGTTTGGAAAGACCACTAAATATTTAGTGCTGTGCCTGATAAGGGGGAGGGGGGGAGTCTTCCTTTTTCATTGTAAAAAGGATTCAAGGAACCCACAGACTACTGCCTGTTCCAGTTTACCACACGTTTCAGATGCTATAAGCGTAGAATATTGTTGTATCATCCCACCGGGATTCCTTTCCTCTGATGCCTTCTGTAGTATTGAGGATTATGTACATATATGTTGCATGTTGCTTCTCCAAATGGAATTCTCCACTGAACTGGAACCAAAAACAGTATGCAGGGAAGTTTTCCTTTTGCAAATATTTTCTCTTTGTTCTTCCCATTAAAACAATCTCATATTAAATGCTGAAATGTTGTTTCACTTCCATTTAATTTATGGAGGGACTTTAGTGCTCATGGAAATAAATGGCTAAATCATATTGCCTAAAGCCAAATGTAGAGTGGGCAGGTGCTGTGCACGCTCCCCATGCCCCTCTGCCAGCATTAATGCCAACTTGGATCCAGTGGCTTTCCAACTGCCCGGAGGACTTTTCGGCAGAGTCTGTCAGCTCTCCTATTGAAGCTCTGGAATACAGAGCTGACCCAAGTACTAGGGATTGCTCCTAGGCAATCTGATGTGGCAGGGAGCTGAGGATGATGGAGCCACAAGGATGAGAGAACAGATAAGGAAAAAGCTACAGAGCTCATTTTAGTACCTACTTCTTGGTAGTGACAGAATCAAGGCTGCAGTATCTCTCTAGCCCTATCCAGATATTATGTTCCATCTGTCTTCAGATGTCTGTATGATTTTGTATGAATGATTGTACCTGCATTCATTTTAAATGTGGATCTGGGAACAGGCCCTTTCAAATGCATGGTACAGATAGGAAGTGTACTGCTGTAACTGAGTTCATCATAACATGGGAAAAACTGGCCTGTGTACAGATCTGTACCTGTGTACACTGAATACCGATTGTACAAGCAGAGGCGCTCTTACCCCTAGACCTTGGGGCTGAAGTCCAGGGCCTCCACAGCCCCTGGGAGGGCCCAAATCTTCTTTAGTCTGTTCTGGATGGCGTGGTCACCCGGCGGAGCATGTTGCTTAATTTTTGTTGGGGGGGGGCTCCAAAGGCCTTTAGGTCTAGGCTTCAAAATTACCTAGGTGCACCTCCGTGTACAAGTGTTCAGCATAACATACGAGCCGATGTCTTGTCAATCCGTGCAATCTGAGGTGATCCAGAACATGATTCCATCTAGGCCATAAATTCTGATACTGACCATGCAGTATCTCATTGTGACCCTAAGCACTCTGTGAATAAAGTTGTTCTTATTCATTTCTGACTTTGAGTGGCTTCACACGGAATGGCAGCAAGTAATTAAGATGGACTGGCTGGTTTCCGGCAAGTGTGAACTCATAGTACTTCTGCCTCTTCCATGTCTTCTAAACCTGGAAATGTACGTTGGATGGTGTCAGGTTCCTTCCACCACCCAGCACCACCCAGTTGTAACCTTGCATTGATTTTGGCAGAAATTGACAGGTGATGGAGAAAACCTTACGTTGTCCATCCAACATTTCTGAGTTCAGATGACATGGAAGAGGTGGAAGTACCAGGGGCACTTGCTTGCTTGCTGGGAACTGGCAGCTTCCTCCTACTTGTTATTGTCAGGTGTGAAGCCGCCCTTTGACTCCTTGAAGAATCCAGTAGGGCTGTGCACATTTGCAAATGTCAGGATCAGGTCTGACCTGATTTGACTTGATCCAACAAATGTTGGTTCAGGGTCCTTAGGATGCTTCAGAATGTCAGGGTCAGTTTTTGATTTTTTTCAGCCAGCTGATTGATTTTTTAAAGTAAGCAGGATATACTCAATAATAAGAAAAGTAATGTAACAGCAGAGAATCACAGGGGAAGTGATGTAACATTAGAGAACCCCAGAAATGGGCTAAAAGCTTTTTTAAAAAAACTCCTGGTTAAAAAAGAAGATAAATGCAGAGGCAGGCAGTTGGGCAGAAAGTCAGGTAGATAAAGGGTAGAAGATGGGGTGGGTGGGTGGAGTGCCTGCTGTGATCATGAAAAAGAAGGGATCAGACTCCTGCCACCACTTGGAGCTTTGGAATGCTTTGATTTCCCTCAACTGGGGTTGAAGAAGTTCGAACCAAAATCAGCTTCCCAAGTTCAAATCAGGACTTCTCCAACCTCCTCAGAAATGGTCCATATCAGGCCATTTCCAGTCTTCCCAATGGAACATTGCACAGCCCTAGAATACAGTATCTGGGAGTGTGGTGTCCTTGACCTCCTCTTATCCACTTTGTTTTGGATGAGTTTCACATGTTGCAGCTAGAAGATGTCAATAACGTCCTTGCGTTAATTGCATTGATCCTACCATTTCTTCTCCAAATACCTGCTGTCTCTGCCTGTCTTAAGGCCATCCAGCACAGATTGCTTACTTTTACTTTAGCAATTATTAGTTTCTCATTAAGTGAAGGTATGGTGGGAGGAAGGAGTGTTTGGCACCAGCAAAGATGCCCCACATTGAACTGGTACAACCTCATGAAGCATCTGAGCCTTAATGTATCACTAGAACAATTATCCTGTGGGTTGATCCATGCCTGTTTGTTGCTCACATAATTAGTTTTCAGGATGGGTTCAACAGCTGGGATGGGGTCTCTTCATCATCATCCTTATCCTGACTCAACACAAAGGAAGTTTTATGAGATAATCCAGTAAATGCTAAATGAGAGCGCCTTCCAATGTTTGTCTTGATTTCAGGGTAAAAGGTTTCTTATGCCTCCCTATCAATGGCTTGCCTCTCTTCTGTCAGGACCTATAGACTTAGAAGATGCTAATAACTGTCTATAGTCCCACAGACTATAGAAGATGCTAGAGTCACTAATGTCTTCTATAGTCTATTGTCCTCACTGGTTTTGTTTTTAAAGCCCAGCTGACACAAAAAGCACCAAAGGGGGGAAATGAGAAGGAGGATGCTGTGCCAGCAGGAGAAGGGGATAACAAGGTGCCCCAGGCAGGGGGGATGACCACATCACCCAAGACTCGAAGCTCTCATGCTGAATGATGTGAGCACTAATGTTTCTTACCCTGGAACTGGGACTGCAACATAATTCCTGTAGCAATACATGAAAGCCCATCATGGTGCAGATGCTTAATAAGGCAGCACAGAACCAGGACAATGTGGGGCAAATTTGCTAATGCCAGGCATTCTGTCCTCCCTGTGATAGGATGTGTATATAGGAGATGGTGAGTGAGTGTGTGGCACAGTAAACAGGCACAGAAGGTTCAGAAGAGGAGGGGGTTAGAATAAAGGTGGTGGAGACAGAGAGGGAGAAGAAGAGAGTGTTGGAGTTAATTGGGTGAGAATAGGAGGTTTGTGGACTGAAGTTTGAGAGATTGGTTGGTGTGTTCTGAACAGGAAAGATTGTTCGGGGGGTTGTGTGGAACTTGAAGGGTGAATGTAAGGAGGCTGGAGAACCAGCAGTGTACTGGGTAGCTCCTAGTAACAGACAAGAAGATCTGGAAAAATTTACGAAGTTTACAAACCCATTTTTAATTACCTCTGTCCCAGTTATCTCACCCCCCTACATATGTTACATTTTATCCAGATGAAAAAAAACCTCAGAAAGTTGAACAGTGGATGTTTGTGTGCCCTACTTTGCAGAGATTATTTACTTATTCTTGTTTTCATTTTATACCTCAATTTTGTTCATTTTATATCCTGAACATATACGCCTATCCTAAGCTAGGGGTGTTCATGGAACGAACTGGTCCAGTTTGGTTCCAGAGTGAACTGGATCCAAACTTTACCAGTTTGGTCTGGCACCCCCTAGAACCCCACACACCCCGGTCCAGTCGGGGGGGTTCACGAGTCCCCCCCCATTTTTTAAAACTTACTCCCTCTGAGGGAGTTGTCCAAGCTGGCGTGGGGGGGGGGGTCTGCAGAGGTTCTCCCTCCCCCTGCCGGCCTCCTTTTGCTCAGAATTGGCTGTTCAGGTGGTTTTCATCCGTTCTCCCTGGCGCAGTGGCCATATTGGATCCCGCCGTGCCTGCGCAATGGGCCTCTGCATGGCCTGGGTCATGCCAGGCCACACAGAGGCCCATTGCGCAGGCACGGCAGCCTCCAAAATGGCCACCGCACTTGAGGGGAAGGCCAAAAACTGACCAGCCAAATTCTGGATTGAGGGAGGCTGGTGGGGTGCGGGGGAACCACCACAGACCCACCACCACCTTGGACAACTCCCCTGGAGGGGATAAGTTTAAAAAAAAAACTGGGGGGGACTCATGAACCCTTGGAGGGGGGGTTCCCAGGGTTCATGAGCCCCACCCCAGTTGAACCCAACAGGGGGTGGTTCGGTTCAACCCCGAACAGTTGAATCAAACTGGTTCAACATCAAACACATTCAACATCGAACCTGTTTGCACATCCCTATTCTGTGTGCGTGAGGCTACACAGCCAAAGGTGTTGAGAACTGAGAGCAAGGTAACAAGAATTTATATGGTGGCAGTGAGGGAAAGTAATAACTGAATGAATTCCCAGAACCTGGACACTAAATTGTCATATAACATTTTTTAAAAACCAAAAATCACCTCCTGGAAAATTGAGAGGGGTGTCAGGGAGGGACCCTGACACTCCCCATCTTGATTTGGGCTTCAAAAACCAAGGGAAAGTGTGGGTGCATAGAGGGCAAGCTGGAAATGAGCACAATGTGTGCCACTGCATGGGATGTGCAAATATTTTGAGGTCAGATCGATTTGGTTCGAATCTAGTCAATTAGAGTGATTTGACCTTGAAACAAATCTGCCCTGGCAACCCTGGCCAAAACAGAACTCAAATTGAATCAAGATTTGAGTTTCCCTTAGTCATTGCCATTTCATCATGTCCCTCTGAGTTTCTCTGTCACTCTTGTTGGTTGCTTGCAGTGTGTAACAATTGGCTTCTTGGTTGTCTTGTTATCCTGCAAATCCTGTATTGCTTCTTGGTTGGCTTGTATCATGCAAATCCTGTGTAGGCAGGGGTAACTGTTCCAACATTGGCTGTGGGGAGGGACCAGGGCGGGTTAGAGGCAGATGGATGGACTTTCAAATGTACCTAAGTGGAGTCCTTGAGATAACCATTTCCTTCTTCCTCATGGAGAGAGAAGAAGCTGCTGTCTGCTGCTGCTGCTGAAGGACTGAGATGGACTGCTGGGCCGAGTGATTTTGTATTTTTCTGTCATAGGGAATAATGGGGAATGGAGGTGGCTCCATTATTCCCCTTGGGTAGCACCTAGGTACTCCAGAGTGGGTTGGAGGGTATGGCTCCATGGGTGGCACTGATGAAGTAGTGAGGTGGACTGCTGTGCTGAATGATTTTGTATTTCCCAGTCATAGGGAATAATGGGGAATTGAAGCGGCCCCATTATTCCCCTTAGGTAGCACCTAGGTACTACCACAGGGGGCACAACTACTCCATGGGTGGCACCCAACCCACAAGGCAATGAGGCACTCAGGTGATTTTAAAGGAATTTTTTTAGTTTTAAGTGATTTGGTATTTTTCTGCCTTAGGGAATAATGGGAATTCAAAGTGGCCCCATTATCCCCCATGTACTTAGGTATTCCCGAGTGGGTATGGGGGTAGGATGGTATGGGTACCAACTAAACCCAAGCCGCAAGGCATTAGGTACTTGGGCAATTTGGGGTGGATTTTATATCTGGTGTTAACTAACTTTTTCTCATAATGAATCCCTGCGATATCCAAGAGTCTAAACACATTAGATTCTCAGATGTTACATTGCTTCTTCATAGCAATTCATTATGAGAAAAAGTTAGTTAACACCAGAGATTCTAAAATGCATATAAAATCCCCCCAAAAAATCACCAGGGTGCCCCACTGCCTTGCAGCTTGGGTGGTAGTTGGTGCCCATGGTGCTCTACCCCCCAACCTGCTTTCAAGCACCTACTGACAGGAAATAATGTGGCCACTTTGAATCCCCATTATTCCCTATGGCAGAAAAATACAAAATAACTTCAAACTAAAAAAATGCCTTAAAAATCAGCTGTTTGCCCAATTGCTTTTTGGTTTGGGTGGTGGGCAGAAGCCATGATGCCCTGCCTCCCAGTCCACTTTGCTGCCCCCAGCCCATTACAATCAAATTCAATTCAAATCGATTTGAATTCAAATTGAATCAAATTTGAATAGAATCAACACTGATTTGAAGGCAGAAGATTCAAGTCTGAATAAAATCAGGCTGATTCAATTTGAACTCGAATCGAATCTCAAAAATCATTTCATGCACATCCCTATGCACAACATCATTATTGATCACGTGGCATGTCTTAAGCCTTAGTGCCCATTTCCTGGCTTTGGGAAGTTTGAGCCAAAACTCTGGTCTTAAACCAGTCGGTTTTTTGACCATCAAATATTATATATACATACAGAAAAAGTATTTTGGAGACAGGGAGAAACAAATCTGTCAAAAGCACTGTAAGACATTTTGTGTTGGGCTGTTTTTTTGTTTTGTTTTTGTTAATGGCCAGCTCTTGTCCAATTGTTTTACCTTTCATCTGTCTTATAATCTTTAAATAGGTTTGTTTCAAATAACCAAGTACATATGATTAGACATGTGAAGCAACACACACAAGCATACTAGAGATAGACAAACTCCTTCACTCCCATCACAATGTGATGCAGTCACTGGGAGAGGAGAAGAGTGCACAAAAACCATGGTCTAGAACTTACAGTTCCAGATGTACAATCCTCATAGTGGAAACTCCACATGAGCCTATGCCCAAATATGGGCATCAGGATCCTCTTCTAGCCAACCACCTGAGCAATTATGGTAGTGCCAAGTGCCCTCACCCTACACAAGCCATCAGATGCAGCTGGGTCCCACTGCCATACATAATTAGTATGATAGCTGTCTGGCCTCATCTGTTCCTAAAATGAGGTCAAGAGAAATCTGCACATGGAGACAAAAAGTTATCCTGATTAGTTTGTTAGTTACTTCCCTCCTTCAAGGACTTAATATTATTTCTGACCTTCGTAGTCTTCCTTGCTTTGAAAGGATCCCCTAAAATCTTTCACAGTCTTTCCCCACTGTTATATTCTCTGATAATCTTATGTTTCATGAGATAACTGAAACAAACAAAAAAGCATCAATGGATTCATGAGGGAGAATGGTGGCCAACCAGTGGCCAAAAGCTTTAAGATAGTAGCTGACATCCAGATGTGCAATGGTTACAGCTGCACAATGGTTACAGTTGCACTACTGCAAGAAGATCATGGAGCTGCACAAAATCATTTCACATGCTTAATTGCATAAAGGTTCCCTGCAAGACATACAAGGTGTGCCACAGATTGGACATCTTGTTGGACAGGCACAAAAATATTTGTACTAATGCAACACCAATCAGGAATTAAAGCTCCAGACTTAACACAACTAGCTAGCACAAAATCCTCGCACTAACAAAATATGTTTGCACAAGCCTTTCATTAGTCTGGATGACATCAACAAAACAGTTGTTGATAGAGACTTCCTGCCATTGGCTGACACTAGAAGGTGCTAGGTGCCAAAAGAGGTACTGGAGCAGCATTAATACATGGTCTGGTTATTTAGCAATCATACATGCTTTCTCCTCATTTCTCAGTTGTTAAAGATGGTTTATTGCTTTAAGGCAGGGGCTGCACAATTGGCCCTCCTGCAGATATTGAACTACAACTCCCCAAATCCCTGACTATTGGCCACTGTGACTGGAGATTGTGGGAGTTGTAGTACAAAAACTGCCGGAGGGTCACCAAAGTTGTGCAGTTCAAAAATATTACAATCGTGTCAATCACAGCTATTGTTACTGCTTGGAAATTCTTCCCTGTGCTGAAGTAAATGGCTGGTTTCTTTGATTCCTAGCTGAGTTTTTCTGAGTCATTTAATACAGTGGTCTGTATCCATCTTTGAAGTTTAGTTTCATTTATTTTTTGTTTCTCTTCTGTGTGCTTTCTAAATTCACTCCTAATTTTATTTATGTCTATGTATTTTGAATGATTCTTGTCAGTATGAGGAAAAAATGTGGAGATTAAAAAAATTCTCACTTTAAATGAATTATTAAATTATATACAAGTCCAATCTGAAATTTAGTCAAGCCAAAATACTTAAATTAAACAGATTCCTTCTCTCCTGCTGATGCCAGTGGCCCATCCATAATATTTCAGCTGATTTGTTTTTAAAAGGCCATAGGTGTAAACAGATATCAAATCTTTTGTGGAGTGGGTAGAGCTATGGCTGATCTTTTAAAATTAATTAAAAACCATTTCTAAAAGGCAAACCTATATAATGTTGGGGGACAGGAGTCAGATAGAGGGAAAGCTTGAGAAGTAACTCATCACTTTTTTCCCCTTTTTGCAGGGGGGTTGAAGCTATGGGTTATTAGGTTTGGTTTGGGTGAGTTCAGTAAAATGAGGGGGAACTCTCCAAGTGCTTAGGTCGATCTCAAATACGGGCCTGCAGTGCCAGGCTCAGGTGCCTAACTCCCCATGCTATCTATCTATTGTTAAATTTGTATACCGCCTTTCGTTAAAACAATCCCAAGGCGGTTCACATAAAAATTAAAAACAAGACTATAAAAATGACACAATTAAAATATTAAGCTAAAATATAAAAAACAAATCTGACTAAAAAGATTTAAAATACAAACATAAAAATTGTACAAAATACAAAGAAGCAGCATTAGAGACAATCATATAAAAGCCTTGGTAAAAAGCCAAGATTTAACACGCTTTCTAAAAATTGTGATGGAGACTGAGGAGCAAATAGCCACAGGGAGAACATTCCAGAGTCAACAGAGAATGCCCTGTCCTGCGGCACGACAGCCAAGCCTCCCTCATTGTTGGCACCCACAGCAGAGCCATGCTGGGACAGCTCACAAGCAGAATGAATTGCTGTGCAGCAGCAGCACCCAGATAATGGCCAAAGCGGATATGATCAGGTGATCCAGCCAGATCGGGTGATTGGCAGAACCAGTAGGGGCCCAGCTGGCCCTATATAACTGTTGCTTCAGACTTGGTTTCTCAGTCCAAGAAACCCATCACTACAAGCAGCCACATAGACCACTGCTAGTCAGAAACCTTCCCTTCCCTTCCACTGCTAGTCAGAAATGTTCCCTTGAAGTGCTGTTGCTCCTTCTGCTGCTACTACTACCTATAGTGAAATGCTACCTACATTTCATTGGCGGGGGGAAGGTAAATGAGTAAGCCTCCTCCCATGAACCTGCTGAAATTAATTGCAATGCTCCCTGCAAAACCACCAAATTTCCCACGCCCCTGAACCTCTTGAAGCCTTCCCATGATCCATATATTTACTGAAATTACAGTTGGTAAATATATTTGGGTCAGCACTGACAAAGATCAGATTTGCCATTGCTTGCCTCCCATTCTACCTCTCTCACAGATTCTCACCTTTGGAAACTAGACAATCCACCGAACCGTAATAGTGTATCTGACTCTGCCCACCCCTACTCCTGGAACTGAGCCCAGGAATGGGGCTGTACTCAGTGGGAGTGCACCTGCTTTGCAGGTAAAAGGTCCCAAATTCAATACCTGCATCTCCAGCTAGAGCTGGAGAACATCTTGCCTGAAATCTTGGAGAGTCTCTGCCAGTCAGTGAAGACAATACTGAGCTAGATGGACCAAAGGTCAGCCTCACTGTGGCAGATTCCTATAAGGAACCACATTGAACCTCAAATGCCTGCCAGACATGACTCAGCTATTAGCCTCTGACACTTCACATCCATATCTAGTTGCCCCAGAAACTGGCTTGAATGTTGCTACTTCTTCTGAATCCAGCAAAGCCTCACAAAAATACATATTTTTGCAAGCATAAGCCAGAGGAGTACAAAAGTTTCTAATCTGCAGACAATCAACTGGTATGTGTGGGACAATCAGTTTTACATTAGATAGCCAATATACATTTCAGAAAGAGTGATAATCAGAGTCAGAAGTACTGGATGGTTGCCTGCCAGGGGGGAAAAAGCCAACAAAAAATACTTTTGAATGCCTTTTTACTGAGTATATGTTGCACCAGTTTTTAGAACCAGTTTTTTATCATTCCAAAAAACAATTCAGCTCACTAACAGTAGTGGAATTACTTTGCACCTGAATAGCTCCTTTGGAAACAAAAGAGCAGCAGTTGTACAGAGGGGAATGTACCAGCTCAGGTGAGCAGATCTAAGTTTTACAATTTCTTGAGTGCAGAAGTAGATCTGCCCAGAGACTAATAGTTATGGTTTTTCTCCAAACCTTATTGATCCCACATGGTTTTTGATCTGCAGATTTTCCTGAAGCCTAGCATTATTGTACCAGAAACATTTATTTGGTTTTTTTTAATTGTGCCATTTTTCTCATCAAGGTATTCCAAGGCAGCCAACACATTAAAATGCATAACCATAAAAACATACAATTATAACAAGTCGTTCTGGTAAGAACTAATCTGCCTACTTTCCTTTCACTGTCCCTGCAACTGGACTAAATTTGGTCCAAATTGGTTAGGCAGTTCACAAGTTATCCAACTTGCGCCTCAAACCTTCACGCTTTCACCATCTTGAATTGGGGTCAATGACAGAATCACAAACTATGCCTTGAGCTGTCCTTATGTGTCCCTACAACTGTACCGAATTTGGTCCAAATTCGTTTCCACTTGCACCTCAAATATGGACAAATCCACCATCTTGAACTGGGGTGGATGACATCATCACGAACTATGCTTTTGAAGTGTCCCTATTTGTCCCACCAGCTGTAGCAAATTTGGTTCAAATTGGATAGGCGGTTCATAAGTTAGCCCAGTATGCCTCAAACATTCATGTGTCCACTATCTTGAATGGGGTGGATGACGCCTTTGAGGTGTCCCAATGTATTCCTGCAACAGTTCCAAATTTGGTTCAAATCAGTTCAGTGGTTCACAAGTTAGCCCACCTACACTGCAAATATTCATGTGTACACTATCTTGAATTGGACTGGATGACATCATCGCAAATTATGCTGTTGAAGAGTCCTATGTGTCACTCACTACAACTGTACCAAATTTGGTTCAAATTGGTTAGATGGTCCATAAATTAGCCCACCTGCACCTCAAATGTTCACATGTCTGCAATCTTGAATCGGGGTGGATGACATAATCACAAATAATGTTGTTGAAGTATCCCTATGTGTCCCTACAGCTGTACCCAGGTAGGTTCATATTGGTCCAGGCATTGCAAAGTTGGTAGCAGGGGACACACATGGAAACACATTGAGAATCCCGGGTGATCTCATAAGCTTACTTTCTTTAAGGAAAGTGGGCTAAAAATGAATTTTTAAAACTACAAAAAAGAAGACTAATAACAATATTAGGCAGTACCACACCAAAATAAAGAAACCCATTAGCCAATTTAAAACAACTCTGAACACAGCAAAACTTCCACCTACCCACTCCCAGGCAATGAGGAATCTCCACACACAGCAGCATAGTGCTGTTTCAAACAATGTGGCCCTGCTCAACATCTAGTTTTCTATAAGCAGAATTTTTAATGTGGATAACCCCAGAGAAATGTTTGACATCATCTCAGACAAAATACTTTTAGGGGTGTGCAGAACCCCTAAAATGGAACTGGGTTCCATTCAAACCAGCCAAGTTCAACTGGTTCAAAACTGAACTGGACCAGCCCCCAAAAGAGGCAGCTGGTCCCAGAGCAAACTGGACCTTGCCCAGTCTGATACGGACCAGTTTAATCTGGTTCAATCTGGTTCGAGGGCTATGCTTCTAAAGGGGAATCCAGTGAGTTGGGGGAATCCTTTACAGGTGTTCTAAGAGCAGCAGAGTGAGGGCACTTTAGAAGGGTACTTTATCAGCTTTGGTAGCAGCTTCTCTAAGCCTCGCCAGTGCTTCCCCCCCCCCCCCGCAGCAGCGCAGGTTGACAGCAGCCCAGTTTTGGCCTCCAGGGAGGCATGGAGGCCATTTGCATGACTGGCAGTAGCCCAGTTTCAGCCTCTGTGCATCTGTGAAGGCTGGAACTGGGCTGCTGCCAGCCTGTGCTGCTGGGCGGGAGCACCAGCAGGACTTTGAGGAGCTGCCACCACACTGTTGCCACCAAAAATGGTAAGGTGCCTTCTCGCCATCGCACTCCCCTCAGCCTCACTTAGAACACTTTTAAAGGATTCCCCCACATACCTCATTGGATTCCCCTTTACAAGCATAGCTTTTGAATCATATGGAAACAGGTTGAACAATCTCAACCAAATGGACCAGACTGCCAGCCGGTTCAACTGAACCAGCTGGTGGACCGGCAGGTTGGTTTGAAGTTGATTTGAATTCAAACTAAACCACCAAACCTCAATTCCATGCACACCCCTAAATACTTTAACAAAGGAAGCTCACATATTCAGCTGTGAATCACCAAGGGTCAAGGGACCAAATAATGGAAAGTGATGCACACAAGTATGTAAAGACCTGGACCAAAATTTATCCGAGGAATAATTTTGACAAAATACACCCTTTGGTTTATGGAAGCACTACGGGGGCTGAAGTGGCATGGTAGACAGCTAGAGCACAAGTGGAGAAAAACTCTGCTCGAATCCAACAAATTGCAACACATTTGAAGATTTAGTCTCTGGCAATGCATGCATTAAAGAAGCAGTTCTTTTCTGTCCGCTTTGCTTCTTCTTTATTTATTTGCTGGTCGATGACCGAAATAAAAATTACTACTACTACTACTACTACTACTAGAAGTAAGATCATGTCCAGTGGAGCTGTCCAAGGTTGTGAGACAGTTAGCTAATGCCCCTCAAACCTTGAATGAGTATTTGGATCCATCATTTACCCATTGTGAAATTTTAAATGATTTTTTTTTTTTAGATAAAATCTCTCTTATTTGAGTTGAACTGGACTCTACAGTTAGTGCAGAGTCTACTCTGGAGGTGTCCAGCAGCTCTTATGTGGTTAGATAGGATCAATTTAAGTTTGTGACTCCTGAAGATGTAGACAAGCTACTTGGGGCACTTCACCTTACCACCTGTCCTCTTGACCCTTGACCCTTGCCCAACATGGCTTATACGATCCAGCAGGGAGGTTATTGGAGAGGGTCTTGTTAAGATCATTAATGCTTCTCTGAGGGAGGGCATGATGTCTCCTTGTCTCAAGGAGGCAATTATTAGACCACTTTTCAAGAAACCTGCACTGGATCCCTCAGAGTTAGGCAATTATAGGCCTGTCTCCAACCTCCATGGTTGGGTAAGGTAATTGAGACGGTGGTGGCATTTCAGCTCCAGATTGTCTTGGAGGAAGCAGATTATCTGCACCCATTTCAAACTGGCTTTTGGGCAGGCTATGAGACGGCCTTGGTCAGCCTGTTGGATGACTTCCCATTAGGAATCGATGGGGAAATTTGACTCTGTTGATCCTTTTGGCTTTTGATATCATCACACATGGTATCTTTCTGGGGTGCCTGAAGGGGTTGGGAGTGGGAGGCACTGCTTTGCAGTGGTTGTGCTCTTACCTCTCGGGTAGGTTCCAGATGGTGTACCTTGAAGACTGTTGCTCTGCAAAATGAAAGTTATTGTATGGGGTCCCCCAGGGCTTCATTCTATCTCCAATGCTTTTAAACATCTATATGAAACCACTGGGAGAGATCATCAGGTGATTTAGTGCAAGGTGTTATCAATATGCTAATGACACCCAAATCTATTTCTCTATGACAACTGCATCAGGTAATGGTCTAACATCCCTAAATGCCTGCCTGGAGGCAGTAATGGGCTGGATGAGGGAGAACAAACTGAGGCTGAATCCAAGCAAAACTGAGGTACTCATTGTGGGAGGTCAAGACTTAAGAGGTGGTTTAGATCTGCTTGTTCTGGAAGAGGTTGCACTCCTGCAGAAAGAGCGGGTATGTAGACTGGGAGTTCTTCTGGGCCCAGACCTCTCCCTGATCTCTCAGGTTGAGGCAGTGGCCCGGAGTACTTTCTATCAGTTTCAGCTGATACGTCAGCTACATCCATTTATGGAGATAAACAACCTTAAAACAGTGGTGCATATGCTGGTAACATCCAGACTTGACTATTGCAATGCACTCTACATTGTGCTGCCTTTGTAAACTGTACAAGCTAGTAAGAATGCAGCAGCCAGGTTGGTCTCCAGGGTTTCCTGAAGAGATCACATTACACCCATTTTCAAAGAACTACATTGCCTGCCAATAAGTTTCCAGGAAAAATACAAAGTGCTGGTTGTTACCTATAAAGCCCTGAATGGCTTGGGTCCAAGCTATAGAACACCTTCTTCTTCATTGACCCCACAGCCAATTAAGATAATCTGGGGAGGTCTGGCTGTGGTTACCACTGGCTCAGTTGGTGGCAACTTGAAACCGGTTCTTTACTAAAGTTGCCCGAAGACTCTGGAACACGCTCCCTAACAAAATGAGTGTCTACCCTTCTCTGAATGTTTTTAAGAAAGTCCTGAAAACATCCCTGTTTAGGCTTTTAGTTTATCATTTTAAAGCTTTGGATTTTGTAGTTTTTATTTGTATTTTTATTTGTTTTAATTGTGTTAACGTTTCAATGGTTGTTTTTAGATTGTGAACCACCCAGGGACATCTGTATGGGGTGGAATAAAAATGTACTAAATACAAATAAATAAATAAAATTGTTTAAATTGTGTTAACGTTTTAATGGTTGTTTTTAGATTGTGAACCACCCAGGGACTTCTGTATAGGGCAGTAAAAGAACATAAGAACAGCACTGCTGGATCAGGCCCAAGGCCCATCTAGTCCAGCATCCTGTTTCACAGTGGCCCACCGGATGCTGCTGGAAGCATATAGGCAGGAGTTGCTGCTGGAAGCATATAGGCCCTCTCTCCTGCTGTTACTCCCCTGCAATTGGTACTTAGAGACATCTTGCCTTTGAGGCTGGAGGTGGCCTATAGCCCTCAAACTAGTAGCCATTGATAGATCTCTCCTCCATGAAGTTATCCAAACCCCTCTTAAAGCCATCCAGGTGGTTAGCTGTCACCAAATCTTGTGGCAGAGAATTCCACAAGTTGATTATGTGTTGTGTGAAAAAGTACTTCCATTTGTTGGTCCTGAATTTCCTGGCAATCAATTTCATGGGATGACTCCTGGTTCAAGTGTTATGTGGGAATTCTCTCTATCTACTTTCTCCACACCATGCATGATTTTATAGACCTCTATCATGTCTCCCCGCAGTTGTCTTTTTTTCTAAACTAAAAAGCCCCAGGTGTTGTAGCCTTGCCTCATAAGAAAGGTGCTCTAGGCCCCTGAACATCTTTGTTGCCCTCTTCTGCACCTTTTCCAGTTCTACATTGTCCTTTTTTAAATGTGGCAGTACAAAAATGTACTTAATAAAATAAAATTGTAAAAAATCAAGTTTTAAGGAAAGAGAAACTAATCAGGAGAAATTTCAAGGGTGGTTGTGAAATCCGAGACATTCTAAAATATTGTGGGAGTCAGCTTATTGCTGTTTGTGGGTGGCAACACCATGTGTTTGTTTGTTCGCTCGTTTGTTCATTCTCTCTCTCTCTCTCTCTCTATATATATATGCTATGCCTTTGCAGGCTGAGGTGGAAGCATTACTGAAAGCTAGGCCTCTTCCTGGCAAACCAGCTCCATCTGGCAGCCATTTTTGCTCCATGAATGCACCTCGAAAAATGCTACAACATACTGAGGGGATTTCCAGGAGGAGGAAAGGCAACTTGGCAGAGCCCATCTAGTGCACTTCTGCAACTGCTTGCAAGGGCACAGCATAAACTGAAACAAGTTGTTCTGGTAAGAACTAATCTGCCTACTTTCCTTTCATTATAATCGTAATTGAAAATCGCCATGCTCATGTTAGCTCAGTTCAGCCTTTAACGTTCACACATCTGCCATCTTGAATTGGGATGCATGACATCACTACAAACTATGCCATTGAGCCACCCCTATGTGTCCTTACACCTGTAGCAAATTTTGTTCAAATTTATTTATTTATTTATTTATTTATTTTTGCATTTATATACCGCCTTTCGTTAAAAAGATAACCCCAAGGCGGTTTACAAAAGTTAAAAACATACAATAAAAAGACAATAAAAACATCATGTTAAAAATATAAAAACATATAAAAACAGGCATAAAAACAATACAACAAATACAACAAATAAAAACACAAAGAAGCTGCAGTAGAAAACGATCGTGTAAAAGCCTGGGTAAAAAGCCAAGTATTTAAAAGCTTTCTAAAAGCCGTGATGGAGTCCGAGGAACGAATGGCCACTGGGAGAGCATTCCAGAGTCTGGGGGCAGCAACAGAGAAGGCCCTGTCCCGAGTGCACGACAGCCAGGCCTCCCTCACTGTCGGCACCCAGAGCAGGGCCCCCTCAGATGTCCTTGTCAAGCGGGCAGCAACCCTTGGGAGCAGGCGGTCCCTCAGATACCCCGGGCCCAAACCGTTTAGGGCTTTAAAGGTCAAAACCAGCACCTTGAATTGGACCCGGAAACGAACCGGCAGCCAGTGCAGCTCTTTCAAAATGGGGGTGATATGTTCCCAACGGGCAGCTCTGGATAAAACCCTCGCTGCCGCGTTTTGCACTAGCTGCAGTTTCCGGATATTCTTCAAGGGCAGCCCCACGTAGAGTGCGTTACAGTAATCCAGCCGCGACGTGACTAAGGCGTGGGTAACCATGGCCAGATCTGCCTTCTCGAGAAAGGGACGCAGCTGGCGCACCAGCCGAAGCTGTGGAAAGGCACCCCTGGCCACCGCCTCCACCTGAGCTTCCAAAAGCAGAGCCGGGTCCAGTAGTACCCCCAAGCTGCGTACTTGCTCCTTCAAGGGGAGTGCAACCCCATCCAGAACCGGTAAAATCTCCTCATCCCGATTGGCTCTCCTACTGACCAACAGTACCTCCGTCTTATCCGGATTCAATTTCAGTTTGTTAGCCCACATCCAACCCATCACGGCCTCCAGCCCCCGATTCAGGACATCCACCGCCTCCCTAGGATCAGATGACAAGGAGAGATAGAGCTGAGTGTCATCCGCATATTGCTGACAACTCAGTCCAAATCTCCGGATGACCTCTCCCAGCGGCTTCATGTAGATGTTAAACAGCATGGGGGACAAGACCGATCCCTGCGGGACCCCACAGGCCAACGGCCACGGGGCCGAGCAGTAGTCCCCCAGCACCACCTTCTGAACCCTCCCCTCAAGAAAGGACCGAAACCACTGTATTTATCAATTAGGTGGTTCACAAGTTAACCCACTTGCACCTCAAATGTTCATGCATCTGCCATCATCACAACTATGTCCGTGAGCTATCGCTATGTTCCCCTGCACCTGTAGCAAATTTGGTTCAACTCAGGTGATTCACAAGTTAGCCCACTTGCACCTCAAACATTCATGCATCCACCATCTTGAATCAGGTTGGATGACATCATTACAAACGTTGCCCTTGAGCCGTCCCTATGTGTCCCTACACCTGTAGCAAATTTGGTTAAAATTGGTTTTGCGATTCATAAGTTAGCCCATTTGTGCCTCAAATGTTTACATGTCCTCCATCTTGAATTGGGGCATCCCTGTGTTGAGGCATCCCTGTGTCCCTACATCTGTAGCAAATTTGGTTCAAATTGGTTAGGTGGTTCACAAGTTAGCCCACTTGTGCCTCAAATGTTCATACAGCATGACTTTCCTTAAGCAAAGGAAGCTAAAAAGGACACAGAATAAAACCATCCTTTTTTTAAAAAGGGAGGGAAAGGACACCTGCCACCACCGCTAACCTGTGTTAAGCTGCTCCCCACACACAACATTAATAAGGATTTTGTGTGCTTATCTCCTGAAAATATCGCTCTGATTTTCACCATGTCAGAATGGGGTCTATTTGGGCTGTTATTAATCACGACAGAGGATAGTCCCTTTAATTTAAATTGTGGTCCAAACTGTGTAATTAGGGGCTGGTTTGGATATTGCAGCTCCGTGTGATTGTGCAGGGTTGGAGATGGTGCATCAGGGATTCGGCCAGAGGGAATTTTTCTCTCTTCTCCACACATGATGGGTCACCACTAGGACAGTTTGTCTGAACCTATCTTTATTGTCATTCTAAGGGAGCTTCTGGGGGAAATGCAACTGCCTCTGGATTGAGAAACTTCTCAGAAAGTCTCAGGGGCCCCTGAAAAATTGCCAGCATTAGCCCTCCTGGTTTTGCTAATTGAGAAGTTGCTAGAGAAATAGAAAGACGAGTTTTGAGTTATCCTGTAGCTGGAACTGATCCTACAATTTTGTGTGTGTGCTATGTAGGGGTCAGTACAGCATAAGCACCTTGCCCCATAAGTACTGCATGCACACTTCTGATTTATTTCCCTACAGATGTGTCTCCAGTCACTACACTTGGGTCAAAGGGTGTCCCCAACCCCCACCACCTGAGGAATTGCACCATTTTTATAGTAATTGATAATTCAAGCAACCATTGTGCACTCTATGCCTGGCAGGGTGTCCTGTCGAGCTAAGAAAGCTTCACACAGATCCCACCAGGGAGCAACTGCAGTTATCACAGAGTGTTGACAAACTTGTCCAAACCCAGTTTGAGTGGAGTATACAATATGTAAGACTTTTAGGCAGAAAAAAATGCATTTATGTGCACATTCCTTGAAACCCAACAGCAGTGTATGTGTTTTTTCTCCCCGTATGTTTCCTCTCAGTCTTCTATCCCAGATGAGCCTGTGTTCTTAGAGTTAAATGGTAAGATACTTAAAAGCTAATAGTCTTTTTTTCAGCTTTAAATACACACACACACACACACACACCCCAGAAGAAGGAATTTAACCTCACATCCTCACTCTGAAATTAGCTCCATTGTCAAAAGATGACAGCTGTATCCTGATTTCAAGAATTCCACATTGTAATAAAACAGCATTTTTGGAAAAGCATTGTGTTACTTCAAACAGACCCGTAATGGTCCCTGAGCAAACCATTTTCAGAAGTCTTGTGTAAGTAAGATAAAAAGGCACCATTTCTGAAGAGATGCTTTTATGGGCTAGGTCAGAGTGCTCTTTCCATGTGGTTCGTTCCCAGTCGAATTTCCTAATAGCCTATCTCCTCAGCTAACAGATGCCCAGCCTCATGTCGGAACCAACTCGAGCCACCACTGAGATGCTATCCAGCTCCTTTCTTATTGAGCCGTTTCCCTAGCAGATGGTGCAGTGCTGCAGGCACACTCCTTCCTGTTAATTACCAGCCTTAGCTACAGATGGAAATGTCAGTCAGCCTCACAGGTCCTGGTTCCTGCCATTGCCTCAGTCCATAGCCCTCTACCTAGGCAAGATGCTGCCAACACACACCATGTGTTTTGTGACTGCTGACTAGGCAGGCAACAAAAAACAACTTACTTCATGAATATTCATGGAGGAATGTTTCGGGTTCTGTTCATCTGTGATGCTTATAGATCTGCTTAAAGGAGACTGCACCTTCCCTAGGCTCCCAGTGCCCCTTATTTTACTCTGGTGCAGAGATGTGAGTGATCAAAGTGTGTTGCCATGGCAACGCATAGAGAACGATTAAATGCCTGCCATATAGGGGCACTAATTTCTCACTAATATTCTTTCCATACCTTAAGTGCCATTTAATCATTCTTGCCTTGCAATAACAGACCAACAGTCACCAAGCTGAACTGATTAGCTAAAAACTGTTGATTTTCATTAAACGCTGATTGTCTCATTAGCTTCTAAGATATCACTATGAATTCCTTGCTCATCCCTAGTTTTATATATAGATAGATAGATAGATAGATAGATAGATATAGATATATACATACACACACACACACTCATTTCAGATCAATGAATTTCAGTGTAACTCTTCATATTCATTAATATGTCTTGTTTCACCAAAATAGTTCCTGAAAATCCAATACTGTTCAAAGCTACGTTTCTTCTTTATATTTGGGTTCATATTTAGAATGGTAGTCCAAGGATTATGGAGGAACATTTTTTTTACTTTCTTTTCACTATAATTTTCTTCTGTTCTAAGCGTTGTTGTAACACAAAGAGTGTTGTGGACAGTAATGAAAATCTGTATTACTCAAAGTATACATTTTGCATATTATTTGATTCAGCTCTTTACCATATGCTAGAGAGTTAGAACTATTTGAAAATGTTTTTGTCAGTAATGTTTCAAAGGAAAAAAATGTGTACATTGGGTTGGATCCAAGATGCCCTCCTGCCTGTGGAAGAGATCTTCCACTCACAGAAGAGCTCTTAACTTTCATTGCCTGAAAGAAGTGAGGCTAAATCCAATAATGTTGGATGCACAAGCAGGTGAACTGCTATATAACGGATTCATTACAGCACTGTCTTAATTCTTGCATGAGTGTTTGTGGAGCAGTATCAGCAGCTATTTTCTTTCCGCTCATGGTTCTTGGACCAAAACACTGCATTTTGACAATTCAAAGGGGTACTATATACCCTATAATATAATATAGTACACTCTGGTACTATATTAAAGTACACCTGTGTAATGATCAGGCCGTAACAGCCTTTCCTTTCCTGTAAAGAGTGAAACGAAAATGTACTGTCCTGACTGACAGGCAGTGACCTCTAGGGATCAGTCACTCAGCACATGGTGAGTGGGACCTTGAGGGCCATGAGGGAGGAAGAGAAAGGTTTTCCTTTGTTCAGTTGAAGCCAGGCTCGGCTTGCAATAGGATGGTAGCCATAGAGCTGGCTACTGAAAAGGACTGCAGATCCTTGAGAGACAGGATTGCAGGATACTTGAAGCTCATCAGGTGAGGGGTGAGTTTTCAAGGAAAAGGGAATTTAGTCTAGGGAACAGTTTGCTAGTTAGTTCGTGTCTGAAACTTATTTTCCTTTGGTGTGCCTTGCAAATCCTTGTAACTGCTCTATGGTGATTTATCTGTATTGCAACTAAGCTAAGAAACACTGAACCTGCGCCATTCCAACAGGGCATCACAAAAACCTCTGTAAAAGCTTAAAAGGGGCTTTTTGCACTTTCTTACATCTATGTTCTTTGCAACTGGGTGACCATAATTTTTAAAATGTGCTGCCCCAATATCATCTGAGGGTATGTTTTGAAGTATTCTTGTAGTTACTGAGTGTTCCTTTTACCTGTAACTAAAAGCTGAGAAACACTCAGACAGAAGCAGTCTCTAGTATCTCTCTCTATAATTCTCTAAAACATACCTGTGGCTAATCCCATGCATGGCAGCTCTCACAAGAGTTTGCAAGCAGAAGCAGTGGAAATTCAAAATGCAGATAGGGAGGAGAAGCCTGTGAGAACAGAAGCACCATGGTGACTGGGCAGTGGGTATTCCATATTCAGATAGGGAGGAGGAGCCTGTGATGGTTAAGGTCAGTTGGAATGCAGCTGTTACTGATCGGAAGATGTTAATGATTGTAGAGGAGAGGTGTATGTATGTGTATAGATAGATAGATAGATATAGATATAGGGACAGTGGACAGGGGTCTGCAAAGAGAGGGATTGTGAGGGAGGAAAGAGCCCCTTCAGGAGGAGGCTGCCACTGTGTGAATTAGATGAAGAAACAAGATGAACAAGATATATAATTCAGGAAGGGAGAGAGAGAGGAAGGGAGGGAAAGAAAGACAGGGGAAGAGTAAGTGGAGGAGAAAGAGAGAGAAAGAAGGGAAGGGAAGAGAGAAAAAAGGAAGGGCAAGGGATGGGCCCAAGCCTGTCAGCGGCCTGAGGGGAATGAGCGGCCATGGCGGTGGCAGCAACAAGGAAGGGCCCAGTCAACCACTACTGCTGTTTGGGGCTACTGAGGCCATAGGTAGAGGGAGGCAGGCAGCCAAGGGATGGGCCTGGGCCTGTCAGTTACCTGAGGGGACCGAGTGGCCATGGCAGTGGCGGCAGCAAGGAAGGGCCCAATCAACCACTGCTGCTGCTGCTCCTGTGGGGAGGAGCAGGAGCAGGAGCAGGGCTTGGGTGAGGGTGGGGAGGTTTCTGGGAATGGGAGGATGCAGTTTGGCCAATAGGCACCACAACGCTGCAGCTGCAACCAAGAGGGGTGAGGGCGATGGAGTTAAGGGATGGAGGAGTGGCCAAGATGGGTGAGGGGGCTAGAAGCAAAGAGATCAAGGAGGAGGAGCAGGAGTGCAGCTCAGGTGAGGGTGGAGAGCTCTCTGAGGTGAGGGAAGCTGTGGCAGGGGGTGAGGGGAGCAATCAAGTACTAGCACACAGATGCTCTGCATGGTTTAAGCTAGTTTTAAATAAAGTTTATTTTTCTTTTTGTCCTTTGCAATTTTAGCCAGCCTCTTTGAGTGGATTTTTAATTCAGGAAAGGAGGGCTGGATAAAGGGTTTACTCTAGTGCAACACACGTCTCAATTTTGATTGCTCAGCAACTCTACCAGGGATTCTCACCACATGTATGCTGCACGTGGAGGGTTTAATAAGAGAAGGAGAGTCACCCTGGAATTTTACCCTAATCCAGGATAGGGTTCTAATCTCTGTATTAATTAGGGTGTGGTGGCAGCGATTAAGCTACTGAATAAATAGGCAAGTTTTAAAGGAACAGCCTTTGTGAGTGAAAACAAGAGAGATGATGATTCAGCATTTTACTTCCGCTCACATGGGCTTGCTTTGAGACAAAGGCTGGGTTTAATCCGCTACAACCTGCAAAATATCTGAGTTAGATTTAATCATCTGACTAGCTCTCTTGTAGTGATCAGTCTCCTCTCCCCCTAAAGAGGAGTGAACCCTTGTCTTGACAGAGAGGCTGGTGAACTCCAGGGCTCAGCCAATCAGCACACCAGGTGAGTTGGCCTAGAGAGCTGTTGCCAGGAAGAAAAGAGTTATTTGTTAGAACAAGCTAGGCTGGAAGTGTACAGGAGGACATGTGGCCATGGAGGTTGGATGCAGGATAACTCTGCAGATTTGAAAGACAGCAGAGCAAAAAGCTTCAGTTCTTAACATGAGCTTGGTGAGTTCAAGGGGAAAGGAAGCTAAGGCTAGTGGCTTCCGAAGTTTAGAGCAGGAGGAAATGATTTAGTAAGAGTTTGCATTAGAATTTCTGTTTCTCTGGTGTGTGCTTTTGCATATTCCTGATACTGTTCTATTATTGTTCACCTGTAACATAATTAAAATAAGAAACACTAGGCTACGCCCACCCTACCTAGGGCGTTGCAAAATACTCTATAAACATTTAAGCGTGCATTAAGACAACCTATTTTTGTAACCTTACCAAGTATTCTTAACTGTATCTAAAAGCTAGAAGCCTCAAACAGAAGCAGTCTGTAGTAACTGATAAAACTGCTTTTTAAAACTCTTTTCTTTTTGTAAGCCTCTCCGAGTTGGTTCTTAACTAAGGAAAAAGAGGGTGGGGGGTTCTCTAATGCAAACACATCCTCAAATGTTTAGCAGCTATCAGTTTTCTCACCACATGGAAGCTTGCATGTGGAAGATTTTTGTACTTGTCCAAGAGCCAAATTAAGAGTGTTTTTCTTTCTGGGTTATCCCACCCCAAGCCCAGAGAGTTTCTGTAGACAAAAGGAGTGGTGGTGGTGGTGGGATGATTCATCACTTCTTTCCATCATTTGAGCGTGCTCTGAGACAAAGGCTTTAATCTGCTACTCCTCTTCAGACATTATACGTTCCATGTACACTCACACTTACAGTGGGGAAAGCAGGAGGGATAGTCCCACCCTGTGGCCATCATTCACCCCCTCCTGCCTGACAAACATGCTTATGGTGCTGTTTATCTGAAGGGGGAGGTGGTGTATTCATGATTGATCAAGGTTGCAGCTCACAGAATCACCAGTGGCCACACATACAGCACTCCTCCTTCAGACAAACAGTGCCGTATGTGTGTTTGTTGGGCAGGAGTAAGTGAGTGACACAGGGTGAAACTTCCTCCCTGCTTTCCCCACTGTAAATGTGAGTAAGTATGACATTCATAACATCTGAAGAGGGTTTCTTTGTCTCTCATAACACTTCCCAGTGCAATCCTTAAATAACGTTCTCTGTATTATGATCACTTCAGAGGACTTCTACAAATTTAAATACTGCTTTTCAACCAAAGTTTCCAAAGCTTTGGTTGAAACCCTCAAGCAAATAGGACTGAGACCAAAACCTGCATTTGCTTTCTTTCAAGGACAACAACAATGCTTCCCCAGCCTGCACAGTGTGTGTCTGTGGGGGACAGGCATTGATCCTTTCCCTTTGGAGAATTGGAACATGAAGTTTCCATGCTGGCTGGGCTGGGCAAACAGTTTCATTCCACTGAGCGAATGAGGAGCTAGCACAGTTGTGCCTATTTAAGGTGATCTCCTTAGTCACTGCCCGAGGCAGCTGTAGAAGCCCATCCTTCACCCAAACTTTGACAGTGTGAGATTAGTTGGTCACCAGATGGGTCCAAATAGAAATTTCATAGCTGCCTATCCACAACTGGACATGGGTTGAGCGCTTTAGTAAAAACTCTGAAAGTGTATTTCATGTGGCCTATTAAAACTAGGATGTCTCACTGCTTCATTAAGCCACAACTAGAAGGTTCAGAGCAGGTCAGAATGGAATAAAGTATAATGATGTGCCCCTGATACATTGTATGGTGATGGAAGCGGCAATCCAAACTCATGGCTCACAACTTATCGGCTTGAGGGGCCTTGGATGGGGACCACATTTCATCACACTGCCTGAAGGTCTCCCAGGGCCACCTTCACACATCATTAAGGAATGTGAGCAATGAAAGGAAAAGACTGGTTTTAATTATTGATCTGATGCTTTGAGCCAGGGTGGGATTGCTTGAACAAGGCAGGCACCTAGGAAATCTTCTCTATAGAAGGCTGTATTTAACTAATTCATTCTGCTGCAGATCAGTTAAATTAAATTAATTAATATAGTTGTAGCCATTAGTTCAATCCGTTTGCTATGTCTTGTGTTATTACTGCAGGCTATAGGGATGTGCACAAAACCGGCTTGGCCTGTTTGGTTCTAATTCAAACCAACTTCAAACCAGGTTAGGTTGGTTCAGTTTTGGTTTTTCTCAAACCCCCCGCCCCACCGGTTCAGTTTGAATTCATACAGGTTCTAAAACAGTCTACATAGGATATAATGGAGACCCAAACTGGCCCATTATTCACTATGCAGAGAACCTAGGGGCACAAAACTGGGCTTGGTGTTAGGCACCCAGGGATGCCAACCACCCACCTAACCCCAAAGCAATTGGACATTCCTGCGATTTTTAATGATTTTTTGAAGATTTTTCCAATTTTTGCATTTCTCCCATAGGGAATAATGGGGATTTGAGGCAGCCCCATCCCCCCACTTTTGGCAGTGCCTAGGCCCCCCCCAAAGGGGGTTTGGGGCACAGCAGGTTGTGCCACAACTCCCCCCTCCCCCCGGAAGCCCCAAGCCAGTGTGGTTTAGGGTTTCCCCCCAGGATTTTTCTAGTTTCTGGCTGTTTAACAGTCTGTCTCTATTAGCGTAGATTCGTGTGTGTGTGTGTGTGTGTGTGTGTGTGTGTGTAGAGTTCTCCATAGGGATTCATTGAGAGAACTCGTATAATCACCAAGAATCCAATTTGTCTTTGGACTTGCTGCTGGGTTGCCCCTTGGTGAGGGGGAAAGAAAGGGAAGGACAGGGGAGGACAGGGGGGAGAGGTGCTGCTGGACTCTGGAGCAGGTGGTGTGCTAAGCACAGAAAGAAAAGAGTTAACCAAAAAAAAAGCACCTGCTCCAGAGAAAACAAGGCAACCTGCCCCTAAAAAACCCAACAACAACCCAGAATAAAAAAATTGTCAGTGGCTGCTGAGCTGAGGACTCTCTATTCTCAACTCAGCCAACAGATTTAAAAGCAGCAGCCACCACAGAAGCAAAAGGGGGGGCAGTGGGGACTGGGAGTAAGGGAAATGGGCCAGAAAGATGCCTCAGGCCAAAGGGCCTGCCCTGGAGTCCCTCGCCCATGATAGGGGGGAGAGAGACAGTCACTCGCTCACTTGGGGTGGGGGTGGGGACAGCAGCAGAACAAACACATACAGTCACTCCAAGGAAAAAAAGGTTTAAAGCTGATAGGGGAATGGGGGTAGCAGAAAAACAAGCAGAAGGGATTGGGAGCAAAAACACAGCAGTCAGCAGCAGGCCAGAAGGAAGCCAAGGAAGGCTGCAGCCAGAGTGATTTTGCTAGGCCAGAGGCTTGGCTTTAAATAGGATTTGAAATTTCCTCCTTTTGGAGCCTCCACCTTTGCCCTTCCCCCTGGCCAATAGGGTGCCAGTTCTCAAGGACTGGCACACTGCAGAGCCTACCAGAGAGCCAGACTCTCTGGCTAATCAGGGAAGCAAGAGCTCAGCCAATGAAATCAAGCAACACAAGTCGCACAAAATGGAGGATAGGAGCTAAAATGGACTCTAGAACCTTTGAACCAGTTCAGACCGGCTCGAACAGAACCTGGCCCGATCGGTTCAAACTCGGACCAGCATTGCCAATGCAATGCCCTGCTTGGTCCGAGTTCAAACCTTCAAACCGAACCAGTTTGAGTTCGAACCTGTTTGCACATCCCTAGCAGGCTGTGGCAGCAAGAATTATCAATGTGGCAACCCACAGTTTTCCAAAAATGCTTCTTTTTTAGATTCTTACATTTCTTTTCTCTGTCTATTATGACTTATGAATAGAGCTACTTGAATGGTTGAAAATAGTGCTAATTCCTACAGTAAGCTATCTTTAAAAAACATTGTTTAATAATGGACATTTGTTTCACATTTTCTTTCAAAAGAGCTAATAAAATATTATACATTTGGTTGTATATATGATATTTCAAAGGGCAAATGGTGCTGGGCATTAATGAACTTTCATCCTCTAGCAATGTACAAGAACTATGGCAAAAAATTAGGTGAACCTATTGAAATTATAAATAACTTTTAAACATACTACTAAGGAATGTGAAGGGTCAGCATTTACCGTCTTCGAATTGAGACTGGATTGCTTTCCAAAAGGTATGCTGAACTTCAGTTATGCTGGAGTAAGCTAGATTTAGTACTTAAAGAGAACAAGAGATGAAAATTCAATAATTCTCTACTACACAAAAAAGATTAATTAGATCATGGATTCTCAAATTCTGATGTTAAAAACTTGCATAATAAGCTAAACTAAATTACTTCTGAACTATAGTTCAGATTTTGGAACTATCTGTAGCCACCCAGCAAGAATAGAAAATTTCTGTTTAAGAAACTCAGGAAAAGAAAATGACTATTGAACGAAGGGGTTTCTCTCCTTGTAATTCAATAACATCTATCAGCAGAAAACTGAGAGAGTATGTGATGGTGGTAAGACACAGAGTCATATCAGCCAGTCAGCTAACGGAACTCCCCCCCCCCCCCCCCGCAATCAATATTGTGATACTGCATATCTTGCCTGTGAACTTTACTGCACCTAACACTGGTCAAACACAGGTGTAACTAGGCTGACATGTCAAGTGTGAATCAGCTCTGGTTCTGAAAGGGGAATGGGGATTGTTTGGCACTCTACATCATGGCCCAATCAACACATATGCAAAAACTGGCAGAAAAGATTGAGGAGTTCACACCTCCTCCAGCAACTGTGTGCTTCATTATGAAAACTCCTCTCCCACTTTTTGATTAAATCAATATGAAGAACACCAGAACTACTACTACAACGAATATTTATATATCTCTTCAGTATATAAATCATGTATATAACGATTCAGACTTGGGTATAGTGGTCTCTTGGTCCTTTGTTTCTCATTTGTTCTCACATCTTCTGTCAAATGTGCATTTTTATTATAGTGGTGCTGTATTTTCAACCACTCAAAGTGTAATTTTGTCATAGTCTTGGGTATAGTGCTCTCTTGGCCCTTCCACACAAATAATGTCAATTTGTTTCTTATCTGTTCTCTCATCTTCTGTCAAGTGTGCATTTTTGTTATAGAGATACTACAAATACTCAGAAGTCCAATGTTTTTATAGTTGGGAAAATGCAATATTTCTCTCACCTTCACTGGCACCTTCACTGCCATTATGATTGCCGGATGAAATGTAATTGCATGTTGGTCAAGTGCACCTATTGGATTCCTCTGTGTGTTTGTGATTTAATTACTGAGAAATGACACAATTTTCTCTTCCTCACATCTTCATCATTTTATAAACCTTTTTTTTTAAAAAAAGCTTACTTCTTTACAGACTGTGCACTTGCCTATTCTATAACACCAGTGAAGGATACTGGGAATGGGAAAGTGTGGGAACGAAGACAATTCAACATTGTCTCATTGATTTGAGTAAGTTATATACTGTACATTATTATAATATATATAATTATATATAACTATATACATAGTTATATACATGCTTAACTCTCCCATTGCAATTTATAGGATTTAAAACAACTTCACTTTTTAAGTACAGGCAAACCTCATCACTTGCAGGGGTTTAGTTCCTTGCATACTACTGTGAGTAACAAGACCGCAAGTTGTGAGGCATTATGCCTAGAGCGGGGGGGGTGTCGGTTCCAGAATGGACCAAAATGGTGGGGGGAAATGAAAATAACTCCAAAAACATGTGGAAACAGTCAAAACTAAGTGAAACTCTTTACTATACCATACTCCTATGTGCTCAGGAATGCCTCCCAAATCTGTGAAATGTCCCCCCAAACTGTGAAAGGTCATGGAAAAAATGTTGTTTTTAAACTAAACAAGCCACAAAATGGCTCCTCCTCACAAAATGGCAGCCAGAAGTGACCTCCGTGTTTACTTCCCTCTAGGAACCCCAGATACATGGGTTTTAACCCGCTGTTATCCATGGATAATGAAAACGGGTGTCAGACACCATGAATATGCGAAACCATGAACAGAGGTTCCGCAAATAACAAGGATCTACTTCAGGGTAAATATATCACATGGTAACAAACTATCCTTTGCTTAGCTTGTTCCTGGTTTCCATTTGTCCTTGAGAAAGGACAAACAAAGGTTTCCATTTGTCCTTGAGAATAAGATAGCAGCCTTGCAGATGAGAGAAAAATAACATTTCAAGAAAAATCAACTGACATCAACTGAAATAGACTTGTGAAGGTGGCACTGATATTCACATGACCAGCCTTCTTGAAGTGTCTAGTGACAAAGCTCAAATGCTAGATTGTACTTTGAGTTCAAAATAGCTCTGCTCAGTCTTAAGATCCAGCCACTTGGATAAAAGCATTCATTGTTGTTATTTTTAAAATAGGAAATGAAGTATGAGGTCTTCTTGTCAGCATACTGCGGCAAAGGTGGCAATCCTCAGTGCATGAGACTAAGTCCCATTGAACTTAGAAGAACTTACTTTGAGTGAACGTGCTTAAATATGTGCTATAAATCATGTATGGCTTTGTATGTCTTATCCCTAGTGTAACCAGGGTGCTTGGCTTTAGCCCTTGCACCTGGTTTTTTAAAAATGGAAAGGGGTGAAAGACAGGAGGAGGGTAATAAATGTTTGGAATGCTCAAAAAATGGTGCACAGCAGCTGGGAGGCCAATGGTTGCTCAAGAGAAGAGGAAGAGATATAAGGAGAATGGGAAAGAAGAAAGGAAGAGAGAGAAGGACAAGAGAAGATAGAAAGAAACAAGGACAAAACAAAACAGAGTGCATCAAGCATCTGAGCCCCACCACAATAATATGTCACTTTTTAGAAGAGATGAGTCCTCATGACATCATTCACGTGTCCTAAGTCAAGTATTTAAACTGACTGTAGAAAAACTTGGTTTTAATTTACATTTTCCTGACCATTCTCCAATTTCCTCTTATTAATACCTTGTATGTTTTCTCGGGTTTAATGCATCTCTTAGTAAATTTATCTATCATTTATGCTATTGTTTGTACAAATACAATGAATATTTATGTATATGATGGATATTTATATACGACAAATATTTATATACCACTTTTCAACAAAAGTTCCCTAAGCAGTTTAGATAGATAGATAGATAGATAGATATAAATAAAATGGCTCCCTGTCCCCAAACGGCTCACCGTCTAAAAAAGAAACATAAGACAGACATCAGCAACAACCACTAGAGGGATACTGTGTTGGGGATGGCTAGGGACAGTTGCTCTCCCCCTGCTAAGTGAAGAGAATTGCCACTTTTAAAAATTGACTCTTTGCTCAGATAGCAGGAGAAAGTATTTAGTTTATTGTATAAACTAAACCTTAAGTGGCGCAGCAGGGAGATGCTTGACTAACAAGCAGAAGGTTGCCGGTTCGATTCCCCGCTGTTATGTTTCCCAGACTATGGGAAACTTAAATTAAATTTAAAATTTAAAATTTAAATAGTAAATTTAAATGTTTCCCAGACTATGGGAAACACCTATATCAGGCAGCAGCGATATAGGAAGAGGCTGAAAGGCATCATCTCATACTGCGCGGGAGGAGACAATGGTATACCCCTCCTGTATTATATGAAAAGAAAACCACAGGGTTCTGTGTGTGTCAGGAGTTGGAATTGACTTGATGGCACACTTTACTTTATGGGAAACAGGGAAACTTGTAAACAGGCAGGGCCTAGAAGAATTATTTCTTTTCCCCAAAGGAAAAAGAACTCTGTTCCCACTGAATGGGGGGGGGGATTCCCTACGAAGGGCTACACTAGTGGTGATCCAGAAGGGACCCCCAATACTAACAGATAGTAAAAATGGAAGGGAGGGCAATTTTGGGTGGTAAAGGACAAATTTCTGAAACTTGAAGTGTTGAGGGAGGTGTTGATTACTGGCAGTGGTGGCACTGGTGTTGATTTTTTCTTCTTAATGCTGTAATTTGCATATAGTAGCAGCAATCTACTGCTTTAAAGTACCATAGCTCTTTCTGGAAGTTGGAAACCATTGGCCATCATTCTTTTTTAACCGGAATGCCCTGTGGCAAATCAGCTATTCCCAGTGCCTTCTGGTGGGGGGTGGGGGGATTGCAGCCAGCTGGAGCAGGCTGCTGGAGGATCCTACAGCACTTTGAGCACTACATGCACTCACTTGAATGGAGTCAAGGCATGGAGTCAAGGCATGTAGAAATGAACATGCATAGGGCTCTCACAACATAACTGGGGATTGTGGACAAGTAACTGCAAACTGCCCAGAGACGCAGGTTGTGGGCGGTATAAAAATATGCTAAATAAATACATAGGGTTCCAACGGTAGGGAGTAAACCCTACCTACGTAAAGTTCTCCATGCACCAACTCTATTCAGCCATTCAAGTGAATGTGTGTACCTCACCCCTCTGCATGCACTCACTCATGCTGGATATGGTGTGAGAACAGGCCTCCTATAACTCAAGGATGCTAGCTTCTTCCACAAAGAGGAAGAAGTTTAGTTTAGTGTCATGTGTTCTTCTTTCTGCATTCCAAAAGGCATAAAATATTGTACAGCCCAATTATGATTATCATGACACAGGCATGCTTGGGTACTTTTAAACCCAGAATTTACCTAATATATCAATCGGGACAGTAAAATTGAGCTCAAGAAAGGCCATGGCCCAATCTGAAGGCCCTGCCCAATAACTGACTCAGTGGAGACCCTAGGCAACAGGAGCAAGGCAGAGTGCAGTCTGGAGTACTTTATGGTAACTTGGCTCGCCACTGCCTTTACTTTTTAAAAAATATAACAACAGTGCAATGAGTTTGTGCCATTGCTGCATGACAGAGATGCAGCAATGAGGTGGACACACATCCCTTTGTTGTTTAAAAAAATGTGGCAGTGGTCCACACAGCTGCCATGAAGTGCTCTTGTCCTCCCAAAACCCTCTGGAGGCTTACTTGGGTGGCAGGGTGCCAACAGTGGTTTGGAGTGCTTGCATAGTCAGCATGGCCATCACAAAGTCTCCTGGGTCACTTGTGCCTGTCTATCCAGACATCCAGTGGTGGGACAGGGAGAGACCAGGTGCTCCATCAGAAGGTCTAGAACAGGGCTTTGCCTCATATCAGAGTACCCTGTAACCTGATGCCAACCTTGTATCAATCCATGTATCAGGCAACAACTTACAAAGATTTTGATAAAAAGTACATTCCGCACCATTTGTAAATGCATTTTAAACTTGTGAGTGAGTTCTGTGAAATGGAGCCCAATCTAGCATTTTTTAAAAAGTCTTTAAATTGCATTGTGACCACAGACTTCCCTTACTCTCAAGGCCTCAGACTTCACCAAAGTGGTCATTTCTGTGTGTCTGGAGCTGCACCCTCTCTTGAAGAAGATGGAGTAGCCTGAATTGGCACACCCCTCTCACACAGGTTCATTTCAGCCTAGACTAATGCCTGAAAAGCGATAGAGTTCTTACATCCAAACACAATTCCTGAGTTTCAATCAGGTATTGTTCTGCAAGCTATAGTAATGAAAGTCAAGGAGCGCAGTGAAAAAATGGGACTATGACTAAATGTCAAGAAGACTAAACTAATGACAACAGGTACAGCAACCAGCCTCAGCATTGATAATGAAGACACTGAAGTGGTGGATAGTTTCTGCCTTTTAGGATTGACCATCAACAGTAAAGGATCCATCATTCAAGAAATACACCACAGACTAGCACTTGTTAGGGTTGCAATGAAGGCCTTGGAAAGGATATTTAGATGCCGCAACATGTCTATACCTACAAAGCTTAGAATCATTTGGACAATGTTTTCCCCCCGTGACACTCTATGGATGCAAAAGATAGACTTTGAAGAAGCAAGAGAACAAGTATTGACACTTTTGAACTTTCGTGCTGGAGAAGACTTTTGAGGATACCATGGACAGCTAGGAAAACAAACAAATGGATCATAGAACAAATCAATCCAGAATTTTCTCTCGAGGCACAAATGACCAGGCTCAAACTATCATACTTTGGATACATTATGCGAAAACTCAGCTCCCTCGAGAAGTCCATAATGCTGGGAAAAGTTGAAGGAAAGAGAAGAAGAGGACGACCAGCAGACTTGATTACAACAGCAATGAATGCACCTCTGAGAGGCCTTAAAGGCCAAGTTGAAGACAGATCCTTCTGGAGGAAATTGATCTATGTGGTCGCTAAGAGTTGACACTGACTTGACAGCACTTAATCAATCTTTAAATGCAATGTATTGCAAACAATAATCCCACTTTTAACCATATCCTGTATTAAAATGAGCCTTTATCATCTTTCTCACCAGTTTATATAGCATAGGCCTGCATCTATAATGTCCTAGATCCTTTTCCAAAGTTTTGTGGTACATTGGCCACTTATAATCCCCAGTTTTTAGTGATATGTACATATTTTGGTTAATAGATTGACAATTTCTTAATAACCCTGAGATGAAATCCATTTGGCCCTGTAGTGATTGTTAAATTATCAATGACATTATTTCAAATGTCATTCTTTTGTTAGCCTTCCAGAAGCATCTGAATGACTGCTGTTGGAGATGGACCTCTGGTTGACCCAGAAAGTCAATTCTAATTTTCCTGCATCCCACATAATGGTGTGCTTTGTGGTTTCCTCCATGGAAGTGATGTCTAGGCTGGAAACTAGTCGTATTTGAAGCAGCCTTGACTATATGAGAGAGATGAAGGGAGACTTATAGTCTGTTGACCTGGTTTATGTTTTCTTAATTGTCAGCCCTGTTTTTTAAGCCTGAGGAAATGAGACTTTCAAATGCATTATCAGCCTTCCCGGCTGACTCTCTGCATGGGCACACAGCAAGTCTCACTGAAACCCCATTGTGAATGACAAGGTTTTCTTTCAACAATGATTCATAAAACATCTTGGCAGAAAATGGGGGGGGGGAGTTTATTGAAAATTGGGAGAGAAAAATGACTCTCTGCTACTGATACAGTGTTTTTTCTTTTTTGTTGTTAATTAGCAGCTGTTGCTTCCCTTAAGTAGTGTGAATTATTCCGCTGAAGAACAAAGCTTCAAATAAGGAAGTCACTCAGTTTGTTTACATGCAGTGATAGACAAAAGCATTTCACCTTGTTTCATACACTGCAGGTTCAAAAACTCACCACTGATGTCACTGGGGTTGATATTGTCCTGAGGAGCAACTGTTTAAAAAAAAAAAAGAATTGAGGGAAAAGTTGTGAAACTTAATTTGAAAATGAAAGGGGCAGTGAGCAGGGTAAACATGAATATATAAAATAATCATCAGCCAACAGAAATCAAAAAAGGAAATTTAGAAAAAAAATTCAAGGGCAGAACAGCAACACAGAATCACAAATCTAAGGCTCCTATTTGTACTTTATATTCTTTTAATCAGATTTTCTCACTCATGGAAGTCCATAAAATATGAGACTCCAGGAGCACATTATTTAGAAACCCTGTGGTTCTCTTTGTCACAGGCATAGCACCTTTTGAAGATCACTGTGAACAATCTAAGCATAATGTACATGCTCAATTAGGGATGGGCAGATATCAGATTTGCATGCTCTGCTTTGTTTACTAGAGTTCAGAGATCCACCACTCAGAGCCATGAGCAGAATAGTGGCTGAGTTACTGGGGCGGGACAGTAGCTTAGGGGCATAGTTGATTAACTACTGCATCTCTTGAGCCCTGCACTTTGTTTCTGAGTTACCACAGATCATAGCCTCTAACATAAAACTCTAAAACCGGCCTTCATGGCTTCACAAAGACCTCATCAAAAGCAACCAATTAATACTCACAGTTTGCAAGTGAGGAATATTGGCTGACATCCTGACTAAATTCTTCAATAGTACTACTCAAGAGTTACTTTAATGGACTATCTAGCTATAGTTAAATTTCCATACCACCTTTCATTAAAACAATCTCAATGTGGTTTACAAAATATTTAAGATAATACAATTGGTTAAAATTATGGGGCCCTTAACAGGAGGTGGGGGATTGACAAGTTATACAACTGCTCTCATTAATATTTTTAATCATAATTTTGATGTAATAATTAATGTGCTGAAAACTGACCTGGGCCTCCACGCACCAAGTCGTGGTTGGTTCCAGCCCACTGGGGCATTTGGGTTGTGGACCCCTGAAGCAGAGGCTCTGTCTACAAATTCTGGAGTTTACCGTACAAGGACTTCCATCTGCCTCTGGTCAGACAAAGACTTCAGCAAGCAGCTCCTGTTCAGAGAGCTGATCTAACATTACTTCTGATTGGCTCCTGCAGATTGTACAACATTTAGACACCGCATATAAAATACAGGGAAATTAGTTTGAAAAAATACTCTCAAATGTAATTTATGATTTAGCTTCTGTTATTCACTCATGTTAACAGGCTTGCAGTCACAGCCCAGATATTGAGTAATTTTCCTCATTATGTCACCTAATATGTATAATCTACTGTCTATTGCTATAGTAGATTATTTTCATGTATCATTACATAATTGTATTATTTTCATTACTAGTCTCTATGCATACAACAATGTAAGCACATATTTCTTGAATACTCTATAAACAATAGCATGGTACCTTGAATACTAGTCTGATGATCCAGTTAAGTTCATGGTTTCTTTGGATCAGTAGATGTGCAATCTAAAGTGCAACATCAGATCCTGGGTCCCTTAACCACATTCCTGCAAATAAATAAAAGCAGACAGACTGTATTCTCTATAGGCTTTCTTAACCCCTGTCTGAAGCAGTTCATTCTTCCTGGTTGATGGAACAAGCTTCCCAAACCCATCAACTCACCCCAGAAGTGCTATTTACTGAGCATGCTGTTACGGCCAGTGTGGCCAAAGTTAGTGGACTGGACCCAGAATTTGGTGCAGAACAATAGCAATGTTCAGCTCAGAGAGGCAGCAATGCAAGGCATCACTCAACTCTGAATGAGCTGATCAATACATAGCATCCAAATGTCATGACTTGCCATTGGAACAAATGGTAATTGCTTTGTGAAGGTAGGGGTAATCCAGCCTTTCCTATGGAAAGGTGTTTCACAATGTTTGTAATCAATAAACATAATGGCCAGGCTTGTTTTCCTGTCTCACACACATTCAAATGCTGTCACTGTGGAATGCCTTTACAGATGCATGTTAGATTTACATACACAAGCAATTTGGATATGTTGTGGCCCAGGTCACTCATATTGAACCAGAACTCATAGCCCAGCAGGCCAGGCTGAGGCCTGTGTCTCTGGCAGCAATTCCATTGAAATATTCCCTTTTGCAAGGAATCACTGAATTCTGAGTGAAATGATTAATTCCTAAGAGACAAGCCAAACTGTCTGAGCTTTGCTCTCAGGTAATGACTTTGGAAAAGCCATAAGCCATAACCACCCATCGACAAAAAGCCATAACCACCCAGAGATGAAAGTTTGGGTGGTATAGAAGTTTAATAAATAAATAAATAAATAAATAAGCTAATCCCCTACTTCCTCTGACAGAATGTTTACCATGTTTGATATCACCTCTATTGTTTTGCCTTAGTCAAATGCTAGTCTCAAACATGTAGCCTTTTGCTGTTACTTTGAAAATTCTTTTTAATATAATTATACACTAGGTAGATGTACACAATAAGTTATTTAATTGCTGTCTCACACACATAGATTATGTTCTATGTCTTCTTTCTATACATCTTTAATATTCTTTGGGGCCAGGAAGTCTGTGGAATACAATGTTTCCTGATAACAGCCAACAGAAGATGCAATCAAGATCGCTATACTGGACTGACCTAATATCCTCGCCCCCCCTTGAATCTGACAACAGACACAGGGGCATGGCTTGAAGTGCACACGCACAAAGCACACATGAAGGAACACCTGGTGGGGGGAGCCACAGGTCAGAATTTGTCCCCTGGCCCCCGCCAAGCTCCCTACGCGTGTGGCCTAAGGATAAGATGCAAGAGGGGAGACAAAAGCCAGAGCATATCTCATGGAACAGGCTAGTGCGACAGATAAAGGAGATATGGGGAAGAAGCAGGCGCCTAACAATGATGGGCAAGGGGAGACAGTTGTCTGGGGGTCCCACTGCCTGGAGGGGCACCCCAGGGGCACCTCACATGACTCCCCATTGCCCCCTGCCCAGCCCCATAGCCTCTCAGCCACTTGCCCTGTTCGCCGTCTCTCCTGCTTGTTCTGCTGGCCGCAATCGAAGCAGCAGGCAAGCTGCCAAGAGCTCCTTTTCTCCCGCCTCTCAGCTGATCGGCGGGTGGGCGGGGCTTCCACGGAGGCCTCCGTGTAGGCCGCAGTGAAGCCTGAACTCGAGTAGGGCCCAAGCCAGCCAGGAAGGAGGAGGTAGCCAGAGTGTTCTCTGCAGCAGAAGACCCCTTGCTGCCCTGCTTAACCCAGACCAGCATTTGCCAGGTAAAGTGTGAACTCCTTTTTGTGGTTACCTTTCCCGCCCCCCCCCCCATATATAGGGATCTGCTTGCTATAGGGCTTGGATATGGGGGGGGGAGGGACCGAGAAGTCTCTGAATATTTATTTTGAAACAGCTTGGAAAATTTGCTGACTTAAAAAAAACTATCTAAAAAGTCCTATAAGTGGCTTGTTTCATGGCAGAAAATTGCAAAAACTTCTGGAACAGTATTTTATTAATTTTATTTATTCATTCATTCATTTATAAATGCACTTATGTTCAAGTTGTTTTGCAACCCAGAAGGTCTGAGTGAGAACTGTGAAGCATGTGTGGTGCTTTTATTTTATTTTTCTTGTGTGTGAACTGCTCCCCAATAACTTGCAGGGACTTCAGGGTAAATCTGGCCAACATGTGAATGCAGCACCTCCATTCCAGAGGAGATGTGTCTTAAAAGGGCTTTAAAAGCCTCCTGTGAAAAACCTCCTGCAATCAAACTTGACTGAATTTGTTCAGAATTCTGAGAAAACAAACATAGGTTCACCCTGCATGGTTGAAAGTCTCCTTTGCTAATCTACAGCGAGGGGCCCATTTTAATAATTCATCTTTCTAGTGTGTTCTAGGCATTAAAAGTAATACAAATGTATAGTACTCAATGTATATCAGTATATATTGTGACGTGTGCGTGTGTGTATTCAGTGAAATGTATTTGCAGGCAGCATACTTATTTTGGAATATCAGACTTAAATCCTTGGGGGCCTGGGGTGTGCGGAGGCCCTGGACTTTGAGGGTCTGGGGGCCCATTTTAAAATCTTGTCTCTGGGCCCACTCCAACCTTGCTACGCCCCTGGGAAGAAGAGGAGGCTGGGAGATCCTCCAAAGGAGAGAGAGGGCAGTGCTAGGACCCTATGTCCATTTGCCCCAAGACTTCATGAAATGACAGCATTTTCTGCTTTGCCTTTGAGGACAGCTGTACTGAAGTCCAGTGAAAATACTATAATAGTTTTAATAAAGCTTAAAAGAACTATGAGTTCCAGCTGAATTCCCTTGTTCCAGTGAAGTCACTACAGAACAACTAGCAGAGGAGTGCGAAGGTTATAAGGATAAAAATAGCTGTGGTTACCTGAGTAAAGTAAATTTACTTACAGCCAGACTTTCAATCTCTACCTCAGAGGTTGCTTTACTATCCTTCCCATGGGCCTAGATGTACACCTACCTAAATATTGGGCAAAGGAATCATACATCTCATAGGACCTCTGGGTGAAAATCATGATCAAGGTCCCTATCCATTTGGCATCAGGCCCACATTTGTACTGACATGACCATGGATATATCTAACTTATGCTGAGAGACAGAGGGAGAGTGTGGCCCTGTTGGTGCTTCTGGATCTCTCAGTTGTTTCTAATATATAATTGGACCTGGTATCCCTCCGGGATGTCTGCATAGATATGGAGTTCAGTGCCATAGTTCTGCTCAGGTTGGGGGTGGGAGCTCAGCTGTTGTTCTGTCCTGCAGAAGAATGTGATATTCCACATTCTTGTACCATATTCTCAACAGCTAGGTGTGATAGTGAAATCCTTAAATGGCTTCTTGCTGATCTAAATTATGATAGTAGTAAAGATGGCATAGGGCAGGAAGGAAAGGAAAAGGCAAGGGCAACACAGGATGAATGCTAGAAAGAGTAGTCATATATATTTTGACTCAGGGATTAGAGCAAAGGGGTTAACCTAGGGAGTTTTCAAATGGCCTTTGGCCATTGTGTCTGGGGATTATGGGAGTTGTAGTCCAATATCATCCACAGATCCAAATTTGAGAATCCTGAGTTAACCAGTGGCTTGACAGAAAAGGTAGACTGATTTGGGTTTTGAAGGGAAAGAGAGGCTTAGATTCTGGACACCATATTGGTGTTCAGGAAGAGAGGTTCAACATAGAGCAGTGAGGTAGAATAGGCACATCATTTCTGAGAGGATAAGAACAATGACTGTAGCAATGCTGAAGAGCGAAGGTCAAAGGGAGGGATATGCCAAGACATAAGGGCTGAAATATAGGGTGAATTTAAGCCATGGAGAACTTTATAAATAAATGTGCTGGATGCTGAACTGGGTAGGGATTTGCAACAGGGTGTTCATGGTTGGAGCAATGAAGAGGTGAACAGTTTTGGCAATGAAGTTTGGACTAGAAGACTGAGGATGAGGCTGTAGCTCAGTGGTAGAGCATCTCCTTGCATGCAGAAGGCCCCTTGCCTTGTTCAATCCTGGGCATCTCCAGGTAGGTGGGAAAGACTCCTGCCTGAAACCTTGAAGATCCATTGCCAGTCAGTGTAGGCAGTCTTGAGGTAGATGGACCAATGGTCTGATTCAGTATAAGGCAGTTTCCTATGTTTCTATGACTGAGAGCTGGAAAGGAAAGGCCAGAGAGAAGAGTGCAGCCAAATGCCTGGAATGCTGACTGAAATGAAGGCTACAACTTTCAGCATGCATGCAAGTCAGTTCCACTGAGCAATATGGTCAGAATGTGAATCTAGATATGTTGAAGAGAAAGTAGAACTGCAAAAAAAGTTATGTCTCATGAACCACACTCCAGGTTGCCTACACATTATTCATCCTTCCGTTTCCAAGAAGATAAATAAAGAGTTTCAAGGAAGGGTGAGTCACCTCTCTTCTTTCTAGACTTTTATAAATACTCAGATTCTAATTTCCACCCTTCATTTTGAAAACAATAAAATCCACTACATGAAAGATTTTTTAATTTTTTTTAAAAAAAAAACAACCCAAATCAGGAAGAAGCTTCATGTTGTGGGAGAAAAGTCATTTGGAAACTGCTGCTTAATAAAATAAACACAAAATTAATTTCACAAGAGGCTCTTTCTGTGAAACGCTGCCTCTTTCGCTGCAGTGCTGGTGATAAGTATTCTTTTAACATGGAAATTACCACTGTAGAACTGCCAGTGTGTGATCTCAGATCACTCTTTTGGCTTTGAAACCAGAGCCTAATAGATATCCTGCCAAGTTCTTCAATAATAGAATCCAAGAAAACTTAGCTCATGTTCAGCTATTGCTTCGCATGGGGCTACACCTACATACCTGAAATCGGTGGCTTCTGCAAATAAAAAGAAAGGCGATGCCTTTGCAAATTTGCTCATTTGCTGCCCAGCTGTAGCATTGTGTATTGGAAGCAATCAAAGAAGAATAAAGTGAAGTAAGCAGCTGTATGGGAATATAGGCACATTTGCAAGATGCTCCAATTGTGTGTTTATTCCTAAATGCAGTGTGAGTGCAGTGTGACTAATTACACCACAGAGGAAAGCAGAAGCTCTCAAGTTAAAGTATTTGGATAATCATGTTTACTGCGGGAAAAGTACGTCGGCATTAAATAAGTCAAAACACAGCGCATCAAATTTGGAATGACTCCATTGGTACTGCAAGACAGAGTAAGGAAGCCGAAATGATATGAGTCTCATTTGTCTAACTAGAAGAACTACCAGGAAAGATAAACCATCTGCTTCAACTAACTCAGCCCCACTTGAAAATGATAATTGTGTGGAAAGAGAATGAGCACATTTTTCCCCTATTCTTTTTTTACTTTTTAACTTGTCAGGTTGTTTGTTGCTAAGTGGCTCAAGAAACCAGTGCTCTTTCCATGACCTGCTAGATGATGACCATGACACTTAAAAGAAAAAAGAAAAAGCAATGCAGCTTTCCTATTCATGATTTGCTTAAAGATGCTTCAGGTAGTAGCTGTGCATTTTATTTTTCTAGAGATTTCTATACCACCCTTCATCAAGAAGATATCTGAGTGGTATACAGAATAGTGCATTGTACATCATCCTACACTGGACAAAATCCTCAGCAGGATACTTAATTAATCCAGAAAATCGGAAAGCATGGATGATAGTTAACTATAACTCTTTCATAGACGTAACATAAAAATGTAATAAATACAGAGTCAAGTTCCAGCAAGTCTGGACTCCTTTTCTAATAATTGTGGTGACCATATCAGAATGGAATCCCCTGGAAGTCAAAGGTTTTGAAAAAATGTCTCAGCCTATCATCATATGGCCAGGAATTCAGGCCCAAGCTGGTAAGCATGAGCTAGGCAGGCACAGGTAAAAAAAATCAGGATATGGATCTGTTCACTTGCAGTTGTACCCAGGCAGAGGAGGAACTGGAGTATGTCTGCCCAGAACTCCTTCCATACCATGAGGAGGTCTCTCTGGATACAGTATTTGCCTCTGCAAAAAAAACCACACACACACACACAAACCACTATACTCAGCAAAGACCAGGGGCATGGTGACAGAGTACAACAGTGTGGGGTGGAGAGCTAGTCTGTGTGAACCTCTTCTGAAAGTCTCCTAGAACATAGGAAGCTGCCTTATATTGAGTCAGGCCTTTGCTCCATCTAGCTCAGTATTGTCTACAATTGTATACAACTGTCACAATTGGCAGTGGCTCTTCCACAACAGGCCACTAAGAGAAATATCTTTCAGCAGACAATACTCAGATGTAGCCATCCACTCAAATGCATACCAAGGCAAACTCTGCTTAGCAAAGGGGACAATTTGTGCTTGCTACCACAAGACCAACTCTCCTGGACAGAGTTGACTGAGGTTTCAACCTCCAGCCTGCTGCTACGGTTTCCACCCAGTCAGTAGGAGGAATCCAAAGATTGATCCTCAGGTTCCAACCTCATGCTACCTCCCATGTAGTCATGCATTTTCTCCCCAAACTATAAACGTTCACAATATTTTTAACCTTTCGTTTCAAAGCATTTACTTTCATACAGCACTATGTACCAAATCTGCTGTAATCTCAACACATTCCACAACATTAGGGAAAGAGAATGAAATATGCATGTGTCATAGTGAAAATGCATGTGCATGGATAATATGCTTATGCCCTTTAAGACAACAAAGCTCTGAAACCTTCTGACTGTGAATACAAGCCACACACAAAGAAACTTGCATAAAGATGCTTCAGAATTTGGATGCCTGAGTGTGAACAGAATTTTCTGGGCCCGGTACCGTCTGTGTGGAGCGGGGGGCCCAGCTGCAATCTGCTGGCAGGAACTGCTGCTTATGCAATATTAGTTTGCTATAGAATTACAACTCACCAATATGGCTGGGCAAAAGCCTGCACGAGTGCACACATTCGATGTGTGGTTAACTTTTTAAAGAATAAGCATTAAAGTCACCCATAAATCAAGCTCCTATACCGTGTGACTGCATATTATAATATTGTGGAACTTCCTAAAATATTGTTTAATATCCATATTATTATACCAAAAGTAATTACAAAGTAGATAAAAATCAAGCATATTTGATCCTATAAGGCATGTCTCTTTAAATACGACCATTAACCCTATAATAAGGCTTGTCTATTTAAATACTGTAAGTAAAGGTAAACTGTGCTGTTGAGTCGGTGCCAACTCCTGGTGCCCACAGAGCCCTGTGGTTGTCTTTGGTAGAATACAGGAGGGTTTACCATTTACAGTGCCGGTGCGCACAGGCATATCGGAGACTTCTGGTCATATTCGGAAAATGGGGGCATAACCGAAAAGCAGGGAGGTACACTGCTGCCCCGATGGGCTTTTCGAAAAGTGAATGCCAGCAGGGAGAAGGTGTCAGGAGGAGTAGGTGCTCCCTTCCCCACACTTAAAGCTAGACACCCCCCGCCATCGAACCTCTTCGAACTAGTTCGGAAGCCCATAAAGGGCTTCCGAACTGGTTCCATGCAGATCCCTAGTAGCCAGCTGCCTGATCATCTCCTCCTTATTTTGGAACAGGAAGTCCGTGAAAGAGAAGATGAGTACTGGGCTACCTGGAGCATCCTCAGCCCTTGACTTCTCCTTGACTGATTTCCTTTACTGAATGTAGGAGGAAGCAACAGTGAAGTTGGCTGGCTGCTGCAGCAGTGGCAGTTCAGCAAAAGAAAGCAGCATCCCAGTGGGGCAGAGGGAAGAGGGGCAGCAGTGGAATCCCTACGGATTGTGGGCCCAATAAATTGTGGCTAGGGATGATGGGAATTGTAGTTCAACAGCAGCTGGAGAGCTTGGGTTGCTAATGCCTACCCCTGCTCTATAGGATCAGGATCCTCCCTGCTTGTCATCTGCAAAGCTCTCAGCCTCTCCTTGATACAAGTATTTTATAATTATTCTTAAGACAGGCATGTCCTTTGAGGCATAGCCTTTTAAAGCCTGTCCTTCATTTTCTAATTACCTAAGCCACTCTTGTGGGTGCACCTTGTTGCTTTCGAAAACATCTTGCTGTGTTTTTCAGTAGGGACGTTTACCTCTGCAAACAGCAATCATGCACTGCTGAAGATGAGGGGTGGCATTGTATGTGAGGGCGGGGGGAGAAATTCTATTGTTTCCTTGCTGAAATTAAAAGCCATTTGTAAGCATTTACACTACATCCATCAGGGCCTCTACAAACACTAACCTACTATTTGCAGCATCTACTACACAGCCTGGGGGAAAATTGTCAAATGCATCTAAATCAGATTCAAAAGGGCCAGGTGTTCAACTTAAGAGCAGCAGGGGATTTTTATTTTTATTTTTTTTATATATTTTTTGTATTGTTAGGTTTTTTTAAAGCTTCAAAATCAACCCAATTATTACAATGACAAATTAAAAAAAACCAATTTCTGAGAAATATTTTTACGGAGAGAGCAGTGCTCTAGAAAAATTGATAATCCCCTGCACACAGCACAAAACACAGATGGCTAGAACGGTTAAGTAGGGGATGCTACCATAATAACATTCACTATTATCATCCACTGAGTACTGCAAAAGATGTGAAAAGCATTAGAGAGTTGGTGCTGTTTCGCACAGTACTTCAGAAAATCTTTAGCCTTGTTCCATATGAGAAGAAAACAAATTCAATCCATGACAGATAATATTGTTTTTGAGATATGCTCTTCAGTGACCTAACGTTCAGACTGGGCCAATAATAGCATGCAGTTCTGATGATACTCTTTCCCTCACCTTCTTCCTGCACACGACAGGAGATCATACCTTCACACCTATCAGGCATACCTGCCTCACCTCTTCCACCCCAAGATGTCTATGTGTGGATATAATATATGAAGTCCATGTTGGTTTTGGACAACATTCCCATCATCACTGCCTCCAGACATTGTCAGTGTCACTGCTGAATAGTGTGTGGACTCATGTGAAGTTCAATGTGCATAGGCCAAAAGCATGCAGTCAGTTTCTCTCCCCAAACCCACAAAACTGTGTATAGGGTGGTTTAAAAATGTAAGAAATAACAATATAAAAATATAAAATAAATAATAAATAATAAACCCACAAATATCAAAACAAATCATCTTTATTACGGTTTCAGACCAGCATAAGTACAAAACATAAAAGAGGTATGTGAGGCACAAAGATGTGTGAGATATAAGAAGCATAAGAGGCATAAAGGCATAAAAACATTATGTAGCTGTGTAGCTAAAAACAACAGAAGATGTATAGGACTGCAGAAATCTATATAGCTATCTAAAAGCTAAAGTGCTATAATAGCAGTAAAACTGTAAAAACACTAAAAAAAATTGAAAGCTATATACTGTGAGACTGTAAAACCTTTTGAAAGCTATACTGTGGTGTAGAGGGTGGGTTGTAGTTGGGCAGTGATGTAGTTTGCTGAGGCCATCCTCTTCAGGATCCGCTGTTTGTCAGGACCCAGTGGATGCAACACGCTGCCATGCAGAAAACTTGGCAACATTATGCATGATGGTGGGCTCTTCATCAGAGAGCAGCACAGAGGTGTAGAATAGGGTAGAATGTCCAGGAAACATGAACAGCAGCGGAAGAATGAGGTTGGTTCAAATGTCTCTATAGTATGGACAGTAGAGAAGGATGTGTGCTGTTGTTTCCACCTGCCAGAGTTGCAGGGGCACAGGCGCTCTGAGAGTGGGGTCTTTCTATATCTGCCTTCTAGTAAGGTTGAGGGGAGGGTGTGGCATTGGGCCAGGGTTAAGACCTTCCTGTGATTTGGCACTTCCAGCTGTGTTACATAAGCAGCAGGGGATGCAGAATATAGGAATATTTCATCAGAGTGGAAGTTCGATGACCTGTCGAGATCAGTTTGGCATTCTGTACCCATTATATGCTGTTTGATAAGCGATCCTAGCCCATGGCAAGTAGGAGAGGGGGTGAGAGATCCAGGGATGACATTTTTGACAGGAGCGTCTGCCCCATTTAGATTGAAAACTGTCCTGTAAAGATAGGGGAGCTAGACCCAAAGAGAGCCCCTTCATAATCCTGAACAAATCCACCAGATGTGAACTTGTGGACACGATATGAGGACAAGGGGTATCTTCAAATGCACTCTATGTAATAATCTGTCAGATTTGAGTCTAGTCTTTCTCCACTTGCGCTCTAGTCATCTACCTTGCCATTTCAGGCCCCGTGAAATTCCCATGAAATTGATTGCCAGGAAATCTAGGACCAACAAACGGAAGTACTTTTTCACACAACGCATAATCCACTTGTGGAATTCTCTGCCACAGGATGTGGTGACAGCCAACAACCTGGATGGCTTTAAGAAGCGTTTGGATAACTTCATGGAGGAGAGGTCTATCAATGGCTACTAGTCGGAGGGCTGTGGGCCACCTCCAGCCTCAAAGGCAGGATGCCTCTGAGTACCAGTTGCAGGGGAGTAACAGCAGGAGAGAGGCCATGCCCTCAACTCTTGCCTGTGGCTTCCAGCAGCATCTGGTGGGCCACTGTGTGAAACAGGATGCTGGACTAGATGGGCCTTGGGCCTGATCCAGCAGGGCTGTTCTTATGTTTTTATGTTCTCATGTAGTTCTTCCATATACCAAGGGTCCAGCTTCAAAGCAGGTTGGAGAGGAGTGATCGTGCCCACTGCTCTGGTGAGTTGCTTATTCCAATTCTCCACCAGAGTGTCAACAGGGTCATCCATAAAGCCAACACTAAATCCCTCCAAGGCATCTTTGAATCCTATTAGTTCCAATAACCTTCTCTTGCGGACAAGTCTAATAGGGCCCCACCCCTGCCTATGTGGGATGTGGTTGTGAGTCCAACCTTAATCAGATGGTGGTCTATTCATGACAATTGGGAAATCACAGAAGTCCCCACCCATGGAACATCACCCTGTTCAGAGTGAAAGACCAGATCAAGCGTGTGACCAGCAATATGCATAAGTGCCAAGTCCACTTGGGATAGGCCCATAGTTGTCATGGCCACTATGAACTCCTGAGCCGCACTGGACAAATTGGTTCCAAAGTGAACATTGAAGTCTACCACCACCACAAGCCTGGGAGACTCCAATGACATGTCTGAGACCAAGTCCGTCAGCTCAGTTAGGGACTCCGCTGGGCAGTGGGGCAGTACAACAACAGATGTCCTAGTCTATCCCTGGTCCCCAAACTTCAGTATACACATTCAATATGGTCAGACACTTCGGCAGGGATCCTGGTAAGGGAGATATTGTTCTTATGGACCACAGCCACTCCACCTCCCTGCTCATGTCCCCTCTCCTGCTGCTCAACAGAGTACCAGTCTGGTCACAGCTTCCCCCAACCAAGTCTCTGTAATACATCCCAGATTGGCCCCTTCATCCAGAATGAGATCATGGATGATTTCAAGTTTATTCTGGACTGACCTGGCATTCCAAAGGAGCATGATGAGGTGTGTGGATGAGGTGTGTGCTTTCCAAGGTCAAAGAGCTGGCAGAAGGGGAGACAGCAATTAAGTTTCTTATTTCCCTTCCTGTGCAACAGACTGCTGACCTGTCAACATTACTTCTTCTGTTCCCTACCACCACCGGAATAGCTGCCCCATAAACAGTGGATATACCCGCTGTATCTTCCTGTTCAAGCCATTGAACAATGTTTCAGTCTCTCCTTAAAGAGTTAATATATGGTAAGCTATCAAAAAATAGGGGGGAAATGCCCACTTACTTTCAAATTATAGAGAACTCTCTTGTCTTTATTGAGATTTGAGTGTATTTGCACTTTAAAAGCATCTCTCCCTCCAACCCCACTCCTCATAACAATAGTGCAGGTGCATTGCCCTTCAGTGTACAATGTATTTATCCTGGGAGGCAGGAAGTTGGTTTCACACCTGTTTCTTCTTTCTGTTTGCTCTTGGCCTGGCTAATTTGCTGAATGTCATGATTGGTACAGCTGAGGCTGTCAAAGAGAATTACCACTTTGCAACATGATGGTCTAATTCTGGCAGTTTGGATCTTACAACAATTTGCTTTTTTGTTCATCCTTTTGGTAACGATTCTTTGTTGTGTAAACAATACAGAACATAAACTATCAGTGGTAGCAAAGAAAAGAAAGAAAATAAGAAAATCCGCCTATCAGACAAATGGTGTTTTGCTATTGATGCTATAAGAGATGAGATTACAGGCTCTATTCTACTGATCATATGACTGCCAAAGGAAGAACGATCCCCGTCGCCCCAAAAATGTGTCCAATTTTCATACCTTATTTTTCAGAACAAGAACTGAGACAGAGCAGAAAGGTTATGAAACAGTAAGGCTGCTAGAGATCAGAACTTCATTACAAACTACCTGTTTTAAAACTAAATTATTTTGCATCCCATCCTTGCAATAACCACACACACACACACACCCAAAAAATTAGCAGTTTGTGTATGGATATCTAAATGTGCATGACCATTAGGACTTTAACAATTTAAAACAGTTATGGAAGTTGTCCCAATTGTCTTCTGTTTTTTCTGAAACCCACCCCTCCAATGTTCTACATCACAAATCAGTGCTTAAAGTATTGAAACAATTGGGACAAGTGCTTAAAGTATTGGGACAAGTATTGGGCCAGATATTTTTCCATTTTGAATGATGGATATCATGAAAATGAAGTTGAGAGTTCATGCAATTGAGTAAGTCCAATGGAACCTAGTGGGAGTTCATGGCTGGTCAAAGAATCACTGATGGACTAACCATGCATAAGATCAAGCTACACATCACATTTCTGCAGGATCTTCATTTTAGGTGAAATTTCAACTCATACCTCACCAAGAATCAAACAAGAGTAATAAATGGCTGACATCTTGACTAACCCTGCAAGTGTGCTTCTAACAACAGCACTCGCAGCACTAGCTCCCACACTTTGAAAGCTCAGGCAGTTTTGTGCAAGAGCACAGCTATTTTCAGTTCACTTCCTGCACTCCAGAAATGCTCTGTTGTAATAGAGTACTTCTGGAGCAGGGGGCAACATCAAAAATAGACAATATCTTGAGCACGACTGCCCATACTTCCAAAGCACAAGTGATGCTACATGTGTGCTGTTACTAGAAGCACTCACAAAGTATTAGTCAGGATAGTCATTGCCACCATTAGTACAGCACTATAATCTGGGACCACTTGGATTATCTGTTGGTGGTTATTTCTTAGAATAACCAGGTACAAAGGAGGACATGGCTCAAATCATTAACAGATGTATAGAAAGGGGCATTCGTTGTGCAGCATTTTAACTTCTGCATGACAAGTTATATTTGAGTCAATAATGTAATATTATATTCGCTCAACAACTAAGAAAGAAATATAAAATACAAATGGGTCAAAGCATAATGGAAGATGGCTCCCTCTCTCTCCTACACTGGCTAGCTATTGATGGAACTTAGAGGGAAGGAGCTAAGTGGCTGCTGGGCCAGAGAGGCCAATGAAGAGCCTTATGCTCATGTTCTCCCTGTCCCCATCCCCATCCCCATCCCCACCACACACACACACACACTTTAATGCAGAGAGGTTAAAGGCTGGTGAACCCTAAGAGGCAAAGAGCTGAAGTTTGTAAAAATTCCACTTTCCACAGAACTACTAATTGTGCCCTCTCATCTTTTATATTAAAGGAAAAGTTGTGCCCTTGAGTTGGTGTAGACTCCTGTCGCCTACAGAGCCCTGTGGTTTTCTTTGGTAGAATACAGGAGGGGTTTATCATTGCCTCATCCTGCACAGTATGCGACGATGCCTTTCAGCATCACCCTATATCACTGCTAGCCAATATAGGTGTTTCTCAGTTTCTGGGAAATCTAGGTGTGTCCCAGATTCAATATAGGTGTTTCCCAGATTCTGGGAAACATACCAGCAGGGATTTGGACCAGTAACCTCTTGCTTGCTAGGCAAGTCATCTCCCCACTGCGCCATTAGGTGGCTCTCTTCTTTGCCCACACCTTTATCACAAGCTTCTCTGTATTTGAAAGGAAGGAGAGGTTACATCTAACTGAAGAAATAAAGGAGCAATGTGCTCCTTAATTAAGAATAAGTATACTTTTACTTAAACCCTACATGGAAATATACCTCCCTATTTCTTAGCAGCGCTGCCTGGCAGAGTTGCAAGCATGAGGGAGGGAAACAAGTTGACATTGTGTGTTGGAAGGGGCTCAGAGGATTGCTATGTGGTAAGGGGGCCTAAATCAAAATAGTGTACTAAGCCCAGGAAATCGCTGCTGGCAGGCTTGCCACAGGGTGAAAGCTCATGACAGCATGAGATCCTATTCCTTGTCTTCCTTTCTACACAGCCCAGGGGGAAGTGTGTTCTTTCCCTATTGAGGTCAGAGCTTGGAGTTACCAAATCACTAGGGGATGATTTTTGTAGTTTCCAAAGGGAGCAGTACCATATGAGGCATCTCAAAGAAAACAACCCCTTTTACTCAACTCGACCCCCCCTCATTGGGAACTGAAGAGTAAGCCTGGCAAGCTCCCCTATGGCTTAAATCATAATTTGCTTGATTTGCATGTTTTTTTTAATCAGAAAAAACCCTCATTAATAAAATGGTAATCTGTTTTCTGAGAGTTCTGTCCCAGCTTGTATTACTTTTATAGGCCGGCCGGCGGTGCTGTACACATGCACATTTTCATACTGCTGCCTAGGAATTGGAGTTTGGTTTCACCTCCCCTCTGCACACCACACAATACCAGATAAGGGAGATAATTGCTTAGAAATTCAGTTTCACCTCCCCAAACGTGCACACATGCAAGAAGCAAGGTTTAAGATCTGGAACTGGGACAACAGCCACATTCAATCATGTATGCAACAATCGTGATGTTGGCACCAATAGATAAGACTTTCTCCAACATTAACAGTTCTTGGTCAGGTGACCTGATCACCTAGTTCGCAGCAATCAGTGACAGTTTCATCAAGAGAAAGGGGCTAACCTTTCATTCCTTTGGCACATGCATCTAAAAAGCAGCAATCATTGGATGCTTGTCTGTTTAATGCTGACCGTGCAAGCACAAAATCTCATTTAACATGCCAAGCTGGAGGAGAATTTTCAGGTGGAAATAGTGCTCAATTCATAATATAGCTGATCAGGGCTTCTTTCTTTTTCTTTTTAATGTGCAACCAGATACAAAACATGCAGTTCTAAAACAAACAAAAGTTCCATTCAAAAAGAACATTTGTGCAGTTTGAAAATTCAAGTAATACAAAAGTTGTATGATGTTAAATGATGTAAAAAGTGCCTGTTAATGAGAAAAGTGAAGTGAGTAGTACAGGTTCCTCTGGAATCCAGGTTCTGATCAAGCATACCCATTTTTCCTTCCCCCACCAAATATGTTTCCCACAGACTCTACTGCTATTCCCCACAGTAGTCTTCACCAATGAATACAGCACTCTTCTGCAATAGTGCTCTGAGATTCCCAGTTCTGAGGGTTTTCTCCCACTCTCTGAAGCCTTCTAAATGTCATGGAATGTGACTCCAAGCAACAAAGTTTGCATGTACAGATAAGGAAAAAACCATACCGTAGGTGTATGTTGTAGCGGTGAATGCTACACTTGTGAATTTCACACACACACACACACACACACACACGTTTATAAAATTTAACATATTTGTATACCACCCAAAACTTACGTCTTTGGGTGGTTTACAGTAAAACAATACAATACAAATTACTACAGAAAAAGGTTGAAATGTTACAACAACTTAAATTTAAAAACAATGTTAAAAACTATTTTAAAAGTATTTAATTAAAAGCCTGTGTGAACAGATGCACCTTTACAACCTTTTAAAAGATTGTCCGAGATGGGGAGGCTCTTATTTCAACAGGGAGCACAATCTAAAGCCTTGGAGCAGCAATGGAGAAGGCCTGTCCCCAAGTAGCCACCAGATGAGCCTGTGGCAAAAGCAGATGAACCTCTCCTGATTATCTCAGTGGGTGGTAGGGTTCATGGTGAAAAAGACGTTCTCTTAATACTGAGGGCCGGCTTTATAGGTTATAACCAGCACCTTTTATTTTGCCAGGAAACTTATCAGCAGCCTGTTTGGCTCTTTTAATATGGTCTATCCGAGATGACCCAGAGACCAACCTGGCCACAGCATTCTGGACCAACTGCAGTTTCTGGACTGGATACAAAGGCAGCCCCACATAGAGCACATTGCAGTAATCCAGTGTGGAGGTTACAAGCATACGTACCACTGTTTGGAATTAGTTTATCTCAAGAAATTGATGCAGCTGGTGTATCAGCCAAAGCTGATAGAAAGCACTTCTGGCCACCACCTCAACCTGGAACACCAGGGAAAGGCTTGGATCCAGAAGCACCCCCAGATTGCGTACCTGTTCCTTCTGGGGGAGCGTGACCCTGTCCAGAACATGCAGATCAAACCCATCTCCTGAGTTCCAACCCCACACAATAAGTACCTCCGTCTTATCTGGATTCAGTCTCCATTTGTGCCTCATCCAGCCCATCCAGGCAGGCATTTATCTCCTTTATGCCTTCTCCCAATGATGATGACATGGAGAAATAGATTTGGGTGTCATCAGCATACTGATAGCACCTTGCACCAAATCTACAGATGATCTCTCCCAGTGATTTCATGTAACAATGTTGGAGAGAATATGGAGTCCTGAGGGATACTATATAAAAGTTCAGATTTTGAAAAACAACCGTTGCCAAGGGACATCATCTAGAACCTGCCTGAGAGGTAGGAGTGGAAGCACTGCAGAGCAGTGCCTCCCACTCTCAAACTCCTCAGACACTCCAGAAGGATACTATGGTTGATAGTAATGAAAGCAGTTGAGAGGTCCAAAAGGACCAACAGAATAACACTTCCCAATTAGAGATTATACATCAGGCTGACCAGGGCAGTCTCTACCCCATAGCCTGCCTGAAAGCTAGTCTGAAATGGGTATAGAAAATTAGTTTCCTCCAAGACTGTCTGGAGCTGGGAGGCCACTACCCTCTCAATTACCTTGCCTAGCCATGGAAATTTGGAGACAGGCCTGTAGTTGCTTAACTCTGAGAGATTCAGCGCAGGCTTTTTCAGAAGAGGTATAATAATTGCCTCCTCAAGGCAAGGAGGCATCTTGCCCTCCCTCAGAGAAGCATTTATAATCTCTACCAGGCCTTCTACAACTCTCCTGCCAGATAGTATATGCCATGTCAGGCAAGGTTCAAGAGAACAGGTGGTAGGCCGCACCATTCCAAGCAGCTTATTCACATCCTCAGGAGTCACAATCTGGAACTGATGCCGCCTAACCACACAGGAGGAGTCACTTGACACCTCTGCGTCATACACTGCAGTAACTGTGGAGACCAAGTCTAAGTCGACCCAAATATGAGATATTTTCTCCACAAAGAGCTCATTAAACACATCACAGAGGCAAATGGATAGTTCCAGATTCTGATTCAAGGGAGGAGGGATACATACTAGCCCTTTCACAACTCTGGACAGCAAACCCGGACATGAGCTTGCAGACACAATACAGGCAAACAGGAATTGCTTCTTTGCTGCACATATTGCCTGAGCATAGATCTTCAAATACAGTCTATGTTGCAATATGTCGGATTTAAGTTGAATCTTTCTCCATTTGTGCTCCAGTTGTCTACTACACCGCTTCAGCCCCCATAATTCTTCCATATAGCAAGGGGTCAATTTTGAAGCGCGTCAGAGAGGATGCTTAGGAGCGATCATGCCTACTGACCTGGTGAGTTTGATATTCTAGTTCTCCACCAGGGCATCAACAGGATCACCAGCAGAGCCAACACTAAATTCCTCCAAGTCTTCTTGGAATCCTATTGGATCCAATAACCTTCTTGGGCGGTCCATCCTAATAGGCCTCTCACCTCTGCAAAGGTGGGAATTGATTGTGAGTCCAACCCTAACCAGATGGTGGTCCTTCCATAACATTGGGGAAATCACAGGAGTCCCCACCCATGGATCACCACCCTGATCAGAGTGATAGCACCTTGATATTGATAGTACTTTGCACCAAATCTCCTGATGATCTGTTCCAGCAATTTCATGTAGATGTTAAACAACATTGGAGACAATATGGAGCCCTGAGGGACACCATACAAAAGTTCTGATTTTGAAGAACAAGAGTCTCCAAGCGACACCATCTGGAACCAGAGTGAAAGACCAAATCAAGCATGTGATCAGCAAAGTGTGTTAGTCCTGAAACCATTTGAGAAAGACCCATAGTTGTCATGGCTACTATGAACTCCTGAGATGACCCGGACAAATTGGTCCTGAAGTGAACATTGAAGTTGTCCATTAGCACAAGCCTGGAAGATTCCAACACCAAGCTGGAGACCAAGTCCTTCAGCTCAGTTAGGGCAGAGGGGTGTTGGGCAGAGGGGTGATTGACTGGGACCAACATTAGTCCCAGTCTATCCCTTGTCCCCAAACTTAAGTACACATTTGATACGGTCAGACACTTTGACAAGGATCCTGGTAAGTGAAATGTTATTCTTATAGACCACAGCCACTCCACCCCACCCCCAACTACTCACCTGCTCCTCAACAGAGTACCCTGGAGGGAGAAGCTGGGACCAGACTGGGCCACCAGCCTCTTCATCCAGAATCAAATCATGGATGGTTTCTGACTTATTCTGGACCGGCCTAGCATTGCAAAGGAGCAAGGTGAGGCTCCATGGGTGGTTGGCACTGCTCCCCAAGGTCAAAGAGCTGGCATGATAGCCAGAAGGGGAAACAGGTAATAGATTTCTGATTTCCCTTCCCCTGTAACAGCCTGCTGACCTGCCAATGTGACTTCTTCTGTTCCCCACCACCACCGGAATGGCCACCTCCTGGATATGCCCCCTGTCTCCCCATCTCCAGACAAACCTAGATACATTATATAAAAATCTCACCCAAGACTTACTTTAAACAGAAGCCGAAGAGTTAAATACTCACCCACCCACTGCTACCACCCACAAGGTTCCTGGGCCAGGAAGCCTGGCCCTCATCTATGTTATAACTCGAACTGGCTCCCCCAAAGGGACAACTCCCTTTGGGGCCGCCACCACAACAAGTGCATCCCTTTATAGGCCCAGAGATGGCTACTTTGGGAAGATGGTATGCAGGTACTGCTGAGTCACCCCTGGGCCCCAATCCTGCATGGACTCCCCACAAAGCAGTCACAGCCTGAGCCCACAGTCCCACAGATCAAGCACAGGCTGGCAGGTGGTCTTTCCCTCTTCCTCTCCTGCAGGCAGGCACACAGCATTAGCAACAGACAGCCAACAACACAGTCTCTCACCCTGGGGGCTGTCCGGGACACAGGTGGTCTTTCCTTCTGCTGCAGGGCTTCTGCAGCAGAGAAACGTTTATAACTGCACATACCATTGTGCAGTTCTAAATGTTTCTTTTAAAAAAAACCCTGCAGACAAGCATTGCACACTGGACAAATCTGCTTACCAAAGTAGGTCCTTAAAAACATTTGGTACCATCACTACCTAAGATCAAAAAAGAAACAAGGTAGCACCTTTCAGACTACTATATTTACATGAATCCAAGAAGACTAGGTTTTTCCCAAGTTCTCTGTTGTTAGAAATCAAGGGGTTGTCTTAAATGCAGAATCCTCTTCCTTTTGGGTAAATACAAGTATAACCTAAATTTAACCTCTGTTTTAAAGGGGGTCATCTAATCAGAGTCATCTTCTATCCAAGTAAATACAGTAACTAATGTTTTAATACATAAGCTTTTGTGAGATCAGTGCAGGATCTTTCGCTTTTAACCCTGTTACAAGAGTCATTCAACAATCGTTTCACTCAGTAAAGCATAGTTGACAAGATAGCTGGATTCTCATCAAAATGTAAGGCATTTTACATCATCCCTATTTTGAACAATGCAGAATCAATTTTCAATTTTTAAATTCTGTTAAATGAGAAAACAAACTTCTTAACTTTGGACCTTTCTTCTCTGGAACAGAATTGTTTCACTATACCAGCACAGATTACTATGTGGAAAGGTCAAAGACCCAGTGTTTAATTTCAAGACAGTTTTTATGTTAATTAAATGTGAGAGATTTATGGATAATAGTTGAGAACTGAAACCACCTTTTGTGAAATAATCTGAGACAGACAGTAAATACTATCCCATGATGGAAAGACAATTTACTGATGGTAGGTTATTAATCAGGGGATTAAGATAATTGTTATGAGCCATATGTATTAATGCTTTGAATAACACAATGGGTAGATACATTGTAAGTATTTCAATTTAATGCAATACGGTTATTTTCAAATACTCATGTTCTAAGAGTGAACAGGTACAAACCCAGAAGGGGTCACTATCTGATAGTTTCAACTATAAAAGAATCTTTATACATATTTCTCTTAGGCATACCCGTTGCTAATCCCATGTGTGGCAGCTCTTCCAAGAGTTCGAGCAGCTGCCAGCTAACAACAGGAACGGGTGGGAGGGAAGAAAATGGCGGTGGCAGCCGACCAATGGGAAAACAAAATGGTGGTGGCCGGCTGGCTGGCCAGCTGGCAGGCAGGCGAAGAGCATAGCCGGCCAGGAAGAAAACAGTGGCAGTAGGCGTGACAGTTGTGGGGGGGGATGGGGGCGGCGGCGGCGATGGTGAACTAGAGGCGCAGATGCTTTGTGCCCAGTTCAGCTAGTTTTCCATATTGCACTGAGGACGTGCAGCTGTCAAAGTGGTTATTGTGCCTAAACAAGGCATTACAATGCAGGATATCTAGCAATAAACTCGGAAATCCGAATTAACATAACATAAGCACAAAAGAACAGCCTTGGTGGATCAGGCCCAAGCCCTGTCTAGTCCAGCATCTTGTTTCACACAGTGGCCCATCAGAGAAGCCCACAGGCAAGAGGTGAGGGCATGCCCTCTTTCTTGCTGTTGCTCCCCTGCAACTGGTATTTGGAGACACTGTGTTATAAATACAGTCCTCTAAACACAAACTCCCCTGGACAGCAACTAGCAAGGAGTGAAGGGAGAGTGCATGGTCATTTTGTACTACAGGAGGAATACTTGCAAACTGGAAGCCTGTTTTACTAGTATTTCTCTAAAATAATGCAATGCTGTGTTGAGAAAGATAAGCTAAAAGAAGACAGGTGCTATAAAACTATGGCAACAAGAGAAGTGGGCAGTACAGAATAGATCTCCCCATGTGCATAATTTGATCCCTCCATGCAATTTAAAGCAGTCCATTAATATAAAGAAGACCATAGTAAATCTACTCTCCATCCCAGCTTCTTTGTCTCCCCCATTTCCTTTATAGTGAGGCAGGATTATTAAATCTCTAGCAATAAATATACAGAATAACTCAGGCTAGATCTAACCTTATTCTCCAGCACAACTGAGCAGCAAAACACCTTTGCAACAGTGGATAGAAATGATACTGTAATGTCTACATCAGTCTTAGGGCACACTTAATTGGCCTGTGGGAGTTTGCACACTTCAGGCATAAAGCAACTCTTGCTTCAGTCAGACATCCTGTTTAAAAAACTATTATTATTATTTTCATTTCACAGAGTATGAATAAATGCATCCACTGCAAAACAAAATAATGCACCCAATAAGAATATATAGCTGACAGTACAAATGGTGCCAATATGTAAATATAGAATGTAAATGGGATCTTGTCCAATTCATGTAAATATGCAATTTAGCTTAAATATAAGACTCCAGCTCTCATTAAAATAACAATAACTTCTGCTGAAACATTCTGGTTCATTTGTCTATTCCAGAATATTAAACATTGATTCCAGTTTATATTGAAATTGTGTATTCTGACTGCCTTTTCTCCTCCTTCTCCAAATCCCACCAAGTGGATTGCTTCAATCAGATTTCTAATATGAATGTAAAACCTATCTTGGCCAGAATTGTCATTAATATTACAAGATGGCTCTATTCTGCTTTCTTATCTATCTGAATAATTTGCAGGCACTAACCTAGAGTAAAAGATTTCAAAAGTGATTTTTTAAAAATCTATCTTCTACTGAGTTTTCAAAAACCACAAAAACAGATACCATCGCTCACTAAGGCTGAAAGTCCAGGACAGTGGACATATCAATTTCCAGTGGTAGAGCACATATCAAGTTGATTAAAGACATATAATATAAACATACATGTTCGCATTTTCTCAGTGTATCCCAGTTCACAGGTATAG